>NC_084836.1:119746957-120346957 GCF_033115175.1 Lepus europaeus | reverse complement strand
TCGCCAAAGAAGTCTACATTGGGTGGCACCTTCTCGTTTCTTGCAGTTACATTTGGGGCTGTGTGTCCTGTGCCGTAATAGTGGTTGTAACTGAGTCAGTGAACCATGCATGGAAACAACAGAAACCGGCTTGGACCTGCGGTCTAATACGTGAGCCGAGCGTGTTGACTGTGGTCAGGGCCCCACGTGTCTGGGATGGGCAAGTGGAAATGTCCCGTGGGCTGTCCTGTGGCTGAGGAGGCAGTTGCTCTAGTCCTCTGTCGCACGACGGGTTTATTGGGCATTTGCTGAATGGGTGCCTTGGTGCTTCTGCTCTGTTACGTGCTCTGGGGCACTTGCTGTAGTCTGTACGTGGCTGGCTCACTCCGTGAGGGAAGATAACAGGTGGTATAGCTTGTCGGGCTGGAAGTGGCTTCAGAGAGGGTCTGTGGAGTCTTGGGAGTGTTGCCCCTTTCCTCTGGAACCCTGTGGACTTCATATGGGAGTCAGGTAAGGGTATAGCAGTCTTCTTGCTGTGAGAAAACTAAAAAAGCCCAGATTATTCCTTCTTGGCGTACTGATTATATTTTAGTTAACATTTTCACAGCCATTCTTTGATTCATTTGTATCCATGACTTTCTGATTATATATAGTTATTCTAAAAACAGGTTTCAAACTTATTCCATATAGGAAATAATCCTGAAAAGGAACTGACATCAAACCAGAAAAATGAAGAATCTAAAAAGTAAGCTTTTTTTGTTTACAAAGCTCTGTGTTCATTTACTAGAGTGCATCATTTCATTTTAAATTTAGTTAATTTTCTAGATTCCCAATCTTTAAAAAAATGAATTTTAATTGATGTTTAGGGACTGAGATGTTTCTCTTAAGTTGCTTTTCAAATTTAGAAAAAATCTTGGATGAATCTGTTAGAGTAACAGTGCTGTCTGCGTCTAGAAGGAAGTGGCTAGTACGCATGGTTTATGTGTGCCTCCATGCTTTAATTTCATTCCTATGCAGTGTGCAGGCCTTAAAACATGTCCTGCAGCAGTCTGTACAGATATTCTGACAGCGTAAGTAATGATTGTACTTGCTCTATCAGAGGTTGGCTCGAGCGTCTTTCCCAGGTGTTTCCAATAGACAGCCTGCATTCTCTGAATCGTCTGGACTCTAGAATGAGGAGAGAAGCCAGACTTTCTTGCATTTAGCTCCCTGAGAAGCTTTGGAACCTCAGTTCTGTGGCTGTCATGCCCCATCTGTCCTTTGGAGTCCAGCCTGCTTTTGTTCATGGCAGTAGGCCCATGTCCACCCCGAATGGTTCTGCACACACAGTGTCAGCCTCTCAGAGGGTGGCGGCTGGAGCTCCACAGAGGGTCGGGAAGCATTCTTCCCTCGCCAGTCACCCTTTTATGTGGTCTTTGTGTTGTTAGGGCTGTGCTGCTGTGCAAGGACAGCCTGGAGCGTTTCCCAACGTAAACCCACTGATTCAGTAATGGCGGCTGAGATGTCACGTTTAATGTTTGCGACTCAGTAATGGTTATTGGCTTGGTTTTTGTGAGGGTGCATGTTGGGTGCAGGTCTGAGTATAAAATTGTAGAGTGTCTAAAGGTTGGTTTTCTCATTTTAAAATATTGAATTTCCTTTCTAGAAGGCAGTGGACTTTGGAAGATTTTGACATTGGTCGTCCACTGGGTAAAGGAAAGTTTGGTAATGTTTACTTGGCAAGAGAGAAACAAAGCAAGTTTATCTTGGCCCTCAAAGTGTTGTTTAAAGCTCAGCTGGAGAAAGCAGGCGTGGAGCATCAGCTCCGAAGGGAAGTGGAAATCCAGTCCCACCTGCGGTGAGTGCGTGAGCTCGGGCTGCTGGGCTGTCAGCTGAGGGCCAAGCATGCAGGCCACAAAGACTGAGTCCAGGTGTCATTTTTCAAAGATGCGGTAGATGTACACACAGCAGTGCTGAACATCTCCTGAGGACTTAGTGCTCTCAGTGAGGTCATTTATGTGTGCAAACGTTTGGGACAGATAATTAAGGAGGATGACACTTTTTTATTCTAGGTTAAGCACAGGTTGCAAACTGGCAGCCTGCAAATTGACGTGGGCCAGTGGGTTGGGCTTGTGTGTGTATTGTTTTTGCTTTTATTGCATTTTAAGTATGAATCAGATGCTAACATTTAAAATCCGGCCACATCAGGCCTATATCTTCTGCCGCCAGCGCTGGCTAGGGGCAAGCATGTCTGCTCTTTGGGATGGGCTGTGCTCCCCCGGGTCCACTCTGAGCCTAGGAGTAAAGATGCCTACAAGAAAGAAGGAATGATTTTTTTTTTTTAAAGATATATTTATTTATTTGAAAGAGTTACACGGAAAAGGAGAGGCAGAGAGAGAGAGGTCTTGTATCCGATGGTTCACTCCCCAGTTGGCCGCAACGGCTGGAGCTGTGCCGATCCGAAGCCAGGAGCCAGGAGCTTCTTCTGGGTCTCCCACGTGGGTGCAGGGGCCCAAGGGCTTGGGACATCTTTTACTGCTTTCCCAGGCCATAGCAGAGAGCTGGATCGGAAGTGGAGCAGCCGAGACTAGAACCGGTGCCCATATGGGATGCTGGCGCTTTAGGCCAGGGCGTTTAATCCACTACGCCACAGCGCCGGCCCTGAAGGGATGGTCTTAATTAAACCTGAGGTCCATCAGTGTCACAAAGTGCGTGTCAAGCAGTATGCAGATGCTTCTTGGACAGGGTTTGCAGTTGTAGTTTCCGGGCCCACGTGAAATGCTCATTTTGATACGGATTGCGGAGTTTGTGTCTGCTCTGAGGCCACATGTTAGCGTCTTCATCCGTGTTGCAGGCATCCTAATATTCTCAGACTCTATGGCTACTTCCATGATGCCACCCGAGTGTACCTGATCCTGGAGTATGCACCGCTGGGAACCGTCTACAGAGAGCTTCAGAAACTTTCCAAGTTCGACGAGCAGAGAACTGCTACCGTGAGTTTTCATTTGTTGTCCAGACACTCCATTCCCTGTCTGCTCTCCACAGTAATGGACCTTTTGTTACAGTAGAGTAGGCTTTATCTTCATGGAGAGATAGCTTAATAGAACCAGATATTTCAAATGGAATAGTCAAAATAGTTTGTACCTTATGGACAGATAAAATCAAGAACCAGGTAAAATGTATGGCTTGTTTCTTTCCAGTTTTTCTGTGGAAATGTGTAAAGAGAATGGTGCTGTTTTTGTTTTTAAGAATAGTTTCTGATTTACAGAAATTGGGAAGACAGTGCAGAGTCCATAGATCTTGCATTGATTTCCTCTATTATCAATGTCTTGCATTAGTGTATTTGTCACAGCTAATGAACCAACAGGCACGTGACTGCTAACTGAAGCCATGCTTTATCTAGGTTCCTTTAGTTTCTTCATGGTTAGATTAAGGTTTTGGATTTTTTTTTTTTTTTTTTAAGATTTATTTATTTGAAAGAGTTCCACAGAGAGAAGAGAGAGAGAGAGCAATTTTTGTTGTGCTGGATCACTCCCCAAATGGCCTCAACGGCCGGGGCAGAGCCAGACTGAAGCCAGGAGTTGGGAGCTTCTTCTTGATCTCCCACATAGGTGCAGGGGCCCAAGCGCTTGAGCCATCCTCCACTGCTTCCCCAGGTTCATTAGCAGGGAACTGGATTGGAAATGGAGCAGCTGGGTCTCAGACTGGCGCCTGTATGGGCTATCAGCTTCACGGGTGGCGGCTTTACCTGCTACGCCACAGTGCAGGCCCCAGGGTTTTGGATTTTGAGAGGAGGCTTGCAGAAGGTGCATGTGTTTTCTTAACTGACTTGTCACAGGGTGCTGCCTTGGTCCCTTGACTTGGGCAGTGTTTGCCAGGCCTCTCCACTGTGAAGGGACGATTTTCCTCTTTCCACACTGTCTTCTTTCAGCAGAAGGTGCTGGGCATAGCCAGAGAGTAGGCAGAGGAGCTGTGTAAACTATTGGCAGTTCTGTACCAGAAGTTTGTTAATCCCATTCTTTCAGTCATTTATTTTAATAAAACATGGACTCAAGGATCATATTTGGAGTCATCCAATAGTTTCTTATTTTGTTGCTTATGTTCCAGCTTTGGCCACTGGGATTTTTTTTTTTTTTTTTTTTACAGAGTGGATAGTGAGAGAGACAGAGAGAAAGGTCTTCCTTTTTGCCGTTGGTTCACTCTCCAATGGCCGCTGCGGCCGGCGCATTGTGCTGATCCGAAGCCAGGAGCCAGGTGCTTCTCCTGGTCTCCCATGCGGGTGCAGGGCCCAAGGACTTGGGCCGTCCTCCACTGCCTTCCCGGGCCATAGCAGAGAGCTGGCCTGGAAGGGGAGCAACCGGGATAGAATCCGGCGCCCCAGCCGGGACTAGAACCCGGTGTGCCTGCGCCGCAAGGTGGAGGATTAGCCTGTTAAGCCACGGCGCCGGCCACCACTGGGATTTTTTATGATTCTTGTGTAAATCATCATAGTAGAGGTTTTTGGGGGGTTGGAGTACATTTTCTTTCAAGCCTTATTTATTTTCTGCCCCAGTACTAGAGTCATTCTTTCCTCCAAGGACCCTTGGTGCCTTTTATTGGTGATGGTATTAAAACCAAGGTCAGGGCCTCGGTGTCTTCGTTACTAGGGGAACGTCTTCAGTCTGTGTCCTCTCTGCTTACGGTGCAGAGGAATGCATGTGTGTGTATGGTAACCTGTGTTACAAGTGTTCATCTCCATTAAGCCCAGCATGGGTTCATCCTGATGGTGTCAGCTCAGCTCCACAGCCAGAGGTCCCTCTAGCCTTTGCCCTGGCTTCTCTGTGAGCTGACATCCCAGCAGTGAGGAAGCGGGTTTCAAATGCAGTCCTTTACTTACCCAGTTCCAGTGTACATGGAAAAGGTACGAGAACTGTTGACGTTTACCCCGTGTACATGGAAAAGGTACCAGAATTGTTGACATTGACCCCGTGTACATGGATAAAGGTACCAGGATTGTTGACATTTACCCAGTGTACATGGATAATGGTACCAGGGTTGTTGATGTTTACCCTGTGGGCATAGATGATGGTATCAGGACTGTTGAAATTCACCCTGTGTACATGGATAAAGGTACCAGGATTGTTGACATTTACCCCGTGTGCATGGATGATGGTTCCAGGATTGTTGACGTTCACCCATGGGAAACCTGATCAACTGGAGGAAGGTGCTTTCCTGCAGGTCCTTCCTTTTTTTTTTTTTTTTTTTTTTAAGATTTATTTATTTGAAAGTCAGAATTAAACAGAGAAGGAGAGGCAGAGAGAGAGAGAGGTCTTTGATCCACTGGTTCACTCCCCAAATGGCCGCAATGGCCAGAGCTGCGCTGATCCGAAGCCAGGAGCCAGGAGCTTCTTCTGGATCTCCCACATGATTGCAGGGGCCCAAGCACTTGGGCCATCTTCTACTGCTTTCCCAGGCCACAGCGAGAGCTGGATCGGAAGTGGAGCAGCCAGGACTCAAACTGGCGCCCATATGGGATGCTGGCACTGCAGGTGGCAGCTTTACCTTCTGTGCCACAGTGCTGGCCCCACAATTCCTTCTGTCTTGGTTTTGTGCAGACTCCACTCATTTCCAGAGTGACTTCTGTCAACGCTTTCCCCTGTGCCCTTGAATGAGGTGGTTTCATACATTTGTAATGTGGTTCTTCTTTTGTCACGGTCTGCATTTTATCCTGGGATCCCCTGACCTAAATGTTTTCCTTTTAAATTCATCTATATCAAGGTTCACTTTTTGTGTGGCAAAACTCTGAGTTTTGACAAAGGCATAATGCTGTACATCCACCATTACAACAGTATCACTGCTGTTAAAAAATACCCTGTGTGTCGCCTACTCTGCCCACTTGCCCACAATCTCTGGTAACCGGGGATCTGTTGAGTGTCTAATTTTGCCTTTGTTGCGTATCGGATAATTGGAATCAGAACAGTGTGTAGCTTTTTAGAGTGGCTTCTTCACTTAGCAATGTCCATTTCAGTCATCTGTGTCTTGCAGGCTCAGCTCTGTCATCATTGATTAATGCTGCTCCTCACCCTTGCCAGCATTCGATGTCAGAGTTTTGGGTTTTGGTCATTGTAGCAGTGCTATCTCATTTGTTTAATTTGCAGTTTCCTTGTGATGATGTTGACATCTCTTGGTGTGCTTATTTGCCACCTGTGCATCATCTTTGCGACACCTAGCGGGATCTTTTGACTTTTTTTTTTTTTTTTTGGAGTATTTACTTTCATCTAAAAAGGCAGAAAGAGATCTTCCATCTTCTGGTTCACTCTACAAACGCCCGCAACATCCAGGGTTGGGCCAAGCCAGAGCCAGGAGTCCAGAGCCCCATCTTGGTCTTGCAGGTGGGTGGCAAGCACTTGAGCCATTGTTTGCTACCTCCCTGGATGCATTAGCAGGAAGTGGGATTGGAAGCAGAGTAGCAGGACTGAAGCAGCCACTCTGATATGGGATAGGATGCAGGTGTCCCCAGCAGTGTTTTACCCCACAATGCTGCACGCCTGCCCTTGTCATATTTTAATTGGGCTTTTTGTTTTCTTATTGTTGAGTTTTAAGAGTTCTTTGTATATTTTTGGATAGATGTCTTTTTATCACCTACTGTGTTTTATGAGTATTTTGTACAAGTCCAACATACCGTTTTTTTTTTCTTTTTTGGGTTGTGCGTTTGATTGTCTTCCTTTGTTATGAATAGAATTACTGGTTTTAGGAAGCTGGAGGGTCTTAGCTTTTGGGCTGTTTCTTGTGGGATCTGCAGGCGATGGCTCCACTGAACAGCGGTTACTTAGAGTTGTTGGTTTCTTAGATCTCTGGGTAGTGCATGGGCTAGTTTTCTTTCCTCTTGGCAGTGATGTAAGTGACATTGACCTCAGGTGATTTTTACGCTACTGATGGAATCACACCACTGAAAGTGAACAGCCTCTGGTCTTCTGTTTGCAGTGAAAACTTGACCTATTCTTTTTATAAACTTAATCATAAATGTTTGCTGGTACACATAGAAATAGATCTACCTTGCTTTTTCTTTTTTAATTTTTTTTTTTTTAAATTTTTGACAGGCAGAGTGGACAGTGAGAGAGAGACAGAGAAAGGTCTTCCTTTGCCGTTGGTTCACCCTCCAATGGCCGCCGTGGCCGGCGCGCTGCGGCTGGCACACCGCACTGATCCGAAGGCAGGAGCCAGGTCCTTCTCCTGGTCTCCCATGGGGTGCAGGGCCCAAGGACTTGGGCCATCCTCCACTGCACTCCCGGGCCATAGCAGAGAGCTGGCCTGGAAGAGGGGCAACTGGGACAGATTCCGGCGCCCCGACCGGGACTAGAACCCGGTGTGCCGGCGCTGCAAGGTGGAGGATTAGCCTGTTGAGCCACGGCGCTTGCCCAACCTTGCTTTTAAGTACTAACTAAACCAGTCTCTTATTTAGTCAGCAACTAATATTTCTTAGGAATTCATCTGTTGGGCCAACTTTCTCTTAAAGATCAGTAAGGAAATCTACACTCACTAGTAGAAGTGACTCTAAGGTACTAATATGACCTACCTCTGGTTCTTTTATTCTTTCTTATTGTGGGTTGTAGCTTTGTTTTTATTGTTAATCTTTTTCTTCATTTTCTACTGTTGATCTACTTAAAAAGGCACAGTTTATATCCAGACTGTAAGATTATTTACACAGTACTCTCATTTTCTACCACACATATAAGATTTCAATCAAGACAGAATTCATTTTGGTTCGAGCAGATTGCTATTTGGAAGAAAATGAATAATTGGTTCTCTTTAGCTTCCTTAGAATGATTAGTTACATCTCTGTTTTCAGATCAATTAAAATCTAGTTGTAGAGAAGAGATAGGGATGTTCAAACGTCCGTCATCTGACGACATCTGAGTGGGGGTGTGAGTGGGTACTGGGGGGCCCTGAGCTCTGATTCCACTGATGCTTCCTGTCCAGGATGATGTGAGCAGGGAGCATCCTTGCCCACTGGGGTTTTAATCAGAACATCACAACTCCACCTAGGCACAGTGGAGCAGTTCACTGTGGTCTAAATTGTCATCTCTGACTTTGGGCTGAAAGAATGAAGTGTCCTCTCATAGTGACATTTAGTTTCTACTCATTTGTTCAGTGAACCTTTTGGGTATAAAGTAAGGTTCAGTCCTGTCTAGCAATCACTTGGAAACAAACTCCTCTCAAAAGTTTAATCTAGAGCTGCATCTACTAATAAGCTAATACAGAGTTCTTATTTATGGCTGGCGCCGCGGCTCAACAGGCTAATCCTCCGCCTGCGGCGCCGGCACACCAGGTTCTAGTCCCGGTCGGGGCGCCGGATTCTGTCCCGGTTGCCCCTCTTCCAGGCCAGCTCTCTGCTGTGGCCCGGGAGTGCAGTGGAGGATGGCCAAGTCCTTGGGCCCTGCACCCCATGGGAGCAGGAGAAGCACCTGGCTCCTGGCTTCGGATCATCGCGGTGTACCGGCTGCAGCGGCCATTGGAGGGTGAACCAACGGCAAAAAGGAAGACCTTTCTCTCTGTCTGTCTCTCTCACTGTCTAACTCTGCCTGTCAAAAAAAAAAAAAAGAGTTCTTATTTATATGTTAAAACCAACAGTGGTCTTGCTTGCTAAATCTGTAAATTGAGATGAGGAGTGGAAAATCCTTTCCCTAGGAAACAAAGTAACAAATGGACTGATTTGCTTGTGTCTTGTGTGCTGTTGCCCTTAGGTATTCTGTTGCAGCAACACCAAACAAACTGCAGGTGGGAGGTGTATGCACAACAGAGGTTTCCTTCTTCCGTTCTGCAGGGGCCTTCTTGTTCACCTTAAGGCAGAGGAGGGAGGGCAGGAGGGCAGGAGAGCAGCAGATAGAACCCTGCAGCCTCCAGCCCTTTTACAGTCTGTACTGGTTCACTGACGAGTGTGGAGTTGCCATGACTTAACATCTCCCATGAGGCCGCCCCCCCAACTCTGCTGGATTATTAAGTTTCTTTTTAATTTTTAATTTTTTTTTGGACAGGTAGAGTTAGAGAGAGACAGAGAGAAAGGTCTTCCTTCTGTTGGTTCACCCCCCCAAATGGCCGCTATGGCTGGTGCGCTGAGCCAATCCGAAGCCAGGAGCCAGTTGCTTCCTCTTGGTCTCCCATGTTGGTGCAGGGCCCAAGGACTTGGGCCATCCTCCACTGCCTTCCCGGGCCACAGCAGAGAGCTGGACTGGAAGAGGAGCAACTGGGACAGAACCAGCGCCCCAACCGGGACTAGAACCTGGAGTGCCGGCGCCGCAGGTGGAGGATTAGCCTAGTGAGCCATGGCGCTGGCCGTGATTATGAAGTTTCTAACATTTTTGGGGGATGGGTTTAAGTTCTAGTATTATTCAGTGTATCTGTTTATTGTGTGGAGTAGTTTTCCCCTGATAGTCTTGAAGTAAAATTTTGGCTTCAAATAAATCCTTTTGTTTTCAAATGGTCTTGACTTTAAAAAAATGGGAGCTGACTAGACTTGGAAGCCTTCAACTCTTCAGGTGTTGTTTGTACATTAGAATCCCCGATTTGTACCCGTTCAGTCCTTGCTGCTGGGCCATAAATGGCCATGGGAGGTGATAGGAAAGCTCGTTGTCCCTGCACGGCACACCAGCTGCTTAGCGAGGAGGTAACTGGGCGCTGAGTAACCCACATTCGATGCTAGGTGCTGTCGATCGGGCCTCTCGACTCGTAGGCTCGTGCGTGGTTCTGCAGTGTTTGCTTAAAGAATCCTGCAGGAATACTGGTTTCTGTGGGTCTTCCTTTCAGAAGAGATGTCGAACGTTAACTTGTGTTACATAGAACCTGAAACAGGCTTTCAATGCTTTTTTCAAATAGTACATCACCGAGTTGGCAAACGCCCTGTTGTACTGTCATTCAAAGAGAGTTATTCATAGAGATATTAAACCCGAGAACCTGCTTCTTGGATCAGCTGGGGAGCTGAAGATTGCAGACTTTGGGTGGTCGGTGCACGCTCCATCCTCCAGGTAGGTGACTGCAGAGATGGCGGTTGTTTGCTTAAGCAAAAACTCTGGGGCCTGACCATGAGCAAAATGTAAATTAAGTGTCGATTTTGCAAGGGTGGGGCAGAGTAATTTCGACCTGATGATAAACTAGTGGCTTCAAGAAAATTTTGTTCTTTAGCTGTTTGGGGCTACTCATGGTGTTCTGGGCCTAGGATTAAAGATGCTTAATGTCCTTAGAGACTAATGAAGGAGGTGAATAAGCCAAAGATGACAAGTGTGTGACAGAGGGGGAGGATCCCTTAAGCTAACAGGGATGGGGTGGGAGTGGGAGTGGAAGTGGAGGAGGTGGCACTGTTTCCTGAAGCTGTTTTAGAAAGCAACAAATCTGTCTTGGTCCAAAAACATTTCCTCAGGGGAACTTTGAAAATGGTTGGTTTTGAGGGCGCATCAAGGCAGCTGTTACTTAGATTCCCTTTGGTCTGTTTGTCAACAGGAGTGGGGAGTCCTTTCTGTCCCTAAAGCTGAAGCATGGGGCTGGAGCTGTGGCATAACAGGTTAAGCCCCTGCAGTGCCGGCATTCCAAATGGGCTTGAGTCCTGGCTGGTCCACTTCCCATCCAGCTCTCTGCTATGGCCTGGGAAAGCATCAGAAGCTGGCCCAAGTGCTTGGGCCCTTGCACGCATGTGGGAGACCTGGAAGAAGCTCCTGGGTTTGGATCGCTGCAGCTCTGACTGTTGTGGCCATCTGGGGAGTGAACCAGTGGATGGAAGATCTCTCTCTCTCTACCTCTGCTTTTCTGTAACTCTGCCTTTCAAATAATTAAAATCTTTAATAAATAAAAAAAAGGACTCGATTAACAATTTAAGTCTTGGGTGAACTTTCCAGATGAAAGTTAAACTATTCTCTACTGTTCTGAATTATCTTCCGTCTCCTGGTTCACTCCCTAAATAAGTGACTTAACCTGCCCCACCACAAAGCCAGTCCCTGAGTGGGGAATTTTTAAGTATGTATCTACTGGTTGGGTTTTGTTAACTTTGGGAAAGCACTTCAATGATTGTAGTTAAATGACTTTTAAAAACAGAGCCAGTTTAAAAAAAAAAAATAGTGCAGCCTGAGGGGCTGCGGGGATACCCTCCTGTGAGAGACCGCTCCTGCTGCTTCCGGCAGTACGTGCCCCCTCCTGTTGGAGTCTCGTCTTTTTAGACTGATAGTCCTAAGTGGGGGCTCTTGTCATCAGTGAGACAAACAACAAAGAACTGCAGGTTTCACTAGGTCGAAGCGTTGAGCCTTTACCTTACCCTGTCCAGTGGTGTCATCAGGAACGAAAAGATAGCACCTTGTTGTGAAGAAGTCCTTTATATAAATGTTGCTGGCCACTTCCCCCTGCATCCCAGATGGTAATGACCACCAGTTTCTTTGTTACTGTGGACAGGTGCTCTGTAGCCCCTGACTTAGTCCATCTCATCTCAGTGCTGAGGAGGGCTCTGGCGTCTGCAGAGGTGGCTGCTAAGTCCCAGGTCACAGTTCACTTGAGTGAACAGTCCTGTGCTCACTGCACCAGGCATGGCTGAACACAGACCCAGCACCGTCACAGCGTGACCTGCAGAACACTCCTGGCTGGGTGCCTGCCACCCCCCAGCTTATTTCCAGCCTCGTTAGAAAACTTAAGAATAGAAATGCAGAGTTAGTAGTCACTGGTAGACCTGTCTTTCCACCACCTGCATTCCAAGTTGTCATTTTGTCATACTGACTGCAGCTGGTTTTTGGTGAATTTTAATTTATTTTTAAAAATTTATTTCAAAGGCAGAGTGACATGGAGAAGCAGAGAGTGAGATATCTTTGATCTGCTGGTTCATTCCCCACGTGGCTGCAACAGCAGCGGCTGGGCCAGGCTGGAGCCAGGGGCCAAGAACTTGGTCTGAGTCTCCCACAGAGCAGGGCTCAAACACCTGAACCATCTTCCTCTGCTTTCCCAGGTGCATTAGTAGGGAGCTGGATGAGAACTGGTGCTCACGGGATGCCAGTGTTGCAGGACGCAGTGTAACCCGCTGTGCCACAATGCTGGCTGGCCCCTTTGGTGAATTTTTGAAAATAAGTTGCAGATATCGTGATGTTGAATCATTGAGCACTGGAGTATACATCTCCTACAAATCAGGACATACTCCTCTATAATCACAACCAGTCTTCAGGAAATTCACATTGTTAAGATCTAATATTCTTTATGTTAAAATATCTCCAGGAGTCCAAGAAAAATTTTTTAAAAGATTTATTTGAAAGTCAGAATTACACACAGAGAGAGGTCTTCCATCTGGAGCTGTGTGGATCTGAAGCCAGGAGCCAGGAGCTTTCTCCAGGTCTCCCACGTGGGTGCAGGGGCCCAAGGACTTGGGCCATCTTCTACTGATTTCCCAGGCCATAGCAGAGAGCTGGATCGGACGTGGAGCAGCCGGGACTCGAACTGGCATCCATATGGGATGCTGGCACTGCAAGCGGCCCCCCCAAGAAATTTTGTAGGTGATTTTGTTGAAAAATTTTTCTTTCATCTGAGTCAGATTCTTCAAGGAGGTTCTGGAGTTGGACAGTGTTAGGGTAAAGCCTGGTTGCAAGCTGGAGCTGGGATTTGTAGTTGGGTCTACCGGCTACAGGGTCTGGCCTAGGAGACTGCCCAAGCAGTGTCAGCATGACTGCTGATGAGTTTTAGTGGTGGCTGTGATAATGAAATCTGTTTGTGCTTAGGAGGACCACGCTATGTGGCACGCTGGACTACCTGCCTCCCGAGATGATTGAGGGCCGCATGCATGACGAGAAGGTGGACCTCTGGAGCCTGGGAGTTCTTTGCTACGAGTTCTTAGTTGGGAAGCCTCCTTTTGAGGCAAACACATACCAGGAGACCTACAGAAGAATATCACGGGTAAGACATAACTGAAGAGGACCTGGCACGTCTCATAGGATTCTTTGCTTATGAGCCCAGATGCTAGGCTAAGGTCTGAGCATGTGTAGTTTGTGGTCTAACCTGTGTTTTGTGACATTTGTCACTTGTACTCCAGGTTGAATTCACATTCCCTGACTTTGTAACAGAGGGAGCCAAGGACTTCATTTCAAGGCTACTGAAGCACAACCCCAGTCACAGGCCCACTCTGGCTGAAGTACTTGAGCACCCATGGGTCAAAGCGAAGTCATCGAAACCCTCCAGCTGCCCAAACAAAGAGCCCGCCAGCAAACAGTCTTAATCATGCAGGGGCGGAATCCTCGAGCCAGGGCTGCTGCGTAACCCATCTGCCAGGAACACGCTATGGAGTTTGTCCTGCGGAGCACTACGGGGAACGCCTGCCTTGCTGGGCGAGCGAGCGGTGCCTCCACCTCTGCCGCCTCCTCCAGCTCTGCTTCAGTAGACTCGGCACTCTGGAGTCAAAGCAGCCACGAGAGTCGTGCGACCTCTACCGATTTCACCGCCTGGAGGCAAGGTTTATCTGTGCTGGACAAGGGGTCCCTGTGGGAGACAAATCTGGTGTCTGCTTGTGGGCAGGTGACCACTTGCCCTGACTTGATTGGCTACATAGCTGTACAGGAGTCTTGCTAGTACCTGAGTGTCTGTGTAACTTATTGGGTGGCCAAGGCCGCTAGAGCTGTTGGAATGAATATGTGATTTCTTTTAAGTGTTAAAATAAAGATTTTCAGATCGACGTGGAGTTTTTCTCCTGTGGCATCTCCTCGGTGCTCTCCATGTCTGTCAGTGCGGTTTCTGGTCCTCGGTCACCTTGGGAGTGGGAATGTGTGCTCTACCTCGATCTCAGGACTTGCTTGGGACACAGAAGAGAATAAGTGTCTTGGAGCTGTTTTAAATGTTAAGGGCTCACTTTTCTGCATCAGAGTTATGGCATATGTGTAAACTCTAAATACATAAATAAAATGTCTACCTATAGTGCACGAGTAATTCTTTTCTACCATCCATTCACTGCTTGCCTGCAACGTGGCTGGCGCCATAAGAGGAGCAAGTCCTGTCCCTCTTGTCTGCTGGAGATGCCCAGATAAAGTTCATAGCAGTGAACACCATCTGTCCATCAGTGCCAGGTATGATGGACTTGAAGAAAAGGTGCAAGTGTGGAACTTAGAATTAGTTCAGAAATGTGCTTTTGTGGCCAGCTGCCCATGCAGGAGACCAGTTGTCAGTTACGGTGGTACAGAAGAGAGGGTGACACAGAAACCTAACATGACTTGAGTGGCTTCCTAAGCTTGACAGATGTTTGCACCCAATTTAAGCTGCCTGTTTTGTCATTAAAGAAAGAGGCAAATAATGGCTTACATTTTTTAAAATAGCTGTTTTATTTCCTAGTTCCATAAAAACAATGAATACAAGCTGTCTGTACATCTTGCTGGTGAACTCTCACAGTAGTTACCTGGTCCTCCCCGGGTATTTTCAGTTACTGGTGTGGCCACAGGAGTGGAGGGGGGCTGGGGCCTGGGAGACGGTGATATGGCTGTTTGCTATTAGTCTTATTGCTTGTCCTTTGAGTCCACTCCCATTACTCTGAGTTTGCGATTTAAGCCCTTAATCTGTAGACCTCTTGTAGGCTTTTTTTTTTGCATAGGCATTCCCAGGGATCCACAAGGGAAACTGGCAGACAGTGGTTAGGAGCCTGAAGCTAACAAATCACTGCTTAAACACAGGATGGGAGGCAAAGCTCTACCCAGTGCAAAAGTCATCACCTGGTATGGGCACTGGCACTCTTAGCTGCAAGGTCCCTGGAATTAGATCCCAGAAAGGCATTCCAGGTTTAAGTCATTACACCTTCTGGCAATGGGCTAACTGGCTTAGAAGAAAAAAAGTATGATCCCATGTTAAAGATTTTGCAAATGAACTTGTCCCACAAAAAATTAAGGTCAGTGACACGGAGAGCTGGACTAAGTAAGGAACTGTCAGCAGTCAGATCTTGGTAAGACCAGGGCAGGTAAGTTTTCCGATTGCCGCAGTGTAACCTGTAAAGGAACTAGGAGCCAGGAAGGCCAGTGTAGCTCAGTCCTGCTTCTGGGAGTCTGGAGCAAATGCCTGGCAGGGCTGGGAGCAGAGACTTAAATGATGTGGGCAGGATGGACGACTCAGTGGGTCTCTATGCTTGAATTTCTATTCTTAACACACACCGCCTCCCTAATGGGGTAAAACTGGCTTGGTAGCCTATAATTACACCTGCCTGTTCCCCCTTCCTCTCCAGCTTGAGTTATTTCATGGTTGCCTCCCAGTGTTAACAATGGGTGAATTTTCCTTATTAGGAGGTAGTACAAAATCTTGATTTTTAACTTAAAGTGATACAGTGTAAACATTGATAGTTCTGGAATGTCAAGTTTGAGATAAACTGGATTGTCTAAGAAAAGCTAAGATCACCTTAGCTTTCTGTATGTGGATACCCAGATTGCTCTGTGAAGGCAGGCATAGGAGCCACATGCTGCTATTACTCTTGGCAGGGTTCCCATGTTTTCCCTAAACAGGCAAATAATGCTGATCGCTGGTAACGAGGTTGCTGGAAAACCATCAGATAGGGTCTTACGTCCAGATTGGAAGGTGTTTCTAGAAACACTTGTTTTTCTTTACTCGAAACAAGTGTAATGGACGTGACAGTGTTGGTGCCAATTTAGATCCTGATTACATACTGTTAAGTTTCACTTCATTCACTGTAGCACGGCAGGCAGCTGTTTTGCAGAATCCTGCATATTAAACTGCAGGCAGCTGACAAATATCAGATGAAGGGGACCCTTTACGTTCATCAACTCATTTGCTTAAGAATTTGAGCAAGGATCAGCCCCTTGGGGCTTTTGCAGGGGCCCCTGACCAATGATGTCCCAAAAGGAACATCTCTTAGGCTTTGTGTTGAGATGGCTCATCTGCAATGTCTTGCTGACATTTAAAATTATATACACAAGCCGTAGGATAGGCAGCATTAACAAAACTTACGAAGCAAAAAATATAATTCAAAACCTGACTTTTGCTGGCAAAGGTAAAATTCACGGGAACACAATTAGATCTCTGCCCCCGCTCCCACCCTATAATGCTAACACCTATCAAAACTCATTTAAAAGAAAGGTTTCAGTGCTCACTACTGAAAAGCTTATTAAGGTTTTGCAGCTGGAGGTTTAAAAAATCCTACTTTTCGAAAATATCTGACAATGAAGGGCACAGAGACTAAGGTGATGCTGATTCTCACAGGTGCGAACAGCTTGTGGATTGCGTAGGCCACCACGAACGTGCTTGTGCCTGCTGCCATTCTGGACTGGACCAGTGACTCTTTAAATCCGAGTCTAAGCAGGATTGCAGACATGTCCACACCGCTAGAGGGAAACAGAAACGTTATTAGAAGAGTAAATGAGATCAATTTGCCTGTAAGATTGACAGCATCTTCTAAAATGACAAAAACTGGATGAATAAAAAAAACCTTAGAAGTTCATATTCACAGTTACATGGCAGTAAAACAGAAACGTTAATTGCTGTCAACAATCTCACCTTGAAACCACCGTGTAGAATAAGCCCAGGGAGATGAGCGAGATCCCAATGTGCAGTGACACGCCAACGGCTCCATACTCCTGGAAGATCTTTCGCAGCTGCTGTGCCTTGCTTTGCTTGCTACCTCCTGTGCTGCTGACAGCGCTGCCTGTGGCCTCGGTCCCTCTGCTGGGGTCCTGTGCACAGACCAAACACGGGGATGAGCTAAGGCCAGGAGCCGGACGCTGGTGGTCACACCAGCTGTTTGTTCTCCTGTAGGGTCAGACGCGACTCAGGCTCACTTGGTCACCAAGTACAGGGGTACTCAGGTCCCAATCCTCAGAACCCAAGACTGCCACTTCCCATGGCAAAGGGACCGTGTGGTGCAGGATCTGGAGACTGGATTATGTGGGTGGAACCAATGTCACGGCAAGGCCCTTAAAGGTGAGAAGAGGGACAGGTGTGGGCAGAAGCAGAGCTGGTGAGTGAAGATGCTGTGCTTATGGGGGCGAGGACCTCGAGCCAAGGAATACGGGTGGCTTTAGAAGTGGGACAAGACAAGCAATGGGTTCTCCAGGAGCTGGCTCTGCTGACAACTGACTTCAGCCCAGCGAGAGCCCCTGTAGGCTTCTGACCTCCACAGCTGCAAGACACCAAATGTTGTCTGTGTGTGTGTGTGTTTAAAAAAATTTATTTGAAAGAGTTACACAGAGAGAGGAGAAGCAGAGAAAGTCTTCCATCCGATGGTTCACTCCCCAAATGGCCACAACGGCTGCAGCTGTGTCAGAGCTTCTTCTGGGTCTCCCATGTGGGTGCAGGGGCCCAGGGACTTGGGCCATCTTCTACTGCTTTCCCAGGCCATAGCAGAGAGCTGGATCAGAATAGAGCAGCTGGGACTCGAACCAGTGCCCATATGGGATGCCGGTGCCTTAGGCCAGGGTTTTAACCCACTGTGCCACAGCGCCAGACCTGAATGTGTGTTTTAATCTACATGTCTGCGGTCAGCTGTCACATGAACTAAAACACGAGGGCTCATGTACCCGAGGACAGCAGTGACACTTCATCAAGCATTTCCTCTGAGCCAGCAGTTCTCCGATGCTTTGTCTATTTCTCCTTCTGAGATAGATGTCATCATTTTCTCCATTAGAGAAGCAACACTGGCTTGGAGGGGTCACGTGACTGGCCCAAAGCCATCAAGATGAGCCCAGGCCATCTGCGTCCACAGCCTGTGTACCTGACAGCCAGGCCATGTGCAGTGGATGCAAAGTGAAGCAGTGTGGAGGCTATGATCTACTTCTGTAGTTTAATTCACACGTGCGATCTAGGGCAGAGGGAGGAGCAATTCCCAAACACGCTGGCCAGGATCTGCACATCACAGTTCACTGAGCATTTACTGACCGACAGCAGGAAGCGCTGGGAATGTATGTCAGAATACAAAGGGGACAATAGGGCCACCTCACCGAGAGGCCACTTTTATCAGAAGACGTCTTTGGGGACAGTGCCAGGCTTCTCGGAGGGCGGCGGTTGCTGGCTTTGCAGCCGGGCCACTTCTCCCCTGAATTTTCATAGCTGGGCTGCACTTCCTTTGAAGCACTCGAAGAGGGAGCCTGGGATCCTCAGGACAGAAGGTCAGAACTCCCCAGGTAGAAAGGGAAACAGGAGAGGGCCCAGGGCAGCAGCCTCCAGACCCGCACCTACACAGCCTGGCACACGGGGCCCTGACAGCTCTGACTGCAGCCTGGGGTGAGGCCCAGACCTGCGTTTTCTACACGCTCTAGGTGGCTCAGATAAGACTGCTCCATGTGGATGATTCTGGGAGGGGAGGGGAGGAGAGGAGAGGGGTCACTGAAACTATCAGGTTCTGTGGTCCCACAGGTAAAACTCGGAGGGGGTCATGTTTTTTAAAAGGCTGGGGGCTGGCTCCTTGGTGCAGTAGGTTAATCCTCTGCCTGAGGTACTGGCATTCCATATGGACGTCGGTTCTAACCCTGGGCTGCCCCTCTTCCAATCTAGCTCTCTGCTGTGGCCTGGGAAAGCAGTAGAAGATGGCTGAAGTGTTTGGGCCCCTGCACCAGCATGGAAGACCGGGAAGAGGCACCTGGCTCCTGGCTTCAGACAGGTGCAGCTCTGCCCGTTGCGGCCATCTGGGGAGTGAACCAACAGAAGGAAGACTTTCTGTCTATGTATCTGTAACTCTACCTATCAAATAAATAAAATATTTTAAAAAATAAATAAAAGGCTTGCGGAAAACCCCAATATCCTTATAGGTATCATTTCACAGAAACCCTGGTGAGCCTGACACGAGAAATTCTGTGGCTCCCATTCTGACAGCTGGAAGACTGAGGGTGGGGAATGATGGCTGACTGGCTGCTAGGCTGGTTACTGGGCTGGTCCTCCCCAGCCCCCATGGCCTCTGTGATAATCGGCAGGCTACCCTCATGTCCTCCCAACGACAGCACTCCAGAACTCGCAGGCTCTGCAGGGGGAGGAACACGCTCCCCAGCCTCCTCTCCGTGGGCTGGCACACACTCGCAACCCCCTCTTCCTGGAAGCCTTTAGCCTAGCAGTGCCGCCCCAGCCAGAAGGGCTGAGAAGCTCAACTCTTTGCGATAAACACGTCCCACCCACTTTCAGCTGCAGATGGATGGCAGCCAGGCGTCCCACGCTGATAAGACACAGCCTATCTACAGCCCCTGCCAGGGCCAAACACGCTCTGGGGCCTGCGATGGGGAAAAGCCTCTTTCCTTTCCCACCCCTTGGCACTGGGCTCAGCCAGACTCGACGACGGCCGCTCTGTCCATCACCGGGCGCAGTCAAGCTGCTTGCTGAGGGCCCTTTGTTCATGCTGTTTTGGCAAAGGCCTTTCCACCAAAGAAGAAAAACAAAAAGGCAGCCAGACTTTCAGCTGCCAAACCAGAAGCATCTATTGCAAGGCTGGTCGGGACAACTTCCTGCTGGCAGGCACCGCGGTTAGTTTCCAACATTCCAGGGATACCTAGCGACCTGGACCCCATTCCTCCATCCTGGCGAAACAAGATCTTCCAGCACAGTGAGACGTGCACTTCTCTTCCTAACCCTTGCGGAGACTACGGAAACCCCGTGGAATAAGGGAATTTACGACACTGTGACTTACACTGCACTCATCTCTACATGTACCTGCCACATGTGGCACTGTTCTCCCTGAAAGTGCCTGTGCGTGGAGAAAGGCCTTTCACACTCCCGTGCGATGCTGACCTCCCCAGTCAGGTGCATTCCAAGACCCTGTCCACAGGCCACCACCATATTTGCAGCGACACCTGTTCTCAGAGAAGCGATAACACACGCCATACTGCTTCATACCACGCTCTGAGTACTCTGAATATACCGAGGCACAGAATCCTCACGACCACACCGTGAGCAGGCCTTCTGGGCACCCCCACTTAACAGAGCGATTCCGGAAGCCCAGAGAGGTTGAGTCTCTCCCCAAGGATCGCACAGGGCTTAACTGTCAGAGCCGGGACCCAACCCTGCTGGGTTCTGGCCCAAGGCCTTTGCTCCTAACAAGCATGCTACATGCCTTGCATAAGCATATTCATATCCATGAGTGTCCACTCCACCAGGCACTTCTAAGTGAGAGGCACAGCAGTATATTTTTTTGTTAAAGATTGATTGAGGGCTGGTGCTGTGATGCTGTGGGTTAAAGCCCCAGCCTGAAGCACCAGCATATGGGCGCCGGTTCGAGTCGAGTCCCGGCTGCTCCACTTCCGATCCAGTCCCAGCTGTGGCCTGGGAAAGCAGAAGATGGCCCAGGTCCCTGGGCCCCTGCACCCACATGGTAGACTGGGAAGAAGCTCCTGGCTTTGGATCAGCTCAGCTCTGGCTGTTGCGGTCCTTTGGAGAGTGAATCAACGGATGCACGACCTCTCTCTCTGGCTCTACCTCTTTCTGTAACTCTTTCAAATAAATAAAATAAATCTTAAAAAAAAAAAGACTGATTTATTTGAAAGAGTTAGCAGAGAGATCTATCCACTGGTTCACTCCCCAGATGGCTGCAACAGCCAGAGTTGGGCCAAGTCGAAGCCAGGAGCTTCATCCTGGTCTTCCACATGGGTGGCAGGAGCCCAGATACTTGGGCCATGTCCTGTTGCTTTTCCCAGCCATTAGCAGGGAGCCGGTTGGGAAGTGGAGCAGCCAGGTCCTGAGCTGGCACCCATGAGGGGCCGGTGTTGCAGGCGGCAGCCTCATCTGCTGCACAGCACCGGCCCCAGCAATGAACCTTTAAAACCCCAGCCTCCAGAAGCCTCTGTCCAGCCGGAAGTTAAACAGAAAAGTAAAACGCCAGGTGCTGTGGAGGAACACCAAACAGGGGAGGGGTCAGTCAGGACAGGGGTGGGGGTACGGGGCTGCTGCAGATGGCTGAGAAAAGGTCTCCCTGGAGCGGCAGTGGTTGAGGGGTGGGTGTTGGCGCAGTGGCTGTCACTTGGGGCACCCGCATGCCACAGCGGGGTGCATGGCTGAGTGCTGGCTCTACTCCCAGTTCTAGCTTCCTGCTGATGCACACCCTGGGTTCAGGTACCTGGGTCCGTGCCACCAGTGTGGGAGACCCGGATGGAGCTCCGGGCTCCTGGCTTCGGCCTGGCCCAGCCCCAGCTGCAGAAGGTAGGCATTGGGAAAGCGAACCAATGCGTGGGCGCTCTCTGCCTTTCAAATAAATAAAAACGCAAACCAACCAGACAGAACCACAAACGGCAGTCCTGGGCCGGAGTGGATGGAGATGAGAGGTCACTGGGCCTCAGGGAGAGCAGAACACCTGCCCGAGTCCCTCCACTGCAGGGGGAGGCTGGGTGACTCACTGGTTTACGTGACACTGAGTCACGCTAAGTGAAAAACGCACGCTTCTTCTGTGGCTTTGAGGGTGTCTCCTGGGCACTTAATCAGATGCCACCAAGCTGGGAACAATACTCCTGCCTCCCAGTGCAGGCAGGGGAGGTGCTGGGCTCCCATCCCCGCCTGCACCCTGGCTCCTCCTGCCCAGGCCCTGCAGGGGAAGTGCTCTCCCAGGGAGAGGCGCATCTTCAGTCCTGCCCTCCTGCCAGGTTCTGATCCCACTGGGACAGGAGAGGCAAGGTCAGCTCACAGGCTCGGGGCCCTGTGACTGATGATCCCAACGGCCCCCAGCAGTTAGGCTGTACAGGCGCCCCGTACGAACAGTGCCACTCCACGGAGCCTGAATCATGAACATCCCATTTTACAGATGAGCAGTCACAGCAAGTACAGGAATCCGATCAAGGCCCCAGGACGTGTGAGACCGCACTCACCACGCTGTACACACACACACACACCCCACTGCCAGGACCTGGGCTGGGGACACAGCTGACGTGGCTACAGCACAGAGAAGCAAGTCAAGAGATCCTCCCAGGTGATGACTACGGAAAACACAGCCACGGGGCTGAGGGGAGCCCAGAGGCATGCAAGGGCTCAGGGTGGTCCCGGGAGGCTTCCTGGAGGAAGGGGCAGTGGGGCTGAGCCAGGAGTCAAGCAAGGGATCGCCAGCGGTGCTCAGAACTCACACACAACACCTGCGGGCTCCTCCGAGGGCAGGGGGCAATGGCGAGGCACGCTACCTACAGACAAGCTGCGGAATGTTCAGGAAGGCCCGCCTCAGCCATGGAGTTGCCTCCCAGACTTGGAGGGCGAAGGCGCTCACGGAACAGCTCAGAGGCCTGGGGCGCTTGGGGTGGACCCAGGGGCCCCACGCGACGTCGCTCTGCACGTGCAGACCCCACGACTGCCCGCTTTCCTTAAAGACCCGGGCCTCACCAACCACACAGCGCCGGGGCTTCCTCGTCCCGGTCCCGCGCCCCCCACCCGCCGGGCCGCGCGCCGCAAGTTCGCCCCCAGCCCGGGCCCCCTACCGCCCGGCCCCCGCGGCCCAGGCCGGCTCCGGGAGCCCCGTGACCTTGGGTTCCCCGGCGGGGCTGCCGGTGGGGGCTTCGCTTCCTCGGCTTGCAGGGGCTCGCGGCCCGGCAGGTGCAAAGGTGCGCCGGGCCAGGGTCGGGGCGGGGCGGCTCACCTGGCGCCCGCGGCAGTCCCCGCGGGCCGAGCGCAGCAGCCGGGCGTCCGGCCCGGGCCGGAGCGAGGCCAGAGCCAGAGGCGGCGGGGCGCGCGGGGCGGCGGCGCCGAGCAGCCAGGTGACGCGAGGCCGGACCCGGGCGCCCACCCTGGCCGCCGGGCCCAGCAGCGCCAGCAGCCCTGCCATGGCGCGCGGCGAGGCGCTTCGGCCAGAGCCGCAGACCCGAGAGGGAGCGCGAGGCCGGGGCGGGGGCCGCGCGCGTCCTCCGGAGTCCGGCCAGGCCACGCCCCCAGGGCGGGAGCTGTGCGCGGATGGGCGGGGCCGGAAGCGTATGCCCCTTTGACCCCGCCCACTAGCCCCGCCCCCAGAGAGCAGGCGCCCCTCTCGGCGGAACCAGACCGGAGGAGCGCGCGTTCTCCGGGCCCCGCCCCTCGGGAGCCGGAGTTCCGCGCGGAGTGGGCGGGGCCGGGCACGCGCGCGCACTGCCGGCCCCGCCCCCTGCCCCGCCCCCGCGGAGGGTGCAGTCGGTCTCCTCAGGGCGCGGCCTCGGCCCAAGTTGTCCGGGGTCCGTCCGAGGGCTCCGCGGTGGGCAGAGCGGCCTGTGGTGAGATCTGGGAGACGTACCGGCGTGTTTACTCCGCACAGGACAACACTGTCTGGTGGCCGGCCCGCGACCCTCGCCCGCCGGTGTGTGAGGCGGTGACGAGCGGGCTGTGGTTCTCTTAGGTCCACGCCGGCGCTGCGCGCGGGCCGCGGCCTCGGAGCTGCCTCAGGGGGACGCGCGGCGCCCACCCCGGGCCGCGTGGGCAGTGCCGTCCGCCCGCCCGCGGGTGGCCGCGTGGGCCAGTGCCGTCCGGCCGCGTGTGGCCGCGTGGGCCGGTGCCGTCCGCCCGCGAGTGGCCGCGTGGGCCGGTGCCGTCCGCCCGCGGATGACCGTGTCAGGCAGTGCCGTCCGCCCGCGGGTGGCCGCGCGTGAGTGGCCGCGTGGGCCAGTGCCGTCCGCCCGCGGGTGGCCGTGTCCGCGGCGAGGTCCCGGGGCAGCCGGAGGGGCCCCGCTGCTCGGCGAGTCGCCCGCGGCAGGTCTGTCGCCGTGGGGCCGGGAGGCTGACCAGCCCGCCGCCGCGGGGTTCAGGCTCCCGAGCTGGCGTCGCCGGCGGTGGAGTTGCTGACCCCTCGCTCAGAGCGGAAGAAAACCGCCTTTTTGTGTCTCCCTTGATACTTGACAGCAGATAGCTTGCGGCGATTATAGACTTTAGGTTTTGTTCTTTTTTCTTAAATGTGATGAGAAAACTTTCTTCCTTTTCGTGGGATGCAAGCCCCAGCCTGCCTGCAGTGTTTTCGGCAGTTTCGCTCCGTCTTCCTGTGATGTCAGTTCTCTTGGCTCACAGGCGTGGTGTATTTATATTTACTTTTCCCATTTTTCTGAGTAGGGAAAGTATTCTCATGTTTCAGATGATTTGTCAGCCTTAAAGACAACCAGAAGCGTATTCGAGAACAGCGGGGGATAGCAACAGGAATACATGTCTCAAAGGTCGAGGCAAGGAGAAGTTTTCTTTCTTTTTTTAAAAGATATTTTAATTTGAAAGGCAGATTTACAGAGAGAGAGAGAGAGAGAGAGAGAGAGAGAGGTCTTCCATCCGATGGCTCACTCCCCATTTGGCCTCAACGGCTGGAGCTGCAGCAATCCGAAGCCAGGAGCCAGGAGCTTCTTCCTGGTCTCCTAGTGGGTGCAGGAGCCCAAGCACTTGGGCCATCTTCTACTGCTTTCCCAGACCATAGCAGGGAGCTGGATTGGAAGTAGAGCAGCTGGGGCTTGAACCGGCGACCATATGGGATGCTGACACGGCAGGCCGGGGTTTTAACCTGCTGCGCCACAGGGGCAGCCCCATCTTTATTTTTTTAAAGTATTCATTTATTTATTTGGAAGTCAGAGTTACAGAGAGATGTTCCATTTGCTGGTTCATTCCCCAGATGGCCACATCGACTGGGACTGGACCAGGCCGAGGCTGGGTGAAAGGAAAGGCTGCCACCAAACACACCAAACACCAGAGTAAGGGAAAGGTTTATTGTTGGGTAGGGGAAACCTGAGAGGCTGCCTCTCTGTGCCCAAGAGAAACAGCGGCCTGTACCAGGAGAACAGGTCTTATATATCTTTGTAGAGGTAAGGAAGTGGGGACAGCTTAGGGTTGGGGCAGAGCTGAGGCTTGTGGTTGGACCATTTGGCCACCTGACTTCTAGTAAGCCAGGCTGGGTTTAAGATTGAAGCTTATTATATAAGATGGTGACAGTGCTAGAACCTAAGATGGTGTCCTGGGCTTAGATGGCGCCATAGATAAGACAGTGACATTTTACCAACACTGGGTGTTTCCTCCTGTGTCATGCTGGTGCAGGGGCCCAAACACTTGGACATCCTCTACTGCTTTTCCCAGGCCATTAGCAGGAAGCTGGATTAAAAGTGGAGCAGTCGGGATTTGAACCAGTGCCCATATGGGATGTCGGCAGGTGATGACTTTACCTACTGTACCACAGCGCCAGGCCCGTAAAGGAAGTTTTCAAAGGCAAAAGTGAGAAGGATTACATTAGATATTTTGAAACAAGAATCTTTGACCACTTTGATTGATAACCAGGGTGACATTAGGTAGAGGGTAAACAATTGCAAGGGAGATGTCCTTGTAGAGGTATTTTCTATAGAGGGTTGTGGTGGCCTCTGGGCAAACTTGTGGTTCTGGCAGAGTTTATTGTGACAAATTACTATCAGGCAATTTGCCTGAGAATCCTTTCCAAACCCCCCAGCTTTGTTTTGTTGGGGTTGACACAATGACTCCGTGATTCTGACAACTTTCATATTTCTGTCCCAATAATTAAGTATTTTGGCACTGAAGTAATAAGATACAGTTCGGCAAAACAAACTTCAAATTTGATTATGAGGGTGAAGTGTGAGTGAGGACGTGGAATAATAGGAGCTCTCATGTCCTTTGGTGACAGACAATATGGGAGGATTTACTTTTCTGTGGAAATAAACGTGATGTGACCAAGGAACTCAGTGCATGATGCAAGTGCAGGGCCCCATCTTCAAAAATTATTCAAAATATCAAGGGGGCCGGTGTTGTAGCACAATGGGTTAAACCACCATCTGTGATCCATATGGGCTGCTCCACTCCTGATCTAACTCCCTCCTAATGTGTCTGGGAAAGCAGTGGAGAATGGCCAAAGTCCTTTGGCTCCTGTCCCCACGTGGGAGACCCAGATGAAGTTACAGGCTCCTGGCTTTGGCCTGCCCCAGCCCCAGCCCCAGCCTCAGCCATTGTGGACAATGGGGAGTGAACCAGCAAATGGAAGATCTCTCTCTCGCCCCCCCCCCCCCCCAGCTCTGCATTTCAAATAAATGAATAAATAAATACATATTTTTTAAAATGTCATGCGACAACACAGAGCATTAAGCCAAGCACTGGGCTGTTTAAGCGTTTAAGCATCTGTTTTGTATAATTCTCATAGCAGCTCAGAGGTGGGCCAGGATTATCACTATGTACAGATAAGGAAACAGATCTGAGGGGATCTGAGTAAGACCATAGCCACTGAGCTGGTGGTAGCAAAGCCTGCCTGATGCACCACCCGTGCTCTTAGCCAGCCCGCCATACTGGTGCTAACAATGGTGCTGGGCCCTATCTCTGGACCCACACTGGCTACTAACTGCATGTGGAATCTCCCACTCACTGAACAACAGCCCTTACAGGAAGTCCTCCACGGGCCTTTACTTTCCCTGCAGGTGAATAAACCAAAGCAGAGAGAGTTAAAAGAACTTTCCCAAGGTTACAGGGTAAGGATGACCACGATGTGGAAGTCCAGGACTCTCCATTGATTCGTGCCCTGTGCTTGATTTATCTAAATGCTACAGAAGGCCCATCTCACAGAGCAGCCAAGCCCCTAGCCCTGGGCCCAGCTCACAGCCATTGCTCACCCTGGTCTGAACCCTCCTGCAGCACAGTCCCTGTATTTGTCAGAGGCAGTCACAGCTGCTGTGCTGGGTGTTCTGAGGCTTACATGGCTCAGGGGCTGCCTGCAGACATGGCTGGTACACGCAGCACAAGGTGAATGCTGGCTGAGCCTGAACCCAGAAGGTTTGGAGGGACATTTGCTGGGAGGGGGTCATGTGGGGACACTGAGGTTGTAACCCTGTGAGAAGTAAACATCTGGTTTACTTTCCAAGTAAGGTGTTTAGCTGTGAGTAGACAACTAGCTAGCATAATGGCTTGCAGACAAGTAGCTATCTAGCATTAACAGCTAGGTTACATGCTCCGGGAAGTTCTTAGGCAAACAGGATAATAGTGGCCAAAACAACTGAAGCAAATGCGGGGAAGATTGTAACCCTATAGCACTCAGCCAATGAGGAACTGGGGGAGGGGCCTAAGTGCTAGGAAATCGTTAGCTTGCTCTATACTACCAGATGTGCTGGCTCACCAGGTGCCCAGTCCTGCAAGATGGTTAATAAAGTCTCACTTTTACTGCACTATCCTTAGTCTGAGTCCATCCTTTACTTGGACTAGTGAGGTTGTTTTTCACAACTCTCACTGTTTAGATTCGGTTAACCCTGCTATGATTTGAATATCCATCCTGAATTAAGCAGTTTAGTCCCCAGCATCTAAGGTTGATGGTACTAAGAGGGTGGGAACTTAATCCAATGATGGTGCTTAGAGATGGCAGTGATGAAATTGGATTAGGTTGTTAGGGTAGAAACCTCAGGATTGGATCCTGGTGGCTTCATAGGAGACCACAGACACACTCTGGCTCCCTGTCTCTTGCTGTGTGATACTCTGCATTGTCATGTTTGGTGCCACCGAGAGCACCAAACCAGTGGGGCTATTTTATTTCATAAAAAATAGGATCATGCTATATACTGTTTGTTCCATTCAACTTCACCTGGTAGAGGCCTTTTCCATCAATTATTCCAACTTCAATTCATTCTTTGATGTGAAAGTACAATCACTTGCTCAGCTACTCTCCTATTGAAAGGCACTGGTTATGTTTCCTGGCTAACATGATGCTAATTAGGATTACTTTTTGTGTGTTCCTGTGAACTGATGCTTCTTTTTCTGTGGAGTGCATTTCCAGGGTGGGATTGAGAGCCATTTCTGTTCGTACTGAGAGGTACTGCTAAGTGCTTGTCAAAAATAAGTTGTTGAACATGTCACCACTTATCTATGAAAATGCCCCCCCCCTTTTTTTTAAAGATTTATTTTATTTATTTGAAAGGTAGAGAAGCAGACGTAGGGAGACGTCTTCCATCTGCTGATTCTCTCCCCAAATGACCATATTGATTAGAGCTGTGCCAATCTGAAGCCGAGGAGCTAAGAGCTTCCTCCGGGTCTCCCACGTGGGTACAGGGGCCAAAGCACTTGGGCCATCTTCTACTGCTTTCCTAGGCCACAGCAGAGAGCTGGATAGGAAGTGAGTAGGAAGCAGCTGGGACTTGAACTGGCACCCATATGGGATGCTGGCACCGCAGGTGGCAGCTTTGCCTGCTATGCCACAGTGCTGGCCCCAAGAATGCCCTTTTCTCTGCCTGTGACTAATAGGTGTTGGCATCATTTTTAACTTGTTATAGAAGGATGAGGATAAAGGTCTATTGTATTATTTTAATTTGCATTTCCCCAAAGTATTGGTTTCCTATTGCTGCTGAGAAAAATTACTACAAATTTAGGTGCCTGTTAACAAATGTATTGTTTTATGGTTCTGAAGTCCAATCGGATCTCACTGGGCTAATATCTCAGTATTGGCCTGACTGTGACCCTTCTGAAGGCTCCAGGGGGATGCAGTTCCTGGTCCTTCCCGGCTTGCAAAAGCAGCCGAAGTCCTCGGCTCCTGGCTCATCCATCCTCAAAGCCAGTGGTGTTGGCCAAATCTCAGGCTCTCCCATCCCATTCCCTCTCCACTTTTATGTTCCGTAGTGATCCCATTGGGTGTGCCCAGATCGTTCAGGGCAGTTTCCCTATTTTGAGGTTGGCTGAATTTTCTGTTCTTAAAGCTGAGATTGTAAATGTTGTTTTAAGCTGCTAAATTTTGGAGGAAAATTATTGTGCTGTGATCAATGACTGGCACTCAGGTTGTTAATTGGATGTGTTCTGGGCCACTCATCCTGTTTTAATTTTTCCGGCCACATGCTATTTGTGTGGTGGCTCTGAGGCTCAGTGTCCGCACTTAGTAAATGTGGGAGGCGGGCACTGGTCTCAGAGCAGGCGGGAGGCCTGAGAGGGCTGCTGTCACGTCCTCAGTGCACGCCAGGAGCAGAGTGCACATGTGTTCTGTTATCTCTCACTGCTGATAAACTCCTCAATCTTGAGTGTGGGAGGGTAACTGCCCTTCACTCAGCTCATGCAACCCATGGGTGAGGGATTTGGACAGGCGCGAGGAACAACTTGTTTCTGCTCCATGGTATCCGAGGCCTCACTGGAGTGTTAATGGTTAATTACTACATAGTAAGTTTCCCTGAACTTTGTTTCCTAATAGCACACACATTTGTTGATCTCACAGTTTCTGCAGGTTGAAGTCGGGGTGTGGCTTGGCAGGATTCTTGGTGAGTCAAGTGCAGTAATTGTTCAGTGTCCCCAGCCACACTCCAGCTGTCATCAGAGGCTCAGCCGGGGCAAGTCCACTCCAGGGCCCTGCAGGTTGTTGGCAGAATGAATTGTCATGAGGCTGTCACACAGAAGTCCCCATTTTATTATTTTAAAATATTTTTGTTAGAGAGAGAGCTCTTCCATTTGGTGGTTCACTCCCAGATGAATGCAATAGCTGGGGCCAGGCCAGGCCAAAGCCAGGAGCCCCGAACTTAATCTGGGTCTCCTGCTTGGATGACAGGGACCCAAGTGCTTGATTCTTCACCTGCTGCCTCCCAGGGTGTGCATTAGCAGGAAGCTGGAATCAGAAGCCAAATCAGGACTCAAACCCAGGCATCCCACACAGCATCTTAGCCACCTGCCCCAGAAGCTTCCAGCATTTCACTGGCAAGACCTACATCAGTCAGCCTGTCAGTGTTGCCTGCTGGGGAGCCTGGGATTTCGGGCTCTGCAGACTTGGCTGAGATCCAAGCAGGCACATTATCTTCCTGAATACAACTGGAGCTCATACAGTGGAATGGCTGCTGAGGAGAGGCTAATGACAGGTCCGTGGTGATGACTGTGAACAAGATGGGGTGAGTGTGTGCACAGATGGGAGGCACGTTTGTGAGCAGGTGCCTGTGTCGTGCAGGGGAGGGGTGACAAGTGACACAGAAGGGGCCAAGTTGCTGGAGGAGGAAGAAGGCGTTTCTCCTTCATGGGGAGGAACTGCTTGTCCCCAGTTCCCACAGGGACAAGTTATTACTAATCTGCTCGGGGGTGGAGGCCTTGTGGTTACTGTGGCCTGTGTTTATGCGAATGAGGGAAGATGGGACTGCATTAAAACAACAGTGTTTGGGACAAATTGCTGTTTCCTCCCTACACCTGTTCTCTCTGAGATGAACATTTTAAAAATTTAAAAAAATTTTTTAATTATTTTATTTTTTTATTTGACAGGTAGAGTTATAGACAGTGAGAGAGACAGAGAGAAAGGTCTTCCTTCCGTTGGTTCACTCTCCAAATGGCCGCTACAGCCGGCGTTGTGCTGATCCGAAGCCAGGAGCCTGGTGTTTCTTCCTGGTCTTGCAGGAGCCCAAGCACTTGGGCCATCCTCCACTGCCCTCCCGGGGCACAGCAGAGAGCTGGCCTGGAAGAGGAGCAACCAGGACTAGAACCCAGTGCCCATATGGGATGCCGGCTCCGCAGGCGGAGGATTAACCAAGTGAGCCATGGCGCAAGCCCCCGACAAGAGCATTTTTTCCAGTTCTTCTCTTGGTCGGGTTCTGCAGTGACTGTGCCCAGTGTTTTCTGCACTTCTGGAGTCCTGTCTGCTGCCCTGGTGCCTTCCCTTTGGCTCATGTCCCTGACCCCCACCTGTCCATCACCATCTTTCCTTGCAGCCTCTCCCCACCCCCTCTGCTTCTGGCCTCTTTCCCAAGGTAAACCAAACACCTGCACCCACACATCACTTCTTGCCTCCTCTACCTCTTTGTTTCCAGTCCACATTCACTAATCTGAACACCTACTATGTGCCTATACTGTGCTGGCAGCAGGAAAGGTGTGGAAGTAAGGACTTGTGTCACTGTTTGGTACTTACCATCGTGGCTTCCGTGCAGGACATGCTTGTCTTAGAACCTGGCTCTGTCTTGAATATGGTCTCAGTGACTCAGACTGAGTGTCCACTTTGTCACCTGGAGGGGTGGGACTAATAATACCTATCTCAAAGGGCTGCTGGGACGGTAAGACGGGACAACATGGTTAAGTGCTTAGAGAAGTCTGGGCCTGGCATGGGGCAGGGACCCAAGCCAGGAAATGTGGTAGGCACTTGTTTCTTTTTTGTCTGCCCAGCACCCTGTGTGGTTGATGGATGCTCCTCCCTCCCCACTGCAGTTTGGATGAGCTCTCAAATCCTGCCCGCATCTGGTCAGGGCATGAGCACATGGCCTAGATCTTGCAAAAGTGCCCCACATCCCATATCCCTGGTGTGGCTAAAATGGGGTCATGTTGTATTTATTATTCTAACATGTCTTCTTCACATTATAGGTCACTACCATTTTCTCCTGTGGAAACCGTAGTTGTGGACATTATTTTACAGCTGCACAGCATTTCGTAGTGTGGATGCACCATGATGAACCCAATCTCCTGGTTGTGGATGTTCAGAGGTGTGCTTTCTTCTTCTTTCCTTCCTTTCTTTCCTTTTCCTTTCCCTTTCTTTCTAACTTGAACTTAATCATTGAATCCACATCTTTTTTTTTTTTAAGATTTATTTTATTTACTTGAAAGTCAGAGTTACACAGAGGCAGAGGCAGAGAGAGAGAGAGAGAGAGAGAGAGAGAGAGGTCTTCCATCCGATGGTTCACTCTCCAATTGGCTGCAACAACTGGAGCTGCGCCAATCCGAAGCCAGGAGCCAGGAGCTTCTTTTGGGTCTCCCACGCAGGTGCAGGAGCCCAAGCACTTGGGCCGTCTTCTACTGCTTTCCCAGTCCATAGAAGAGAGCTGGATTGGAAGTGGAGCAGCAGGGTCTCAAACCGGTGCCCATATGGGATGCTGGCTTCAGACCAGGGTGTCAACCCACTGTGCCACAGCACCAGCCCCTGAATCCACATATTGTAACAGTCAGTCCTGTTAGTAATCTTTGCCCAGAAAGATTCTCACCCATTCATTGAATTGTTCATTCCATGCCTCCTCACCAGGTACTGGTGATGCATGTGTGGTTTGCTTCTGTTATGCAGGGCCTGCTTCTTCTCCTCCCTCTGAGTGCAGGTCAGTAAAACATGGTGGTTCCAAGGCAGACTCTGGAGCACACAGGTCAGAGATGAGTCTGCAGCCCCTAAGTCCCGGATATGGGGCTCCTTGAGGCTCAGCTGTTCTCTGTCCTACAGGAATGAGGACACATGCCTCCATGGCTTCTGGAAAGGATTCAAGGCCACCCTGTGTGTGCAGGACAGGCAGGATCTCAGCGCCTTGAAAGGCTCTGCTCTCACCCACTTCCTTCCTCTTCAACACAGAAGGGCTGGGGGCCAGGGAGGGATGGAGGCAGGGGAGAAAACCTTGACTCCCTGCTGACCACAGCTCATCAGGACACAGAAAACAAACTGCAGGCCTCTTGTCAGGGTGGGTGGTGTGTTTTCATTCATTTGTTCAGCAGCCATTCACTGGGATCCACAATGCACTTGAAGCTGTGCTAGGTACACTGGGGACAGAGAAGAAACACCAGCCAGGGCCCTAGTCCCCAAGAAAAAGACCCTTGGAGCCTCTTATCCCACCCCTCGGTGTGGAGAACGTCACCAGTGGAGGTAGCTGCCACCACCCTCACCAGTGACCTCTCTCCTGGCCTGCTTGAGGGCACTCTGTTTCTGTTTGAATGTGGCTGACTTTGGATCATCTTCTCTGGTTTTCTCCATCACCTTGCAGAAGAATCAAGGCCAAGAGTATGAGCTGGGGAGGCAGACAGACCCAGCTTTGATTCTGATGTGGCTGCTGGCTGACCTTGACAAGTTACCTCCTCCTCGCCATTACACAGTGTTCATCTGTGCAGAGTGAACGGTAAGTGGGCACCCCTCTCAGTGCCATTGTGAAGGTCACATTGGACAGCCTAGGGCCAGGCACATGGTAGGAGCCCAGACAGTGTGAGCTACAAAGAGTTCTGATTCCTGCCACCCAGGTTCCTGTTTGGTTGGGTTTTCTCTTCTTGTTTCCACTAATAAGATGGAAGATTGGTCCACTGATTTGGTGTTAAGAATCTTTTATGGCTTGAGGTTAAGAGCTAGAGCTTTGGTTAAGTACTTGGGTCTCCACCAACCCAGGGACCTGGATTGAGTTCCAGGCTTCTGGATTCAGCTTGGCCCAGTTCTGATTGTTGTGGGAATTTGGGGATTGAACCAACAAATTGGGAGATCTGTCTCTTTGTCTGTCTCTGTCTCCCTCTATCTCTCTGCCTTTCAGATTAAAAGAAAGAGCAAGAGCTTTGGGGTCAGACCACGTGGGACTGCATCCCTACTTTAACTCATACTCACGGAGTGGTCAGCCAAGTCACAGCAGTCTCTCCAAGCCTCAGTTTTCTCATCTGTAAACTGGGAACAATAATAGTATTGACTTCCTAGGGGTTGCTGCAAGGATGAAGAGAGAGAGAAAGCATGTAGATGTTTTGGTAAAAATAGACTTCTGTCCCTCAAGGAAACCTACCTGAGTGAGATGTCTCTGTCAGGAAGAGGGCTGCCCTGAGAGCACCTCTTACCCGAGAGAGTTTTTACTTGCTCAGCCTTTGTTCATGTGCTTTTCTCCGGTAGGTTCTGGTCCTCCTCCCTGTCTGTAGCTCAGGTGGACATTGACACATAGACTTCAGCTGTCCAGTCCTTCTCCAAGTCCCTTATTTGGTGAGACTCTTGTAATTAAAGTGATTTCTTCCTGCTGATCTGTTTAGTGTCAGTTTATTCTGTAGCCTAAATTAGAACCTTCAGAGGGTAGAGAGAAAGCTTATTTACTCAGGAAATGTGTTTTGAGCACCTGCTCAGAGCCAGGCATTACACTGGGGGTACAGCCACGAACAGCCCATGGATCATGTGCTCTGCCGAGGAAGATTGTTGGGAAGTGCAATTAAAATCCAAATCTGTTGCCGACCCAGAGAACCTCTCCATAAAAGTAAAGGAGAAAGAGAACATTTTTCTCACTGGATAAACGGTAAGACACAGTGTGATGCCTGTCAACAGTAATCCACTAAGAGGTCACACTGTAGTTCATTTTCTGTTACTACTTTATAAAAAAGAGGTTTATTTCATTCACGGTTTTGGAGGCTGGAGGTGCCAACAGCCTGATACAGGCCCTGGCCAGGAGCCCCGCTGCTGGCATCACATCAAGCAGGAGCAGGAGTATGTGAGTGTCTGTGGCTGTGCGCTGCTCTGCCCAGCTTACCACGCCCCCCAGGGGCCTGAATCCTGGAAGCTCACCCTAAGCACGGTAGTCAGGTTCAGGGTCCACTCTCGTAAAGCCAGGAACAGATGACTTTGGGTTGGGGGAGAGGGGACATATTCACGCAGCAGAAGGCTGCAGAAAGAAACCCCATCCTTTCAAATAGCTCATCTGTGTCCTCAACACCAAGGATAAGGGACTCTGAGTAAGAGGACTTGACAGCATAATCTGTCACACACAACTTATCTTAAATTCAGGGGTCATTCGGGTGACCACTGGTGGTTGCCAATTGTCTGTATTCTAAGGAATAATGAACATCTCCTGTCACTGACAAGCTGGTAGTTACATAACTCGTAGTGAGTCATCTAAGTTTAACTCTCGCCTGTATTGGAGACAGAGGACTGTCTTCCTTGAAGTTTTGTATTTCCATGAACAGGCTGTCACATCCTTGACAGAGATATTCCCGGGTTGTAAAAACTGTTAAAGAGATCTGCATCCATCCCAAAAGGCAGAGGAAGAACTGGCGAGTTTCCTGAAGGAAACACTGTGAAGAAAAGGGAAGGGGTGGTTACCCTCACTGCACCAGGGAAAGTGAACTTTCCTCTTTTGCAATTTGTATTCACCCTATAGACACGAGTATTAAACACATAATGATCTACTCCAATGCCAGGTGGCAGTAAATGCCATGGAGAAGCAGAGAGAGGTCCCAGAAAGTGACAGGGATGTGGCGAGGTTCTTGGAGCAAGGGAGCCAACAGCACCTGTCTCCTTCCTGACATGTTTCTACAGGCGAACAATCCTGTCTTTTGTCTCACCTGATTTGCTCCCAAGTAGAATTATAGTACGTTCTTCATTTGCTTTTTCACCCACTACCCTATCAAGGACATCTGTTGTGTTGGTAAACAGAGTGGCCCAGGCTTCCTCTACATGTTTGTGTTGTATTCATTGCTGTGGCTGTGCCACAACTGGTTTGCTCTCTCCCTTATCTGAAGGACACTTAGGTGCCCTTGGTGGAGCTGGAGAGATTGAATGTGGGAGTGAGGCTCATCTGGGCTGCACTGCTTGTAACCTATACCTCAATTTCCTCAGATGCAAGAGGGAATAGTAACACTGAGTAGGTACACAACGGAGTTATTGTAAAGATTGAATGTGTTAACCTGGAGTGTTTTCTGTGCAGCAGTTACAAGGCTGCTTGGGACGTGGGTGCCAGGGACCCAAGTATGTGAGCAGTCACTCTGCCTCCCAAGAGGCTGGAATTGGAAGTGGAGCGGAGACTCAAACTCAGGCACTCTGACATGGGATGCAGGGGTCTCAAGTGGCATCCTAACCATGGCACCAAGCGTCTACCCATCTGATGACCACTTTGGACAGGTCCCTTTGCTTGCCAGGGGGAGACAGACTGGAGGAGATAACACAGGAAGGAGGCTACTTGGGAGGATTCTGTGGTGCTGTGGTTGAGAGAGGTGTGACCTGGGCTCTGGGCCCTGTGAGAAGACTTGAGAGTGGGAGGAAGGTCTGAGGATTAGTGCTGGCCTGGAGGTGGGTGAGGGGTAGGAAGGCTTCGGGAAGATTTTGAAACCTCACATAGAGCAGCTGGCTGGATTGTTGGGCATGTTCTGGATAGGGAAGACTGGAGAAGAATAAACCAGGATTCTCTGGACATTCCAGGGTGGGTGTGAGGCATTGGTGGGGGTGTCACAAGACAGATACACAGGTAGGAACTCAGAGCTCCACATCCCAGTTAGCCCCTTAACTCTGGGGGCCGACTCAGTTCTCAAACAGGGATGCTTTGAAGTGGTGTTAATTTCTGGATGCAGGGGAGTAGTGTGTGTGTGTGTGTGTGAGTGTGTGTAGTCTCCTGCTTATCTCCTAGCACTCTGGAAGCATTGCTCCCAAACCTTCCTCCATCAGCCTCAATGAAGTTGGAAAAGGCAACACTTCAGAGCATGATGGTGCCATCGCTGTGGTCTTACCCCAGATCAGTGTGGGAGACAGCAGCTGAGAGCATTGGTACAGCCCGGCACGTTCTGGACCGGCTTCTGGGGGTGGCAGGCAGATGATGTAAGCTCATTACGGGAGGGTGGTTGTAGGAGTGAGTTTCATGGGTTCTTTTTCTCAGCTTAGTATAGAAATAAAAAGCCGGGAAATGATTTGCAAAGAAGCAGATAGATGGCCTATCTCCCACTTAGGGGCTCAGCCCCCTCTTCTGCTAGCTCTGGGTGGAAGATTGGAACTTGAAGGCCTGATATAAAACTGCAAGGTCACAGGTGCAGCACAAGAAAGCTATTAGTGGGAGCGATGCCAGCTGTTCTGGAGACAAGCTTTCTAGCCACAGCTGACAGCCTGATTGTGCAGGACATTCTACTGTGTCTGAGGGGCCCACAGACCCCAGCCCCACTGGACAGCCTCAATTAGCCTCACCCAAGTTCTCTACCTTCTCTCTGTAAAGTGGGGACAGATGCCAGGGCTACCACGCCTATCTCTGTGTGAGCGAGGAACTCGGCACAGGAAGGTGTCATTGGGGAATTTTGGGGGGGAAACAGCCATCTGATGAGTTTAGTTTCTCCTTTTTCATGGCTCACTATTACAAGGGGGGAGGCTGGCAGAGAGTCGGCCTGCTAATGGCGGTCGAGGAAGGCAGTTTCATCACCACTGGATGCAGGCTGCTGGCCTGCTAACTGCGTGACAGCTGACTTTGGACAAGTGCCTTTCTTTTTTTAGATTTATTTATTCACTTGAAAGACAGAGTTAGAGGCAGAGAGAGAGAGAGAGAGAGAGAGATAGAAAGGTGATCCATCTGCTGGTTCACCCCCCAAATAGAAGCAAACAGCCAGAGCTGGGCAGATCTGAAGCCAGGAGCCTGGGTTTTCTTCCAGGTCTCCCACATGGGTGCAGGAGCCCAAGCTCTTGGGTCGTCTTCCACGACTTTCCCCAGGCACATTAGCAGGGTGCTGCATCATAAATGGAGCAGCTGGGACTCTACCGGTGCCCATATAGGGTGCTGACACTGTAGGCAGCGACTTTACCTGCTACGTCACAGTGCTGGCCCTGGACAAATGACCTAATCCACCTGAGTTTATTTTCTTATCAGTGAAGTGGGGGAGAAACATGTATTGACTTTACTGAGATTTCTTAGAGTCTAGGGGATGCTAGTGTGTAACCCTGGTACTTGCAACCCTGTTAGTGCTATGACAAGGAGGACCACTATTTATTATTGTTGCCATCATATTAGTGTTATTCAGCGACACTCAGACCCTGGAGTCATAGCTGCCATTTGTTACACATTCCGGTGCCAGGCTCTGAGCACATCACATGGGGAGATGGGCACGTGGGCACAGAGTCATTCCCATTTTGCAGATGGTGGGGCCTGAGGCTCAGAGAGCTAAGGGAAGACACCGGTGTGGGAGGCTGCCTGAGCAGACTTCCTTGCCTAGCATGGCAGCGGCCCAGGCCTGTGTGCTCTGCCTAGGGGCGACCTGGGCTGCAGGCCGGCCTGGGAGTCGCACCAGGCAGCTCCGTGCAGGTGCGCAAGGGCTGACCTGGAATGAGGCATCCATGCCCGGCAGGGGGCGCTGCAGGCCCTCTCAAGACTCCGACCCTGTCAGAGCCACGCAAGGAGCCATTCCCAGGGGACTCAGGAGTTCGCAAATGCCAGTTAGACCCAGTGTGCCTGAGTGAGGGATCGCCTCCGTGGGAGGCCCACCGTCAATTCATCAGCCTCGGCGGCTGCAGAGCCACACAGGGGTCACATGGAACCCTATGGGGGGCGTTTTCTTTGTTCCTGAAAGGCTTTTGTTGCAGAAAGATGGGGCTGCACCCGTGCACTCAGGGCCTTCAAAGGGAGGCGAGCAAACTGAGCAGGTGCAGCCTTATCGATGAGGAAACGGAAGTTTAGAGAGGCAATAATGTGTAGCTGTGGGTCCAACACAGAACCCAAGGCCACCGGCTCCAAAGCTGCCCTTTCCAGGGTCCCTGCGTGGTTGAGTGACCCTCCCCACTGCTCCTCTAGATTCTCCTGGCAGGTGTTTACTGAGGAAGGAAAAGAGAGTAGAAAGGAGGCATTTTCTGAGAAGTACAAGTGGATTTCGGGGCCCTGCACAACATGGCCAGGCATGGGTTTTTGGAATACTTAGGGTGACAGGTCATCCTGGGGTCAGTAACGGCAGACCTTCCTGTCCCGAAGGGCCAGGCAGCTGTGAAAATGAGCGGAGAACTAGGGCAAGCCTCATGCAGCAGGGCTGCACCCTTCAAGGTGGCACTTACTTCTGGGCTCTGACACTCAGACACCTGTGGCTGGGAGTGCTTATTTTTGCAGGTAATCTGTGAGAACCTCTGCACAAGTGACCATCAATTCTTCCCTGTCCATCCAGCTCTGTTCGTTGAATCTGGAAATGCTGTGAGCACTCTGTGCGCAAGCCCAGGCCATCCTGCAGGACAGCAAGACCAAGGGAGCAGAGCAGCCAGCCCAGCCCAGCCCAGCAAAACTGCGTAGCTGAGCCTAGCCCAGATAACTGATCTGCGGCATCATGAGAGAGTAAAGAACTTTTGGTTACACAGAAAGTGCTAACTGATCCAAGTTGTGTATCTAGACTTTTCTTTTTAAAAAGATTTATTTAGTTATTTGAAAGAGTTACACAGAGAAAGAAGGAGAGGTAGAGAGAGAGAGAAAGTTTTCCATCCGCTGGTTCACTCCCCAAATAGCCACAATGGCCTGAGCTGGGCCGATCTGAAACTAGGGGCCAGGAGCTTCTTCCAGTTCTCCCACACGGGTGCAGGGGCCCAAGCACTTGGGCCATCTCCTACTGCTTTCCCAGGCCACAGCAGAGAGCTGGATCGGAAATGGAGCAGCCAGGACTCGAACTGGTACCCATATGGGATGCCGGCACTGCAGGTGGAGGCTTTACCCTCTACACCACAGTGCCGGCCCCATCTAGACTTAAAGAATGCAAAAAAACTCCCAATATTTGAATGTTACCAATGAATTAAAAAACTAAAATTTGGGGCTGGCATTGTGGCATAGTGGATGCCAGTTCCATTGGCTGCTCTACTTTACATCCAGTTTCCTGCTAATGGCCTGGGAAAGCAGCAGAAGCCCAAGCCCTTGGGCCCCTGCATCCATGTGGGAGACCCAGATGAAGCTCCTGGCTCCTGGCTTCAGTCTGGCCCAGCCCTGGCCTTTGTAGTCATTTTAGGGGGTGAACCTGTGGATGGAAGATCTGTTTGTCTCTCGCTGTCTCTGTAACTCTGCCTTTCAAATAAAATAAATACATCTTAGCAAATATAAAAAAATAAAATTTAAGCTACCAGTCAAACCAGGCATTCCAGGGTTCTATATGGGGCCTTGGGCAGTCACCAGTTTGCAAACAATGCTTTAAATCCTATAGAATAGAAACAAATGTCGGTTTGCTGCTTGCAGCAATCTTGGCAGGTGAATTTACAAATACTAATGGAAGAGTCGTGCAGAGATTGATTTATCTTGACTTGTCTGTGTCAAAGGGCATCCCTCTAGGAGGCTTTGTACCTGGGAACTTCCTCCTCCAAGCACATCTCCGGTCCTGTCTAAACATAGAATCTTTATGCTGGTCGGTATCACTGCTCGCTTGGCTAATCCTCCGCCTGCAGCGCCGGCACTCCGGGTTTTAGTCCCGGTTGGGGCGCCGGATTCTGTCCCAGTTGCTCCTCTTCCAGTCCAGCTCTCTGCTGTGGTCCTGGAGTGCAGTGGAGAATGGCCCAAGTGCTTGGGCCCTGCACCTGCATGGGAGACCAGGAGGAAGCACCTGACTCCTGGCTTCGGATCAGCTGTGGCAGCCATTTGGGGAGGTGAACCAATGGAAGGAAGACCTTTCTCTCTGTCTCTCTCTCTCACTTTCTAACTCTGCCTGTCAAAAAAAAAAAAAAAAAAAAAAAAAGGAAAAAAAAGAATCTTTATGCTCCAATGACAACAAGGGCCCCAGATTGTTATCCTCTGAGTAGAGCTTCTGCTCCTGCCATGGTTGGGCTTTAATAGCTACAGCCTGTGAATAATTAGTGGGTATTGATGAGAGCTAGGAAATGATTATTTTAAATCAGCATCCCTGAGATGCGCTAAACTTCTTTCACATGTTTTTCAAGGTTTCCAAGTTGTTCATACCACATTGTCGGTGAGGCCTTAAAAAGCCCTTAAATGCAGTCTTGGCCTTCAATACCTGACATCATGACCCAGACATACGTAATTCCTGGAGATTTGCAAAGTGAGGAAGGAATAAAAACAAAACAAAACAAAACAAAAACAATGCCCAAGGAAGGTAGGAGGGACCACGGGTCCTTCGGGCTGGATTTTTCTCCCAGTTATTCACCGGTGAGTCTTTTGTGAGAGGCAGAGAAAAGACAGTGATTGCACACAGTGTGCACAATGGAGCCCAGCTTGCCGTCCTTTGCCTTCAGGCTTGGAGATGGCCTGGCTCGTCTGTGGTCGTCAATGCTCTCAATGCCATGCCTATTTTGCAAGCTGGCTCGTTTGTGCCTGCAAATGCTTTCAATGTCATTCCTTCTCATACGCTGTGGTCACTTGAGCTAATGGATCCAGGGAGAGGAGATGCCAGTCTTGAGAGTGTCTTTTCTGCTGGGGTAGACTGGAGACTTCCTGCATCAGGATGGCCTGGGCAGGGGCAGGGCTTCTTTAAAGAGCCACTACTGATTTGGGGCCTCTGGGGAGGGGGCCATGGGATCTGCGGTCTTAAGAAGCTCCTGCGGTGCCTGTCTACAGTGCACTGGGGTAGAGGAGAGAGAGGTGGTGTGCTGCAGGGGTGAGCTCTGCCAAGGCTTCTCTGAAATGTTTAGGCTGTGACAGCCTAGGGAGATGCTGACCTATGGTCTTCAAGGCACAGAGAGTTGGCTTTGATTTTTCCTATTAGGACTAGGACAGAGTTTTACAAAGAATTAAGACCATGTGGTAGCACAGGCTAAAAGAGAGACTCATCTCTTTATCTGACTCAGGATATTGCCATTTGGAGCGTGCGCTATGAAATAGGGCCCTTCCACAGAGTGGCTGGCTCCATGGTAAGCTGTGCTTATCTACTGGACTGTAACGGGTCGCACTACCCTGAACGGCTTAAGCCTTAATTATTGCTTATGGTCTGCGAGTTGGGAATTCAGAGCAGCTTCGTTGGGTGACTCTGGCCCAAGATTGTTCATGGGTTGTGGTCTGCATGTGGGGCAGGGCTACAGTTGCCTGTAGCTTCACAGCACTGTCAAGTGACTCCTTCACACGGAAAGCCAGCTGGTGGCAGACCTCAGTTCTCCATGGAGTAGCTTCTGTGTCCTCATGACTTGGTGCTGCTTTCCGCACACCAAGTTGTCCCAAAAGAACAAGGCAGAAGCTGTGGTGCTTCACACACCCTTCTGCAATATCTTCTTGGTCAGCCATATTCAGTGTGGGAGGGGACCCCACACAGGTGTGGCGAGCAGGAGGTGAGGAGTCTGCGGAGGCTGACACCACATGATCGGGATTCATCTTGTCATGGAAATAATAACCAATATTGGTGGGGGTTTTACTATGTGCTGCATGCTGTGTCACGCTTTTTTCCATCCATAATCTCATATAGATGCCAGGTACTGGAACCATCACCTCCAGGCTCCCAGAGTGCACGTTTGTAGGACTTGGAAGCAAAACCAGAACCGGAATTTGGGAGCAGAGCAGGCACTTGCCCCCAGGCACTCTGATGCAGGATGTAGCATCCCAAGGGGGTGTGTTCAGCGCTGTGCACCTTGGCCTTCAACATTTGGCACTGATTCATAGGTCAATCATGAAAGCCTTAGCTTATGAGTTCAGAAGGAACTGTACATGTAAGAACTGGTTAGAAACATAAAAGCAAAAGGATTTTGACCAAAGTTGTGAAATGGATGGGAGGGAGAGATGTGGAGAGAAGGAAACAGGAGCTTCTTACTAAGACAGGGGTCAGGAGATGCCATAGGAAGTCGATGGATTAAGAAACAGAGTTTGGATTATGTTGTCTGAAGTTCTTAGCCACAGAAGGACTGAAAATAAAGCTAGAAAAAGCAGAAACTGAGATGGAGAGGGAGGCAATATATGCTCTCTGAATCCAGAATTAGGGATATACACACAGTACTTCGAGCCATGGAAACCACTGGTGTCTGCTTGCTAGGAACCAGTGTGATGGGCCTGATGGCGAAAGTAGGGGAGACGCTTGAGCATACGTCTGAGTCCCCTGGGGCTGGTTAAGCCCCCCGAGTACAAGGCCCCCTCCCTAGAGTTTCTGTTTCAGTAATCTCAGGGTGATGCTTGAGAATTTGTGTTTCTCACAGATTTCCAGGTGTTGCTGGTGCTGCTGGTCCACCCTGAAGCCCCCAGGCTGAACAGTGAGTTACGACCAACAGGTAGAGCTACTGTCCAGAGCCTCAGGAGCAGCTGGTGGCTGAGTCCCTCCTCTTCTTGTCCTTCACTTCTCTAAAGACTGGTCATCCTGGCTCACTAAATCACAGAGCAGATTAGAAACACTCTGGTCCAATCCTAGCTGTTCATAATGGGGAGAGTGAAGTCCAGAAGTGATGCTGGGTGCACCCAGTGAACTGTGGCAGACAGGGATCTCCTGCTGCCACCCAGAGCTCCATGCATTGACCCTGCCTAGCCCAGTGCTGCCACATTGTGGCCTTTTTTGTGAGCTGTTTCCAGCCTGGGTTCCAGCATAATCAGGAAATCAATCCTTGGGACCCAAGCCCCTCTGACTGAATCCCACAGAGAAGCACAGGAAGGGAGCAGTGTGCATAGCTTTGGCATAGAGAGAAGTCAGGTCCATCCACACCACCTCTCCCGCCCCCACAGTCAGCACTGAATTGAAGTCCACCCACACCAGCCCCTGCCGTGGTGGAGCTCTCAATCTGATGAGTAAAATGATGAGACCGGCACGATGGAGATTTGATTTTTAAAAGAAAAAGAGATGCTGACAATAGAACAATGTCTTTTCACATCTTTTCTTTTTTACATTTAATGACTAAACAGAAGCATGAGTACTTTTGAATCAAGCGGCTAATTTGCACCATTGATTTTATTTCAGAACAGCAGTTTTTTGGAGGTCTCCATGGTACCCAGGAAAATAGTATAGATGAACCCAGACACCATCAAATACCTACCATCTGTGAAAAATGTCACCCTTTGTCTAGAATACCTGCTGGAAACTGGCCTTCGTGTCATTCACTTATGCATTTGTTCATTCATTCAGCAAGTGTGTACTGGGTGTCTGCTGTGTGCCAGGGACTGTTCTAGGTGATGGGGATGCTGCAGTGAATGGGAAAGGAAAAACTGCCCTGCTGAAGCCAACATCTGAGTGGGAGAGAGACCCTAAATAAGCAAATACTAAAATGTGTGGGATGGAGGTGGGCATTTGGCCTAGTGGTTAAGATGTTGCTTAGGATGCCTGGGTTTGAATCCTGGCTCTAGTTCCTAACTGTAGCTTCCTGCTAGTGTAGACCCTGGGAGCCAGTGGCAATGGCTCAAGTACTTGGGTCCCTGCCTATGGGAGCCCTGGGTTGAGTTCACAGCTCTTGGCTTCAGCACCAGCCCAGCTCCAGTTGTTGCAGATATTCGGGGTAGTGAACCAGTGGATGGGAGCTCTCCCTCTCTATCTAGCTCTCTTTTTGCCTCTCAAATAAGTAAGTATATAAATAATAATCAAAATATATACATGGAAGATGATGATATCAGCTATGGAGAAAAAATAAAGCAGGCAAGAGGGACAGCAAGAGACCAGGAAGAAAATGTGATTTAACACCGGGTAGTTGGTTAACACTGTGGGATACTGGGAGGTGGTGCTGTCTGACCAGAGACCGGGGGGTGTGGGGTCCAGCCACGTGGAACCTGTGGGGAAAGATTCTGGGTAGAGGGAAGAACAGTGTGAGGGCTGAGATCAAAATAAGCCTGAAAATCGTCGTTAAGGGGAAAAATGTGGATGAGAAGAAAATGTCGGTGTTCAGAAGCATCCATGCTTCCTCCAGCTCTGGCTTCCCGGCATTGTGTCTCCTTTTCCATGCTATTGTCTGAATTATTCCAATTAAAAAAGAAGCTTGTATTGCTTCCATAACCATAGTATGTATAAGAGAGAAAACATAAGCTCTAGTTGTGTTTTGAACCAGAGCCTGATCTCATTAGATGGAAGGAGTTTCTATTCTCAATTGGATACCCAAACATGAGTGGGGTGTAGAACTGGAGCAAGGTGTAACAGGGGAGGGTACTGCTTTATGTAACAGAAGGAGGAAAATGTGGGGTTGGATGGGATCCACCTGTGAAGGAGGGGACACAAAAACATGGGAAGAGGGCTAAGGTTTTGCAGGAGTGAAGTCAGTTCTTTTTTTTTTTTTTTTAAAGATTTATTTATTTATTTATTTGAAAGGCAGAGTTACAGGGAGGCGGAGGGAGGGAGGGAGGGAGAGACAGAGACAGAGACAGAGACAGAGAGAGAGAGGTCTTCCATTTGATGGTTCACTCCCTAGATGGGCACAGTGGCTGGAGCTGTGCTGATCTGAAGCCAGGAGCTTCCTCCAGGTCTCCCACATGGGTGTAGGGGTCCAAAGATTTGGGCCATTTTATACTGCTTTCCTAGGCCTTAGCAGAGGGCTGGATGGGAAGTGGAGCAGCTGGGACTCGAACCGGCACCTCTATGGGATGCTGGCACTGCAGGTGGTGGCTTTTACCTGCTACGCCTCAGTGCTGACCCTGTGAAGGCAGTTCTGAAAACTCTCCCACTGTGGGGAGGGTGGATGGAAGATTTACAGGATCATGACTTTTGGGTAAGGGTGTTATGGTGCAGTGAGTTGAGCCACCACACATAAGGCCTGCATCCCATGTCAGAGGACTGATTACTCTGCTTCCACTGTTATCTTCCTGCTCATGCACTCTGGGAGGCAGCAGTTGATGGCTCAAGTGCTTGAGACCCTGTCAACTGCATGGGAGACCCAGCTAGAGTTCCAGGCTTCTGGCTTCAGCCTGGCCCATCCCTGGCTGTTGTTGACATTTGGAGAGTGAACTGTGTCTCTGTCTACCACTCTACCTGTTAAGTAGATGAAAGGAGGAATGACTTTCAAACCTAAATTGTCAACTGTTGTTCCCGCAGTTTGTTTCAACTTAAGCATGGTGACCGGCGCCGTGGCTTAACAGGCTAATCCTCTGCCTTGCGGCGCCGGCACACCGGGTTCTAGTCCCGGTTGGGGCGCCGGATTCTATCCCGGTTGCCCCTCTTCCAGGCCAGCTCTCTGCTATGGCCCGGGAGTGCAGTGGAGGATGGCCCAAGTGCTTGGGCCCTGCGCCCCATGGGAGACCAGGAGAAGCACCTGGCTCTTGGCTTCGGATCAGCGCGATGCACCGGCCGCAGCGGCCATTGGAGGGTGAACCAACGGCAAAGGAAGACCTTTCTCTCTGTCTCTCTCTGTCTCTCTCTGTCTCACTATCCACTCTGCCTGTCAAAAAAAACAAACAAAAAACAAACAAAACAAACAAAAAAAACAAACAAACCTTAGGCATGGTTCAAACTGCTTTTCAGATTTTTTTCAAGATATAATTCACATATTTTTTTAAAAAAAGATATAATTCACATGAGCCTTTTAATATATACAATCAATTCAGTGGTTTTAGTATATTAGTGTTACAATTCTCATGCTATTTAATTTCAGAGCTTTAAATTGCTTAAAATTTATTTATTTGAAAGGCAGAGAGAAAGAGAGATATCTTCCATCTGCTGGTTCACTCCCCAGATACCTGCAACATCTGGGGCTGGGCCAGGAGCCCAGAAGTTAATCTGAATGTCCCATTTGGTAGCAGGGACCCCACTACTTGAGCCAAATTTCAGGACATTTTTATCACCCTAAAAAGTAGCTCATGACCATTAGTAGCCATTCTCAGATGGACAAAGTATCTACTCATTTAATACTTCATCAGGCCACTCTAAGGTAGAGACTCTATCCATTTCTCCCTGAGGAGAAATTAGAAACTTGGGGCTTGAAATCAGGCCATCTGTTCTCAAAGTCCATGATTTTAACCACCAGATTATTATTATTTTTTTTTTTGACAGGCAGAGTGGACAGTGAGAGAGAGACAGGGAGAAAGGTCTTCCTTTTGCCGTTGGTTTTTTCCATAATAAGAATTAATTTGTTGATAACAAGTGAAGGCAGTTTTACATTTCATGGGACGAGGAGATTCCATATGGTTGAAAGTGAGACTAACCAGCAAGGAAGGAAGCCAACAGGTTTATAAAATGTAACCCTCAGGCTTTCCCACCTCTCCTCTCTTCAGTAGAGATGTTTTGGCTTCCATTCCAGTTTTCACCTGTTCCTCCTCTATTCTCCCCCTTCTCTGTAAATCAACTACCTAGTGTCTAAGACAATATGTCAGGAGTTCTGATCTTTCCCCTTCATCATTCCTAACATCTAGCCTAATGCAAATCTTGTTGACTTTACCTCCAAGCATCTTCGGTCTGCTCAGCTCTGCCCATAAGCCCTGCTACTGAGTACTGTAATCCACGTTGTCATCATCTCTCAGCTGGGTTTCGGCAATGGCTTCTTACCTGGTTGCTCTGTTCCTGTTCTTGCTCCTGTCCACTCTAGTTGCCAGTCTGTTCTTTGCTCGTGGCCAGAGCAAACCCTGTTTTAAAAGGCAAAGGGCATTCATGTAAGATACAGAATAAGAGAAATGTTAGTATCAGAGTTTTTAGATGGAACGCATCTGGCCTGCTTGGCTAGGAAAGCTATTTGGTAAGGGGCACTAGGAAGCCCACAGGGTCTTTGGGGGTAGTGTTGGATCTGAGGAAGTGGGTTTAGGGCTTGGCTTCCAGGACTTCTGAAGGACTTGCTGGAGAGAGAAACTTGCTGCTGCTGCTGCTGTCACTGCCACCCACCCCCAGGTCACCAGGAACTTCACATCTTTGCAGTAGCCCCACTGCTCTGGAAAGCCAGACGCTACCACCAGGGAGCTGCAGTAGCAAAGTGGTTTCCTCAAGACATTGATTTCTGACTCTGGAACCCCAACTATTAGTCTGCCCTGGCTGCCGTGGAAGCAGTGTAGGCAGAGCTTGGTGGGAAACCACCAAAATGTGATATGAAAGGAAAAGCTAAAAATTTACCTTGACACTACTGTAAATATGTATGCCTACCATATCCCAAGCCCAACAAGCGCTGTACCAGAAATAAACCAAATATCAATTTTAGCACCAAAAATAAATGAAACCTGGAGGGTTTCCCACATGTTTCTGACTCTCTAACAAAGCAGGTTTGTTACTGATTTTTTGTAATGCTGATATCTGGACATGTGTCACAACTTTTATGATTCTGATCACATAAGAAGATTGTCTCTTTTGTACTATGAAGAGAGCATCTTGATTATCTTGTAGGCTTTTTTTGGCTAAATGTATCTTGTGTTTTGATAAGTTGGTCCTTCTAAATCTTGGACTCCCTTGAAACTTATTAGCAAGTAAAGTTCTTTTCTTTCCTGGTCTTTTTTTTTTTTGTTTTTGCTTTAAGTCTTTCATTCACAGTTAGGAAAGTATTTTGAAGCTGTTGATGGTCACAGTGGGCAGATACTCATCTATCCTTATGCCTGACAGTCTTCTTCCTTACTGGCTCTTAGACATTCCTCCTCCATCTCCCTTGGAAGGTTCTCTGTTAGACAGACACTCTTTAGGGGAAGGTGTTGCTGTGATCCTGGCAGGAAATTAAAGAATGAATGCAAAAGAAGAGGAATCAGTCAAACCTTGACTTTTACTGTTTCTTGGATTATAACAAAAAGTTAATTCTTGCTTGGTTAAAATAGTATGAGCTGAAATCTTGTGTTCTGTGTCCTGCTAACATGGCAGAAAGTTCTTGGTAGCCTAGTTGAATAGGATCCTCCTGTTGGAAAGCAATCAATATTTACCTGAGTATTTCCCAGTCTTCCCTAGCCTGAAGATACAACCGGGATCACAGTAATAGTGATACCAGATGAGATGCTCCTAGATGCAGGATATCAACCAACTTCCGTAGCAGGTTGTGAACATTTCCCAGACAAGATTCCCCCCATTCCTGTTTTGTGTTTCTTCTGTGATTGTTTCAAATTTGAGTGCCATCATTTCTGTACTGAACAGAAAATCTCCAAAGTCTCCCAATGATCTCCCTATATCCATCCATGTTACCCCTCATGCAGAGTTCTTTTTTCTAAACTCTGGCTTGTCATTTATTTCACAGTTTTAGGCTCCCCAGTGGCTCCCTGTTGCTCATAAACTCACAATATTTTAGTCTAGTACAAGGCACTCTGTGGTTCTCCCTAACCTCATTGCTAACCATTCTCCTTGGAATTCTATACTGCAGACTTCAGAACTAATTACAGTTCATCAGTTGTGGCATTCTGTGTACTGCCACTACTTTTTTTTTTTTTTTTAAAGAAAGCTCCCTTCAGAGAAACGTACCTCCTTTTTTGATGGTCTCTTCTTTCCACTGGGATCTCATTCACAGAGATCTTTCATGTAGACCATTTTTTGCCACAGTGTCTTGGCTTTCCATGCCTGAAATGCTCTCATGGGCTTTTTAGCCAGATGCAAATGCCTTAAGGGCCGATTCTGAGGCCAGAGTGCTATTTAGGGCATTTGTCATTCTATGAGTCTGCTGTATGGCCTGCTTTCCATGTTGGATTGTTCTCTTCTTTTTACTTCTATCTATTTTTATTACTACACACTTGGTCTTATTTATGTGACCCCGTTGACACTTATTCCTGTCTTTATGATCCATTATGCACTTAAAATGATCACTTTAAGTAGTATGATCTGCCACTACATTTTTGTACTTGCATTTTATACTGCATGAAAAATTTTTTCACCTCTTATCTACTTGGAAAATTATTTCTTTACTTTCAAGACTCTCATGTCTTCTGGACACACTTGAAAGCAGAAGCTGTGAGACTCCATTCACAGCTCAGTGAGTTTCAGCACTGTTGCAGTGGACAGTTACCTACTCTTGAAGGCTTGTGCTAGACATCACTGCACTAGGATGGATATATATATATATACACACACACACACACATATATATGCAGGTGAACAGTAGCAGATGTTGGCAGAATGTGGAGAAAACTCAAACCCTTATGCATTGCTGATGGGTGCATTTACTTTGCAAAACCCTTTATCAGTTCCTTGAAAAACTAACAGAGCTATAATATGATTCCTATATTCTACACCTAGATATATGCTAAAGAGAATTGAAAAATATACATAAAATTGTACACAAATATTACTAGTAGCCTTCTTTTTAAATTTTTTTTGACAGGCAGAGTGGACAGTGAGAGAGAGACAGAGAGAAAGGTCTTCCTTGTGCCGTTGGTTCACCCTCCAATGGCTGCCGCAGCCGGCACACTGAGACCGGCCCACTGCGCTGATCCAAAGCCAGGAGCCAGGTGCTTATCCTGGTCTCCCATGGGGTGCAGGACCCAAGGACTTGGGCCATCCTTTGCACTCCTGGGCCACAGCAGAGAGCTGGCCTGGAAGAGGGGCAACCAGGACAGAATCCGGTGCCCCGACCGGGACTAGAACCTGGTGTGCCGGCGCCACAAGGTGGAGGATTAGCCTATTGAGCCGTGGTGCTGGCAGTAGCCTTCTTTATAAAAGTAAAAAAAATGAAACAACCCAAATGTCCATTAATTGAAGAGTGAATAAAAATATACTATATTCATACAGTTATTTGGTAAAGAAAGGAATGAAGCACTGATATATATTACAATATGGATAGACCTTGAAAATATTAACATGAGTGAAAATAGGTGATCATAAAAGGCCAAATATTATATAATACAATTTCTATGAAATCTTCAGAATAGATCACTCCATAAAGACAGAAAATAGATTAGTGGTTGCCAGGAGTTTAGGGAGGGGAAAAATGAGGGGTAACTGCTGATGGACATGAATTTTCTTTTTTTTTAAAGGATTTTATTTTATTTATTTGCAAGGTAGAGTTATGAAGAGAGCAAGAATGAGAGAAAGAGAGAGGTTTTCCATCCACTGGTTCAATTCCCAAAAGTCCCTTAGGCTGGTGCTGGTCCAAGCCAAAGCCAAGAGCCTGAAACTCCATCTGGGTCTCCCACATAGGTGGAAGGGGACCAAGCACTTGGGCCATCATCTACTACCTTTCCAGGTGCATTAGCAGGGATCTGGGTTGGACATGGAGCAGCTGGGACTCACCCCAGCACTCACATAAGGATGCCAGTGTCACAGGTGGTGCCTTATCTCCTAGCACCATAATGCTGGCCCTGAGGTCTCTTTTTCAGGTGATGAGACTGTTCTAGATTTAGATAGTGCATTTAGTTGCATAATTTGGTGAAAGTTCTACAAGCCAATAAATCACACATTTAAAAAGGTAGTTTTTTTATTTCTTTTTTTTTTATTAAACTTTTATTTAATGAATATAAATTTCCAAAGTATAGCTTATGGGTTACAATGGCTTCCCCCCTCCCATAACTTCCCTCCCGCCCGCAACCCTCCCCTTTCCCGCTCCCTTTCCCCTTCCATTCATGTAAAGATTCATTTTCAATTCTCTTTGTATACAGAAGATCAGTTTAGTATATATTAGGTAAAGATTTCAACATTTTGCCCATATAACAACATAAAGTGAAAAAACTACCATTGGATTACTAATTATAGCATTAAATAGCAATGTATAGCACATTAAAGACAGAGATCCTACATAATTTTTTTTCAAATTAATTAATTTTCTATGCCATTTCCATTTTAACACCAGGTTGTTTTTTTTTTTTTCATTTCCAATTCTCTTTATATACAGAAGATCACTTCAGTATATAATTAGTAAAGACCTCATCAGTTTGTGCCCACACAGAAACGCAAAGTATAAAAATACTGTTTCAGTACTAGTTATAGCATCACTTCGCTTTAGACGACACATTAGGGACAGATCCCACATGGGGTGTAAGTACACAGTGACTCCTGTTGCTGATTTAACAATTTGACACTCCTGTTCATGGCGTCAGTAATCTCCCTAGGCTCTAGTCATGAGTTGCCAGGGCTATGGAAGCCTTTAGAGTTCGCTGACTTTGATCTTATTCTGATAGGGTCATAGTCAAAGTGGAAGTTCTCTCCTCCCTTTGGAGAAGGGTACCTCCTTCTTTGATGGCCCCGTTCTTTCCACTGGGATCTCACTCACAGAGATCATTCATTTAGGTCTTTTTTTTTTTTTCCATGATATCTTGGCTTTCCATGCCTACAATACTCTCATGGGCTCTTCCGCCAGATCCGAATGCCTTGAGGGCTGATTCTGAGGCCAGAGTGTTGTTTAGGACATCTGCCATTCTATGAGTCTGCTGTGTATCCCACTTCCCATGTTGGATCTTTCTCTCCCTTTTTGATTCTATCAGTTAGTATTAGCAGATACTTGTCTTGTTTGTGTGATCTCTTTGACTCTTAGACCTATCAGAGCTATCAATTGTGAGCTGAAATTGATCACTTGGACTAGTGCGATGGCATTGGTACATGCCATCTTGATGGGATTGTGTTGGAATTCCCTGGCACATTTCTAACTCCACCATTTGCGGCCAATCCGATTGAGCATGTTCCAAATTGTTCATCTCCTCCCTCTCTTTTTCCACTCTTAGATTTAACAGGGATCACTTTTCAGTTAAAATTTAAACACCTAAGAATAATTGTGTGTTAATTACTGAGTTCAACCAATAGTAGTAGAACAACAACAACAACAACAAATACTAAAAAGGATAAAGTATTACATTGTACATCTAAAGTCAGGACAGGAGCTGATCAGTTCATTGTTGCTTATAGTGTCCATTTCACTTAACCGGTTTCCCCTTTGGTGCTCAGTTGTCACCGATCAGGGAAAACAAATGATATTTTTCTCTTTGGGACTGGCTTAATTCACTCAGCATGATGTTTTCCAGATTGCTCCATCTTGTTGCAAATGACTGGGTTTCGTTGTTTCTTACTGCTGTATAGTAAAGGTAGTTTTATAGCATGTGAAGCATACTTAATGTTAGAAAGTACCTTTTCTTGCTTTGTTTTACTTTGACCTTTGTTTGTGAATATCCTTTATTTTCCTGGATTGCCAAGATTCCTGTTTTGAGTTTGCTGGGGGAGCTGGTGCTGTAATGGGAATACCTGGGATAGCGTCACGTACCCCGGAGATGTGTTGCACCTACACAGATGAGAGCTACCCAGCATCCTCTTAACTAAGGAAGGATCCATCCCACTTGGTTCCCATCTCCTTACATGGTCCCTGTGCTCGGCAATGGCATTTTCTTCAGTAGACTCAGGGAGCGAGAAATGAAGCTCGCCCAGTCTACCTTAACCCTGAGTGGTTAGTAGAAGGTAAAAGATGCCAAATTCAAGCCATGACATTGGCAGGTTGAAGCCTCAGTTAACTTGAGGGTAAAACATGAGTCTGCATGACTATGCAAGGATTTGGGACCATGAAATTCTAGCTTTTCTATGTGATGTCACTGGTTTCTGAGCCTTTGTTTCTTCCTTGGAAACAATGCTACTTATCTGGGGGATTTGGGTGGTTCAGAGTCACAGAGGAGCCTAGAAAAAAATGGTGCTCACTTAATAGTGCTCAGGCTTCATACAAAAGACAGAGTCACAGTGACCTTGTGGATCTGATCTGTACAACTTTGTACTGGAATTCATTTGGAATGTGGTAGAAAGCACAGCAAGAAATTGGCATAAGTGAAATCCATTCTTTTCATTGTCTAAAGAACTTTTTAATGAAAGAATTCTTTAGCCTGTGGGCCTGAGGCCTGGGGAACCTAGTACAGGACAAATAGGCCTTTTGCAGAAAACATCAAAACCCTCTTAACATTTAAATGTTATGAAGCAGTGCATTTTGTTTCCCAGGCAATCAACAAGTTAGACTCCACTTCCAAGATAAAAAAAAATATTAAGTTCTTCAGGGAAGGCTTGAACTTAATGCAGGCATGCCTGAATGTCTATGAAGGACCACATTTCTCCACTACAAATCCTAGCCAGGTGCTGTGCAACACAGGTTCTGAGAGTCTGGGTTATGTAGACAGAGTTCCAACCCCATCATGGGGTGTGAACCTCGGGCTGGACCTGCTGTGAGGCCAGACAGCCCCTCCACATATGGCTCAGGTGTGCCAACAAAAAACCTCGACTCCACTTAGTGTCTCATTTAAGACCCCTTTCCACAACCATGGTAGAGCATCGATCTCTTTCCTTGGCATTGTATCTGCATTTCTGGGTGGGATTACACCATGCTTAGAACTTGAACCTTGCAGCTCCGTGGCTCCAGATACCATTATTCACTTGGGAGTCCTCTGAGACTCCCCGTTGTGCCCTCTTCTGGTCTCCAGGTCCTGGTGTACACAGCTCGTTGCTGTGTTGTCCCTTGTGTCTGGCTTCCAGGCCCCTTTAGGTCTCCTTTTCTAACCCCAGTGCCACCCTTGAAGGCTTCAGGCTCATTGTGCTGTTTGTATTTCACTCTGGGCATTAAATTGGCCACACTGTCAGATACCTAGGTGCTGGAATGGCCAAGACAACAGTCCTTCCCTGAGACTGCCAAGATATGGGGGACAGCCTACTGCCCTAGATGTTTGTGTAAGGCATTTATTTGCCTAGAGTGTAAAAAGAGGCCCACATTCTATCCACCTAAATATATAGAAGGTGTATATCAAGCTAACCAAGTGCTAAACTCAGCACATGCTCCAGTCTTCTGTGTTGACAAATACACTCCAGCATAACCTAGAAGATCAGGTTTGGATTTAGAGGTCCTGGACTCCTCAGAGTTTCACTCCAGACCATGGCAGCTTGGGGAGAACTGGCCCCTGCCCTTGGAGCACTCTCTTGATCATACTTCTTCTGTGTCTGTGTTGCATTTTGAGCAAGCTTGTACATGCATGGGTGCATACCTTGTGGGCAGGCACACAGAAGATTCATCTAAACCCTGCACAAAAAGCTATGCAACATACCCAGAAAAGAGACATAGATAGTATTTGGAAGCAGGTGGGGTTGTTTAGCAGGAAATTCCAGATCCTGATCACTGGGAGGAGGCGGGGGCCCCTGGGCTCTAGGAGGACCTTCTGGTTGCATGGTCTCCTCGACTGGGAAGGGATATATGGGGAAGGTGAAAGGCGTAAGATCCAGGAATTCTAGAGGACTGGACTTGGAGCAGGGGCTCTTCTTACCCCACTGGAGGCAACTTAACCACCAGGCTTAATTCTTGGTACTCATAATGGAGGGGCAGGGGTGGGTGCTGCTGACATCAAGTGGGCAGAGGCCAGGCATGCTGCTAAACATGAAACAGTGCACAAGACAGCCCTCAGCAATAGAGAATTACTGGGACCAAAGTGTCAACAGTGGGGCAGTGCTATGGTGCAGCAGGTTAACGTCCTGGCCTGAAGTGCCGGCATCTCATATGGGTGCCAGTTCGAGACCCGGCTGCTCCACTTCTGATCCAGCTCTCTGCTATGGCCTGGGAAAGCAGTGGAAGATGGCCCAAGTCTTTGGGCCCCTGCACTCACTTGGGAGACCAGAAAGAAGCTCCTGGCTCCTGGCTTCAGATCGGCACAGCTCCAGCCATTGCAGCCAACTGGGGAGTGAACCATCGGTTGGAAGACCTCTCTCTCTCTGCCTCTCTTCTCTCTGTGTAACTCTGACTTTCAGATAAAATAAATAAATCTTAAAACAAAACAAAACAAAAAAAACCAAAAAGTGTCAATAATGCAGTAGTTCCAAGCTCCAGAAACCCCTTCTTAGGCAATTACAGAGATGAGTTTCTTGTAAATAACATTACTCAAACAGCCCCGTTCTTTGTCACTTTAAGCCCACTGCCATGCACATGTCTAAGCAGTGTCTCCCCAGCACTTCTGAGTTGGAGATGAAGTCACTCCTCATTGATGTGTAAGGATCTCCAGTGAGTTGAGGACAGTCTCTCAAATTCCTTCCTTCTTGCTTGCCTGCCTGACTCTCTTCATCTTGCTGCAGAACTGTGGGGACAGCATAAGGAGGGGTCACATCCATTCCTTAGCCTCTCCTCAGGAAACCCCCTCCAAAGGGTTTAACTCAGGAGAATTGATGAAGGGACTGTGCATTGTGCAATGGCGGGGTTGAGGAAAGCAATGGGAGCTGTCCCCTCAGGGACTCTTATAGGGAAGTTTTCCCACCCAGGGGCAGGGGAGGGGATGGAACAGTTCTCCCCATGGATGGGGGTTGTTTGGCAGGAGATGTGTGTGTGTGTGTGTGTGTGTTGGGTCAGGGGGAATGCAATCACTGTCAGGCCAGTGCTTAGGGAGGTGGGGTAGAGGAAAGAACTGGGAGTTCTTCAGGCTCTTACACTGAAGCCATAGCCCCAGTACCCTGACATGTGACGGCATGCAGCGATTGGGCCTTTAAATGGGTGATCACATTAGAGTGAGGAGGTCAGGGTGGGCCCTCCTCCAGTTTGGTGTCCTGAGAAGGAGAGGGGACCCCAGGACTGCACCTGTGAAGAGGAAGAGAGAGGCCTCAGGGGAAAGCAGCTTGCCTGCACCTTGAACTTCCAGCCTCGGGAACAATGAATGAGGAGACATTTTTGTCGTGAAGGCCATCTAGTCTCTGGTGCTGGGGGATGGCAGCCTGAGCTTCCTACGACAGGGATTTGTGTGGCAGAATCTCCTTGGCCATTCCTTCCTTCTGCCCTTGAATCTCCTGCTAGCACTGACCATGGACCACACCCGACTGGAAGCTGGGGTGCAGGGGAGATTGGGTAAGACTGTCCTAGAGTCAGCACCACAGCCTTGAGCAGGGTGGAGAAGGCAAGAGGGGGGATGGCATCAGGGGGATAAACAGGGAGCACTTAGCTCAAGATGCAGGCATGGTCACTTGGAAGTCCACGCATCAACCTTGCACCAAAGGAAAAGCTGAATTCCCCAGAGCCAAGGGCACCCATGTTTTAGGGCAGCTGCAGGGCTCAGTGCTGGCTGGGATGGGTTTCTGGAACCTTCCATTTCTCTGCAAAAAGACTCACCTTGTTTCTTCCTTTTATTGAATTACTCTTTAATGTTCTCTCAGGAGAAAATGTCCCATACATTAGAAACATTTAAAAAAAAATCACTCTCGAGAGCTCTCTAACCCCTGCGTGCCTCCTTGTCTATAAATAATAGGTCATGTCCAAGCAAAATGCTCCATGAAGCCCAGCCTGAACTTCCTTTTCACAGTCAGGAATAGAAAATTCTCTTGCAATTGGAGTCACCTCTGATAGTCTGCCCAGGAGGAGAGGCAGCAGCTCCACAGAGGAGGCCTGACATTTAAGATCTCAGCATCCTCACTCCTCCATGCTTGAAAGGGGCAAGCAAGGGCGGGGGCGAGAGGCTGCTTCCCTGAACTCTGAGCTGTTTGTTGGGAAGGTGGCATCAGTTCTGCTCAACGGTTGTAAAGCGAAAATTTGGAGAAGACACTTTCTTGGTGGATGAGGCTCTAAGCAGAAAGAGGCTTCAGGGTGCCACCCAGTAACTTCTCTGGGGTGTGCATGCTTGCTGCTGCACTTGCTCCTGGCACAGGCACAGAATAATGGGACTGTGGTGCTGGGCTCCTCTTTGGCATGGTGGTGGTCCTGATGCAAGAAGTCCTGTCTCTGCTGCTCTTCCTTGGTTTGTGGTGTGATTTCCCCTGCTTCAGAAGCTTTCGCTTGGAGCGTTAACTGTCCTAATTGAGGCTGAAATTATTTTTGCATCTCAAAGTCAGAGGAGAGGCCTCATTTTAGATCAAGTCCATATATTCCCACACTTGGAAAGTTACACCTGGGCTCCTTCTGAATGCCAGGGCCTCCTCTGACCTCCACAGGGTCTCACGCCAGGATTGCCTCGTGGTGACCTGCAGAGGCCACCTGACTCCTCCTCATTAGTTTTCCTGAGACAGTTTATTAATATAGTTTTTGAGAGGTAGAGAGATTGAAAGTGAAGGGGAGAGAGAAAAGGAGAGATGTAAGAGCCCTCTCTTACATCCCTGCCAACACTTATTTTCTATTTTTTTTTTTTATTATAACCATCCCAGGGAATATAAAGGGGGCTTTCACTGTGGTTTTATAATTTGCCTTTCTCTAGTGACTAATGAGACCATGAGTGTTTTCAGGTGTTTACTGGCTGTTGTGTATCCTCTTAAAAGAGATGACTATTCAAGACTTTTGCCTTTGTTTAAATTGGGTTGTTTGTCTTTTGTTGTTGAGTTGTGACAATTCTTTGTGTATTCTGGATACCAGACTCTATAGATATACGACTGGCAGGTACTCTCTCCCATTCTACACCACTTTCTTGAAAGTACCCTTTGATGTACAAAAGTTTTTAATTTTGATTGAGCTGAAATTACCTATTTTTTCTTTTGTTCTTTGTGCTTTTATTGTCATTTTAAAATGTTCAGTTGCCAAATCAAAGGACATGAAGGTTTGCCCACTGTTTTCTTCTAAACGTTTTATAGTCTTACATTTAGAGGTTTTATCAATTTTGAGCTCAGTTTTGTGAATGACAGGAAGTAGAAGTTCAGTTTCATTATTTTGCACGTGGGTCTCCAGTTGTCCTGATTTCATTTATTTTTAATGCAGATTCATGTTCCGCCGTATGGACATGCCACAGTTTATGCATTTGTCACCTGCCAGTAGAAAGTCTGCTCTTCTTTCTTCTGACGCTCCCTTACTTTACCCCTGGAGGATGTTTTTGAAGGAACTGAAAGCAGGAGGAGGAGGGTGGAGGAAGAAGAGTGGAAACAGGGTAGGCGTGTTTCAGGGCCACAGTCCAGGGTCACGGTTTGGGGTGATGGTTCAGAGGCAGCCATTTTGTCCCAGGTACTCAGAGGTAGAGATGCTTTACCACCCACGGTAGAATTTAGGTTGAGGTTTCCATTTTTTTAAAAAAAGTTTGTTTATTTGTTTTTACCTATATGAAAGAGACAGGGAGAGAGAGAGAGAGAGCAAGCATTCCCACTTGCTGATTCACTCCCCAGATGCCTGCAACAATCAGGACTAGGCCAGGTTAAAGGCAGGAGCTAGGAATTCAGTTTTGGTCTGCCTTGTGGGTCGAAGGGACTCAGCATTCAGGCTGTTTCCTGGCATGCTGCTAGCAGGAAGCTGGACGTGGTAGTGAAGCCAGGACTCAAACCTCCATGCTCTGAGATGGGATGTGGGTGTCCCAAGAGGCGTCTTACCTGCTATGCCAATGTCCTTCCCCCGAGAAAGCCAATGTGGAGGAGAACCAGTAGATGGATGATGTTATTCTTGGCTGGTGTTCTTTTGACACCAGAATCAAAATGTGGCTGATGGATGATTTACCTTTTTTTTTTTTTTTTTTAAATTTTTGACAGGCAGAGTGGACAGTGAGAGAGAGAGACAGAGAGAAAGGTCTTCCTTTGCCATTGGTTCACCCTCCAATGGCCGCCATGGCCAGTGCGCCTGGTCGGCGCACTGCGCTGATCCGAAGCCAGGAGCCAGGTGCTTCTCCTGGTCTCCCGTGCAGGTGCAGGGCCCAAGCACTTGGGCCATCCTCCACTGCCTTCCCGGGCCACAGCAGAGAGCTGGCCTGGAAGAGGGGCAACCGGGACAGAATCCGGTGCCCTGACCAGGACTAGAACCCGGTGTGCCGGTGCCGAAAGGCGGAGGATTAGCCTAGTGAGCCGCGGCGCCGGCTGATGGATGATTTGTCTTTGAACTCTCCCCCACCCCAAGCCAGGATGAGTTGAATTTTAAATTCCTTGGCACTCAATGATACAATCTTGGTTGAAACATCCAGGTTCAAATTTACTTTTCTCTCCCACATACTTTATTTATAGAACCTCTTGTTCTATCTTAAATGTGCTTGATACCATGTGTCCAATTCTGAAAACATGGGGTGTGGTGCTCTGAATGAAGGGAAAAGAGCCAGGTTAGGCCTCTGCTTGATTTTCCTTAATGAGCAATTACTTTGGTGACATGGGAGACTGCAATGGAAAAGCCCTTCACTGGGACTAATTGAGAAGAGAATGGGTTCTGACCTTGACATTTTTTCATTTCCCTGGGGATCTTCTTAATATTTGTCTCTTGTCTAGGTTTTTCATATTAGTTCCCTTTGTAATTGAAACCAACGTCAGTTCTGATAAACCATTAATGGGGAGAGTATCTGTCCATTAATAATGGGGGTGGAGGGATTGCTACTGAGAAAGACTCACTCATTGCCAGATGAACATTCTGGAAGGCTTAACTGTGTGCCTGCTTTTGCTTTTTGATCTGAGTGAAATACAAATGTGTGGGTTAAATTGTTTGCTTTTATTTGTGAGAATAGTTTGTGGAATGAACTTGGACTATTCAAGAGAACCTAGGAATAATTTCATTGAAATAGGTTTCTTTTCTTAAAAATATGAATAATTCCAGTTCTGGGAAACATGTGGCAGCGTTACGAACATACTCAGCATAAGCTGCTGGAACTCTCTTAGAGGGAAGCTTGGAAAAATCTATTCAATGTAACAAGCACATGTCCTTGGACCTTTCAAACCCACAGCCAGCAGCTTTTGCAACACATATGCTCTGAAATGAGAGCAGACAGCAGCACTGAAGTTATTCGCTTTAGTGGCAAAAGATTAAAGACCCCTAAGTACTGGTAAGAGTACAAGGGCGAGAGCATTGGAAGGGCATTCAGCAGTGTAAGGCATCTCTGGACTGTGCGAAGGAATGGCCTCCAAGATACGTGCAGAGTGGGGAAACCAAGAGGCAGGACAGCGTGCTGGTTACCAGTGTGCTACCTGCTGTGGGAAAAGAATGGTCGGTGAGGAGGGGCTGTATCCGGTCAGGGACTGGAGATGCTCAAAGGTGGGGCTGGGAGGGAGACTGCCGAGTATTCTGCTGTACTCTGTTGTTTTAGTATTTTTACCATGTGTATTTATCATCTACTCAAAATTGCCACAAATATCTAGGTAATAATTTAGTTATTTTTAACTTTGTTTCTAGGCAAGAGTTTAAAACCTGGGCTACTTGAGCGGGTCTGTAGATGAGCTTTAAGGGGGTGGGCATTGTGTCTGAGAACCTCCAGAAATTGTCTGCTCTGCTGTGTGTTGGGTGTGTTTCCAAGGGTGGGATCCGTGACTTCCACCAGACTCTCAGTGACCCCAGGTCCCCCAGAAACCTCAGAACTGCTGCTTTGGAGGACGAGTTTCATCTACGCTGAGCAGAATGCATTTGTACTTGAGACAGAGCCCTTGACCAATCTATCTCCCTGAGCCTAACTTCACCAGGTTAGCCTAGAAGTTAGTGCTGTGCAGGGAGGTGTCCACCACATGTGTGGATGGAGGATTTATTAGCGCAGGCACGGTGTCCAGGTGGTCCTGGGGAGACTGAGACTGAATTTCCAAACAAGAAAGGGAAGGCAGTGTGGAGGAGTAGCATGTACCAGGTTTGCCACGGATGTATCCAGATAAAGTCCTGAAAATTTTAATTACAAAGTAGAGAGAGAATGGGCCGATGGGCTCACTGGCCCACCGTTCTTCTACTTGAAAAGACAGGAGCCTTGGAGCCTTCCTCAGTTCTTTTCTTTCATAGCCCACATCATCAAATCCTGTGGATGAAGACTGACCCCTTATCACTTCCTGACTATTCCTTGAACACATTAGGAACTTCTCCACCTCAGGATTTTTGCACTGTTTTCTGCGGCCCGGAACACTGTCCCCAGATATTCCTGTAGCCTACAACATCATCCCCAGCTGCTTGCAAAGTTGTCCTTCTAGGGAGTCTTTCCTGCTGCCAGCCTGGACTCCCCTCGTATTGCTCTGTTTGTTGTTTCCTTACAGTTCATTACCTTCTAACATGCTCTATGATTTGTTTATTTATGATTTTTATAGTCTGTCTTTCCCAAGTAGAATATAAGGCCAATGAAGGCAAGGGTTTTAAATCTGTATTCCCAGTGCCTAAAACAGTACTTATCTCACAGGAGGCACTCATAAAGTGTTTACATGCTATGATAAGTGATCTGTATCCATGAATTCATTTAATCTTCACAACAGGCCTTTGAAGTACATGCAGCTATTGGTTCCCATTTTATAGATTAATAAACAAAGTCCCAGAAAGGGTAAGGTCACTTAGTTCATTAGAGGTGAAGTTACAGTGTGAGGTGGCCATGCTGACGACTCCTGTTTCAGGTGGCAGTGCAGAGATTGCAGGTGGCTTGCCTGAAGGTGAGGGGAAAGCCAGCAAAATTGTGCAGCTAGGGGCTCTTCACTAGAACTTCCTCCAGCTGTGTCACCAGGGTTGCCCTGGCCTGATGAAAACTGCTGGCTATGCCTAGTCTAGTGTCAGTGACCACAGCCCGGAAAGTCCTCCAATACAGAGACTATTGATAGCAATCTTGTATCATGCACTTTGGTCTTCAGCGTTGATCTTTTTTTTTTTTTTTAATTTTTATTTATTTATTTTTTTTGACAGGCAGAGTGGACAGTGAGAGAGAGAGAGAGAGACAGAGATAAAGGTCTTCCTTTGCCGTTGGTTCACCCTCCAATGGCTGCCGTGGCCAGCGCGCTGCGGCCGGCGCACCGCACTGATCCGAAGGCAGGAGCCAGGTGCTTCTCCTGGTCTCCCATGGGGTGTAGGACCCAAGCACTTGCGCCATCCTGCACTGCACTCCCGGGCCACAGCAAAGAGCTGGCCTGGAAGAGGGGCAACCAGGACAGAATCCAGCGCCCCGACTAGGACTAAAATCTTGTGTACCGGCGCCGCTAGGCGGAGGATTAGCCTGTTGAGCCACGGTGCCGGCCTGATCTTTTTTTTTTTTTTTTTAAGATTTATTTGAAAGGCAGAAATATAGAGAGGGAGATACATACACACACGTGTGCACACACACACACACAGAGAGAGAGAGAGAGAGAGAGATCCTCTATCCACTGATTCACTCCCCAAATGGCCTCAATCGCCAGGAACTCCATCCAGGTCTCTCACCTGGGTGCAGGGGCCCAAGTACTTGGGCCATCTCCCACTGCTTTCCCAGACGAATTGGCAAGTCTGAAGGGAAGTGGCACAGCCAGGACTTGAACCCCCACCCATGTGGGATGTGGGCATGGGGGGGGGCTTACCCTAATGCACTGCAGCACCAGCCCTTGTGTTGAACTTTTGATCAATATTTTAGTTTTCCAAAACTCACCTTTGGCTTCCAAGAGGAGAAGAGCTAGTGGGACTCTGTCATGGGGTGCTCTATGCTGAACACTGCTCTGCCTGACCCATCCTTCAGGCCACAGACACACTGGAGACTTCTCTCCTGCTTTTGACACATACATTGGAGCAGATATCAAACCAAATATTGAAACACTTCCAGTAAATTTGGAACAGCAGGTTCTTTGCAGAAAAACCATTTCTGATTTGTAAGAGCTATTTCTTCCTGATGGGCAGTGGATATGACACCCAAGGCACAGGTCTTCTCATCAGAAGTAAAGATTTTCCCTTTCAACATGTGGTAAAAACATCCACGTTTGAAATGACCCCTTTGGCAAATTTCTCAGTACAAAAAAACCACCTAAATAAGTAGATAAATAAATGAATGCAAATTCCTTAGGCCATGATAATATTGGTTTTCAGAAGGCATTTATCCTTACAGTTATTTGAAAGCATTAATGTGCATATCCAGTATTTGTGTGGTAAATTGCTTGTATATATGGACTAACGAGCAAACATCTATTATGCACTTATATGTGCCAGAGCCTGCACTTTATATATATATTTTCACCTAATCAACAAAATAGTCCATGACAAAGGCACTATTGTTAATACTAGTTTATGGTCAAGCTGTACTAGGTTTTCTTTTCTTTATTTTTTTTTTAAGATATATTTATTTATTTGAAAGAGAGAGGAGAGGGAGGGAGGGAAGAAGGGAGGGAGGGAGGGAGGGGGAGAGAGAGAGAGAGAGAGAGACATCTTCCATTTGCTGGTTCACTACCAAAATGATTGGAACAGCCAGGGTTAGGCCAGACCAAAACCAGGAGCCAGGAGCTTCTTCCATGTCTCCCACATGGGTGCAGGGACTCAAGCACTTGAGCCATCTTCCGATGCTTTCCCAGGCATATTAGCAGGGGGCTAGGTCAGAAGTGGAGAAGCCTGGACTAGAACTGGTGCCCATATGGTATGCTGGCATCTCAGGCTTGTTATGACACGATGATGGCCCCTAGATTTTCTTTTAAAATCCTGCTATACCCCGGGCCCTGGCATACTGACCTGTGTGGGCTGCGTCAGTTGGTATCCCTTTGTCCTCTGGTTTCCAGTTGTGCTTGTCTGACGAGAGCCATCCAGAGATTGGAGCTCAAGCCATACTATCACGGGATGGCCAAAACTCAGTTCCTCATCTAAGGCACTGGCTTTGTAAGTGGCCTTGCCTCCAGCCTTGGGTGTAGATTCCAGACCCAAGCTTTTTTTGCCCCTTCATGTCTGGGCTGGGATAGTTTTCAGCCGTTGACAGCTCAGGGTATTCCCCCATTTCTTATTGGTTTCCCTTAATCACGGCCAGGGCTTTGTAAGTCCTTTATGAGACCTGCTTTCCTCACGTCCTTGAGCATGCCCTTTGCTTCACGCATGGATGCTGAGTGACACACAGGGAGCTGAAGAACTGCAAGATTAGGAAAATTTGAGGCCAAGTAGGCACAAGAACATAAGCACTTTGCTTTGAGAGCAAAATAGAGGTTTTGCCAAAATCTAAAACTAACACAAAACCAGAAACTGTTTTTTTTTTTTCTAACAGAATTTTGAAAATAACTTAAAAAAAAATCCTTGATTTAAGGAGAGGGAATGTTTAATAATAAAGAGAAACATATTCTTTATCTCAGAAGAGTTGTACAAGGGTGGGCATTGTGGCAAGTGGATTAATCCACTGCTTGGAATGTCTGCGTCCTGTATCTGAGTACTTGGTTTGTATCCCTACCACTTCACTTCCCACCCAGCTGCCAGCGAATGTGCCTCCTGGAAGGCAGCAGATGATGGTCCAGGCACTTGGATCCTTGCCACCAGCATGAGAGACTCAGAAGAAGTTTTTGGCCCCTGGTTTAAGGCCTGGCCTAACCCTGGTTGTTGAGGGCATTTGGGGGAGTGAATCGAAGATCTCTATCCCTCTTCCTCTCTCTGTCGATTTGCCTTTCAAATAAATAACCAAGTCAGCCAGTCGGTAAGTAGGCATGTAAGTAAATACATATTCAGAAAGAGTTGTACAAAACATGAGAGAGGGAAAAAGTGGGAAAATAAGGATATTTTATGTCACAAGCCCTGTTCTTGTAAAAGAAAAATATAAAATCAGAGCAAATTTTCCTCAAAGAGACACAAGTACCAGGTTAGTGGTTATTTCTGTGAGAAAATGGTATGGGATGGTATATGTATATATATATATATATATATAATAGTTATAGTATCATTTTTGTTAGTAAAAAAGTAAAATTATATGGCAAAATGGTAAATTTTATAAATTTAAGTGATTGATCTGCTGATAGCTTTTATGTTACTTTCTGCATGTAAAACATACTTCATGACTACGAAATGTTTCAAAAGAAATTTTCCTAAAGCCCAAGATGCTCAGTAGGACAATTTCCACCACACCAGTGGTTCTCAATTTTTTTTGTGTCTCATGGTTGTGAATGATGTCAGCCATGCTCGTGGCCTCCCAAAAGCCACACGTAGGGTGTTTCAAGTTTTAATCAGGATAAGCAAGACCAGCTGAGGTAACAGGAAAATTCAAAATTCTGGTTGTTTGACACAATAAAAGCTGATTTCTCTATAACTCCACGTGTCCAGCATGCTCAAGGTGTGGAGAGGGGGACTGCTTGTTGTAGTCATTGATGACACAGGATGAGAGAGGCTTTTCCATGTTGTCGCTGCAGTATCTGAAGGGTCACACAGCAACTCTTACATATGTTGGCTTTACATATGATGGTGTAACACACATCACTTCTGCTCACAGCTCATTGGCTGGAACTAGTCACATGGTTCCCATTTCCTGCCAGGTAGACTAGGAGTTATGGAGAACATATGGATATTTAGAAAGCAATAAAGTTCTCTGTGATGTTTCAAAATAAGAGTCTGGATTTGGGATTTGTTTTAGTGACTCTTATTGTAATGTACCACTCCCTTCTCATTTGAAGAAACATTTTGGAATACAAATGAGGAAGGAAAAGGTTCTGATAAGAAAAATCTTGAAACTGATGTAATTTGAGACTCTAAATGAACCACAGCTTTGAAGCTATTGCTTATGATCCACTTCACAACTGAGCAAGATAAACCAGTATGTCCTGCCATGAGCATAGAGAACTGTAGAGCTGTTATACTATGTTACACACTTGAATCTTTCCACTTAAAAGATAAAACATTGAAATATTGGTCATGAGATATGACTCACTCACTCCTTCCTTCCTTCCTTCCTTTCTATCTTCCCTCCTTCCTACCTTCCATTTTTTAAAAGATGTATTTATTTATTTGAAAGGCAGAGTTACAGAGAGGCAGAGGCAGAAAGAGAAAGAAGTCTTCCATTCCCTGGTCACTCCCCAAATGACCACAATGGCCAGAGCTGAGCTGATCCAGAGCCAGGAGCCAGGAGCTTCTTCCAGGTCTCCCAGGCAGGTGCAGGGATCCAAGGACTTGGGCCGTGTTCAACTGCTTTCCCAGGCCACAGCAGAGAGCTGGATTGGAAGTGGAGCAGCTGGGACTTGAACTAGATGCCATATGGGATGCCAGCACTGCAGGCGCTGGCTTTACCCACTACACCACAGTGCTGGCCCTCTTTCCTTTACTCTTTCCCTTCATCCATTCATCCATCCATGAAATATCCATTGTATTAGTCAAAAGACCTTTGAAACTTTAAAAGACAGATTTTTTTCCTGCCTTCTAGATCTTATAGCCTACTGAGGCAAAGAAAGATAATCATAAAAATCTCATAAGTGTCTATGTCATATCAGTTTGGCAATTATTGAGGAAAAGTATTGGTATGGGGGGGGCTAAGAAAAAGTACAACATTGGACTTTTCCCCAATAGCTTCTTCTCCTATGTGTCTTCTTTGCATTTTAATGCTCATCATATGATTTTTAAAAATTTTTTACTTTTTGCCAGGCAGAGTTAGAGATGATAGCATTTGATATGTGTACTTTGTGAAACTATCAATTATACGATGGATGTTTACTTCTAAACTATACCTCAAATATTGATCAAATAAACAGAATATAATTTCTTTGCAAATGCCAGCCTGACAAATATCTTTGACTTTTCTTTTTTTCCTTTTCTTTCTTTTTATTTATTTATTTATTTTTTTTTGCAGTCAGTTTTCTCCTGGACCATCCACAGTTCATCAGGACCCCGGCCTCCAACTGCTGGGACTTAGTAATTGTTGGAAGGCCAGTGTTAGGCTCAGTCTGTCCCCAAGTCATCAGGCGAAAGACAAACATTAAACCAGGCCACGTACTGTCGGTTGCCTGTCGAAGCCTACCTCACTGCCTCTTCACAACAACCTCACAAAGTGGATGCTCTTACTACTCCCTCTTTCCAAGTGAAAAAACAGGGCGGACAGGCTAAGCATTCTTTCAGGGGTCACAGAGATGGTAGGGAGTGGATGGAAGATCTCTCTCTCTCTCTAACTCTTTCAAATAAATAAATCAATCTTTTTTGTTCAAAAAAAAAAAAAAGAAACATAATGCTAACAGCTTTCCGGTTAGACTTACTAGGGAGAGGTGATGCCAGGGGCCTCTGACAAGCAGGTTTCTAGAATACTTTGCTTTAAATGTCATGTGTAAGTTGCTGGGAGGTGACCTGACCTGGGAGACAAATTCTTGTAAGTATATATATAGTGAGCAGTCTGCCGAACATTTCCTGGGGCCTTCTCCGAAGGCATTTCAGAAAGTCTGTGGGGAATGTGTACTGTGGAAAAAATATGCAGATTTCAGGTTTTTTTTTAAAAATATTTATTTATTTATTTGAAAATCAGAGTTACACAGAGAGAGGAGAGGCAGAGAGAGAGAGAGAGAGAGAGAGAGAGAGAGAGAGAGAGAGGGAGAGAGAGAGGGAGAGAAAGGTCTTTCACTGCCGGTTCACTCCCCAGATGGTCGCAATGGCTGGAGCTATGCCAATCTGAAGCCAGGAGCCAGGAGCTTCTTCCTGGTCTCCCACGTGGGTGCAGGGGCCCAAGGACTCGAGCCATCTTCCACTGCTTTCCCAGGCCACAGCAGAGAACTGGACAGGAAGTGGAGCAGCCGGGTCTCAAACCGGTGCCCATATGGGATGCCAGCTCTTCAGGCCAGGGTATTAACCCACTGCGCCACAGTGCCAGCAGCACCAGGTGTTTTTTTTTTTTTTTTGCATCAGAATAAACTTGTCATTCCATTTTCCACACACTGTTGGAAGTTCCCTCCTCTGTGCTGAGTGCAGTAGGCATGTGAGGTTGAGTGAAGTCTGTCAGTGAAGTGCACAAAGGGCACCTAGGGGCCAAGGCACAAGTCAAGCACAAATAGGCTGCTGGTAGTGTTTGAGAGTAGAAACCCTCCAATGTGGTATAATAATCCTGTAAAAGAGACTGATGGCTGCAATGGCCAGGGCTGGGCCAGACCAAAGTCAGGAGCTGGGAGCTTCTTCCAGGCCTCCCACCAAGGACGTGGGCCATCCTCTGCTGCTTTCCCAGGCCAGTAGTAGGGAGCTGGTCTGGAACGGAGCAGCCGGGACTCGAACTGGCACCCATATGGGATGCCAGCACTGCAGGCGGCGGCTTTACCTGCTATGCCATAGCTTTCACCCCAGTATTATGTTTCTTTTGGAATGCAGGAGGCTCTTATGCTCAGCAGATGCAGCTGGAACTCTTCATAGGGGGACACTGTATATCTGAGTCCAGAGTACTTCTGAAGAGGTGAGCAGGTACAAACCCCCAAAACACTGGGTTCCGTGACTCTTGGGACATCTAGAGTTCAGGAAGAAAATTGCTGTTCTTTCACAAGCTCAGAGGTTCAAATCCACTCTACAAGATGCAGCAAAAAATGTCTCAGGCTACAGATCATCGAAACAAATTGATTAAAGTAATCTACATGACAGTTTATAAAGGACAACCTCATGGAAGAAATAAAAGGAACCCTGGGTGCATAATTTCCTGTGTATAAACAGCTGTGTGATCAGCAGGGTTCTGGCTTAACTCCTGCATTCCACTTAGTGACTGCTGGGTAAGTTCAGGTTGGTGCTGGCCTCCCCATCATCACCAAGTTATGGAAGTTAGGGAGTGGGAGGCACAAGAAATGAACTGTGGACATTCCCAGCGAAAATTAGGGAAGCACTGGCTGAAAAAAATAATAGCCAAAGAAACTTTTCAGACTGACATTTTGAAAAGGAATGATTTTCTGCTGTTTAATGAAGCATCTGTTAATTTTTTCAAAAGAGGAGGAACCATTATTATGATCAGGGCTCGGGCTTTGGGCACAGACTAGGGAACTGAAAAAAGGTTGGGGGAAGTAGAATGAAAAAAGATGAGCTTATATTGGTGTGTGTATGCAGTTTGTTCAGAATGTAGATTTTTGAAGATGAACCCTCACACCTCACTTCAGGGAGAGCTCCTCTACTTGATGCTGAGTGAGAAGGGACTGGAGATGATTTTGAGAGGCAGTTAGAGTTTGGGGCCCAGTGCTGGGAGGAAGGTTCTGTCATGCTAGTAGTTTCTTTCACACGGGGGAGGGAAAGCACAGGCAGTCAGCCATCAGAGAAGCTGGGAGACAAATGTCTCTCTCGACCTCTCTGTGCCATGGGTGACAAAGAATTGCTCAGAGCAAGAGAGTGAATGGGGGGGGGGGCACCATCAAGAGTGGCCACTCCCAGGTTCCTTGATTAGAACAGGCACCACAGGGGTGGGTGTTGTGCAGCCAGTTAAGCCGTGGCTTAGAATGACTCCATTCCATTTAGGAGTGCCTGTTGGAGTCCCAGTTACTCTGCTTTCTATTCAGCTTCCTGCTAACACACCCGGGAAGGCAGAGGTTGATGGCCTAAGTACTTGGGCCCCTCACACCCGTGTGGGAAACCTGAATGGAGTTCTAGGCTCCTGACTTTGGTCCAGCCTAGTCCTGGCAGTTGGGGTCATTTGGGGAGTGAAGCAACATATGGAAGACCTCTTTTTTCTCTGTTTCTCATTCTCTCTCTGTCACTTTGCCTTTCAAATAAATAATACTAAGAACCAGTGAACTCTCATTAGAACAGACAAGACAGCAGAGGATTCAGGGACCCAAGTGGATCATTAGCATACTCCCATCCCATACCTTGGATGGTTTTCTATCAGTGTTTTTTGCTGCTATTGTCAAATGCACAGGTTCTCTCATAAGACATTGGAGACATAATGGCAAAAATAGGAAAAAAATCCAACTTCCAGCACTTTAGCATGTGAACACTCACATTTTGGCATATTTTCTTCCAAACCCAGTTTGTTCTTATACAGTTGGAATCATTACATATGTATTATTTAGTGTCCTTACTTTTTACTTACCTTAGGGCATGAACATTTCCAATTATCTTGCATATTTTAGAGCCATTATTTTTAGGGAGGGGTCACGTTCCACCCAGTGGATGTGAGACAGTTGACTTCCTTTCTTTTCCTTGTTCTGAATAGATTAATCTCCCTGTGTTCACCCCTCCCTCCAAATATAACAAGTCTCTCCAACATCGTCTTTGTGCATTTTCTCTTAATTTTTTTTTTTTTTGCTGAGACTTTATTGCATGCATCAAATGGCAGCATTGAAAGCCAGAGAAAAATGAGCAGAGTTAGCTATGTACAAAGAAGAATTTACTGGGACAGAGGTGGCCAGGCACTAAGGAACTGTTGATCCATTTTCCTTCCAAAGAAGCATGTCCTGCTAAAGTCTTACTGCACGAGATGTCAACCCGCATCGTGTTTAAGGGCAGGAGGATAAAATCAAAGGCAGAAAGTTTCAAAGTTTATCGTGCTGTATCACGACAGGCTTCTTGGAGCCTTCAGTATGACAGCATGCCTTAAGAATCATCTGTAGCAGGTGCTGTCCAGCAGGTCCCTGCGATAGTGGAAATGTTTGTTGCACTGTCCAAATCAGTAGCCAGGAGCCACAAACTCCATCTGTGTCTCCCACATGAGTGGCAGGGGTCCAGGTACTTGAGCCATCACCTGTTGCCTCCCAGGATGTGCCTCAGGAGTAAGCTAGACTGGCAGCAGAGGAGCTGGGACTTGAGTGACACTCTGATATAGGATGTGAGGATCCCAAGTGGTGGCTTAACCCATTGCTACAACACCTACTCACAAAATAGGAGATTTTTGAATTATGCCTCTTCTGTATATGAGGACATGATTGCTCAGTGTTTCAAAGAACAGTGGATAAGAGGAAGTTTAGTGTAAGTTCTTGAGCATCTGGGAAATTTCCAGAATATATATTAGGAATATATGTAGCTGCAAATATCAGAAAGGCAGACTGCGAGGGATTGAACAAGTGGTTTTATTTGTCATATGAAGGCCAGAGACTGAAGTCCAGTGCAGGTAGCCAGAGATCATTTCCGTTTCTGTGTTGCTATTTCTAGAATCTTTGTTTCCTTATAATGTTTGCCATCTCATGACTGCAGTATGGCCTTTGAACCTCCAGGCATAACTTCTGTGTCCCAGGCAGAAAGAAGAGAGAAGAGTGAAAGGATGGGCCATGGGCTCTTTGGACTGAGCCTATCTCTTTATTAGGAAAGCAAAAGGTTTTCTTAGAAATTTCTCCAGATGTTTGCTTACATCTCATTGGCCAGAATTGGGTCTCAGGGTCGATTCTAGGCAGTTGTGGCTTGAGGGTATAAAATTACTGTGGCAAGGTTAGACTAATCGTGATTCACCTCCTGGAGCTGAGATTAAGATATCTCTGCTACTACCTGATGCATCTGCTAGTAGGGAAGCAGGTAGAGGAGTAGATCCTGGGGCAGTTCTCAAATGCTTTCTGTGAGACTTCTAGAAAGGTCTGTGAATGGAACAGTGGGCTGCCTCTAGCAGTGGCCAACCAAATGACACACCTCTGCACTGATTCTCTTCCTTTCACAGTTTATTCCTCTGTCTCTCCTTTCTACTCCCCGGGGAATCTCATTCATAACAAAATCACTTTTGTATCAGATTCCATTTCAGGCTCTGATTCCAGGGAACTTCAGGTTGTGGCATTGACAAGTAGATGACTGGAAGGCAGATATGGATGCCTGGTGACAGACGTCAGGAAGAGACAGGACACAGATCTCAGCTCTAGTACTGGAGTGCCTGCTCCTAGTACCTCTCTTCCCACTAGTTGCTCTCTTTACTCTCTGTTTTGGAGATCACCAACTGAAATATAGGCAAGGCATGTAAATAGGTTATATAGGCATTAAAGAGTGTTGGGGTCTGTGGTGGCCTGGAGTACACCTTCCCTCTCTACGGGGGAAGCCAGTGGAAATTTGTATCTTTTTCATTTCGTTATGAAAAGAATTCAAATTGGGATGCTACAATTAGTCTTTTGTGATCTGATTGCTACATAAATATCCTTCTGTTCTGCCCATCAGTCCATTTTATTTTTTTCTTTTCTTTTTTTTTTTTAAAGATTTATTTATTTATTTGAAAATCAGAGTTACACAGAGAGTGGAGAGGCAGAGAGAAGTCTTCCATCTGATGGTTCACTCCCCAATTGGCTGCAATGGCTGGAGCTGTGCCAATCCAAAGCCAGGAGCCAGGAGCTTCTTCTGGGTCTCCCATGTGGGTGCATGGGCCCAAGGACTTGGGCCATCTTCTACTGCTTTCCTAGGCCATAGCAGAGAGCTGGGATTGGAAGAGGAGCAGCCAGGTCTCAAACCGGAACCCATATGGGATGCTGGCGCTTCAGGCCAGGGTGTTAACCCACTGCGCCACAGCACCAGCCCCGGTCCATTTTATTTTTGATGTATTTCAGAGTAGGTTGCAGGTGTCAGCACGCTTTACCCTCTGCAGTTCAGCAGGCCTCCCATTTACTAGTGTTCAATATTTACTTCTGCTTAGCCCATTGGCCCCATTTTTTGAAGGTTAAATATACAGAGAGTGAAATGTGTACATTCTAAGTGTACCATTTAATGATCTCTGATACATGCACATGTCTGCATAACCCAAATAGCTATGTACATTCAAATAGTGTTACTAGCTTGGGAAACTCCTGGGTGCTTTTTTCTGGTATTTCCTACCCTGCCACCAGGGGCAATAACTGTTCTCATTTCGCTCCTTACAGTTTATTCTGTTCCTGGTATTAGGGATAAAGAATTGGAAATCTGTATTTTTGTATGAATTATCTAATTTCAAAAGTGGTTAAATAACACAAATGACATAGAAAGCATTGTGGACTAAATATATCATACTTACTAGGGCCGGTGCTGTGGCGCAGTGGGTTAACGCCCTGGCCTGAAGGGCCGGCATCCCATATAGGTGCCGGTTTGAGACCTAGTTGCTCCACTTCCAATCCAGCTCTCTGCTATGGCCTGGGAGAGCAGTAGAGGATGGCCTAAGTCCTTGGGCACCCACACCCACGTGGGAGACCTGGAAGAAGCTCCTGGCTCCTGGCTTTGGATCAGTACAGCTCTGGCTGTTGTGGCCAACTGGGGAGTGAACCAGCAGATAGAAGACCTCTCTCTCTGTCTCTGCCTCTCCTTTCTGTGTGTAACTCTGACTTTCAAATAAATAAATAAATAAATATAATCTTTAAAAAAATATATCATATACACAGCAGACTCATAGAATGGCAGATGTCCTAAACAGCACTCTGGCCTCAGAATCAGCCCTTAAGGCATTCAGATCAGGCTGAAAAGCCATGGGAGTATTTCAGGCATGGAAAGCCAAGACACTCTGGCAAAAAAAAAATGACCTAAATGAAAGATCTCTGTTAGTGAGATCCCAGTAGAAAGAACGGGGCCATCAAAGAAGGAGGTACCTTTCTCTGAAGGGAGGAGAGAACTTCCACTTTGACTATGACCTTGTCTAAATATGATCAGAGTTGGCAAACTCAAAAGGCTTCCATAGCCTTGGCAACTCATGACAAGAGCCTAGGGTGATTACTGACGCCATAAACAAGAATGTCAATTTGTTAAGTCAACAACAGGAGTCACTGTGCACTTACTCCTCATGTAGGATCTCTGTCCTTAATGTGCTGTACATTGTGATTTAATGCTATAATTAGTACTCGAACAGTATTTTTCACTTTGTGTGTCTGTGTGGGTGCAAACTGTTGAAATCTTTCTTAATATATACTAGATTGATCTTCTGTATATAAAGAGAATTGAAAATGAATCTTGATGTGAATGGAATGGGAGAGGGGAGGGTTGCGGTGGGAGGGAAGTTATGGGGGGAAAAAGTCATTGTAATCCAAAGCAGTACTTTGGAAATTTATATTCATTAAATAAAAGTAAAAAAAATTATCATAATTACTAGGCTAATGAAATCAGCAGGCTGCTGATTTGTGAATTCAGTACACTCCATGCTCCTGCCTCTCTCTTATCCTAACTTTCACCACATCCACTGCCATTCTGATGTAATTTTGGCTTGGAGATGACTCCTCCAGCTGCTCTAGTGTCTGTTTACATTGTTGCGTTCCCCCACTCTGCTCCTGCAGCTGACTGATGTGTCCGTCCCTATTTCCTGGCTCACTTCCTTGAAGTGGTCTACTTCACTTTTTATGCCAGACTGTGGCGTTGGTTGCTGCCCTCTTTATGGGTTGGCTGGTCTTGCAGTTAGTGTTGGCCAATGGTCTAATCCTCTGTGACCATGGAGGTCTTTTGGTATAAACATGGCTGCCTCAGACTGCCCTGACTGAGACCTTCTGTTCAGGGCATGGCCGCTTAGGTGTGATTGTGGGTGGTTGACTGATACAAAGTGGGCATGAAACTGATGTCTAGTTTTGGCCTCTCTGAATCTATTGCCTGTAAAATGATGACGGTAATGAGGAGTCAGAACATTGTTGCAAAGGTTTTGTATATGTTTATGTGAACATTTGTATATGTGTTTTGGGTGCTATGATAAGTCAATATGGACTGGGTGACTTAAACCACAGGCAATTGTTTCTTGCAGTTCTGGGAACTGAAAGTCTGAACTCATGGTGCCGGCATGGTCAGGTTCTACCAAGGACTCTCTTTTGGCTGCAGATGGCTGACATGCTGTGTCCACTTTCTCTCTAGCTTCTTTGTATAAGGACACTAACCTTATACATGAAGGCTCCACCCTCATGACCCAATCACCTCCGAGTGCCATCACATGGGTGATTTCATTTCAACATAGGAATTCTGAGGAGACACGAACATTCTATCAGTCACAGTTTGTTGTATGTATTGCTCTTCTTTCCTTTATAAATTCATAAATATGCAAGGGGATATTTTTGGTTTGCCCTTCCATACTCCATGTCCACTCTCTGGGATGCACACCTGCATCAAAGGGCTTTCTTCCTTCTGGTGTTGGGTTGAGGTTGGCTCATAGCAATCCACAGCTGGAGACTGGAGAGGGGAGCATGAGCCACGGGGCCAGGGTGTCCCCAGGCCCACTCCTGCAGGGTTGGCCAGGGATGGCCGCCTTCCTGGACTACAGAATGAAATGTGGAGCCGGTGCTGTGGCACAGTGAGTTAAAGCCCTGGCCTGAAGCACCGGCATCCCATAGGGGCGCTGGTTCTAGTCTCGGCTGCCTCTCTTCCGATCCTGCTCTCTGCTATGGCCTGAGATGGCAATGGAAGATGGCCCAAGTCCTTGGGCCCCTGTACCCACGTGGGAGACCTGGAAGAAGCTCCTGGCTCCTGGCTTTGGATCGGTGCAGATCTGGCTGTTGTGGCCATCTCGGGAGTGAACCATCGGATGGAAGACCTCTCTCTCTGTCTCTACCTCTCTCTGTAACTCTTTCAAATAAAAAAAAAAATGAAATGTAGCCTCTGCATCCAAAGTGCTCCTCCCAGGGTTCTATGACTGCTCTCGCTCCAGGCTCCTTCAGGCCTGCAGAGGGTGCCTGCTACCTTGTCTAGAGCCAGGGCATAACTTTTGTGAGGACCCTAACTTTTGCATCTGGGTCTTTAATTATCAATGTCTCTTCCAGTCTTCAATTTGAGCATCCCTGGACCCTGGATATGATACCCTTATCTTTCCTTTTGATGAAAACAGCTTCCCTTCTCTCACCAAAGCCTTGTACATTTATAAATGAGATCATTTTCTTATGTGACATTTCACATTTTAATTATTTTTCCAGGGAGCTGCATTTCATAGACAATGAGTACTGGCTAAGCAAACAACAGGTTTCAGAGGAAGTATCTCATCGGCAGCCACTTAATTAGAAAAATACCTCATTTTCTTCCTAGCCAGCCAGTGTGGAGAAGAAATTCCTCCCCCTCTATCTCAGTGTGTGTGAAAGAATTAGCAGAGTTCTTTGGGGGAAGACAACGATGACACTTCCTAGGCTGCGGCATGGTCATCTCGATTACCCAATGACAGCAGTGATCGGTTATTGAAGTCCTGCATGCCAGACACCATGCTAAGCCACTCACAAATATTTATCTCAATTGATTTATGTAAGAACTTTGTGAAGCTGGTGACAGTGTCTCCATTTTACAGATGAGGAAATTGAACCTTTGGGAGGTTAAGGGATTTTCTGACGGTTGCACAGCTGTGAAGGTAAGGACGAGGAAGATTTGCAGCCAGGTCTCTGGGATGTAGAGCTGAGCTCTTGACTGGTGCATGTTGCTTCCTAGGACAGAGAGGAGCAAGCAGTGGGTCATCCATGTGCTAGCCTGGAAGGCTCCAGGTGACCACAGATTGAGCAGGCAGAGGACCTGCCAGGGGAGGTGGCTGTGCCATGTCACCTAGGGCACACCCCTCCCTTTGGGACTGTTTCCCCATCTGCAAAAAAGAAAAAAAAAAAGATGGAAATGCTAAATGAAAATGTCCTTCAGCATCTACTATTTTGGATTTTACTCTTTAATTCAAGTCCTCCTTGTAGGTGTCTTTATCTACTTCTGGGTTCACAAGCCCAAGAAGGATCCTTCTATCTGTCCTGCTTTGTCTTCAACTGTTTTCCCTGTAATTCCACGCTTCAGCTTGTAAGTGGTAAATCAATCAAGAGCATCTAGAAAATAGCCCCTTAGTTTTACTCTTACAGTCAGAACATGATGCATGCTTATTTTTAGGAAATTTGAGATATAGACAAAAGCATAAAGAAGAGGCTGGCTCTGTGGCATAGTGGGTAAGGCTGCCGCCTGTGCTGCTGGCATCCCATATGGGTGGTGATTTGAGTCCCAGAGGCTACACTTCTGATCTAGCTTCCTGCTAATGTGCCTGGAAAAGCAATGGAAAATGTCCCATGGATCTAAAATGGAGCAGCTGGGACAAAAATTGGCACCCATATGGGATGCTGGTATCACAGGTGCCAGCTCTACCCACTACACCGCAATACTGGTCCCTAGATTTAATTTTATTTATTAAAATTATTTTATTATTTTTTTATTTATTTGAAGGGTAGAGTTACAGACAGTGAGAGAGAGACAGAGAAAGATCTTCCTTCCGTTGGTTTACTCCCCAAATGGCTGCTACAGCCGGCGCTGCGCCGATCTGAAGCCAGGAGCCAGGTGCTTTTTCCTGGTCTCCCATGTGGGTGCAGTGGCCCAAGCAATCAGGCCATCCTCCACTGCCCTCCTGGGCCACATCAGAGAGCTGTGCTGGAAGAGGAGCAACCAGGGCTAGAACCTGGTGCCCATGTGGGATGCCGGCACTGCAGGTAGAGGATTAACCAAGTGAGCCATGGCTCCGGCCCCTAGATTTAATTTTAAATTTAATGATTATTAATACAATTGAGCCACATAACACAAATTCATTCTAAAATATGAGAAATAATTACTGGGCATCAAAAGTAGCATTTCAGTGGACTGCCTCTCTTGACAAAGATGAGTCAGGCTTTAAAAACATGGCTTTTCAAAAGGAAGAAATTGCTTATTGCTCGGATGACACAGGGTTCAGCATTAATTCTGTTTCTTTTTTTACTTATTTATTTGACAGGTAGAGTTGTTATAGACAGAGAGAGACAGAGAGAAAGGTCTTCCTTCCATTAGTTCACCCCCTAAATGGCAGCTACGGCTGGCACTGTGCTGATCTGAAGCCAGAAGCCAGGAGCCAAGTGCTTCCTCCTGGTCTCCCATGGGGTGCAGAGCCCAAGCACTTGGGCCATCCTCCACTGCACTCCCTGGCCACAGCAGAGAGCTGGACTGGAAGAAGAGCAACCAGGATTAGAACCCGGTGCCCATATGGGATGCCAGTACCGCAGGTGGAGGATTAACCAAGTGAGCCATGGGGCTGGGCCCTAATTCTGTTCTTAATTTTCATTTTTTATAAATTTAAATGCTCAGAAACCTTGTTCACACATGAATAACTTGAGGGAAATGAAAGAGTTTTGTTACAGTAATGCCATTCAATTAAGGTCCTTCTGAGTTATGTCAAAAAATCAGGTGGTAATTTGTCATAAAAGTCTACTTTTAATGATGTATGAGCTGACAAGTCAATTAAGCATGGCTGTGATATGTCAGAAGCAAAGGATTGGAAGTTATTGAGATGTGGGAGGATTTACCCTGCACATTTCAGGGTCCTTCATTTCCTCCACGCTTGCTCCAGTACTTAGAATGCTCCTCTCTGGTGACATCCCTGGTGGTGTTGTGCTTGGGAGCAATGCGTTATAGAGCTATTCATTCAGGATGGGAAGAAGTGGGGGAAGAGGGTGATTATGTGAGGAAGGAGGGAAGAAAAGAGCATATGGGAGGCTCAGGGCATCCCTGGGCAGAGCATTTTTTTGGATATGAGATTTGAGAACCTGTGCATTGATTTTTTTCCCAAAAGCATTCCGAAAGGCTGACCCCGAATGTTCATGGTGCATCCACTCCAGGTAGAAGATTGCTGTAGGAGACGATGATGTGAGGTCAGAGCTGAGCAGGTGGGGGTGGGAGTTGGGTAGCTGGACTTCGCTGAGACCCAGGTGAAAGGGGTGCAATTTGGATAGTGAGGAGAGGGAGAAAAATAGGAGCTTTGCAGTTAAACCTCAGCTAAAATTCCAGCCCCTCCAAGTGGGGATAGCGTTCCGGAAAGTTTTTTGCCCTAGTCAGTCTCTCTTTCTCACTTGCCAAGTGGGGACAAAATGAAGTTCACAGCTGTAGCCTCCTAGCAAAGCCTGACAGAGATAATGCAAGACAAATGGATTCAGACCAGCACAGTCCTTAGACCCTGGCAAGAGTGGTGGAGTGCCCAGCAGAGTCTACCATCCCTGGCAGTTGGATCTACCCTGGTCCTCTTTTGACTGCCTTGGGACAAGGGGTCCCTGCACAAGAGCCGTGCCTAGCCTGGCCCAGGCCCTGTCTCCTGCCCAGTCTTTGAGTACCAAAACCTGGAAGGAATTCTGAGTTTGTAGGTCTTCAAACCTTCTTCCAAGGCCTCAAACCTCTTCTCTGGTCCATTTCCCTCAGATGCATCATTGCTGGGTGCCTCCAACAGCACAACAGGTGGCTGAGGCCCTTCAGGGTTGCAGAATTGAGTCTGGAGAGGAAAGAACGGGGGCAAGCTCAGGAGTTTGTCAGTGGGGCTGTGGGCAGAAGGTTCTAGTCTTGCATGCTGCATGCACTTCCATGGTAACTGTGTAGTGAGGGAGTTGGGGAACAGATGAGCCTTGGTGAGGGATGAAAAACTTCCCTTCTCAAACAGAAGAAGAGGAAAATGGTCTCTGGGTTTGATGAGTGAAAGGAGGCTGAGGGAGCAGAAAACATTGGCAACCTCATCTATCATGCCATCGCAGCCCTGCCCCAGAGCGGATCATGGATTTTGCTGAAGACAAACCTTATTCTGAATTTGTCTTATCCTTCGTCCTTTCTACCTGGTGTTGTTAGGTGGGTGTATTTGTCCAGTTGGGAGGATGAGACTCATTCTAGTTAACAGTTTGTTGCTGTAAACAATAACTTCTACGTTTACGGACCTCAGTTTGTACCTTGTCTCAGGTCCTGCCAATGCTGGGGTCAGACGATTTCTTGTGTAGTATGTATTTTCTCCAAAAAACGTAACAAGAAGAGGAGGTGGGCAGCTTATATTAAAATATAAATCATCCCCAAGTGGAGGCCAATCAGTCACCACTGTACGGGGAGCAGGCAGGCTCCGGCTGCTTGCCAATCCTGGAGACCTCTAGTCATGACCGACACCTGGATCCTACCCCGAGACTTGGGCTTGTCCCTCTAGGATGAGAGCAGGGCATCTGGAGATTTACAGGCTGCCCAGTGACTACAATTTACAGTCAGGGCTGAGAACCAGGGGTCTAGATAGCCTCAGGGCTGAGAACCAGGGGTCTAGATAGCCTCGATGGGCTTTAGATGAGATGAGGCAAGGCTTACCTTTCTCAGGTGGGCTGTGTTAGAACGTGGCCATTCTGAGCAGTGTGCAGCTGTTTTTGGAACGGCCTCCTCCTGGCTATGTGTTGTTTGACCTCTGTGGACTTCAGTCTGTCCATCCATTTGGTGGGGGATAGTAATAGTTGTTTACCTTTTAGAGTTGTCCTGGGGATTAATGAGAGAATTTTTAAACCATTTAGAACAGTTGCTGGTACCAAGCAAGGGCTGCTCAGTGTTTTATCTGTAACAGGCAATTTGTTCCAAGTGCACTCAGCGTGAATCATTCCTTTGTGGCTCATGGGTCTGACAGATCTCCAGGCCTGGGTTCATGGACAAGTCTCCTTTAGCAAACTTCCCCATCAGAGGTACACCAGGTAGCTTGATTTGTTTCTGAATGTTTACCTACAATAAAACAAACACATGGCATAGTTCAATCTGTACCAGCTCGATGATGAAGGATATAAAAGGAACATTTAAGGCGCAGAACTAAGTATAATGAGCCAGATAGGCAGCATTGTTGGGTTTAGCATTGGCTTTTATAGAGTTTTAATTTTTCTGTCTATTCTGTGTGACGATGGGATTGAAACATACAAAATAATATGGAGAACGTCTGCATCAACACAAAGAATGCTTTGTCTCTTGAAGTCAGGGGCAGCTTCAAGGGCACAGGGCCTGTGCAGTTGCCCAGGCATCTGAGCTTAAAGGGGGACTGCGTTGTGTTCCATATTCTGCCTTTGCTGTCTTGAAACTTAGCAGTTCTGTGTTTGCACTTGTGTTTCTTAAGTTAGTCTGATGGAACAATGAATGTATATGTGTGAGCGGGGAGGCCCCCACAATATGCATCTGTGTGGCAGTTCCTGACTTGCACAAAGCAGTCACAGTTCCTCCGAGCATGTCTCCCCGGCGCAGCCTCCTTGCTAGGGAGTTCAGTGAGACTCAGAGAGTGCAAGACTGGCACCTGGTATCTACCACCAAGTAGATGAGAAACAAATGACTAACATCTTGACCTTCCCTACCTCAGCCAATCACATATGCTGAAAATCATGCCATGGAAGGACAGGAAAGGCTGGGCAGCCCTTTCTGCCTCATCAGTGAGCTGAAGGTGGACAGGGTTGGTGGAACGTGTACCTATTAAGAAGGAAAACAAAAAGTCGAGTTTGTTTTGTGAGAATGAAATACATATGTACATAGGAGCTACACAATACAAATTGTGTAATCTTGGTTCTGCATGAGTTAAATGCTCTTACATGTGCAGGTGAACTGGCATTGCATGATATAAAAATAAAACAGTATGGGGCTGACACTGTGGCATGGCAGGTTAAACCACCACCTTCAGCACCAGCATCCCATATGGGTGTTGGTTCCAGTCCCAGCCACTCTACTTCTGATCTAGCTCCCTGCTAATGTACCTGGGATGTCAGCAGAAGATGGCCCAAGTGCTTGGGACCATGTATCCATGTGGGAGACCCAGATGAAACTCCTGGCTATGGCCTGGCGCAGTTATGGCCATTGCTGCCATCTAGGAATGAACCAGAGGATGGAAGGTCTCTCTCTCTCTCTGGCTCTGTGTCTCACTCTCTCTGTAACTCTGCCTTTCAAATAAATAAATAAATAAATAAATAAATCTTTAAAAAAAAGAGTAAAATTCATGCCAGTAATTTAACATTGTAATTTATCTTTACCCAGAACATTAAATAGTGAATGCAAGACACCAGGGCAAATTGAGAGAGCACATAGAAAGGAAAACACTTTCTGATTTAGTGCTTTGAACAGCGTGTCCCTTCTACTCTTTGAACAAAGCAGCTCACATTTTTATTTTGCACAGCCAGCCTTCTCTGAATTGTGATGCTAGAGCCTGTCAGTGATTGGCAGAAGTGTGTCTTTCTGTACTGGCTTCACAACTGTTAAGCTCCTCTTGAGCAGGCATACAAAACAGATTGCTTGGTGAGGGGTTTTGGAGGCATCTTATGGTGAACATTGTTTGCCTTCTGAGCACCCATTTCTTCATTTTCCAACTTTGTTCTGGCAATCTGTCTCTCTACTCGCTATGTCTTCGCTGGTAGGATCACAACCACAGTTCAAAGGTAGAGCACATGACCTAGAGATCAGGCTATCAAAATTTCTTGGCCATAGTGATTGGCTCAGAAATGGGCATGTGATCCAATCAGAGCCAATGACATGCAAGAGGTCTCAGGCTGGGAATCCTGGGAGACTCTCACTCATAATTGAACCTGGAAGTGAGTTGGCTACAGGCTACTGCCATCTTGCCACAGTGGATAACCTGAGAAAAAGGCCAATTTGTGGAGATGGAGGGAAGCCAATTTCTGTGACAATGTCTGCCTTATTAGAAAACTTCACCTAAAGCTAGATGTGGCCTTTTCAGGTACACAAGCAATGAAATCTCCAGGCATTAGCTGCTTTTCTTCTATTACATGATAAGTGTATGCTACGTTATGCAGTTAATTGAATTTCTAGAACTTGTAGGAATAAGACAATAACAGATTAAAATTTAAACTTTTTCCCATTCAGGCAGGGGCAATTTCTGTGTTTTCTTTTTCTGGGGAGAGTTTTGGTGGGTAGGAAGCGGGTACTCCCCAAAGGACCATTCTCTCCCTAGATGTTTTTTTTTCAAAGCCTAAAATACCAGGGTCACAAGCTGGGACTCATAGGCCCCATTGTGACCTACAGGGTATTTTATTTTTATTTTTTTTTTGTTTTTTTTTGTTTTTTTTTATCTTTATGGGGGGGAAGCCATTGTAATCCATAAGCTGTACTTTGGAAATTTATATTCACTAAATAAAAGATTTTTAAAAAGGAAAAAAAATAAATATCACATGTAACTATTGATGTGTTTCTCAGGCCCACAGGCAGATTTAGGAGTGCAGTGCCTCGGGTCTTTGGGCTGTAAACAAGTACATCAATGTATACAGATACTGTCCTCATCTTCCCTGTGTGGATACCATCTTCCCATCTTCCCCACTGACCTTGACTCCTCCCAAGCCCTAGCCTCATTCCTCATCCTTCCATTTTCTTCTTCATTTTCTATTTCCCACTGAAATTGAAGCCATGGGATAATGCTCCTTGTCTCACTCTCCCAGGCATTTAATCCTGCCTGTATCTGCCCGAGACCAGCTCCTCCTCTCCTGCCATTAAGCAGAGGTGGCACTCCTGTTCTTTTTTTTTTTTTTTTTGAAATATTGTCTTTTTATTTGTTGAAAATTTTTTTTTAACTTTTATTTAATGAATATAAATTTCCAGTGTACAGCTTATGGATTACAATGACTTCCCCCTCCCATAACTTCCCTCCCACCCACAACCCTCCCCTCTCCCGCTCCCTCTCCCCTTCCATTCACATCAAGATTCATTTTCAATTCTCTTTATATACAGAAGATCAATTTAGTATAAAGATTTCAACAGTTTGCACCCACATAGAAACACAAAGTGAAACATACTGTTTGAGTACTAGTTATAGCATTAAATCAAAATGTACAGCACATTAAGGACAGAGATCCCACATGAGGAGCAAGTGCACAGTGGCTCTTGTTGTTGACCCAACAAATTGACACTCTAGTTTATGGCGCCAGTAACCACCCTAGGCTCTTGTCATGAGTTGCCAAGGCTATGGAAGCCTTCCAAGTTTGCCGACTCTGATCATATTTAGACAAGGTCATAAAAGACAGAGTGAGGATAGTAACCAATGATCCTAAGAGTGGCATTTACCAGGTTTGAACAGTTATACAGCATTAAGTGGGGAAGAGGACCATCAGTACACACAGGTTGGGAGTAGAGCCATTGGTGGTAGAGTAGAGGTTATGATTACAAAGGAATGAGGCCCAAGTATGCTAGACAGGGCCTAGAACAAAGGACAGAGTCATTATTAGAGGAGCTAAGAAAGGTGCTGTCTAAGCTACAATTAAGTTTTCTGATTGAGAGGCAAATAGAACCTGACAGAAGGGGCTTGATAATAATCTGGTGGGCTTTGGGCCTTGTAAGTTAAGAGGCCCAGACCTATCTATCTCTTCACATGGGGTATATCCTAAGGGAGGTGTGAACCTCCTAGGGAAAGGCACTCTGTTGACTTACATTACTTGGCTGGCCTGGGAGGAGAGCTGGCCAGGTAAAGGCAGGGGGCATCTCTAACAAGAAATTTACAGTTCTGCCTGCAATGTTGCTGACCCTACTTGACCATCCCCTCAGCTGCAGTGGTCACTTTGGAAGTTGGGCTGAGTGAAGGGCTTTTCAGCTTGGAGCCAATAAGATCTGTGGCTCTGACCTGGGCATCCTTCGACTCCAGGGCAGGTCCATTTCCAGTGATCCAACTCTTGGCAGAGCTGCCAGGGCTCTTCACAAGCTGACTTCTGCTGAAGCCCAGGCTTACCACATTGAAAGCCACTGCAGTGGACTGGCCTGTTGGGTCTCCTTGAGGGCAGATCACTGTACAGATCAGCCATTAATAGGCCTGCCACCCATTGCTTCTGATGCCTAGCTTTCTTTTCCTCCTGGTTTGTGTTAAAGCAGACCAGAGGATGCAAGTCAAGGGAGTGCCTGTATCCCATCTCTAATCTTCGGTGGCCTGAACTACAAGTCTATAGTCACAGGCATGTTCTGTAGAAGTTTTTCTAAGGTAGACAATGCCCATGAGGAAAATTATATTCTCACTTTAAAACTTTCTTTCCCTTTGGTCTGAAAGGGAGGTTTTTTCTACTTACTGTATACTTCGCTGATGGCGAAGTGAATCTAGCTATGAGATTATTATTTAAGTTCTTATTTTGGCTATGCTATTACAGAAAAATGTTAGCCATCTCTTTTATAAGGTCTAAAGATTAAATTGTGCGTCCTACAGATTCCTTCATAATAGAATTAGTTTCCTACCTTGAAGAGAATAGAAAAATGAAAGAATAAGTTGGGCTTAGAATAGAGAAATGAGGGAGCAAGTCCTAGATCGCTTGCTGACAATAGCAATGTTACATGAATACTTAGCAAACCATTTCAACCATTAGATAACAACTTAAGAAAACATTTACCAGAAGGTCCAATGCCTTCTATAAATTTTAAGAATCATGTATTTGAAAACACCTCTTAAATATCTAACATGGTGTAGTTTGTTTAGCCAGTAAACTTAAGCACAACCATATAAAATGTTTTTAGTTTCTTTCTACCAACAAGTTTAAAACATATGATACACAGATTCAGGTCACACGAATTAAAATGTATCTTTGATTGATTTTAGCAGCTTAAATTTATGGACAATCTTATCTATAAGCCATTTAAAATAAAACTCTTAATAAAATTTCCTATGTGGACATACAATATGTACACACATATAACATAGCATAATAGACCAATATAGCAATTCTAATAATAGCTTTTAAAATCTTTAACTCTTTTTGTAGATTGCCAATTGATTTGAATTGCTTTTTGTTTTTAGATTACTTTAACACATTGCTTTAACAGAGCATCAGTGTTTAATTCTATGACAAAGAGAAATTTTGCTTCCTGTGATCTTTTGCTGTGAGGTTTCCTTCCTTTACCTTCTTTCATATTGGTGACCATGTTTCTGTGTTTCTGTGTGTAACACATCTTTAAGCATCTTTTGCAGGGCAGGATGAGTGGCAACAAATTCTTTCAGTTTCTGTTTGCTATGAAAAGTCTTAATTTCACCTGCATTCACAAATGAGAGCTTTGCAGGATATAATATTCTGGGCTGGCAGTTTTTCTCTCTTAGTACCTGGGCTATATCTCGCCATTCCCTTCTAGCTTGTAGGGTTTCTGATGAGAAGTCTGCTGTGAGTCTAATTGGAGATCCTCTGAGAGTGATCTGACGTTTCTCTCTTGCACCTTTTAGAATCTTTTCTTTATGTTTCACTGTGGTGAGTTTGATTACGATGTGTCGTGGTGAGGATCTCTTTTGGTCATGTTTATTAGGGGTTCTATAAGCTTCCTGTACTAAGATGCCTCTGTCCTTCTCCAAACCTGGGAAATTTTCTGCTAGTATCTCACTGAAAATGCCTTCTAATCCTTTCTTCCTCTCCATGCCTTCAGGAACTCCTAGAACCCGAATATTCGGTTTTTTAATAGTATCCTGTAGATTCCCGACAATATTTTTTAGATTTCTAATTTCTTCTTCTTTTCTTTGGTTTGCCTGTTTCCTTTCCTGTTCTCTGTCTTCTAAGTCTGATATTCTCTCTTCTGCTTTGCCCATTCTGTTTTTAAGGCTCTCTAATGTGTTTGTCATTTGATCTATTGAGTTCTTCATTTCATTGTGGTTTTTTGTCACTATCACAGTTTCATGTTCTACTAGTTGTTTCATTTCATTTTGATTCCTCCTTAATATTTCATTTTCATGAGAGAGATTTTCTATCTTTTCCATTAAGGATTTCTGTAGTTCAAGAATTTGTTTTTGAGAACTTCTTAATGTTCTTATCAATTTTTTGAAATCCGTATCTTGCATTTCTTCGATCTCATCATCTTCATAATCTTGAATTGGGGTGTCTTTTTCATTTGGGGGCATCATAGTGTCTTCCTTGTTCTTGTTACCTTGGTTTTTGCGTTTGTTGTGTGGCATGTTGGAGATATTTGGTTTCTTCACTGTGGTGTTTTTTCTTGTTACACTATGGCTCTATATTAAGTGGACCGTCTGCTTTCGGTGGAGCCTTAGAGGCTTGAGATAAGTGTGGACTGAGAGCTGGGTTTGGTTCCTCAGGGTTAAGGGTGTGTCAAAGATGACACTCCCAGGTTAGGCGTGGTAAATCTCTTTCTTTTTTTTTGCTTCAAAAGGGAAGTAATTCCGCACAGCTGAATGTAATTGGAGGTAGTTAGCAGGTAAATGATATACCCACAGGAGCCAGAGATCGGAAGCTCTTTCCCAAGGACCACACAGGGAATCTCTGCTGCCCTCGTTGTGGGCTCCAATTCTCCTGCAGTCTCCCACTGGATTGCCAAGTTAGATCCTAATCTCCTGTTATTTCACCCCTCCCCCCAGAGTCAGGTTTTTCTGCTAGGCTCAGGGCCGGTGCAGACCTGAGGTCGCCCTGCTTATGACGTATGTCAAAATGGCGCCTGCTCTTTGTCTTGCTCGCCTTTGAGGGGTGAGCGGAGAGAAACTCGTGTCCGTATCGGTCACTTTTTTTTTTTTTCCCTCTCTCTCTTCTAGTTAGCCTGGTGAACTTTTCCCCACGGAGTTTCAAGCCTCGTTCCCTCTAGTCTCCTCTTTCTGCTTGCCCGCTGGTGTCTCAGGCTATTGAGATTCGGCTCACCTCGCGTTCCAGCGCTGGTGCGTTTAGTCTGCCGCTGGTGTCCCGAACTTGGGCTTCCACGCTCTCCACGCAGGTCCACTGTGAATCACTAGTTCCGGAAGAATTTCCGCTGCTGTTTCTTCCCCTACTCTTCCTTGACCCTGCAGTATCTCCACTTTTATTAACCTGTGTGTCTTGCTGAACTATCAATGTGCTCCTTCCTATTCCGCCATCTTGCCGCTTACCTACAGGGTATTTTTTAATTGACTTGTGAAATATTTTACTGGGGCCATGGCTCACTTGGTGAATCCTCCTCCTGCGGTGCTGGCATCCCATATGGGCACCGGGTTCTAGTCCTCGCTGCTCCTCTTCCAGTCCAGCTCTCTGCTGTGGCCCAGGAGGGCAGTGGAGGATGGCCCAGGTGCTTGGCCCCCTGCACCCACATGGGAGACCTGGCTCCTGGCTTTGGATCGGCACAGTGCTGGCCGTGGCAGCCATTTGGGGAGTGAACCAACGGAAGGAAGACCTTTTCTCTCTCTCTCGCTAACTCTGTCAAAGAAATTTTTTTTTAAAAATTGGACAACTTTACCTAAACATCTAAATTTCTTTGATCTTCAGGAAAACCAGATTATCTGGCAGCTCCAGTTAGCTCTTGTCTGGTGCTGGGAAGTGGCGCCACACCCTGTGTGGTCTCCAGTTTGTCCTCCATTCTTTTTTACTTATTCCCTAAGATTCCACTCATTTTCAAACTCACGTGGGCCCTAAAGGGGTTTGACATTGTGCCTAAGCCCCTGCAGAAGAATGGGCTTGAGAGGAGAGAGGGAAGGCTGAGAGGGAAAATGTGAAACCAGGTGAACAGATTTCTGCCAATTTGAGAAGCTGGGGTGGAAAAAGAAATCCTTGGGCCTCAGAGTCCTGGGATTCTGAGCCTGCTCCCTGGAGATGAACCCCGATGTGGCAGGACCTTACAGAGGATCTTTTTTTTTTCCCCAAAGAAATATCTTATTTAATGAGTACAAATTTCATAAGTACAACTTTAGGAATATAATGATTCTTCCCACCATACCTGCCCTCTCACCCCCACCCCCACCCCTACTCCCACTCCACCTCCTCTTCCCTCCCATTCTCATTCCCATTCTCCATTAAGATTCATTTTCAATTAACTTATACACAGAAGATCAACTCTATACTAAGTAAAGATTTCAACAATTTGCACACACACAATATATATATAAAACTGTTTGAGAACAAGTTTTACAGTTAATTCTCATTATACAACTCACTGAGGACAGAAGTCCTGCATGGGGAGTAAGTACACAATGACTCCTGTTGTTAATTTAACAACACTCTTATGTATGGTATCAGTGATCACCCAAGGCTCTTGACATGAGCTGCCAAGGCTATGGAAGCCTTTTGAATCCACAAACTTCAACATTATTTAGACAAGGCCATAACCAAAGTGGAAGTTCTCTCCTCCATTCAGAGAAAGGTACCACCTTCTTTGATGGCCCCTTCTTTCCACTGGGATCTCTTTCACAGAGATCCTTCATGTAGGTCATTTCTTGCCACAGTGTCTTGGCTTTCCATGCCTGAAATGCTCTCATGGGCTTTTTAGCCAGATGTATGATCACTTTAACACCTAATATGGTCACTTTAACACTTAAGATGACATTTTTACTACCTAGCTTAATGGGATTTGGGGTCCCATGGTGAGTTTTTAAACTGTACCCTTAGAACTAAGTCCGTAGGATTGTATGCAGAACTATACAGCTTTACAGCTATAACTTACAGAGGATCTTAGAGAAGGTGGCTGTGTTTACTCCAGGGGCTCCATCTTAGATAGGAGCCAGAAATTCTCGTCCTCACATGGACATGGACCTTGTAGAGTACAGAGCCTGAAGACAGCAGGGCCAGGAACGGCCTTCTCAGCTGCAGCTGCTAGCACAGCCAGCCCCTCTGCAGCAGCCCCATTGGTGCAGGTAATTCCCACACGTGTGCCCTGTGGGGGGCTGGTGATTTTAGTAAAATGTCAAGAACCATCAGGGCTGAATTTCTCACCAGCTCAGCAGAATAAGGACTTGGATTGTGGAAAATAAAGAATGCCACTATTGTTTTTTTGCATATGTGCATCTTTGGAGAATGAGAGTCACTTTTTTTTTTGTTTAGATTTATTTTATTTATTTGAGAGGTAGAGTTACAGACAGTGAGAGGGAGAGGCAGAGAGAAGGTCTTCCTTCCGTTGGTTCACTCCCCAGATGGCTGCAATGACTGGAGCTGTGCTAATCCAAAGCCAAGAGCCAGGTGCTTCTTCCCAGTCTCCTATGCAGGTGCAGGGGCCCAAGGACTTGGGGGCCATCTTCTACTGCTTTCCTAGGCCACAGCAGAGAGCTGGATTGGAAGAGGAGCAGCTGGGATTAGAACCGGTGTCCATATGGGGTGCCGGTGCCGCAGGTGAGGGTTAACCTACTGTGCCACAGCACCGGCCTGAGAGTCGCTCTTGAGGTGATACAACCCTTTCTGTTTCAGGCGTTAGTGTCAGAAAGCCCTGGGTTGAAGTCTTCTGCTGCTGTATGGGAACAAGCTGTGCTACAAGGGCTACTTTTGAATTCTTTTGTATTCAGTCTCCTCACATGAACTGGAGTTTGTAGCCCTGAGTTGGCATGTGCTAATTCTGAGGACTAAATATCAATGAAAATGAAAGCACTTATCTCAGGGTCTAGCACATAGACGCGCAGTAAACAGGACTACTTCCTCCTAGTCTTTATTCCTATACATTCTTTTTAAACAAATATCTCATAGTTACACTTTTAGAGTTTGTGTTTTTCCATTTAGTATACAAAATTTTCAAGGTTGCTGCCTAGTCTGAATTAACACAATTAACGTTTGCACAATGCTTCTCGGGCTCAATGAGCTGCACACTATAAATTAATTAGTTAATTAAACAGCCAGCTCTCACCTACTGGTTCTCTCCCCAAATGACTACAACAGTTGGGGCTGGGCCAGGCTGAAGACAGGAAGCTGAAACTCAATCCCAGTGTCCTGCTTGGGTGGCAGGAACCCAACCTGAGCCATCAACTGCTGCCTCCCTGGGTGTACTTTAGCAGGAAGTTGGAACTGGGAGTGGAGCTGGACTTGAACCCAGGCACTCTGATATGGGATGCGGGTTTCCTAAGTGACATTTAACCATTGCATTGAACACCCACTCCAGAATTTTTTTTTTTTTTACTTTAAAAACATATTCAAAATTTTAAAGTCAATTTTAAGACAGGTTATATACTGATGTGGTAATTACCATGGAGGTAGTACAAAGATAACTTGGCATGGACAACTTAACAGGTAATAACAGATGGCCAAGAGAGACTTGGCTTTAGGGTCGATTTGGGTTGTCTGCAGCTTGTGTTTGTTCAAGCTGACTGTGGGTTTTTGGGAGTTAGTGGGAATTTCCAATAACTGAATCTGGTTCTGGGTGTGAGGAGGGAGTGGGAGCTGCAGGTGGTGTTCTGACAGAATGAGACTGTGCTGGAGATCCTCAGAAGAAGGATGGATGGGTCTATGTGTTTCTCAGCTAGGTCTTCTAGACAGCCCTCCACGGGGCTCTTCTGTTATTCCTGCAAAACTGGGCTTGACGAACTCTTGAATGCCGGGGAAAAGCTGTTCTTCCAAGTGGCAGCACCCAGAAGCTGCTTATATGATTGGTTGTGGGAACAGCAGGTGGTCGTGGAGGCATCTGTGAACCTGTGAGTTCTGGATGTGGGCGATGTCAGCAAACACTAAACCCACTCACCTGTTGGGCTCCTTGCTGTGTGGCACCCTCCCCCATCATAATTGTTTTGGGTGAATCACGTCCACTTGCGTAAGTTTTAGCCAAGTTGCCTTAGGTAATTTTTACATAATATTTATGGAACCTTCCTGTAATTGTGACTCACGGTCATGCTTCTACTCAGAATTTTGTTAAAGCTGAGCATTGCAGGGAGAAAAATGCCTGAGTGGTGCTAAAGGTTTTCAGAGAACTCAATTAAGGAAGGGAGGATGGTCAAGGCCCTCATTTGCCGCAAGTGCCCTTAGCCACTAAAGCTCCAGCGGTACCGCTGCTAATTACAGCTCTTTTATAGTCCCCTTCATTTTTTTCTGGAATCAACAAAACAATAACACACATTTGTCAGAATACTCAAATGTTATATAAATGTGTAAAGCCAAACACGTAGTGCATGTTTTCTTACCTCTTCTCTCCGGGATATTTCCAATCTGTAGAAGTAACCACAGACAACTCTTCAGTAAATATCCTTGTAGAACTTTCCGTGTGAGCACATACTTAAAAAATTTCTTTAGCAATTATCTTTTTCCTCAAGTGATACAGGTGTGGGAGAAATATAGAGGAACATTTTAAAAAACATCTTTCCACATTTGGACAGGATATGTGCGCTTAGAAAGTAGTGTCATACGATGACCCTATGAGTGGTAGTACTTTGATATATTTTACAGATGAAGATGCTTAGAGAGTGAACACCTCGCCCCAGGTCACACAGCCACAGGTAACTCAGGCTTGTCTGACTTCCAAACCTCTGTCTGATAACGATGCCATACTGTCGGCTTTTTCATGTTAACAAAGAGGATCTACCCAGTTTTTTTTTCAATTATTTATGTTTTGAGAGTGAGAGAGGGAGAGGGAGAGTGAGCTCCTATCTGCTGGTTCATTTGTTAAATAGCCAGGACTGGGTTTGGCCAAGCTGGGAGTTGGCGACTCCATCCAGGTCTCCCGCATGGGAGGTGGGGACCTCACTACTTGAGTCATCACCTGCAGCCTCCTGGATCTGCAGTAGCAGGAAGCTGGTGTCAGGAGCAGAGCTGGGAATTGAACCAGGCACTCTGATATGAGATGCAAATGTTTTAACCAGCATCTTAACCACTAGGTCGAGTTCCCCCCTGCCCCAGTTTTAATGGTTCCAGAGAATTGTCTGGTATAAATACACCACTTTAAACTTTTTTCACTTGGCTAGGCGTTTGTCCTAGTGGTCGGGATGCATGCATCCCATATTGCAGTGCCTGGGTTTGAGTCCTGGCTCTGCTCCCGATTCTACCTTCCTGCTAATGCACACTCTGGGAGGCAGCAGGTGATGGATCAAGTACTTGGGCCGCTACCCTCAATCTGAGTGACTTGTATTGAGTTCCCAGCCCAGGCCTGACTGTTGCAGGCATTTTGAGAGTGAACAAGCAGATAAGAAATTCTTTTCTCTCTCTCTGACTCTCTGCCTTTCAAAAAATTAAAATAAAATAAAAAAAAACCCACTTGTTGATTGCTTTTCAGATGAACTGAACAGGGACTGTTTCTGGGTTTGCAGGAAGAGCCCTGGTGATCCTGTGTGCAGTGTCCTCAGGCTCAAGGTAAGAGGCCGTCTCAGCTGCTGCCAGTCAACTGCTGTTCCCCTGCACATTGCAGAGCCCTGTGCAGCTGCAAGGGAAACAGTGGCAAACTGCACTGCGACGCTCACACTGGAGAAATGGGGTCTCGAGGTCCTGATCCCATGTGTTGTTTTCTCCCCACTTACCTTATCTTCCTCCCTCTGTCCTCTGTTTTTCTTTTTTTTTTTTAATTAAACTTTTATTTAATGAATATAAATTTCCAAAGTACAGCTTACGGGTTACAATGGCTTCCCCCTTCCAAAACTTCCCTCCCACCCACAACCCTCCCCTTTCCCGCTCCCTCTCCCCTTCCAATCACATCATGATTCATTTTCAATTCTCTTTATATACAGAAGATCAGTTTAGTATATATTAGGTAACGATTTCAACAGTTTGCCCCCATATAGTAACACAAAGTGAAAAAAAATACTGTTGGAGTACTAGTTATAGCATTAAATAAGAGTGTACAGTACATTAAAGACAGAGATCTTACATAATATATATATTTTTTAAAAAATTAATTAATTTTCTATGCCATTTCCAATTTAACACCAGGTTTTTCCTTTTTTCATTTCCAATTATCTTTATATACAGAAGATCGATTCAGTATATAATTAGTAAAGATCTCATCAGTTTGTACCCACGCAGAAACACAAAGTGTAAAAATACTGTTTCAGTACTAGTTATAGCATCACTGCACATTAGACAACACATTAGGGACAGATCCCACATGGGATGTAAGTACACAGTGACTCCTGTTGCTGACTTAACAATTTGACACTCCTGTTCATGGCGTCAGTAATCTCCCTAGGCTCTAGTCATGAGTTGCCAGGGCTATGGAAGCCTTTAGAATTCGCTGACTTTGATCTTATTCCAATAGGGTCATAGTGAAAGTGGAAGTTCTCTCCTCCCTTCAGAGAAAGGTACCTCCTTCTTTGATGGCCCCGTTCTTTCCACTGGGATCTCACTCACAGAGATCTTTCATTTAGGTCTTCTTCTTTTTTTCTTTTCCATGGTATCTTGGCTTTCCATGCCTACAATACTCTCATGGGCTCTTCAGCCAGATCCAAATGCCTTAAGGGCTGATTCTGAGGCCAGAGTGTTGTTTAGGACGTCTGTCATTCTATGAGTCTGCTGTGTATCCCACTTCCCATGTTGGATCCTTCTCTCCCTTTTTGATTCTATCAGTTAGTCTTAGCAGACACTTGTCTTGTTTGTGTGATCCCTTTGACTCTTAGACCTATCAGAGCCATCGAATGTGAACTGAAATTGATCACTTGGACTAGTGCGATGGCATTGGTACATGCCACCTTGATAGGATTGTATTGGAATCCCCTGGCACATTTTTAACTCCACCATTTGCAGCAAGTCTGATTGTGCATGTCCCAAATTGTACATCTCCTCCCTCTCTTTTTCCACTCTTAAATTTAACAGGGATCACCTTTCAGTTAAAATTTAAACACCTAAGAGTAATTGTGTGTGTTTTTTTTATTTTTTTTAACTTTTATTTAATGAATATAAATTTCCAGTGTACAGCTTATGGATTACAATGGCTTCCCCCTCCCATAACTTCCCTCCCACCCACAACCCTCCCCTCTCCCGATCCCTTTCCCCTTCCATTCACATCAAGATTCATTTTCAATTCTCTTTATATACAGAAGATCAATTTAGTATAAAGATTTCAACAGTTTGCACCCACATAGAAACACAAAGTGAAACATACTGTTTGAGTACTAGTTATAGCATTAAATCAAAATGTACAGCACGTTAAGGACAGAGATCCCACATGAGGAGCAAGTGCACAGTGGCTCTTGTTGTTGACCCAACAAATTGACACTCTAGTTTATGGCGCCAGTAACCACCCTAGGCTGTTGTCATGAGTTGCCAAGGCTATGGAAGCCTTCCAAGTTTGCCGACTCTGATCATATTTAGACAAGGTATAACAACTTAAGAAAACATTTACCAGAAGGTCCAATGCCTTCTATAAATTTTAAGAATCATGTATTTGAAAACACCTCTTAAATATCTAACATGGTGTAGTTTGTTTAACCAGTAAACTTAAGCACAACCATATAAAATGTTTTTAGTTTCTTTCTACCAACAAGTTTAAAACATATGATACACAGATTCAGGTCACACAAATTAAAATGTATCTTTGATTGATTTTAGCAGCTTAAATTTATGGACAATCTTATCTATAAGCCATTTAAAATAAAACTCTTAATAAAATTTCCTATGTGGACATAGGACATACAATATGTACACACATATAACATAGCATAATAGACCAATATAGCAATTTTAATAATAGCTTTTAAAATCTTTAACTCTTTTTGTAGATTGCCAATTGATTTGAATTGCTTTTTGTTTTTAGATTACTTTAACACATTGCTTTAACAGAGCATCAGAGTTTAATTCTATGACAAAGAGAAATTTTGCTTCCTGTGATCTTTTGCTGTGAGGTTTCCTTCCTTTACCTTCTTTCCTATTGGTGACCATGTTTCTGTGTTTCTGTGTGTAACACATCTTTAAGCATCTTTTGCAGGGCAGGATGAGTAGCAACAAATTCTTTCAGTTTCTGTTTGCTATGAAAAGTCTTAATTTCACCTTCATTCACAAATGAGAACTTTGCAGGATATAATATTCTGGGCTGGCAGTTTTTCTCTCTTAGTACCTGGGCTATATCTCGCCATTCCCTTCTAGCTTGTAGGGTTTCTGATGAGAGTCTGCTGTGAGTCTAATTGGAGATCCTCTGAGAGTAATCTGGCGTTTCTCTCTTGCACCTTTTAGAATCTTTTCTTTATGTTTCACTGTGGTGAGTTTGATTACAATGTGTCGTGGTGAGGTTCTCTTTTGGTCATGTTTATTAGGGGTTCTATAAGCTTCTTGTACTAAGATGCCTCTGTCCTTCTCCAAACCTGGGAAATTTTCTGCTAGTATCTCACTGAAAATGCCTTCTAATCCTTTCTTCCTCTCCATGCCTTCAGGAACTCCTAGAACCCGAATATTCGGTTTTTTAATAGTATCCTGTAGATTCCCGACAATATTTTTTAGATTTCTAATTTCCTCTTCTTTTCTTTGGTTTGCCTGTTTCCTTTCCTGTTCTCTGTCTTCTAAGTCTGATATTCTCTCTTCTGCTTCGCCCATTCTGTTTTTAAGGCTCTCTAATGTGTTTGTCATTTGATCTATTGAGTTCTTCATTTCATTGTGGTTTTTTGTCACTATCACAGTTTCATGTTCTACTAGTTGTTTCATTTCATTTTGATTCCTCCTTAATATTTCATTTTCACGAGAGAGATTTTCTATCCTGTCCATTAAGGATTTCTGTAGTTCAAGAATTTGTTTTTGAGAACTTCTTAATGTTCTTATCAGTTTTTTGAGATCTGCTTCTTGCATTTCTTCTATCTCATCATCTTCATAATCTTGAATTGGGGTATCTTTTTCATTTGGGGGCGTCATAGTGTCTTCCTTGTTCTTGTTACCTCTGTTTTTGCGTTTGTTGTTTGGCATGTTGGAGATATTTGGTTTCTTCACTGTGGTGTTTTTTCTTGTTACACTATGGCTCTATATTAAGTGTACTGTCTGCTTTCGGTGGAGCCTTAGAGGCTTGAGATAAGTGTGGACTGAGAGCTGTGTTTGGTTCCTCATGGTTGAGGGTGTGTCAAAGATGACACTCCCAGGTTAGGCGTGGTAAATCTTTCTTTTTTTTTTTTTGATTCAAAAGGGAAGTAATTCCGCACAGCTGAACGTAATTGGAGGTAGTTAGCAGGTGAATGATATACCCACAGGAGCCAGAGATCGGAAGCTCTTTCCCAAGATCCACACAGGGAATCTCTGCTGCCCTCAGTGTGGGCTCCAATTCTCCTGCAGTCTCCCACTGGATTGCTAAGTTAGATCCTAATCTCCTGTTATTTCACCCCTCCCCCCAGAGTCAGGTTTTTCTGCTAGGCTCAGGGCTGGTGCAGACCTGAGGTCACCCTGCTTATGACGTATGTCCAAAATGGTGCCTGTTTTTTGTCTTGCTCGCCTTTGAGGGGTGAGCGGAGAGAGAGAAACTCGTGTCCGTATCGGTCACTTTTTTTTTTTTTCCTCTCTCTCTTCTAGTTAGCCTGGTGAACTTTTCCCCACGGAGTTTCAAGCCTCGTTCCCTCTAGTCTCCTCTTTCCGCTTGCCCGCTGGTGTCTCGGGCTATTGAGGTTCGGCTCACCTCGCATTCCAGCGCTGGTGTGTTGAGTCTGCCGCTGGTGTCCCGAACTTGGGCTCCCACGCTCTCCACACAGGTCCACTGTGAATCACTAGTTCCGGAAGAGTTTCTGCTGCTGTTTCTTCCCCTACTCTTCCTTGACCCTGCAGTATCTCCACTTTTATTAACCTGTGTGTCTTGCTGAACTATCAATGTGCTCCCTTCCTATTCTGCCATCTTGCCGCTCTATGATCTGTCCTCTGTTTTTCTACATCAACTCCATCCTCCCGCTTCTGCTCACTATGCAGGAAGTTATTTTTAGTAAAAGGCCTATGGTTCAGAAGCCGTCACCTGCAGTGCCACCATCCCATATGAGCCCCAGTTGGAGTCCCAGCTGCTCCACTTCTGATCCAGCTCCCTGCTAATCACATGGAAAAGAAGTGGAAGATGGTCCAAGTGGTTGGGCCCCTGCTAACCCTGTGGGAGATCAGGATAAAGTTCTTGGCTCTTGGCTTCAGCCTAACCCAGCTCCAGCTATTGGAGTCATTTGGGCAGTGAACCAGCAGATGGAAGATATCTCTTTCCCCTTGTCTTTCCCCCTCTATCTCCACCCCTCTCTCTGTATTTCAGCCTTTCAAATAAATAATAAAATAACAAAATAAGTAAGAAGTCTATGGCATCCTGAGGGCTGGGGTCACCAATGGTCATGTTTAACATGTAGTGACTGGAGAATTTCATCTCTCTGCCTTCTGCTTTGGTTTAGTGTGTGGTACAATTTCATGTGTTGACTTGGCTGGATTCTGGTGACCACATATTTGATCAAACATCATTCTGGTTATTTCTTTGAGGGGGTTTTAGGATGATATTTGAATTGGTAAATTCTGAGTAAACCAGGTGACCTCTTCCCTGCCCGATAGTGTGGGTGGATCTCATCCTGTCAGTTGAGGGTGAGGAGAGAAGGCTGCCTTTGAACTTGATCTGGAGCTCTGCCGGCCCACTCCACAGAGCTTGGACTTGCTGGGCCTCTCCAATCATGTGAGCCAATTCTTTTTTTTTTTAAAGATTTATTTTATTTATTTGAAAGACAGAGTTACAGAGAGAGGTAGAGACAGAGAGAGAGAGGTCTTCCATCCGCTGGTTCACTCCCCAGATGGCCACAACAGCCGGAGCTGTGCCAATCTGAAGCCAGGAGCCAGGAGCTTCTTTCAGCTCTCCTACATGGGTGCAGGGGTCCAAGAACTTAGGTCATCTGCTGCTTTCTCAGGCCATGGCAGAAAGCTGGATTGGAAGAGGAGCAGCTGGGACTAGAACTGGCACCCATATGGGACTAGAACCGGCGCTCATAAAGGCCAGGGCTTTAACCCGCTGCACCACAGCACCAGCCCCATGAGCCAATTCTTTAAAATAAATTTCTCACTTGGCTAATCCTCCGCCTGTGGTGCCAGTATCCCAGGTTCTAGTCCCGGTTGGGGCGCCGGGTTCTGTCCTGGTTGCTCCTCTTCCAGTCCAGCTCTCTGCTGTGGCCCAGGAGGGCAGCAACGATGGCCCAAGTGCTTGGGCCCTGCACCTGCATGGGAGACCAGGAAGAAGCACCTGCCTTATGGCTTCAGATTGGTGCAGCACGCTGACTGTAGCGGCCATTTGGGGGATGAACCAATGGAAGGAAGACCTTTCTCTCTCTGTCTCTCTCTCTCTAACTCTGTCAAAAAAATAAAATAAATTTCTCTTTCTCTGTATACATAACTTCCATTGGTTCTGCTTATCTTGAGAATCCTGGCTAATACATATGGTGACTGAGAACTTTATTCTCCATGCTGGGACACTTAGGTTATCACCTATTAAATACTTTTAATTTAATCTTTATAGAATTCATATTTTAGTCTTGCCAACTGATCCAATAAAGCCCCTTGCTGCATTATTTCCCCACATAATATACAGAAGTTTGTTTTTATATCTCCTTAAGTCTCCTGGAACATTTCTGTAGCCGTTCTTTGCCTTAAAGCTTTGGATCTTTTTGAGTTGTATAGATGGCTCCTTGCCCTCCTCACCTGTACCTTGTCCCTTTCCTTTTAAAGGTTACTTATTTGGGTTTTTCTGAGATTTCCTTGTAATTAGATACAGGTTTGTGTCTCTGCAGCCAGGATTCTGCATAGCAGTATCTCCTTCTCAGGTTATACTACCTAGAGACATTTGATGTCTGTCTGTCCCTCATTAGAGATGTCAGCCTTTATCTCCTAGTTGAAGTGTTGTCTGATTCCACTGCTGCATGGCACAGATCTTCCCCTTGTATTTAAGAGGCAGCCCGCTGGACCACACAGGTGTCCTGTGTCTCATCACAGTCCCCGAGGGCCAGCGTTCTTGGATGGGTTTTGTCTGAACTAGTCTCTAATCTGATGGTTGCAACACAATGATTTTGCAAATCTGCTACTTCCCCCACATTTACTGGGGGTAGTTAACATCCTACCATAGATAATGAGCCAGTCTTTTCTTTTATCTTATTTTTGTGTTTGCTTATTTTTCTGTTTCTCAGCAAAATGGTCCCATGGATCCCTGTCTTCCCCACGGCTTATACTTCACTGTTGTCCTTAATCATTTGGGGCTCAAGCCATCCTGGATTTAGCTTAGTGGGAACGACTCCTTTGACATGTTCCCATGAAGCACTTTCTGTTTTCTGGCATAACAAGATGTTCCAGATTTACTTTGTACTCTCCCTGCTCCAGCCCTGAAGTCAGCCACTTCTCCAAAGAGCTCTTGTTCCTCTCGAAGAGAACACACACACACACACACACACATTTTAGTGATACCTCCATTCCAGTGCATCCCCAAAGTTTATCCTTGCCTTTCCTCACTTGGTACTTACGTCTCAAACTGGGACACTTTTCAGAGTGACAGAAGGCACTGCCAGTCATTCCACAGGTACAGGTGGCAGAGAGGATCCCAGAACTGGGTGCGAAGCATTTACCAGTTCACCGCTACCCCCAGCCTAGCCACTCTCAGGGATAGAAACTGATTTGCTTCCCTCTTAACTCTTGTTATATTTTTGCTTACTTATTTGGTTGTATAGGATCCATGGAGTTGAAACATTTTCCTGTCTTCTTGCTACTCTGTACCCTGCACCTGCCACAGTAATTGATGTGAGTAGGAGCTAAAAAAATCATTTAACAAAAAGTCTAGGAGTTACATATCATCAATGCCAAAGTCATGATCACCAGTTCTGCTGATGTCAGCCAAGACTTCCTACTGATGGGACTTTCAGTGAAAAAGTTCTTAATTAAGAAAGATAGGGGTGGGTATTTGTCACAGTGGTTAAGATGCTGCCTGGAACACACACATCCCATATTGGGGTGCCTGAGTTCAATCCACTTGGAATTCCAGCATAATGCATGTGCACCCGAGGAGGTGGCAGGTGATGTTGCAAGTAACTTCATCCCTGCTGTTCACATGGGAGACCTGGATTGAGTTTGGAGAGTGAACCAACAGATGGAAGCCCACCCTCTCCCCTCCGCAAATAAAAATAAACAAATTTAAAAAAGAAAGAATGGGGCTGTTTGTGGTCCAAAATCACCTCTAAGCTCCCAGGGAAATGTGAGTTCTACTGGGTAGCTGAGACCTTTGTAAATGTTGTTTGGTTTTCAAGGCAGATTTGATTTTTTACTCACTCTCTCAAGAGGAATTTGATGTGTTAAGCAGTAGGATTTCCATTTTCCATTAAGGCACAAATGCCAATAATTATAAATAGAAACATTTTAAAAATATGGCCTTTTCCTGTACCCATTGAACACTGTTTTCTGTTTAGCACATAAAAGCACTTTGCTGCTTCCATTTCAGACATTAAGGGACACTGAGGGGGTGCTAAGTGAGTCATCATCTCCCTTCTCCCAGGGTCTAGAGCCGTGACTTTATGATAGAAAACATGTCGGTGGTTACGCAGGGACAAGAGGAGGTGCTTCATTTCCTCACCCTCCTGAGGGTCCTGCTCGCCATTCCTAAACAAAAGCTTTGCAGGCTAACAAGAGAAAAGCTGGATAAATTTACCTTTTCAAAGCTTGCATGACATGGAAGGCTTCGGAGATTAAGACCCCAGAGACCCGGAGAAAACTGTATTTTTATGCTCGGGTTTGATGAAACATGGTCAGCCCTGCAGGGTTGTGACTGGATGGAAAGGTGCAAGTGAACGGTAATACCTTGGGTGGGGGGCTACAAGGCCTGGGAATTCAGCTCTTTTGCAGCCTCTCTGCATAGCATTTCTTCTCCCAGGTATTGAGTAGGACCTCTCTGGAATAAGGGTCTTCAAGGGTGAGGACAGAAGGAAGAGAGGGACCTTTCTAGGTTTGGTGGCTGACTTTGGGGAGAGGAGTTCTAGTTGCTATGACACATCTTGAGGAAGAGGAATTCTTTTCTTTTTTTAAAAATGACCTAAGATTGGCTTTGTTAAAATTTGAAAAGGCCTGCAAGAGATTTCTAATCATATTAAAATGATAATTCACATTCACAAGTCTCTTTTTTTATCAGCATAAACAAATTGTTTTTTCTAGCACTCAAACACCAAATTCAATTTTATTCTTTTTTTTTTTGTGCTCAAATGAAGTTAATTACACAAACTATAATTTTTGCTAATTCCAGTTTTCTCTTTCTCCCCAGTGGGTATCCAGTTTCATCACCATCATAGAAAGTAGAATAAGAAAGAATCACAGGGCCAGACTGAGCCCAAACAATACATATTTCATAGACATATTCGCCTACCCCACCAGGTTTCCCAGAACCCCAGACACTGCTTTGGGTTAGCTTGTTCTCCTTCCTCTGGAGGTTCCAAGTAGGGTAGCAATGAAGACAGAACTTCTCAAGAAGAACGTTTCTAACACTAACCCTAGATATCCCCTTTGGTCCTAGTTGATTATGACGGACTGGCTGGTGGTCAGAGGTGTAGGTGAAGAAAGATGACCTCCAGGTGAGGACAGCTGTACTGTGTGGGACTGAGGGTCTGTGGTGTTGAGGTGCTGGGGAAGGAAGGCTCTGTTCCCACCCTGACACACTAAATCAATAAAGCATTTACCAAGGGAGCCAGAGCACTCTGTGTGCTGTAGAGAGAGGGGCAACTCATTGAACACAGAGGTAGAGATTTGGTAGAGCCCCAAGAACAAACAAGCCACATGTGAGCAAAAGGAAGGAGAGGTATCCCCATGATTAACAAATCCAAACAAAGCTCCAAGATCAGACTCAGGACAGAATACAGTCTGAGAATGGCCTGGGCACAGGTGACGCGGAGAGACTGAAGAAAGAAAGGGAAAACACACTCAAGGCAGTCTAGGAAATTGGCAGCTGTTGGGGGCGGGGGGGCGGTGCTGGTGGTATGCCTAGCTTTCACAGGGCAGGCGAGGGAGAAGGATGAGTGAAACTGCACAGGGGACTCCACGCAGGGGTGTGGGAACCAGACCCCTGCGTGGGGCAGAGTAAAAAAGCCTTCAGACATTTAATAGAACACTGGCCAAGAACATGATTAGCGACTCCAGTGAGGAACATTCTAGAGGCCTTTGGGCACCTCAAGCCCTGAGTGAGTCAGCAGCTCTCCATCCCAAAGAGCAAAGGCAGGCACCACGGGACCCCGGAAGTCTGTCTGCAGCGTGTAGATCAGAGACCTGGTTCACATCTACCAGGCTCAGCTTCTGCGCCTGGTACTCCAGCAGCAGCCCCACTTTCTCTGGCTGCCCGACACCTCAATCGGAGCTTTCTCATTGGCTAGCATGGTATGCCACTTGCGCTGGGCATAGGAGAACACCCAGGATCGATCATCGGCACCAATGCAGCTATGCCAGGACATGTCCACATCGGCCACTCCTATCCGGAACTTCTGGGAGCGCTTCACCGTCACCTCCCAGTAGTGTCTCCCGCTGGTGACCGCTGTGTCTGCCAGCACCACTGCCACTCTCGGAAGCGCTCCGTACTCAGGGCCACCTTGCTGGGTTCCAATCCCACCAAGCCATACTTGACACCTGTGTCACCTTTGAAGAGCGCCAGGCTGCTGTGGGCAGTTTTTCCTTCTAGTTTGAAACTGATGCCTCTCCGGGCTTCCGCAGCAACACCTCCCAATCGTTTGACTCCCCAGCGGCACCAGCGCAAGGAATGTGCAAAGTGCAGTGCCATCTTGCGCCACGGACGAACGCGGTGCGCCCCCGGCCTGACCCCCAGCCATCTGCAGGCCGGCTGCCCCAGCGCCTCAATTTTATTCTAATATTAACCTTTACAAATGTACCATGGAGCATTGTTATAGTCAGAGGATTGTTATATTCATTATGACAAGTGGAAAAAATTCAAGTGTATAACAAGTTGGTAATATTTTCTTTTTTAAAAAGATTTGTTTATTTGTGTATTTTATTTTATTTTTTTTATGACAGAGTTAGAGAGAGAGACATAGAGGACAGAGAGAAAGGTCTTCCTTCTGTTGGTTCACTCCCTAAATGGCTGCTATGGCCGGCGCTGTGCCTATCTGAAGCCAGGGGCCAGGTGCTTCTTCCTGGTCTCCCATGTGGGTGCAAGGGCCCAAACACTTGGGCCATCCTCTGCTGCCTTCCTGGGCCACAGCAGAGAGCTGGATTGGAAGAGGAACAACTGGGACTAGAACCCGGTGCCCATATGGGATGTCGGCACCACAGGTGGAGGATTAACCAAGTGAGCCGTGGCGCTGGCCCCTATTTACTTGAAAGTCAGAGTTATACAGTTAGAGAAGGAGAGGCAGAGAGAGAGAGAGAGAGAGAGAGAGAGAGATCGGTCTTCCATCTGCTGGTTCACTCTTCAATTGGCCACAATGGCTGGAGCTGAGCCCATCTGAAGCCCGGAGCCAGGAGCTTCCTCTGGTTCTCCCATGAGGATGCAGGGGCCCACGGACTTCTACTGCTTTCCCAGGCCATAGCAGAGAGCTGGATCGGAAGTGGAGTAGCCAGGACTCCAACCAGTACTCATACGGGATGCTGGCACTGCAGGCGGTGCCTTTACCCACTATGCCACAACACTGGCCCTGGTAATATTTTCATAATTTTTATCTGGTCAGACTTAATTAAAAGTTAAGAACACACTAGGTATTGTTGAAAATATTTTGTTTTGCCTGCCTCAGTGTAATCCTCTAACATTTTGAAATTTATCTGCTTGATTAGTTAAGGCCAATAATTCATACATAACCCAGTGGCGCTGTCCCTATGCCCTTCTATTATTTAAAATAAAGAGCTAAAGAGTCAGTTGCACAGATCTGTGGATGAGTTACAATGCTAGCCATTATATGCTGTATTTACTTTTGAAAGAAGCAAACTTCTCATGCCATAAGACAAAGATATATGTGATAAATTTATAGTACACAAGTTTGTGATGGGGATGGGCATTTGACTGAGGCTAAGATGAGTGTTATACAGCCTGTGTCCCATGTCCGACTGTCTGGGTTTAATTCTGGCTCTGCCCCCTGGTTCCAGCTTCCTGCCAGTGCATGGGAGGCAGCAGGTTTGTAGCTCAAGTAGTTGGGTCCCTGCCACCCCTGAGGGACACCTGGGTTGAGTTCTTGGCTCAGTACTGGCTGTGGTGGACATTTGGGTAGGTAGTGAAGCAGGAGATGGGAGACTTCTCTGATAAATTAAAACAATTAATTTTAATTTTAATTAGTTTTTCTTTAACAGATTTAATGTGATTTATAGATACATTTTTTTGGTGCTGAATTTAAAAAAATATTTTGGTTATATAAGTTTCATATATTTCATATATGCATATTTAGGAACAAAGTGGGGCTTTCCTTCCCTCCTGCCCACATTCCACCCCCATCCCTTCGATTCCCATTCTTTTTTTTTTTTAGCTTTTATTTAGTAAATATAAATTTCCAAAGTACAGTTTATGGATTACAATGGCTTTCCCCCCATAACTTCCCTCCCACTCGCACCCCTCCCATCTCCCACTCCCTCTCCCATTCCATTCACATCAAGATCCATTTTCAATTATCTTTATATACAGAAGACTGATTTAGTATATATTAAGTAAAGATTTCATCAGTTTTCACCCACACAGAAACACAAAGTATAAAATACTGTTTCAGTACTAGTTACAGCATTACTTCACATTGGACAACATATTAAGGACAGATCCCACATGAGGAGTAAGTACACAGTGACTCCTGTTGTTGACTTAACAATTTGACATTCTTGTTTATGGTGTCAGTAATATCCCTAGGCTCTAGTCATGAGTTGCCAAGGCTATGGAAGCCTTTTGAGTTCACTGACTTTGATCTTCATTTCTCTATGGTCTGAGAAGCTGCATCGTATGATTCTAATTCTTTTGAATTTGCTGAGACTCGCTTTATGGCCTAGTATGTGGTCAATCCTAGAGTAGGTTCCATGTACTGCTGAGAAGAATGTAAATTCTTTATGTGTAGGATGAAAAGTTCTGTAGATATCTGTTAGATCCATTTGGGCTATAGTGTCGTTTAAATCTACTGTATCCTTGTTGATCTGTCTGGTTGATCTGTCTATTTCTGAGAGTGGAGTATTGAAGTCCCCCAGTACTACTGTATTGGAGTCTAAATCTCCCTTTAAGTCCCTTAACAAATCTTTTAAATAAATCGGTGCCCTGTAATTAGGTGCATATATATTGATAATCATTATATCTTCCTGTTGAATTGATCCCTTCATCATTATATACTGTCCCTCTTTGTCTTTCTTAACAGTTTTTGTGTTAAAGTTTATTTTGTCTGATATTAAGATGGCTACGCCCACTCTTTTTTCATTACTGTTGGCATGGTGTATCTTTTTCCAGCTTTTCACTTTCAGTCTGTGTGCATCTTTGTTGGAAAGATGTGTTTCTTGTAAGCAGCAAATAGATGGGTTTTGTTCCTTAACCCAATCAGCCAATCTGTGTCTTTTAACTGGACAGTTCAGGCCATTAACGTTCATTGTGACTATTGATAAGTAGTAACTTTGCCCTGCCATTTCCCAAAGATATTTTCTAATATATGCTTTGAGCTTCCTGTGATCTTTTGCTGTGAGGTTTCCTTCCTTTACCTTCTTTCATATTGATGACCGTGCTTCTGTGTTTCTGTGTGTAACACATCTTTAAAGCATCTTTTGCAGGGCTGGACGAGTGGCAACAAATTCTTTCAATTTCTGTTTGCTATGAAAAGTCTTTATTTCACCTTCATTCACAAATGAGAGCTTTGCAGGATATAATATTCTGGGCTGGCAGTTTTTCTCTCTTAGTACCTGGGCTATGTCTCACCATTCCCTTCTAGCCTGTAGGGTTTCTGATGAGAAGTCTGCTGTGAGTCTAATTGGAGATTAGTAAACGTCAGTAATCTGATGTTTCTCTCTTGCACATTTTAGAATCTTTTCTTGTCTGGCGCCATGGCTCAACAGGCTAATCCTCCGACTAGCGGTGCTGGCATATTGGGTTCCAGTCCTGGTCGGGGCACCGGATTCTGTCCCGGTTGCCCCTCTTCCAGGCCAGCTCTCTGCTATGGCCTGGGAGTGCAGTGGAGGATGGCCCAAATGCTTGGGCCCTGCACCCCATGGGAGACCAGGAGAAGCACCTGGCTCCTGCCTTCGGATCAGCGTGGTGTGCTGGCTGTGGAGGCCATTGGAGGGTGAACCAATGGCAAAGGAAGACCTTTCTCCCTGTCTCTCTCTCACTGTCCACTCTGCCTGTCAAAAAAAAAAAAAAGAATTTTTTCTTTATGTTTCACTGTGGTGAGTTTGATTACAACGTGTCATGGTGAGGATCTCTTTTGGTCATGTTTACTAGGGGTTCTATGAGCTTCCTGTACTAGGATGTTTCTGTCCTTCTCCAAACCCGGGAAGTTCTCTGCAAGTATCTCACTAAAAGGCCTTCTAATCCTTTCTCTCTCTCCATGCCTTCAGGAACTCATAGATCCCGAATGTTGGGTTTTTTAATAGTAACCTGTAGATTCCTAACAATATTTTTTAGATTTCTAATTTCCTCTTCTTTTCTTTGGTTTGACTGTATACTTTCCTGTGCTCTGTCTTCTAAGTCCAATATTCTCTCTTCTGTTTCACTGACTCTGTTTTTAAGGCTCTCTAATGTGTTTGTCATTTGATCTACTGAGTTCTTCATTTCATTTTGATTTCTCTTCACTATCACACTTTCCTGTTCTACTAGTTTCTGTGTTTCGTTTTGATTCCTCCTTAAGATTTCATTTTCTTGAAGGAGATTTTCTATCCTGTCCAGTAAGGATTTCTGAAGATCAAGCATTTGTTTTTGAAAACTTCTAAATGTTCTTATCATAAATTTTTTGAAATCCGTATCTTGCATTTCTTCTATCTCATCATCTTCATAATCTTGGCTTGGGGTGTCTTGTTCATTTGGGGGTGTCATAATGTCTTCCTTGTTCTTGTTTCCTCGGTTTCCGCGTTTGTTGCTTGGCATTGTGAAGATATTGTTTGCATTCTTCTTCCCTCACTGTGGTGTTTTTTCTTGTTATACTATGACTGTATTAAGTGGACTGTCTGCTTTTGATTAGAGGCTTGAGATGGGTGTGGCCTGAGAGCTCTGTTTGGTTCCTCAGGGTTAAGTGTGTGCCAAAGGTGACACTCCCAGGTTAGGCGTGGTAAATCTCTTTCTCTTTCTTTCTTTTTCTTTTCTTTTCTTTTTTTTTTTTTTGATTCAGAAGGGCAGTAATTCCGCACAGCTGAGTGGAATTGAAGGTAGTTAGCAGGCGAATGATATACCCACAGGAGCCAGAGATCGGAAGCTCTTTCCCAAGGACCTCAAAGGGAATCTGTGCTGCCCTCAGTGTGGGCTCAAATTCCCCTGCAGTCGCCTACTTGGTTGCCAAGGTTACTGAATTGTAGTCTCTGGAGAGTACTCACGTGAATTCTGTGAGTTCTCTCACCCACCGTCTCTTTCTTCAGTCTTAGTTCATTAGCACCACACATTCACTAGGTCCTAATCTCCTGTTATTTCATGCCCACCCCCACCCCCCACCCCCAGTCAGGTTTTTCTGCTTGGCTGAGGATGGGTGCAGCCCTGAGGTCACACCGCTTATGACGTATTCCAAAATGGCACCTGCTCTTTGTCTTGCTCGCCTTTGAGAGGTGAGTGGAGAGAGAGAAACTCGTGTCTGTACCGGTCCCTTTTTTTTCCCTCTCTCTTCTAGTTAGCCTGGTGAACTTTTCCCCATGGGGTTTCAAACCTCGTTCTCTCTAGTCTCCTCTTTCCGCTTGCCCGCCGGTGTCTCGGGCTATTGAGGTTCGGCTCACCTTGCATTCCAGCGCTGGTGCGTTGATTCTGCTGCTGGTGTCCCGAGCCGTGGGTTCCCACGCCCTCTATGCAGGTCCATCGTGAATCACTAGTTCCGGAAGAATTTCCTCTGCTGTTTCTTCCCCTACTCTTCCTTGAACCTGCAGTATCTCCACTTTTATTAAATTGTTTCTTCCTGGACTATCAGTGTGCTCCCTTCCTATTCCGCCATCTTGCAACTCTCTTCGATTCCCATTCTTAATTTTTACAATGATCTATTATCAGTTTACTTAGTGGTCATATAGTTAACCCTACTGTAAGTAAAGGCATTCAGAAAATAGTATGAAGAGAAAGAAAACAAAACAAAGCTAAACAAATGATTGTTCCTCAATGGAAGAGACAAGGGCTATAAACAACCATCCATTCTCCAAATTTTTGCTCCAATACATTACATTCAGGTATTCTATTAGTTGCATTGGATTAGGGAGAACATATGATATTTGTGTTTTTGGGATTGGCTTATTTCACTAAGTATAATGGTTTCCAGATGATAGGATTTTTCTTTGCAGCTGCGTAGTACCCATGACGTATATAGACCATAATTTCTTTATCCAGTCAGTAGTTGAAGGATATCTGGGTTAATTCCTTATCTTGCTATTGTGAATTGTGCTGCAGTGGGAGTACAGATAACTCTTTGATATATTGATTTCTTTTGGTTTGGGTAAATTCCCAGGAGGGGATGGCTGGATCATTTGGTAGGTCTATATTCAGATTTCTGAGGTATCTCCATACTGTCTTCCACAGTGGTTATACCAGTTTACACTCCCACCAGCAGTGGATCAGAGTACCTTTTTCTCTACATCCTCACCAGCAATTGTTGCTTGTTAATTTCTGCATGTGAGCCATTCTAACTGGAGTGAGGTGAAACCTCATTGTGATTTTGATCAGGGGATGGCTAGTGATCCTGAGCATTTTTGCAAGTGTTGGTCATTTGAATTTCCTCTCTTGAAAAATTGCTGTTTAAGTCCTTTGCCCATTTCTTTACTGGATTGTTTGTTTTGTTGTTGAATTTCTTGAGCTCTTTATATCTTCTGGATGTTAACCTTTTATCAGTTGCATAGTTTGCAAATATTTTCTCCCATTCTGTTGGCTGCCTCTTCATTTTGCTGAATGTTTCTTTTGCAGTGCAGAAGCTTCTCAGTTTGATGTAATCCCATTTGTCAATTTTGGCTTCGAGTGCCTGTGCTTCTGAGGTCTTTTCCAAGAAGTCTTACATTTTTTTTTGTTGAAGATTTATTTACTTATTTGGGAGAGTTATGCAGAGAGAGAAGGAGAGGCAGAGAGAAAGAGAGAGAGGGAAAGAGGTCTTCTATCTGCTGGTTCACTCCCCAGTTGGCTGCAACGGTTGGAGCTGAGCTGATCCGAAGCCAGGAGCCAGGAGCTTCTTGTGGGTCTCCCATGTGGGTGTAGGGGCCCAAGGGCTTGGGCCATCTTCCACTGTTTTTCCAGGCCATAGCAGAGAGCTGGATCAGAAGTGGAGCAGCTGGGACTCGAACTGGTGCCCATGTGGAATGCCGGCACTGCAGGTGGCGGCTTTACCTGCTATGCCACAGTGCCGGCCTCCCAAGAAGTCTTTGCCTATGCCAATGTCTTGTAGAGTTTCCCCCATATTCTCTAATAATTTGATGATATTGGGTCATAGATTTAGGCCCTTTATCCTTTCTGAATGGATTTTTATGTAGGATGTAAGGTAGGGGTCTAATTTCATACTTCTGCATGTGGAGATCTAATTTTTCCAGCACCATTTGTTAAAAAAGAGACTGTCTCTTCTCCATGGATTGATTTTAGCTCCTTTATCGAATAATTTGGCTGTAGATGCATGGATTGATTTCTGGAGTTTCCATTCTGTTCCTTTGGTCTGTAAGTCTGTTTTTGCTCCAGTAACAGGCTGTTTTGATTGTAACTGTCCGGTAGTATGTCTTAAAATCAGGTATTGTGATGCCTCCAGCTTTGTTTTTATTATATAAAATTGCTTTAGCTATTCCAAGTCTCTTGTTTTCATATGAATTTCAGCAGTTTTCTCTAGATCTGTGAAGAATGTCATTGGTATTTTGATTGGGATTGCATTGAATCTTTAAATTGCTTTTTTTTGATCATGTTAATTCTTCCAATCCATGAACAGGGAAGATTTTGAAGAAGAGGGATTCTGATCTCTGTGACTTGTTTAGGGGGAGAAGGAGGGGCAGAGACAGAAGGCTGGGCAGTGAGAAGGACCTTGCCTCTGATGCCCCCCAACTTCTTCTGTTCAAGGTACTCAGTCCACCTTGGGGATTCATGCTGTGAGCCCCAAGAACTGTTACAGCCCCTGATCAGAGTGGAGGCTTTCATTACCTTAAGACTCGTTATCCAGCTGGCATTGTCTTGTGCTTTCCCCTGCAGTGGAGTTTGCAATGTGCCACAGCTCCTCTTCAGTCACCCTTGTCTCGCATCTCTGCTTCAGACTCCACCTTTTGCTCTTCTCCGTCCCTTTGGGCTTAGTGCCTTGAGTTACTCCCATATCTCTTGTGGTTCCCCTGAACTTGTAGTTTGCGAACTTCTGTGAATCAGTCCTGTTTGAATTGTCTTCATCTAAAATGCCTGTCTGTTTTCTGCTAGGGCCCTGACTGCTGCACCGTGAGATGTGTATTATTCCTGTAGTGGAGTTGCCCACATTCAGCAGATTCACCAGGGTCCTCTTCTGTCTGAAATCTATGGTGGTATCCAATGCCGGGTGAATTGCAGTAAGGTTTCTCCGTGTTGATTGCATCCATGAAGATTTCCCCTGGATGAGCTCTGCTGTACAATGAAGTGTATCTTTTTGGAAAGTTTCTCACCCAGATGGCATTCACAAGGCTTCTTCCCTGTATGAATTTTATGACCCCCAGTGAGATGTGATTTCTGGCTGTAGACTTTCCTTATTTGACTACATTCACAGGGCTTGTTGCTCTGGTAAAAGTTCTTTTCTTGAGTGGGAATGTGCCATCTTTTCTCTGGGATGGCGGTTTTCTCTGTTATGGATGAAGTCTGATTTTGATGGAGGGCTTTCCCTCAGCGATTGCCTTCCTAAGGGCCTGACTGTGATATTGGAGGAGCTGCAGCAGGATCGTTTTCCACCTCCGTGGCCAATGGCTTCATCTTTGCACAATTTTCCTTATGACTTACCAAGTCTAAGTTATGTTTCAAATTCAGTCTAAATGAATCACATTGATGGGATTTTAGTTCTTGAGGAGATAAGTTTGGAAATTAAGCCAAAATGTTTTCTGGCACTGTTATACTCACTGTGAGTCCCCTTAGCCTGGACTTCCCTGTAGGTGGATGCTGCTTGTATGGAAGGCCTGCCTGTTTCCTGTTGCCAGTCTGTTAGGCTGTCATCTTTGTGTGTAGCTTTTTCTAAAGTAGAATAGAATAAGCTGTTCCTTATGAATCTTTCCACTTCCATGAGGAATAGACACATATTGAAAAATGCTTTGCTGTGGTTGGCTTAGTTTATATTCACTTGTTAGCCTTACAGTGATCTGAGAAACAGATCACCTACCTCCACCCCTCATTCGGAGAAAGAACGTGTGGGATATGGTCTTTTTGGATTTCTCCCTTTCTTTTTCTTTTTTCTTAAAGATTTATTTATTTATTTGAAAGGAAGATTTACAGACAGAGAGGGAGAGGCAGAGACAGAGAGAAAGAAAGATCTTTCATCTGCTGGTTCACTCCCCAAATGGCTGCCAACAGCCAGAGCTGGGCTGGTCCAGAGCTAGGAGCTTCTTTTGGGACTCCCATGTGGGTGCAGGGGCCCAATGACTTAGGCCATTTTCTACTGCTTTCCCAGGCCATAGCAGAGAGCTGGATCAGAAGTAGAGCAGTTGGGACTCAAACTGGTGCCCATATGGGATGCCAGCACTGCAGGCAGTGGCTTTACCCACTACGCCACAGCACCAGCCCCTGATTTCTCCCTTTCTTTAACTTTTTAAAAAAAGTTTTTCTACCTCCCTGATTTTTTTAGTCTTTTTACAAAAACTACACCAACACAAATACTGTAGACTTCTATAATTCAAAGAGCAAATAGCTCAATATGGACAACATCCATGTACTATAGCTAATTTTAGACACAAATCAATGGCTTCAAATATGCTCTTTTAAAATAAGAATATGTTGCTTTTCCCAATCTTAATCTGGTTATGTTTTCTTTGAAAATAAATTAAAATATATGTAATGTGCATATGTATATACAACATTAGAAGAGTGTATTTTGTATGTACACTTAGTTATTATACACACACATGCATGCACACAAGTATCTACAGAAATTGCTGAAGAGGATGCAAATGTTCTCTCCCAGATTTAAAAGGCCATTCCCTACTTCAAAATTACATTCAACACCATTATAATCTCCCTTCAGCTATAGGTAACTTGCTATGCTTACGCTGGATGCTGTTAGAATCATGAACCAAGAATTAAACAGTAATTCCTAACTCAAAGTAAATGAAATAGTCTAATTTAACATGCCACTGAAAATTACAATTAGTGCCAATGTAAAAATGAGCAAATTTGAGGATATTTCTCAAAGAAATTCTTGCTTCTTTCCTTACTCAGTGTTTAGGTAAAAATATATTTTATAAGTGGGAAAAAAACTCCATCTAGACAAAATTTTTTTTAGCAGGCAGAGTTAGACAGAGAGAGAGAGAGAGAGAGAGAGAGAGAGAGAGAGAGAGAAAGGTCGTCTTTCTGTTGGTTCACCCTCCAAATGGCCGCTATGGCCGGCGCTGCACCTATCTGAAGCCAGGAGCCAGGTGCTTCCTCCTGGTCTCCCAGGTGGGTGCAGGGCCCAAGCACTTGGGCCATCCTCTGCTGCCTTCCCGGGCCTCAGCAGAGAGCTGGACTGGAAGAGGAGCAGCCAGGACAGAATCCGGTGCTCCTACCGGGACTAGAAACCAGGGTGCCGGCGCCTTAGGCGGAGGATTAGCTTAGTGAGCTGCGGCGCCGACTCTAGACAAATTATTATACTCTATCCAGTTAACACTGAACTGATGGATCTGAAAGGTCACAAGGTCATGAATTGCTGTCTTACTCCACCAACTCTTGTTCAGCATTCAGTGAATTTTGCTTTTAAACAACCTCCAAGATCTTTTGCAGCCTTATTTTCTAAAATTTCTTTTGTAAAACCTCCCTATGTTCAAATTAATGGTGGGAAGATAGCAAAAAAAATTGAGATAGTATATTAAAAATTGAGATGAGCCACTCAATAAAATATAAAAGGTAGACAAAAGTGACCCCTTTGACAAATTCTGCTTTAAAAAATATGCTAAAGCACTGAAGGAATAATTTACAACGGCAATAATTTTTATTTATTTATTTGAAAGGGATGGAGTGAGAGATGGAACAAGGGGAAAGACATATTCCTATCCATTTGATTCACTCCCCAAATGCCCATAACAGCTGGAGCTGGGCCAGGCTGAAGCCAGGAGCGTGGGTCTGGATCTTCCAAGAGGGTGGCAGGGACTCAAGTACTTGAGCCATCACCTGCTCCCTTTCAGGGTGCACATTAGTGGGAAGATGGAATTGGAAGTGGAGCTGGGAGTCAAACCCAGGCACTCTGATAAGGGATGTGGACACCCCAAGCAGCAGCCTTTGTGCCAAACACCTGCCCTGATTTTCCTCCCTGTTTCTGCTTCAGTTCACATCAGTTTTCTGACTTGATACCTCACGGAGACAAGGCTCCATCAGCTGCAGCATCTAGCCTCTGTCTCTGGGCTTTCCCCACCCCCATCAGGTGGAATCCATAGCTGCATTTGTGAGTATATTGGGTACCTGGTTCTTCATCCTTTCAAAGTCTCCTTGGGAAAGAGAAGAATCCAGTGAAGGTGGAGCTGGCTTGTCCAACGTTTGGGTTAAACTCTCTGCATTGCCTTGTTGTGGAGACCTCATGGAAGCCTTCCTTTCTTTGAACATCAAAGACAAAGGCAAGATCAGACGCCCAAACCTTGGGATACTTCTTGGAACTCTAGGCTCTGTCTTGAAGTCTTGCTGCAGGTATTGGGGCCAAGGGAGTCTCCTCTCCAGAAAAGTTCCTGCTAAGAGTCCTGGTTTTTGGGTTGTTCTCCCAGCACTCCCTTCAAGCCGAGTTCAGTATCGGAGCTTGCCTTCAGCATTCTAAAGCCCCTCTGCCTGTGCCATGCAGTGTTTTCTGCCACGAGGCCAGATAGCAGTGACCCTGGGTTCATTGTCTATGTATTCTCATTCACTAAAGTGGTTCCTAAAAACATGTATTTATTTATTGCTCATGCATCTGAAAACTGGATTCTGTCTAACTCTTCTCAACCTGTCTCCATTTATCTTCTCATTCCTGGACCCAGGCTGAAGGAGCAGCCCCTATTTATGAAATACTGTTATGTCAGAGTTAATAGTCCGAGAAAGTGGGGTTTAACTGTGAAAAAAAAACTTAAAGCTTCTCTTTGGATTTGAAAAATGTTGTGTCTGCTCACATCCCTTGGCTAAAGCGTGACACATGCCAGAACTAGAGTCCAAGAGCTGGAGAATCTGTTCTCTTCCTATGGGGTACATGAGCAAGTCATACACCAGTAGGTAGGGCTATATAAGCTTATTACAGAGAGGGAGACATAAATCTAATATTAATACATATCAGTTTAAAATTTTTTTTTAAGATCTCCATCTTGGGAACTTTCATCCTCCCAATCTGGTTTTTAGCCCTGCGTAGCTGTCATCCTGAGATCTCCCTCTTAGGAGGCAGAGACCCAATCCCTTGAGCTGTCACCTGCTTCCCAGGGAATCAGCAAAGGAGCGGGGACTTGAGCCCAGGCACTCCATTATGGCATGTGTGCATCCTGACCAGCATCTTAGCAGCTAGGCCCAGCTGCCTGCCCTGTCTTTACTGACGTTACAGTTTCAAGCAACCCCAGCCTCTGAGTGTGGTGTGTTGGAACCACCTCTGTCCCGTTGGCTGCCTCTGGCAGGCCCTCAGGTTTCAGTTCTCACCACCTACTGAGCTACCAGTTACTGGTTAACTGCCGTTTGGCTCCCTAATTGAGTTGAAATCTCTAGTCTGCTGTGCTCTCTTCCTCCCTTTTCTTCCCTTGTGGTTTCTACATCCTGCCCACCTTTCCTTTTTTTTCTTTCTTTCTTTCTTTTCTTTTTTTTTGAGAGGCAGAAAGAAAGAGCTCCTAACTGCTTATTCACTTCCCCTCAAACACCTGCAATGGCTGCAGCTGGACTGGCCAAACCAGGAGCTGGGGACTCAATCTGGGTCCCCCACATGTTTGGCAGGAACCCTATCACCTGCCACCTGCCGCCTCTCAGAGTTCACATTTATGGAAAGCTGGAATCAGGTGCTGGGAATGCAACCCGAGCGGTCTGAAATTTTTGACTAATTTTCATATTCATGAAAATATACAGGATATCGGGTTTCCTTTATATGTATTTAATGTAAGTACTATCGACCTTTTTGTGCAATTCAGTTTTTTTTTTTGTCACTTACCTTGGAGTTCTGTTCATGTCAGTTTGTAGTTCTCGTTAATGACCAAGCCATGTTTCATGGTACTGGAGTGTTAGTATTCATAGATGCAATGCTCTGGTGGCTCACGTTGGTGGTGTTCCTGACTTTTCACTGCCGTGAGCACTGCTGGAATGAATTTCACCCATGTGCCTCCTTGCACACGTGGGTTGCTGGTCACATTTCAGCTTCAGCAGGAGCTGAGCTCTTCTCCCTGCAGTCCACGCTGCCCTGGACAGAGGGCCCTGTGCCCCGCCTCCCATCCGCTCTGCATCCTGAGACATCCCCCAGCTGTTCAGATAGGCCCAGTGTCGGGAGTGGAGGATGGTGTTTTGTTGTGCTTCATTCAACAGTTCTTTTCTTAAGAGTTGATACAAACTTTTCTTCAAGGGAGGGAGAGGCAGAGTAGCACTGGCTGAGAGAGGCTGCTCCCATTCTTATGCCAGCTTCCCATCCCCTCACTGGTTTAAAAAGCTCTTTTGCCCTGCTAGAGCCTTGTGTGTGGAACGGAAATACTTGAGCGTGAACTTGGAAAGCCCTTGGGACTGTGGCTGACTCTGGGAGGGGCTACGCAGTTGTGAGATTGTTTTTCTAGCAGGATAAGGAGGCCCTCACCTTTGGGGTACCTGGGATGTCTCAGCTTCAAAGCCCAAGAAATGCCTAAGCCTTTTCACTTTCCAGAACCCGTGAAGGTCAGCCACCCTCCCACCCAAGGTCACATGTCGCTGTGTCTGTCTCCCCTCCGTCCTGACATCCCTCAGCTCAACCGGGTTTGTTTGTGGTACAGTCCCGGGAGAGGAATCCTGGCTGCCAGGGTTTGTTTGTGGTACAGTCCCGGGAGAGGAGGCCTTGCTGCCAGGGACTTAGGACTTGGCTGAGGGTTTTCAGAACAAAGCTCGTGTGGGGATCTGCTCAGTGGAAGCCCAGGGGTCCCCAGGAGTGCCTCCTGTCCAGGACTGCAGAGGGCCTGTCAATGGGGTGACTCGGATCAATGGGTTTTTCTTCAGGACAGGTGCCTTTGAGTACTGGGTGAGATGAGCAGGGGGAGAAGAAGCCACAGTGTCTCTGGGGTAGCTTCTTTGCTCTTATAACACTGTCTGATCTTGGGGTTTGTTCTTGTCCAGTGTGTGGCTCTGTTCCCTGCACAGCCCGTTCAGGACACAGGAGATGAAGGCACTAGAGCACAGAGCGGCTTTCGGAATCCATCAAAACACCAAAGCCAGACCTTGGCTGCTGGAATGGCTAATGACTCATGTGACGATTTCACTGGGGTGGACAGTCTGACCTTTCTTTTAGAATGTGTAATTACTATGATATTTTTTTTCTCCCTGGCACATCTTGTTCCGTTTAATTTAATCAGTTGGTTTGATGGGTGTACTGAACATCTACTCATTATCCAGTCACAGAAATGTAAAGCCAGATGAGTTTTGTTCTTTTTCTCTTCGGAAGTCTCGATTTACCCACTGAAAAGACGTACCCAGGCAATCAGAATCGCTCCTGGGTACGAGGCCGACATTTTAGACTTTGAGGATTAGGATTTTCTTTCCTGAAAACATGATTGTTTTCTCTTTGTAAGCAGTCTCAGCTTTCTAACCCCTTGGCCATCTGTATTTCAGGATAAAGCCGCGGTGATCCCTCCCTAGCTGGGTCTCACCGGCCACGCCCCGTACCCCTATGGGAACGGCTGTGGCTTCGGGCTCTGACCTGTATGTCCTGGCTGTGTGGCTTTCTAGCTGTGTGGCTAAGTTGCTTGCCTCTCTGAACCTCAGTGTCCGCACTGAGGAAATGCTGATGGTTTCTGTATTTCTGTTGTCTTGAAGATGAGGCAGAATGAAAGGGGGACATGACATGGTGGCTTCAGGTCTGTGCAGGTGGCAGCACAGTGAGTGCCAGGGAAGCAGGGACTGTTGTGGGTGGGGCTGAGCCGCTGCTCCATGGAGAACACCTGAGGGGCAGATGCCCTTCCCTTAGCTTCTTGCTGGGCCTCCCTGCAGGCCCCCACCTCCTTCCTGCCAGTCTATCTCCCACTTTTCTAGAATGGGAATGGGGATGTTTTCTCTCTATGCTGTCACCTCTGTGAGTCTCCTGGGGCTTCCCTGACAAAGCACCGTGGACCCGCTGGCTGCAGTCAGCAGCAGTTTCTTCTCTCAGAGTTCAGAGGCTGGGCATCTGTGGTGAGGAGGTTGGCAAGGCTGAGCTTGCCTCTCCCAGCTGCGGGTGCTGGTGGCCGTCCTTGGCGTACCTCGGCTTATGGCTGTATCACTCCAGTCTGTGTCTTCACATGACCTCCTCCCCGTGGGTCTCTGGGTCCACAGTTCCCTGTCTTTTCTCTTATAAAGACTCCAGCACCATCCCTACCCCCACTTCACCTGAAGGTCCTTGTCATGATCTCTGCAAATGCCTTTCTTACACATTTGGAGGTTCCAGGTGGATGGGGACTTTGGAGGTGACACTGTTTATCCCAGCACCCACCCAGGTACAGTTGACAGTGAGAGCTGAGGTGCAGAGGTCTCTAGTATGGGGCCAGGGCTCCAGAACTGGGGTTTATGTGCATCTGACCATTTTAATATAAAAGTGAAAATCCCCTCTCCCCCATCTCATATTTCAGTCACATTGAAACTACCAGAAGACATAGCAAATTTGTCCTGTGAGCTTCATGGTGTGAAGAGCACAGGGTCAGTGGGTTAGTGCCTAGTGGTGCTCACAAAAGGACAAGGACCCTGTGGGGAGCCCGCTTTGGACCATCCCCAGATGGGAAGATTTTGGTCCTGGGGTGATTGCCAGACCACAGCTGCAGTTAAGAGCAAACAGACCAGCTGGTTTCTCAGTTGTTCTGCAGGAGGTTTGGAGACACAGGGTGGTGTGCGGGCGTAGGAGGAGGGGGAGTTGGGAGTTTGGGCACTTGGTGAAGCATGGACTATTCTGGATCTCTCTTCTCCTGCTCTGGCTGGCTCTCACTAAGGGCTCTCAGGAGTTGTATTCATTCTCTGTGTTTAGAGGAGTGTTTCCCACACTCCTTGGATAGCACAGTCTTGGATTGTGGATCTTACAGTTCTGCCACTCCATTCTGTGACTTCAGAAGTGAGGCCCAGACCCAGAGGCTGGGTTTGTGCTTTATTTATGGAAACCCCACTCTGTGGATTACAGCTGCCTCCCATGGGCATCTCCTATGTGCCAAGCCCTGGCAGGCACTTACCTCAAAAGGTCATGGAGAAATGGGATTAAAGGATGAGTTTGTTTTGAAATCCATGTATATGAGGGGTTTTAAAAAAGTTCATAGAAAATGAAAATCATAAAAAAACCTCTTTATTGGATATAAAATTATTTTTCACCAAAACAAACTTATCTTTTAATTCCATTTCCACGAATGTTTTGAAGTTCTCTTGTATTTAACCCTCACAGCAATCTGAGGGCACAGACATTACAGTTGCACACAGTGAAAGAAAAGGAAACTGAGGCTCACAGTGGTGAGTCGCTTGCCCATATCAGCCAGGGAGTGGGCAGGGGACTCAGGTTGAAATGCCCCATACTCCTGGGCTGGGTTTCCATAAATCAGTGGCTGATTTTCAGAACTTGTGGTCATCAACAGTGTGGCCACCCACTGCTGCCTGTCGTTGGCATGGATCCATAACCACTCTGTGCCTCAGTTTCCTTACCTGTAAAAGAGGTACAGTAATGACTTTCTACCTTCTGGGATGTGTAGAGGATTTAACTAAGCATGAAATTAGACAAATTAGTGTAGGTAAAGCCTTGGAATGTGTGTGGTGCACAGCATGCCCTCTGGAAATGTTAGTTCTCTCTGTTGTTAATGTTGTTGCTGTTCCTTGTGGCCTCTGACCTCAACACAGAGTGAGATATCAGAGTCACGCCTCCCCAGTTTCTGTGAGAGCTTTAACGTCCATGATTTCCAGAGAATTGATCTTCCTGTCTGTAGAATGGGAACAGTAAACCCACTTTGCAATGTGGCCACTGGGGTTAGAAGTGGCACCCAGTCTGAGCCTGGCACCACGGCACAAGTATCATGCTTTAGAAATTGTAAGCATTTGTGCTGGCAGGTGCTCTCTGAGCAGACAGGATGTACGGCAGAGGTTTTTGTTTGTGTTTTCTCCCTCAGCAAGAGAGGCTTCCAGACAGGTGCTCTGTTCTTTGAAGCTCCTCTTAGGTAAAGCAGTGCAAGGTGAGGAGCTGTGCCTTGCTCAGCGGAAAAAGAGAAAATGGCATCTTTGCTGGATTTGTCCCTCGCTTGGCAGGGCTGAGCTTGGGGGATGGAGGACCTAGGGAAGCCCTGGAATCTTCTGGAAGGGAAGAGGCTGATAACACCGCGGTTTCTCCCTAGGAATTTAAATTAGGGAGACTTACCCTGCTTTGGGGTTGGAATGAGAAAGAGTCATGGGAAATGAAACAGCTGTGGGGGTAGCATTGCCAGGGCCAGCAAATAAAAACATGCCTCATGCACATCATCTTTCTCATTTCCTTTGTTGGGTTTCTGCGTAAAATAAATGACAAATAATCTTTTAATGTAAGTGTTCCCCGTGCAACATTTGGAAAATATTCTGAAATAGATCGGTTATCTGCAATTCCAGTTTAATTGGGCACACTCTGTTTTATCTGGCAACCTACAGAAGGGATGAACGAAATGACCCCCAGGAGTTGGGTCTGACACAGGCCTGGGATATATCCAGGTGGCCAAAAAGGAGGAGGAGTGAGGAAGGTCAGGGCCTGGGGAGCTGGCTGTGTGCATGGGTGGAGGAGCCTGAGTGACAGTGCCTGTGACACTGTGGCAGTGGGATTCCACACTGGCTGTCCCTTAGCTCAACGAGCTTGCATCCGATTTGTTCTTGAGTTAGACTGTAAGCAGAACTGAGCTTTTCCTCTCTGGGATGCTGATGCAAATCTAAGGAGTTGGAGTATCTGGAAGGTGGTCTGGTCTTCCTGCTCGCATGGGCAGGTGGGGCCCTGATTGTGGCATTCTGGGATAGCATCTCATTTGTCCATTTCTTCTCTAGGTTTACCTTTTTGAACAACTTTACTGAGGTATCACTTATGACCATAAAATCACCCATTTTAAAGAGTGCAATCAGTATTTTTTTTTTTTTTTTGACAGGCAGAGTTAGACAGTGAGAGAGAGAGAGAGAGAGACAGCCCAAATGGCTGCTACGGCTGGCGCGCTGCGCCGATCTGAAGCCAGGAGCCAGGTGCCTCCTCCTGGTCTCCCATGCGGGTGCATGGCCCAAGAACCTGGGCCATCCTCCACTGCCTTCGCTGGGCCACAGCAGAGAGCTGGACTGGAAGAGGAGCAACCATGACCAGAACCTGGTGCCCATATGGGATGCTGGCACCGTAGGCGGAGGATTAACCAAGTGAGCCATGGTGCCGGCCAATCAGTAGTTTTTGACAGCTTCACTGGGTTGTGTTACCAGCCCCATAGTCCAATTTTAGGCCAAGCCCATCACCTTCATAAGATTCCTTGTGCCCATTTACAGTCATTCTCTGTCCATACCCCTCGTCCCAACCCCAGCTGACCACCCACACCCCTAGCTCCAACCACAGGGGACCACCCACCTACTTTCTGTTCCCACATGTTTGTCTTTTCAGGGTGTTTCATGGAATCATATGACACCTTGCTCTTTGTGTCTGGTTTCTTGCCCTTAGTGTCAATGCTTCTGGGTTTGTCCACGCTGTCAGCGGCACTCAGCCCTGTTCACAGCTGAACATTATTTCTTTGTGCCAACGTTCTGTGTTTCGTTTATCACCTCACCTGCTGATGGACCCCTGGGTTTCCCACAGTTTTGCAGTTATGAATAATTCTGCTAGGGCATTTGCATGCATGACTTATTTTTAATAAGTAACTACATGAGTTGGAGGTGAGAAGATTTTTGAGATGGAAGTCATGATTGGGGAAATGCTTTACTCGCTTTTACTTTATAGCTGTTTTACAAGTTAAGATATGGTTTGCTTATATTTTAGTCTGATTTGTAGCAACATCCACTTGATTAGCTCTGAGGAGTACCATGACTCAGAAAAATCAAAGTGTCTTAACTTGCAGTATTATGAAACCAAGGATAAGACTGGCAATGAGGAAGAAACCACTGAGCAAACTACCTAATGCCAGCCCTGGGGTGTGGGAAACAACTGGAAGCCAAACGTGTAGGAATAGCCCACTCAGAGCTAAGCATCTTCTCTGTCATATACATTTGTGGTTTTGTACACAATCTTTTAAAGACATTTCTGTGTTTTTGAATGGATGCACTGGACAGTTACCTAGAAATTACCAAATATGATTTAGGGGAAGAAAAAGAACCCCTGCAGCTGACAAGAACGAGTGGATTGTGCAGCTCTATCTGCCCAGAGCCGTTCTGAATGTGACTGGGAAAGAGAGTGGAGGAAGTGTGGCTGAGGTTTGTTGCCTTCCTTCTTGGGCGGAGGGTGGAGGGTGGGAAGGAAACCATCAGGTAAGAGTAGCAAGTTTCTACTGAGGTTCCTGAGCACGTGGACAGAAGCCCCACACTGTTGGGTATGCCGTGTACAAAGAATGGGCTTAAGAGAGAAGCTATTCAGAGGCAATTCAGGGCAAGCATTTGCCCTAGCAGTTGAGACGCTGGTTAGGATGCCAGCAGCCCCTGTTGGTGTACCTGGTTTGATTTCCAGCTCTGGCTCCAGATTCTAGCTTCCTGCTAATGTGGACCCTGGCTCAAGTGGTTGGGTCCCTGCCACCCATGTGGGAGATGAGACTCTGCTGAACTCCTGGTTTCTGCCTGTGCCAGCCCTGGCCATTGTGGGTTGAAGTTGAAAGATTCTTGATTCTGCCTGTGTCTGAGACGAATCAAAGCCATCAGCATTTAGTTTAAAAAAGAAGAGAGTGCCTTGATGCCTCTTGCTCCTAGAGGTGTGGAGCCTGCCTGGCTCAGGTGTGGCTTACTGGCTGTTGGCATCCAGGAAAGGGTTCCTCCACCATGGCCCTGAGTATTTTTTTTTCAAGATTTATTTATTTATTTGAAGGTCAGAGTTATGGGGGAGGGGAGAAATATCTTCTATCCGCTGGCTCACTCCCCAAGTGGAAGGAGTGGCAGGGGCCAAGGTGGCAGGGGCCCAAGCACTTGGGGCCATCTTCTGCTGCTTTTCCCAGGCCATTAGCGAGAGCTGGACCAGAAATGGAGCTTCTGGGACTTGAGCCAGTGCCATATGGAATGCTAATATCACAGGTGGCAGCTTTACCTGCTATGCACAATGCCAATGCCTGCCTGGGCTGCCTTGTCACTGCCACATTGTGAGCACCTGGTCCACGTAGGCACCTGGTCCACGTAGGCACCTGGTCCGTGTAGATACCTGGTCCATGTATACACCTGGTCCGTGTAGACACCTAGTCTGTATAGACACCTGGTCCATGTATACACCTGGTCCATGTAGGCACCTGGTCCATGCAGGCACCTGGTCCGGGTAGGCACCTGGTCCGTGTAGACACCTGGTCCGTGTAGACACCTGGTTCGTATAGACACCTGGTCCATGTATATACCTGGTCCGTGTAGACACCTGGTCCGTGTAGACACCTGTCCATATAGACACCTGGTCCGTGTAGACACCTGGTCCGTGTAGGCACCTGGTCCGTGCAGGCACCTGGTCCGTGTAGGCGCCTGGTCCGTGTAGACGCCTGGTCCGTGTAGGTGCCTGGTCCACGTAGATACCTGGTCCATGTATACACCTGGTCCGTGTAGGCACCTGGTCCGTGTAGGCACCTGGTCCATGTAGACACCTGGTCCCGTGTAGATACCTGGTCCCGTGTAGACACCTGGTCTGTGTAGACACCTGGTCCGTGTAGACACCTGGTCCGTGTATACACCTGGTCCATGTAGACACCTGGTCCGTGTAGGCACCTGATCCGTGTAGATACCTGGTCCATGTAGACAACTGATCGTGGTCACAGAGCAAAGGGAGCTCAGGCCTGGAGAAGAAGAAAATGTCAGTTCTGAAGGAAAGTTGAGGTTTTATGTGCTGCCCATGCATTGCCGAGAACAAGCGCTTGTGAACATCTCTGTTGCTAACCTGGCCCTCAGCTGCACACAAGGAATAAGTTACAGAAGGTGATGTCCTGTTCTGTCAAGGAAACCATTTTCCCAGGAGAGCTCTGTGCTTCATCCTGAAGTTGGTTGTTATGCCCATTTTACAGGAGGGAAACTCGAGGCTCAGAAGGGTGAGCATCACCTAGCCCTGGCGGCTTTTCCAAATGTCCAAAATGTCATACTGGAGCTTTAAAGCAAAACAGATCCCTGCACTTCCCACAGATTAAGTCAGATTCTCTCTTAGGGCAGGACCCAGACTTGGCATCTTGGTCATTTTGCAAGGGCCCCCTAATTTGCAAACAGCTTCAAGTGACTCTAGCCTGCCCTGAACCAGTGGTGATGGTTCCAGTGGCCTCCCTCACCCTTGGCAACCTGTCTTCCCACTGCCCCATGCCTTACTTGCTTAGTAGCTTATTTTTGTTCCTCCTGGAGTTTTCCGGTGGGCCTCACTGCTGATGGGGTCATCTCAGCGTGGGTGGCTCAGAGGGTGGATTGTCTGCTGATGATTCATGCCTACGTCTGGAATGCCTGTGGCTCACCTGCCTGCTGCATTTCATCCCAAACAAGGGGGTGCCCTGTGGAGAGTCTGAAAACCCAGGGGGAAAAGGGGAGGAAAGATAATTCCTTGAGAAAAATTCAAGATGACGTCATTTAATTATGATCTCCTTTTGCTTTCTTTGGCCTTACCTTCAGCATTGCTATGATTGCTTTGTGAGGAAGCCATTGTAGCTGTGACCTGCAGTGGAGGGAGAAGCTAGCTTAGCCTGTGTCCTGATGTCTTTTATGGGAAACCTCACAGTGCTGGCCTCAGAGCAGCAGCACCAGCATCAACATCAACTCAGTACCTGTTAGAAATGCAGAGTGTCAGGCCCCACCCCAGGCCTTCAAACCAAACTCTGCATTTCAGCAAGATATTCAGGGGATTTGGTGCACAGCTTTGCCTGGGATGTAATAAGGTGACTCATTAATGTTTTAATATTGTTAGCAATAAGAATAGTCAGGAGGTGGACATGTGGCCTAGCAGTTAAGATGCTTGCATCCCATATTAGAGTGCCTAAGTTCAAGTTCAAGTTCTCCTGACTCCAGCTTCCTGATAATGTACAACTTGGGAGACAACAGGTGATTGCTCAAGTACTTGAGTCCCTTCCACCCACGTGGTAGACTTGGATCGGGTTCCTGGCTTCTAGCTTTGGCCTGGCCCAGCTGGCTGCTGCAGGCATTTGCAAATTGAACAAGTGGATGGGAGCTCTGTCTGTCTCTTTGCCTTTCAAATATATAAAATAAAATTTAAAAGAATAATGTTAATGGGTGCCATGAGCAGCCTTATTGTGGACTTTTGCTGAAACATCTCAACCATGCGAGACCCCTCCATGCTGGGGAAAGGCAAGGACAAGCAGAGCCCTGGGTCACGTTCAGGCCTTGCCTCTTCTGAGATTCATGGTAGCCTCTGTATTCCGTTGTTGGTCTGAATGGATCAACTATGTCTGTTCAGTCACTGCTCAGTTCTCAGACATTTTTTGAGTGCTGCCTTGGACCAGCTGCCTGCTGGGCCCTGGGCTGAGCTAGGAGGGGGAGCAGATGGAGCTGACCTCCTCAGGACGCTCCCAGTTTGGAGGGGTCCTGGAAGGAGAGACACTGAGGAGAGACCTAAGTAAATAAATATTGAACCACTCCCTCTGGGACTCTATGCCTGGGGGCAAACCTTGAACTTTTACTTGGTACTTTGTTGCTCTCCAAAAAAGTAACTCCATGGCTCCAAGCACTAAGTGACTGACATGAGTTCCTGTAGATCTTGTAGGGATCTTTGCAGGCACACACAGAGTCAACTCCTTCGGTCTCTCGACCTTCTCCCTGTAGCCCTGGAATACCCCACCTCACCCCAATCCCTCCTGCTAAGTCTCCTCAGGCCCTGGGGGCGCAGCCTCCTGCTGAGTTCCCAGAACTTCCACCTAACACAAATGCGTTGTCCCACAGGATTTGGCTGCCAAAAATAACCAGGCTGTTCTGCTATCTGTGTTTTGAAGTTATAGTAGTAGGCAAGGAGCCGTATAATGTAGTTCTGCCCAAAGATCATGGGACCACAAGGGAGGAGGGGAGTGGCTTCACATACTGGAAACGCTAGTTTTGTTATCCAATTTTTCACCTTCTCTTGCAAACTTTAACAAAAAATGTCTCTTTGGAGCTCTGCCTGTCCTATTCTTATTAAAACAGGATGGTCGGTCGGCAGTTACCTTGAGTTGTCTTTTCTCATGATGTGGTTGTGTTTAACTTATTTTTCAGCTCATTGTTTTTGCAAATGTGTAAACTCAATATGCAAACCATATCAAAGTGCTGCTAGTACCTTTGAGCTTGGAGTTCTTCACTCTTCTCCCATGGCCCCTCTTTTGTACATACGCACCCTACCCCAACCCTGGTCTCTGAAGAATCAATACATTGGCCTCTGTGTCCGAATATTGCTCACTACAAATAACCAATGTTTAGTTGCAGAAAGCCCAGGTATGATTGGATCTTATATTCAAATGCCGGTGTCAGGAGCCACCTCTTTCTTTTACCTGCTTTCTTTAAAATCTTAAAAAAATTTATTTGAGAGGGCCAATGGTAAGACCAACACCTAGGAAGACCAGGGATTTGCTCCTGTTCCATGATGTGGTGCTGAGCCCAGTCCTGGCTCACCAGACTTTCAGCTCCATTTCCTCCATCTGGTACCCTCACATCTTCCAGACTGGGGCAGGCAGCTTTTCCCTCCCTGATAAAGAGATTCATTCAGAGCCATTCCATTGGCACTTCCCTCTCTGGACCATCTGTGACATGGTTCCTCTGGTCCCTCTGATGCCGAGTGGGACGTGCCAGCACAGAGTCACTGGGATAAGCACGAAGGATTCCCCCACAATCAGAAGCAAAGTGAGGAGGACTTGTGTGGGATTGTTCGTGTGCCGTCTCCAGGAGCAGGCCTGTGCTCTGTGTAGTGTTCAGGACAGCATGCTGCGTGCTGGGTATTGTGTGGGAGGTGTGTTTGTTCACAGTGAGCAGGTGATGTCATCAGCCAGAGTGTCTACCTGCACTCAGCTGGCAGCGCAGGGGGCAGATACGATTTTCGTGTGACCCAGTGAAACAACATGACAAAGAGGAGACTTTGAACGTCTCTATAGTTGGGACACTTCAAGAAAAGGCGCACAGATAAAGCTTGGTGAATTCTTACAGATGGGTCAAGAAATGGAAGGCTACCAACCCTCTCCCCCCTGAAGCCCCCATGATGCCAAATAAAGAAGATTTTAGTTACCAAATAAAATCCCAGTTGTGTGGCTGCCGAATTTCTTCTTGGTTTATCAGGATGTACTGTGTATAATTTCTCTGTGGTGATTAGTTCTCCAAGTGAGTGTGTGTTGGCCAAGGCTAATATTCCTAGATGAGAAGTTCTGACCACCATGGCGTCACGTCCACAGATTTGGTTACAGTCAGTGTTAGATACGTGGGCTGTGTACCTGTTCTGTATCAGCTCCTATGTGAGTTCTTCACTTTTAATTTGCTTTTAAAAGTTCAACTTACTTATTTGAAATGGGGAGAGAGTGTGTGCTAGCTCTTCCAGTAACTGGTTTATTCCTCAAATACCCACGACAGCTGGCATGGAGCCAGGCCAAAGTCAGGAGCCTGGAACTCAATCTTGGTCTCCCATGTGGGTTGCAGGAACCAGGGATGTCAGCCATTACCTGCTGCACTCCAGGTGTGCGATAGCAGGAAGCTGAATCGGAAGCAGGATGGAGACTCAAACACAGGCACTCCAGTGTGGGATGCAGGCAGCCCAAGCAGGGTCTTCACCCCTGCACCAGATGCCCACTCTGCTTTATAAAGCAGCCTTGGAGCGTGCTGACAAGTCGTTGTTATCGCGCCATTTTACAGATGCAGAAGGGGAGCCGCAGTGACCGCCACACAGCAAACAGAAGATGCGAGACTTGGACATGGCTGTGTCTGGCCTCTGGCTGTAGAACAGACTCGGAAGGGGCCTGGGGTAGCGGTTTTCTGGTGTCTCTGTGCTGTTCATTGCACACTCCCACATCAGAGGGCCACGCTCACATTTATTGAGTTTACCGGTTCCCTCTTCTGTCTTGCTGATTTCAGTTTAGTTCAAAGCCTGGTAGAAAAGTGAGAAGTTAACAGAAAAAAATTGAAGTGCAGTGCATTCCCTGACAGGGAAGTCTGTGAGGGCTGGGAGCTTTGCAGAGCCCTTCAGCTCATCCTTGAGGGTGTGGGGAGTTGGTCGAGTTAAGCGACACAGACACCAGCACATGCAAGGTATTTGCCTTGAATTAACAGACTTTGACCTGGGGCAATGGTCCAAGTGCTGGCTGTTTTCTAGGTACACTATTGGTTGTGTTCACCAGCAATGCAGTAGAGCTCTGAACTTAATCCTCTAGTCCGAGGGGAACTTTGCATCCTAAGCTCAGCCTTCCCACCCTGCCATGCCCCCTCTTCCACTCCCAGCTCCAGGTAACCACCTTTCTACTCTGTTCCTGTGAGACTGGCTGTTTCAGATCCTGCTTGTGAGTGGCACCCCTGAGGCAAAGTGGGTTCAGGGCAGCAGGGCAACACCCTATATGGTTAGTGGTCATTTTCCCATTGTCCCAGCTTTGCCTCACCTGCTGAGTAGTTTGGGTCAAGACGATTAACCTCTGTGGTACAGAGATTCCTTTTCCTATTGGACAAGGGATAATAATGCTTCCCTCGTGGGGTTTTGATGAGGATTAAATAAGTCAACATCTAAGTGCTCCCTGCAGTTATCTGCCACATAATAAACACCACATAATGCCTTTCTTTATTGTTTTCGTTACTTAGGCTCCCACGATAGGGTTCTTGGATCCGAGAGGCTGTTTCTCAATGGGAAGCTTTCTCTTTTGTTCTGCCATTTGATATCTAGTTCTTCCCAGTTTCTGGGTTTATGTTGGTTCTTGGCTAATCCCACATTAATTTAAGGTGTTGACATCCTGATGAGAAAGGTTGAGAGGAAAGACTGCTGCTGTCCACTGGGTGCCCACATGAAGACGTGCAGGAGTGGCCATGGAGGAGACAGAGAGGTCTTGTGTCCAGGCTTGCTTACCCGAGTGTGGGTGCTAGGAAAAGGCATCTGTGGACTGTGACTTACCCTTTTGAAGCACTCTTCGGGGCCACTGGTACCAGTCTTTGGAAAAGCAGAGCAAGCAAAATAATTGTGCCCCTTGATTATTTTCATGCCAGCTCCCTGGAAACTCTGGCAGGGACTTGCATCAGTGTCTTCCCCCAACTGCAGCACACCCCTCCATGTCACCAGCGGCACTAGCAAGAGTGGGAGTGTGGGTTGGCCTGCCTGAGTTTGAACCTCTACTTTTCCACTTGGCTGATGGAGTTTCTGCAGACAGCTCCTCAGGCCCCCTGAGTTTCAAATGCCTCATCTGGAAAGCAATCTTGGTGTCTACTTTGAAGGGTAGACCTTGTTGGGTACCTTGTGGAGTTCCAAGCAACGAATGCCTGTGAGTATTTTAGCATGGTCTGGGGCCAGCACTCTGTGCAGATAGATAGTACTTGAGCTACACACTGGGCTTGTTTGGAGCCCCGCTAATCCCCCACTCTTTAAAAGGTGGTCTACAGCTGCAGCCATTTCATCAGGGGGCTCTTCTGAGTCCAGCTTGCTGACTTAGATTCTGCACTCTAACAGAGCCCCAGGTGATCCTTGTGGCAACCCCTCTTAGCTCATAGTGAGCTAAAATGTACAGGGCAGGAGGCTGGTCCGCGTTGATCATGGAAAGCTGTGGGCAGCAGCAAGTTTGGTGCAGAAGGAAAGAAATCGGTATCAGGATGCAGGCTGTCCTGTGCGTCTCAGCTGGACATTCTTGGACAGTGACATCACCCCCAGGATGGAATTTCTCCCGTGAAAATGACTCACCTATTTTAGAGGTGTGTTGACAGGACAAAATGTGAAAACTGATATGGAAGTCAAGAATAAGTTATTTTTATCTTGTTTATGTAGCAAAAAGACATCATAATTCCTATAGCTGTTAACATAATTTTCAACTAATTCAGCTCCCTGTTTTCCACATTTACTTGCTGAGTGGAGATGGATGAGTCATATTATTTGCTGTCCTGGTTAAAACAGTGGGAATGGGGCCTGTGCCATGGCTCAATAGGCTAATCCTCCACCTGCGGCGCCAGCACACCGGGTTCTAGTCCTGGTCGGGGCGCCGGATTCTGTCCCGGTTGCCCCTCTTCCAGGCCAGCTCTCTGCTGTGGCCCGGGAGTGCAGAGGAGGATGGCCCAAGTCCTTGGGCCCTGTACCCCATGGGAGACCAGGAGAAGCACCTGGCTCCTGGCTTTGGATCAGCACAGTGCGCCGGCCGCGGCGGCCATTGGAGGGTGAACCAATGGCAAAGGAAGACCTTTCTCTCTGTCTCTCTCTCTCTCACTGTCCACTCTGCCTGTCAAAACAAAAACCAAAAAACAAAAACAAACAAACAAAACAAAACAAAACAAAACAAAAAACAGTGGGAATGACTGGTCCAGGAGCCACAAGCCTGGTAGTTTTGGACACTAAATGGGAGAGTGTTGCAGTTTGGCTAAAAGGCATTGCCCTGGAAAAGACTGTCACCGTGACCAATGGGACTTCCACTCCACTTGCAAAACAGCACCTGAAGTGCAGGGCAACATACACCGGCCATGTGCAGAAGCCACTAGTGGGACTCCAGGTGCCACATTTCAGTGTCACACACATTCAGCAATCACAGAAGCATTTTATTATTTCCAAATTTCACAGTCAAAGCAAAAAACAAATCATTTTGCTTATATTAGCAGAAAATCTCGAAGTACAAAAAAGCCACAATATTTTGCAGAAAAGCATTGCACACCAAAGATACTGCATAACACTGAAGTCCAGGATTCGGTGAGGGGGATGTAGGGAACCGAGAAGTTACAAACTGTAGTTATCCAGGCAAGGCTAGAGCTGGCAGACGTGAGTCCCACTCAGGCAATCTCCCTCGGTGCTCTCAGGAGTGGATTGCATCACGTGACCAGACATAAGCATTGATAAGGGGGCTCCCGGCTTTTACACCTAGTCACACAAAAGGAGCGGTGAGCCACAAACTGTTCTCACTCATGGATGATGTACAGAGGTCATGTGACAGGGACATGATCGTTACAAGCAAATAAACAGTTCCCAGGAATGGCACCCAATTTTGCAATTCCTCAAACTATTTGAAAGACCGTAAAGCAATTTCTTGTGTTCCTGCCACCCAGAGTTCCCTCTCATTTTAAAAGCAGAAAAGGAATATTAGAAGTAATACTTTCACAATAAAATAAAAAGAGTAAGTTACACCGTGGGGTAGCAAGGTTTTAAAATCCAAGAACACAGACATAGTCTGATTATCCAAAGCACTTTGTCTTTTGTTGGAATTTTGAAGGCTGCCTTAGATTTAAAGCACAGCAGCATAGGATTGGCTCATCCGCAGGCTGGAGGGGAGGCTGGTGAGGGGCGTCGGGGTACGAAGTGAGAACAACACAGTGTGGCCGCCTTTGCCAAGGGTTACATGTGTTGGGAGAATGCTTTCCTGTTCACAGATGGGCAAGTAGAGCCACAGTTGCCGGTGGACTCAGTGCAAAGCTGTGTACGGTGCTGACCCCTGGAGGTTGTGAGAGTTTTGAGCCACCCTTGTGGCTCAAGAGGATGCTCCAGTCTGGTCTGACTTGAAGCGTGAAGACAGGAGTGTGGGAGCAGGAGGCAGGCGGCAGACAGGAGGCAGGCAGCCATCACAGACTCTGGCCAGTGGGAATGCATGCAGACAGCCCCCAGGGCAGGTTTCGCTGACTCGCGGGCAGTGACCGTTTGGGGAAGGAGAGTGTGACTTACCCACATTGGAGTCCTATTGGAGAGCCTATCGTGTCCTATTTTCCCCATCAGCTTAAACACTAAAGACAAGGGTGATCATGGCTGTGAACCTGTTGTTTGCATCTTCCAAGGCTTCTCTCCCCTTTTCCTTCCCGACATCTGGGCTGGCTGGAGGGTCAGAGGAGACCAAGCTGGTGACCTCTTCCACTGGCCCTGGCGCCCTAGCCCAGGTTCATCCTGTTGCAGCCACAGAGGATCTCCTTGAAGGTGTTGCGCAGCTCCAGGCTGCGGAAGGCGTAAATGAGGGGGTCGATGACAGAGTTGCACATGATGAGAACCAGGTAGGTGTTGAAGTGCGCCGTGTAGCAGATGCAGTAAGGGTTGGCGGGGCAGGTGATGATGAGCACCAGGTGGAGGAAGAAGGGGGCCCAGCAGAAGATGAAGACCCCCAGCAGGATGGTGATGGTGACGGCCCCCTTCATGCATGAGTGCTGCTGCGGGGCCACCCCATCGGCGGGTGGCAGAGCCGCGATGCGCTTGACATGCAGCCGGGCGAAGAGGAACATGTGCACGTAGAGAGTGCCCATGAGCAGCATCATGGCAAAGAACATGGTGATGAGGCACACGATGACCATCTTGCTCTCGGAGTAGACGATGAAGACCACGCCGCAGATGCCACAGCAGACCCAGATGCCCACGATCAAGGTCAGGGCCTTCCGCACGGTCATGATGCTGTGGTAGCGGAGCGCGTAGAAGATGGTGACGTACCTGTCGACGGCGATGGCCAAGAGGTTGCAGATGGAGGCCACCAGGGAGATGCAGATCATGGAGTCGAAGATGTTGTCCATATGTTGGAGGAACTGGTCCTCGAAGGTCAGGTAGTTGCTGTTGACCACGCCGATCATGATGGTCTCCAGGGCATTGGACACGCTCACCAGCATGTCGGCTGCCGCCAGACTGCAGAGGAAGAAGTACATGGGCGAGTGCAGGTTGCCGTTGCGGGCCACGGCCAGGATCACCAGGATGTTTTCCAGCAGGCTGAGGACGCCAAGAGCCAGGAAGACCTCCGGCTTGATGAAGACCTGCTCGCAGAACCTGCCGCTGCTCTGGTTGCTGAAGGAAGGGGCTGCCAGGTGCTCTGAGCCATTAGTCAGCGTCAGGTGGGCAGAACGTAGGCTGCACGACACATTCATTGCTCAAGGACTGGCTGCTCCGAGCTGGGGCTGCTGCAGGGTCTGCAGGAACCTGCTGGGGCTGCTGGCAGGAAAGGGGAAATCTCCTTCCGGATACTTCTTTTGGATGCTTGTCCAGAGCAGAGTTAGAGGTTGTTCTCCTCCAGAATAAAAAGGAAAGAAAGGTGGGAGGCAGAAAGTTAGCCACTTGGAGACACGCGGGAAACTCCTCTGTCCTGGGGGAGCTGCTTAATAGACTCTCATCAGCCGCTCTCTGTTCCTCTGACCCCCTAGTGCTCTCTTTGCTCACATCCCCGCCTGTCACTGGTTGCTACAGCTACCGTTCTTTCCAAAGCAAGGCAGAGATGTGGTACCTGTCACTGGCAGTGAGGGGAGAGCACTCAGGCTTTATACATTGGCGGAGGGCAAACAACTCCTACTTAATCTTTAGTGCAGCAAAGTGACCACTGAGCGTCAGGCACCTCTCTGAGTGACAGCAGGTTCCTGGCTGCTGGGCTTCTGCAGAGACTGGGAAGCAGACTGGCGCCCTCTGTAGGCCAGACCTGTTCCCGGCTCACTGGCGCCGCTGAGCAGTTTGTTAGCCATGGAAACAGCCGGCCACAGGCATCTGTTCCTCCACTCGTTTGTTTGCTGCTGTTTTTTTTTTTTTTTTTTTTTTTTTTTTTTTTTTTAAGCAAACACATATTGAGCACCTACTATGTGTCAGGTCTCTGCTGGGTGCAGGAAATACAGGACAGAGCAAGACAGCTGCTCTTTCTTTTCCTAGTCTTTCCCAAATCCAGTCTGGGGTGGAAGAAGAGAAGTCAGCAGCTGCAAGCATGCCTCAGGGATACTACAGCGAAGGGGATATTGCAATAGAGAGAATCACATGAAGGTTTCGGTTTCCCAGTCGATATAAAAGCTTTTTTTTGACACCTTAGTGGAGTCTATTAAGCTTGGAATAGCATTCTGTCTAAAAATGTACACATCTTAATTTAAAAATACTTAATTGCCAAAAAATGATGACAATCATTTGAGCCTCCTGTGAGTCATAATCTTTTTGCTGTGGAGGGTCTTGCCTTGGTGGTGGTGGCTCCTGATGGGTCCTGGGGTGGTTGCTGAAGGCTGAGGGAATTTCCTAAAATAAGACAATGAACTTGGCCTCACCAATGACTCACTCACTCTTCTTCCCTCCCTTCCTTCTCTTCAAAATTTACTACATTTTATTTGAAAGTCAGAGTTACAGAGAAGGAGAGAGGGAGACAGAGAAAGAAGCATTTCTTCCATCCTGGGTGGGGCCAGGCTATAGCCAGGAGCTTCCTCCAGTCTCCCATGTGGTTGACTGGGGCTCTGACACTTATGCTATCCTCTACTGCCTTTCCCAGGTCATTAGCAAGGAGCTGAACCAGACGTAGAGGCGCTGGGACTTGAACTGGTGTCCATATGGGATGCTGGCATCACAGGTGCTGGCTTTAGCCACTTCACCATGACGCAGGTGCCACCTCCTTTCATGTTTTGTACGTTGCATGTTTGTAGCATGCAATGCTGTTAAGTACATTTTCACTCATAGCAAAGCTTCCTTTAAAACTGAAGTCCATGCTCGCCAGCCCTGCTCCTGCCTCATCAGCTCAGTTCACGTCACAGAGTATCATAGCTTGATGAGTGCCTGAATCAGGGCTGTCCAGGGTATGGGGAGGCAGAGGACGGCCTTACTCCTGCAGGGTCAAGGGGAGTTCCAGGAGAAAGGAGCATCTGGCTTAATGTCTAGGAAGAAGAGGTGATATCTGTTGGGGTTTGGCGTGTGGGCTGAGGCTGAAGGGGGTTTAAGAAGGCTACAGGCAGGGGGAGGGGGTAATATGCCTGCAACCTGGAAGCAAAGAGCATCCTGGCCCATAGGTGCGGGGAACTCTCCTGGCACCGGCCCCTCCATGCCTCACCTACCCCCCTAGCTGAATGAGAATCACTGGGGTGGGGAGGGGTAGGACCTGGACAAGTGTTTTTAATTTTTGACAGAAGAGCTAGGTGCTTTGCTAGTTTTGAGATTGACTAAAGAGGAAACTTGGAGATTCTGATGCACAGGAAATGGTTATCTCTGGCCACAGCATGGAACTGGGAGACACGATCTGAAAAATGAGGTTTCACAAAAAGGTGAGCAGTCCTGGGTTCTGGGGACAGCATCAGTGGTTGTAGGGGTGTGGGCTGTGCCCTGGAAGCAGTGAGGGTGATGGGAGATGCTTAGGTAGGGCAGGGATGAGATGGGGTCTGCATTTTAGAAAGATTCTGTTTGCAGAATGGGGGATGTATTAGAAGGGGACAAGCCAGGGATTCCAGGGTGGCGGTTGAGGCAAAGATGGGTGAGACAGGGAGGGTGGCCTGGAGCAGGAAGGTGTCCGTGGAAGAGTGGACAGAGGTACTCAGGGGGTAGCATCATGGAGATCAGAGACTGTTTGGATCAGGGAATATGGGATAGGGAGCTACCAGGAAGCACCCTCATTTCCCTCCTAAGTAACAGAGAATGTGGGTAACATTTTAAGTTGGAAAATGTGAAAGGCAGAATTTAACAGGTGTGAGAATGAGGTGCTTAGGAAAATGATTTAGCATATGAACCGTAATATGATTTTGCATATGTGTTGAATGAACTTGGAAAACACTGATTCAGCCCCCTTGCCCCTACACATACAAGCACAGACTCCAAATGGCAAGTGATCGGTCCACCCACAAGCTAGTGTGTGAATGAGTGAGGGTGTTTGTGAAATAGAAGACATATGTGCACGGAAATAGAAGAAAATGCGGAATACTTACAAAAACCTCGAGGTGGAGAGATCTTGAGCAGGATGGACAACCTAGAATTTAGAGTAGAGGTAGGCACCCTAGCAAAATCAAAAGACAAACAGCAAGAAAGCATCTGCTGCAGGAGAAATTTCCTGTCTCCTGTATGCAAAGGCCACTTTCAATCTATTAGGAAAAAGATGAATAACCTCATAGAAGGTTTGGCAAAAAATATGAATATTAAGTAATTCACTGAATGAGGAAAATGCAAATGGCTGATAAACACATGAAAAGATGTTAAACCTTGTGGGGATCCAGGGAAATGCAAATCAAAATGAGATTTCTTTTTTTTTTTTAAAGATTTATTTATTTATTTGAAAGAGTTATACAGGGAGAGGAGAGGAGGTGAGGCAGAAAGAGAGAGAGAAGGGTCTTCCATCCACTGGTGCACCCCTAATTGACTGCAATGGCTGGAGCTGTGCCAATTCGAAGCCAGGAGCCAGGAGCTTCCTCTGGGTCTCCCATGCGGATGCAGGGGCCCCAGGACTTGGACCATCTTCTACTGCTTTCCCAGGCCACAGAAGAGAGCTGGATCAGAAGTGGAGCAGCTGAGTTTCAAACTGGCGCCCATATGGGATGCTGGTGCTTCAGGCCAGGGCATTAATCCGCTGTGCCACAGCACTGCCCCCAAAACGAGATTTCAATACCATTTTTCCAGTTAGATACCATATTTGGGAGAGAATGCTGGGAGACAGACTTGCACACGTGCCAAGTGTTTGTGAATGGTTTCACCATTTGGCTGCTTCTACTAACATTAAAAACTGCCCCTGGGTACAACTGTCAGGCTGTGACCTGAGTACCACTTCACCTGTTTTCCGCAGAGCAACTCGATTTCTGAGGCTTGAGAACCACCAGCGTTCCAGGCTTGAGGAAAGCACAGTCTTGGTCGTTTTGGGCACTTTCCCTCACCCCAGGGTCCCATCCCCAGATGCATTTATGTGGTCTTGACTTGTGGGTTCAAGGGCACTGGTTTTGCTTGCAAAGCTAGTTGGTGAGGCAGGGACAGCTCATCGTCCCTGAGGTCTTTCCCTGTTCTGGGCTTGGCCTGGGCTAAGCGTGCCTTCCATCTTCTGGCTGTGTGCCTCTTTTGGAGAGAGCAGATGGGACTTGGCGCTCCAGACCCCTATCCACAGAGGGATCCTCCGTGCTGACAAGTGCTGATTCAGCTTTCTCTGCACGTGACTTCCTGCATTCCTGGGGGAGCCACACGGCTGCACCCTTGCGTTTTAGTCAAATGATCCATAAATGATTTGGCTTTATTCTCAATAATTGCAAGACACAGCTGTCTCTGTCGGGGTTTACCATATGTTGTTGGCATGTGTGGGGTGCCTGATTTTAATCTGCTATGATAAATTATAGCAAGAAGGGATAATCCACGCGGGGGTCCCCTGCCTGAGAAGCTTCTGCTTTTATGCCTGGTACACTCCTCTTATCCTTCAGGATTCAGCTTAAATGTCAACTGCTTTTCACAGCTTTCTTCAAATTTCATACCAGTTTCCCACCCCCAGCGTTTCCCTGCCTCCAAGCAGACGAGGCTCAGTGTTCCTTCCTCACTCAGAAACATAAGGATAGAAGAAAACAAATATGATTTGGACTTCTCCCACACTATTTTTTTTTTATTTTAAAAGATGCTACCAAGAAATTGAGAAGTCAACCAACAGAATGGGAGAAAATAATTACAAGTCAAAAATCTGGGAAGGGACTTGTATCTAGAATATATTAAGGATCTTTACAACTCCAAAAAGATAAATTACCCAATTAAACATAGGCAGCAAGTGACTTCAATAGATATATCACCAAAGAAGAGATCCATTGTCCAACGATCACATGAAAAAGTACACAAAATCATTAGCCGTTAGGAAAATAGTAAAACATACTAGAAACCATTGAATTGTATACTTTTACAATATGGTAAATAAGTGTTATCTCAGTAAATCTGTTTACAAAGTGAGGTGCAGAATGCTGTGTAATTAGAAGTCACCATCCACACTGAAGAAAGGGGCAGTGCTGGCCGGTGATCGTCTTGGAATACCTGATTGTTTTATTACCAAGCTGAGCTTTCTTGTGTAGCAGATGTCCCCTCGCTGGACACTTCCCAGTTCCAGCTCTGAGTCAACTCACTTGTGTATTCCAATATAATGTCTCCATCCACGTTCTGCTGCAGGGTCTGCCCTGATCTCTCTCTCTCTGTGTGTGTGTGTGTGTGTGTGTGTGTGTGTGTGAGAGAGAGAGAGAGAGAGAGAGAGAGAGAGAGATATTGAGATTGAGATTTCTCATCTGGCAATTCAGCCGGAGATTGAGAGGGAGTTACAACTCTTTCCTAATGAGAACAGGAGCCTCCTATCTGTTTTTTATGTGGGCAATAGCAGATTCTGAATAGTAAATACTTTAATATGTTTTAATTTTGTTCCATGCATTCTTTTTTTTAAAGATTTATTTATTTATTTGAAAGTCAGAGTTACAGAGAGAGGAGAGGCAGAGAGGGAGAGAGGACTTCCATCCGCAATTGGCCACAATGGCCAGAGATGAGCCAATTTGAAGCCAGGAGCCAGGGGCTTCTTCCAGGTCTCCTATGTGGGTGCAGGGGCCCAAAGACTTGGGCTGTCTTCTACTGCTTTCCCAGGCCATAGCGGAAACCTGGATCAGAAGAGGAGCAGCTGGGACTTGAACTGGCGCCCATATTGGATGCCAGCACTGCAGGCGGTGGCTTTATCTGCTATGCCACAGCACTGGCCCTTCCATGTATTCTTAAAACAGCTCCTCAACTCTTCCCACTCAACAGCAGAAGCTCTGGAGAGAACCATCAGTAGCCATCTCTTCCATTCTTTTACATCTTATTCCTGAACTCATTCACTCTCAGCCTCTGCCTTAGCAACCTCATGGAAACAGGTTAGGAAAAAGGGCGCCTATGACTGTTTGCCATGGGATCTGGTACACATTCACTCTTCTTAACAGGGTTTGGCATTGTTGACTACTCCTTCCTTCTAAATCCATCACTTCTCTTGACTTTTGTTGCGACACATTCTGGTTTCTCTCCTGGCCCCATGGCTGCTGCTGCTTCCTCTTCTGTAAGCCCATGCTCCCTACTGCACCATTCAGTGTGGAGGCTCCTCATAGCTGACTCTGTAGCCTTCTCTTCTCAAGTCTTTTCTCCCTGTGCAGCCTCAGCCTGCCCACCACACCAGTGTTAAGCCATTTGCCATCGACTCCCCGATTTATGCCTCTAGGACAGCCTTTGCTGAGCTCTAGATCATTCCTTGACATCTTGACTTGGGTAGCTCAGACTTGCATGCCCAGTATTGAATTTATATTCATCTCCCTTAGATGGGCTTCTTCTCCAGTGTTTACTTCTCTGTGACTAGCACCATTATCCATCCAAGGGTGCAAAGCAGAGACTCTGGGGTATTGGACACCTCCTTGTCCCTCACTTTCAGTATCTAGGCCATCACCAAATCTGATTGATTTTACCTTCAAGGTAGCTTTAGGATCCTTCTCTACTATCTCAATTTAAGCTACCATTCTGTCTTGGCTAGAACATCACAGCAGTCCTTGCCTCTACTAGTTTCTCTGCCCCTTTTCTTGTTTTTGATTGTTTTCTTGATATGGTAGTCACAGTGCTCTCTTCCAAACCCAAATCTGATCAGGTTATGGAGTGGCTTAAAGCTTTTCAATGTTCTCCTGCTTTTCCTAGGAGAAGCATTGCTGTCATTGTCAAAGTGAGAAACCTTCATTGTCTGACCTCTGTTGACCTGATCCATTCAATTCCCCACCTCAGTCCCCCACTTCTCTGCAGTCTCTCTCTCCCCAGATCTACTAGCCTTCCATCAGTCATTGGAGTGCACCATGTTTCTTCTGCCATAGAACCTGAGCACAAACCGTATCCTAGACCAAGAAGGTTCCCGCACCTGCTGCTTGCAATGCTTCACTTGTGCGATCCTAGCTCATTCCTCAGACTACAGATCAAGAGCTCTGTGCTTAGACCATCAAACCCCCATGTCCACTGTCCCTGAACAATACTGGTCAGGTTTATTTCTTACCTTTATGTGCTTCAGTGCAGCCACGTTTCTCTCTGGGAGACGTAACTTAGTCGACTTTAGCTTCATCAGTATGTTTGGCTGATGTCATGTTCACATGTCATCCAGAAGCTCCACAGGATCAAAAAACAACCTCCTTTTGTGCACCTGTGAATCCTCAGCATCTTGCACATATTGAGCACAAATAGTTGTTGGAATACCAATCATAACAACAGCAACAGTTGAGGACAGCACAGCAGAGTCTTGAGGAAATAAGGTGGAGATGAGTGACAGCGTGTGGGAATGGCAGAGTCCCTGGCAGGTGGGGTGGCAGCGTTAGTTAGCAGGGGTAGGAGTACTGGCTTGTCTGAGACGTCAAAGGCAGTGTGTTTTCTGGAAACATTAGCAGAGGTTTCTCACTGAGTTTATTTAAAAAAACCGACACACAAAAATAACGACTGAGTATACCAAAAATAATTTGCTCTGTCCGGTGTCATCAAAAACCTATAATATGTGGCAGTCTTTGTGCACAGGAAGAATGGGAATAAGTAAAGGTCCTCATCTGGAACCCGTGGTGCAGCTAGTCCATGTGCCAGGACGTGACTTGTGATCAGTAAATCTGGTGATGGGGATGGGGTGGGGGGCGTGGGAAACTGAAGCTTTTTGGAGTTTCTTTCCCAGCGGCTGATTTATTCTATAAGAGGCGAATTGGTAGCAGAAAGAACTGATTTGGCCCTCCCCTTCTCTCCCCTATCACTGATTCACTTTTCTAGAAGGAGTTGGAAAGTTGGGAAATGCCCCAAAGAGGAAACCCAGGAGAGAGGAGAAGAGTCTGATCCGAAATGCATCTTGGGAACAGGTTGGGAGGAGTGCATCCAATGAAATGGGAACTCTGTTGTATTCCATTAATCCACTTGGTATCTATTGAGTTTGTCCCAAGGACTGTTCTAGGACCTGGGACAGATCAAGGATGGAGGGAGACTCACCCCGGCCCTCTCCCAGCTTTCATTCCAGAGAAGAAATAAGTGGCCTTGAAGCAAAAAGAGAACTTGCCACATTTCGGAAGAAATGCACTGGCCTGATGGCTTTGCCTGCCCTTCTTTTGATCTTGACACTTCTGTTCTCTGTTTTTCTTGCCTCTCCTTATTCTTTGTGGTTAGTGGGGGCCTGGTAATGACTCTGGCTTGTGCCTCAGGCCTGACTACTTTCAGGACTTTTTTATCTACTATGGTGGCCATCAGCCTCATTGTCTATTTACATTTAAATGAACAGTAAATAAAATTTCAAATTCAGATACTCAGCCACAGTAGGCACATATGGAGTGCTCACGAGGCATGTGTGTCTGGTGGTGTTGTGTTCTGGACAGTGCAGATGTAGGAGTGTCCACCCACATAGAAAGTTCTCTTGGACAACACTGGTCTAAAGCATTCCACCCCTCCAACCACATTGACGGGTCAAGTGTTCTTTCCAGAGCCAAAATTCGGCTGATGAAAGCCCTGTCCAGGCAGTCATGGTGAGTTAACTACAAAGTTGGTTACACTCGACAGGTGAAGGCACCGAGGCACAGAGAGAACGTATGATTTGCCAAAACTGATGTGCAGAGAAGATGATCAGCTCAAGGCTGGCTGCTCAAAGAGCTTTTAACTCCAGTGATAAAATGCTTCTCTCGGCATTGAAAGTACCCACTCAGAACACTGGTGTAGGATTTTGTTTTTGTGGGCCTTCTGGGGATGGGTAGCTGCCTGAACATGAAGACTGTGCAGGGAAGATGGAGCATAGGGAAGGGAGACAATCATGGTTCCCTGTGAGCCTTTGGTGCAGGCAGGTCTGCAGCTTAAACCCCTTGACTTTCCAGTCACAAGGATCAATGAATCCCATCAGCCCAATTTTTAAAATCAGTTGTCTTTTGCAACCAACTAACACATTAACATCCTGATGGTAACAAAGACCTACTTAATGTGAGACTGGAGTCCCTCATAATCATCTTGAGCTGTCATCCGTGCAGCAAAGAGAAGAGAGCCCTTCTTGTGCCTGTGTAATCAAGGCCGTTTCTTTTCTCCCTAGTCTCAGTTTGCTTGGATTCACAATTCAGAGAGGAGGAGTGGAGAGACACTAAGAGACCGTGAGAAAAACAGGACCGATTTCTATAATTCAGGTCTATCATGAATGTTGCATTGAGAGAACAGGTGAAGCCCTGTCCAAGCCTCCCTCCCCTGTGGCTGATGAGGCAGAGACCAGTGCGGGACCCTCTGTCCCTGAGTGCCAGGTCCTCACGGGGCTGGCAGCCTCTAATCATATTTCCATTTGTTGAGCTTTCATTGTCAGTTGCTCTAAAGAGTTCTCATTTGTTTTGGATGAGTACTATTTTTATGGTTGAAATTCTCCCCAGGAGGCTGACTTGATAGGCCTCATTTCTCATTTAGGCACCCTGCCCGGAGAGGAAATTAAAATATTTGTTATATTTTTGCTCAACTTACAGGCTATTATTCCTGTGTTACAAATACTTGTCAGATCCATGGCTAGGCCATTGTCAGTGTAAGGAGGGCATAGCAGGAGAGTATGGCCACATGCGTGGACCCAAATTTGGCTGACAGGTTGAAGTTTGTGGCCACAGAGCAAAGGCAGAAGCAGCTCTGGCCCCACTGCATGATATTTTGGTCAATGACAGACTGGGTGTAAATGGTGGTCTCATAAGATTATATTGCTGGGGCTGGCACTGTGGTGTAGAGGGTTAAGTCTTTGCTTACGATGCCGGCATCCCATGTGGGTGCTGGTTCAAGTCCTGGCTGCAAAAGCAGCCATCTCCAAGGTCAGCCAAGGTCTCCAGGGCCCTGTGCAGTTGGAATTAAGGATACAAAGAGGTCTTGGAGGGAGGGTGGAGTGGGAAGCATCATTATGTTCTTAAAACTGTGTATGTGGAATACCTGAAGTTTGTTCCCTTTATATAAATTTTAAAAAAGTAAAAACCAAAAAAAAAACAAAAACAAAACAAAACAAAAAACCCAAAGATGTCAGGCCAATACATAGTATCTGTGCATGGATGAACTGGAGGTAAAATTAGTGATGGACATTAACCAAGGGTATGCTAAGTGATGGGCTCCATGCTAACCTTTTCACAGCTGGGAGTTAAAATGAGAGGATACAGCCATACTACAAGGTTGGTTATACAACCACTGGCACTCTGAAGATGAAAGATAAGGCACAGAGAGAACGTATAATTTTCCAAAAGTGATGTGGAGAGAAGATGATTAACTCAAGGCTGGCTGCTCAAAGTGCTTTTAACTCCAGTGATATAATACTTCTCTCGGCATTGAAAGTACCCACTAGAACACAGATGTAGGATTTTGTTTTTGTGGACCTTCTGTCCCTGGAATAAATGTTCAGGTTAAATGCAAGACTTGGGCCTGTTCAGGGCAGGGCTAGGGATGGTGGTAGTGATGAAGACATGCAAGATAGGATCAGTGGTGTTTTACAATAAAAACACTCTATGATGGAGAAAATTAACAGTTCTGCAAACATGCTTACTTGGCTTAAATCCTTATGCAGTATTACCAGCAGTATTCATTACCTCTTTATTTAGTAGGAGAAATCTCAATAATAGTTTGAATCAGGCACAAGGTTGTTCAGAAACTACATTTCCCAGCCCCCTTTGCAACAAGTTGACCATGTAACTGATTTCTTATTCATGGATATAACAGAAGTGAGCATACCTTTTCTGTGTTGTGCTGTTAAAAGGAATGAACATTTTGATTTTTGCTTTTAATAAATTTCCTACTTTTGGGGGGGTAACGTTGGGGTTGAGGAACAGGAACGCTGTTGACCCAGGAATGGAAGCCAGATGTTGTAGATGGCTAAACTATCTTCTTAGCCTTGAACTTCTGAGGATGACCACAGGAAACAGAGAAACTTCCACTTTGTTGAAGTTACTGAAAATTGGGGTCATTTTGTTGTAGAACTTTAGCCCATGCACTATCTGACACATAGTATAGTGCTGCAATTTTGTTTTCCCCACTGGAAATAAGGTACAGAACAAGTCATACTTTCAGGCACCTGCTGAATTGTAGCGTGACTTCCGCATGCTAAATGTTGGTGATATAATGATGAACAAGACACAGTTCCTGTCTTAATGGAGCTCATTGTCTGGTGGGAAAGACTGAGCTGATGGAGAAACAAGATGACACAAAGACATCAGGGAAGCACTAGGAGGGGTTGCAAATCTTAGCCAGGCAAGGCTTCTTAGGAGAGAAGACATACATGTCTTCCACCTGAAGACATGCAAGGCTGTATCTGTCTTCTTTGACTAAGGTGGGTACATTCAGGCATAGCTGACATAAAGTGGCCACAAGGGAATATTGCAGAGGAAGGATTACATGGTGAAGTAGGAAGCACTCATGAAGAAATGACTTCTGCAGTTTGAAAGTCTTTTCTTGCAGATGGCCAGTTGGCTTTCCTACTGCCAAAAGCCGTACAGCTTCTTCCATCACAAATTGTGCAACAGTCTTCCTCCCAAGGAACTTATAGGATTATGGGGTGGAGCAGAGCTTATGGCAATCCAAAATGGTTTAAGCAAGAAAGAAAAAGGGATTTACTTTTTTGTTTCACATAATGGAAATCTCAGGGGGTATATGGGTTCAGGCATAGCTGGATTTAAGGCTTGATTGATATGATCAGGATCCAGAGGGTCTTAGCTCAGGCTACCATAACAAAACATCACAGCCTGAGTGGTGTTTACAAGACATTTATTTTCTCATGGTTCTGAAGTCTGGGAGGTCCAAGATCAAGGTCTGGCAGGGTTCAGTTTCCTGGGAGGTCCAAGATCAAGGTCTGGCAGGGTTCAGTTTCCTGGGAGGTCCAAGATCAAGGTCTGGCAGGGTTCAGTTTCCTGGGAGGTCTCCCTTCCGGGCCTGCAGATGACCACCTTCTTGCTGTGTCCTCACCTGGTGGGAAGAAAGAAGGGAAACAAGCACTCCGGTGTCTCTTCTCAGACGATACCAGTCTTGTCATGGACGTCCCACTCTCGTGACTTCACCTAAGCCTCGTTATCTGCTAAAGACCCATCTCCAAATACTGCCATGCCGGGAGTTAAGGCTTCAGTGTGTTTGGGGTGCTCAGTTCAGCCCATAGCACAGGGCCTCTCCATAGCCTGGCCCTGACTTCCTCTGTATTGTCTTCATTCCTAGGCTCCACATGGGGTCAAGGTGCTTGTAGCTACTCCAGACTTGAACTCTCTGAATTCAAGTCCAGCAGAAGGGCACGAGGGCCTCCCTCTCAGTAGATGCTGGACTTCTCAGATCACATCTTCCTGAATCTGATGGGATCAGGAGTTAGATCCACCTGACTCTCAGGATTTAGAATGCAGGAGAGGGTGTCCGAGGAGAACGGCACTATTCCTGAAGGTGCTGGATGGCAGCCCAACCTGTGTTCAATATAATAATTAATGCTCTTGGCCGGCGCCGCGCCTCAATAGGCTAATCCTCCACCTGCGGCGCTGGCACACCGGGTTCTAGTCCTGGTCGGGGCGCCGGATTCTGTCCCGGTTGCCCCTCTTCCAGGCCAGCTCTCTGCTGTGGCCCGGGAAGGCAGTGCTTGGGCCCTGCACCCCATGGGAGACCGGGAGAAACACCTGGCTCCTGGTTGCAGATTAGCACGTTGCGCCGGCCGCAGCGCGCCAGCCGCAGCGGCCATTGGAGGGTGAACCAATGGCAAAGGAAGACCTTTCTCTCTGTCTCTCTCTCTCTCACTGTCCACTCTGCCTGTCAAAAAAAAAAAAAATTAATGCTCTCCACACTTTTCTCCTTGTATTGACAAGGACTTCCAGAAAGCTACAGTGAAGGTATTGACAGAATGGCTCATTGATGAGATAATTGTTTGGATTTTAAAGAGTTTTCTGGGAGGATGAGGGCAGATTGGAGGTCATTGCCTTTTCTGGATTTGGAAGCCAGCTTTGCCACAGTGCAGTTGTGTGACTTCGGGCTGGTCACTCACTACAGCTCTCCCAGCCTCCATTTGCTCATCTGCAAATGGGTGTAATAGTAGTGCATGTTTCATTGGGTTTTTATGAGGAATAACTGATGTCATGCTTGTGATGTGGTGAGCACAGCTAACTATTAGTCCTTGCTAATATAATGAGACAGGGGAAGCAATTTAAAGAGGAGGTCAAAGAGTATGTTACATCTCTAATTCTTAGAAAAATATCGGACACTGAACAAGTGTCTGTTGAGTGGGTGAATAAGTGAATGCGCCCAGGGAGCACAGGCTTACAGTGAGTGTGTGTTCCAGTCTTAGATTGTTGGATTGATTCAGGAGAATTTGGAAGACAGCTCTGGGTTTTGTAAGGGAAGCCTTTGTGAACGGGATGGTTGTGTACTACACATGGTGATACACCTTTCGATGTGGGTGCTGGCTCACTCTTGACTTTTCACCAGTAGTTTGCAGCTGCTTTCTTCCCTTTCTGTATTAGGGTACACAGGACCCAGAAAGGAGTTACGTTTACCTTACTACAAAATACTCATTATGCCTGCTTAGTTTGTGATCTAATTGCCTTCCTAAAGTGATAAATAACCAGAATTAGAAATGTCTAGGTAGCCATTTTCCTAGCAAACCACATAAAATAATTTGTGTTTCAATGTACTTTGGTAATAGGGATATCCTGCTCTACTAACACATTTCTGTGTTTTGAGAACTTTCTAAACAAGAACCGTTGGTGTTTCAAATCTGTCAGACACTGGTGGAGAGCCAAGGGCAGGTTATGGGGCCAATCCTCTGTCCTCTGCCCACAGTGCACAGCTACTGTCACATGTGTGTCAGTCATGGACACATTTCTGAGAGAGTCTTGGCTCGGTGTGGAGTGGGCAACTTTCAGGTTCACTTCCAGGGCTTGGTGATCGGTCACAGTCCTGGCTGTCCTGTACGCAGGCTCTGGGAGGAACAGCGTAGCAGGCTTCATCAGGGCTTGGAAAGGCCCAAATATGTTTTTATGAGATTTTTGGGGACACTGGAAATGAGAAATTAGAGCATGCTCTGTACTGGGCTGGTAGGCAGTAGGCATTCAGCAAATCCTGGCTTCCATTTTCTTTACTCTGTTAGGGATGTGTTCTGTTGCATGTAACAGGAAATGACTGTTCTGTAACAAATGAAAGTTTAGTTTTCCACATGTGTTGTCCAGATGCAGGTGGTGGCTGTGTTGGTTCAGAGGGTCTGCAGTTTTGGGGTTACCATCTATACCATGCTGTTGGCATTTCTCCTGTGCATGTCACTGAGTGGTCACATGATAGTAGCAGCTCCATGTCACACCAGTCACAAGAAGAATATGGAAGGCCAAATGGCTACACCAGTGGAATTTGTCCCCCTTTTATGGAGACAAAAAAAAATTTCTTCATTATTGTCCCTCTATCCCCCAAATAGAATTATGATGAGTCTCGTTGGCTACAATGGGGTCACACGATCATCTTAGCTGCAAGGGAGGCTGGAAATCAGGTCAAGGATCCTATGCTTGGTTGTGCTGACATGCTGTTCCTTCCCCTGCCGAGAAAGATATCACAGACTGAGTTCTCCACAGCAGATGCTGAGCTGGAGAGGGGTATGTGGGGAGTTTGTTAGGGATCAAGGGAGAAAACAGAATTGGGCAGAGGAAGAAACTGAACTGGGGCAGGCCTGACAAGGTGTCCACTGGCGTGGGCAGCTCTTAAACATATACAGTCCATCAGAGTTGTCCTCATGGGGCTGAAATGGCTGAACCTTTATACCCATCACACAGTCACTGGATGTGTACTGGGGCATGGGGAGACAGAGATCTTGGGCAAGATGGTGTCTTATAGCTGAGGCAAACACTGAAAGAGCTAGAACTGGAGGCTTCCTGCTTACCACTGGGACAGGAAGTCCTTCCTTGAAGAGGGCCTTGGGTGGGGGCGGGTCCTTGCTCATCACCAAAGAAGAGGTGAATTCATGCCAGCACAAGGATGAGACTGGCCATATTGACGGGAGTGTGTGCTTCCTACTGTGAACCTGGGGAGCTGAGTTTTCTGTGAGTCGCAGATGTGTGGGAGAGCTGGTGATTTTTGGTCCTGGCGTCTCTCATGGACTGTCACATAAAGGCCACCTACATGCAGGTACTGACTGTGGCACTTCCCGTGACTAAGGCCCAGGTTGAGTCTGTGCTTGGCTGGAAGATCCTGTGATTATGGTGAGTGGTTGGAACAAGCGGAGGCAGGGTTACTCACTGTCCAAGGATGAATTGACAGCAGGAGCAGCTACTGGGAAGGAACAAAATTCAGCTCACCTATGAACATTGTAGGGGAGATTGGGACACATATTATGATGATCTAAATCTAAATGTTTTCAATATCCAATCATGACATACTCATAGTGGCCAGCCACTGTGCTGTATAATAATTTTAAGAAATAATTTATATGTGTTCTGTTTTGGTATATTCTTAGATTTATAGCAAAATAGCAAAGACAGTACAGAGTGTTCCCATGGATCCTTCATCCTATTTCACCCCTTGCTAGCATCTTAGATCACCAAGGTACCTTTGTCAAAACCAAGAAACCAAATTTCTATTAGCTAAGCTCCAGACTTCATTTTTTATCTCAACAGTTTCCCATTAATGTCCTTTCTTCCCAGGATCCCATCTAAGATGTCACTTGTACCAAGCTGCTATATCTCTTCAATTGATCTTCCCTTGTTTTTCACAGCTTTGGTAGTTTTAAGGTGCATTGCTCAGATGTTTTGCATCTCAACTTGGATGTGTTTTTCTCATGATTAGCTTGGGTTTATGGATTTATGTGAAGAGTCGTACAGAGGTGGGTGCCTTCCCATCACATCATATTGGGGAGCACAGGAGACATGCTGTTGGGATGATAGCCTTGATCACTCACTTAGGATGATGTTATACAGTTGAGCTTAGCTTACCCAAGATTGGCCCTGAGAGCCTTAATTTATATATATATATATATATATATATATATATATATATATATATATATATCTTCTGATTCTTAAATCCCTACTGTTACTCAAGGAAGGGACATGGGGAAGTGACATGTAAATAGAGCTAGAACACAGCTATAATACTGATGAAAGGACAGTTCCTATATGGGGGTCCAGCAGGCTCTTGCTGTTGCTTCTCACATTCTCCTTCCCACCCCTTTCCTACCAGAATCAATAGTACCAAGTGCCCAAATGTCTACTCTGCTGTGATAAGATCAGCAACATCATTGAATATTCTTTTTTTCTAAAGATTTATTTATCTATTTGAAAGGCAGAGTTATAGAGAGGCAGAGAGAGAGAAAGAGAGATCTTCCATCTGCTGGAACACTCCCCAAATGGCTGCAACAGCCAGGACTGGGCCAGGGTGAAGCCAGAAACCAGGACCTTCTTCTGGTCTCCCACATGGGTACAGGGGCCCATGTACTTGGGCCTTCTTCCGCTGCTTTCCCAGGTGCATCAGCAGGGAGTTGGACTGGAAGTGGAGCAGCAGGGACTTGAACCAGTGCCCATAAGAGATGTACACACTGCAGGTGGTAGCTTTACCTGCTATGCCATAGCACCAGCCCCTTGAATATTCTTTTTCATATAGATTTATTTTTATTTATTTCAAAGGCAGAGTTAGAGAGAGAGAGAGAGAGAGAGAGAGAGAGAGAGAGAGAGAGAGAGAGATCTTCAATCTCCTGGTTCACTCCCCAAAGGGTTGCAATGGCCAGGGCTGAGCCAGTCTGGAGCCAGGAGCTAGGAGCTTCATCTGGGTCTCCCATGTGGTTGCAGGGGCCCAAGTACTTTGGCTGTTCTCCACTACTTTCTAAAGCACATTAGCAGGGGGATAGATTGGAAGTGGAGCAGCCGAGACTCAAACTGACACCTATGTGGATTGTTGGCGTCACAGATGGCAGCCTAACCCACTACACCACAATGCTGGCTCCAACTTATTAAATATTCTAATGTGCCAGGCACTTTGCTTGCACTTCCTGTAATCTCCAAACCCACCAGCCAGCTACATGTTATGATACCATTTGTAGCTGGGGAAACAGAGAGGTGAAGTAAACACCCTAAAGTCCTGCAGAAAAACAAAGACTTGAACCCATGTCTGTTTGATGCCAAAACCTGCACTGTTTCTACCTCTGTTGCTCATGGGGAGACTCACCTGATGGTAAGTGTGTGGAAGAAATAGTGAATACAACACTAGCACATCAACCCCTATATCACCTTCTGGCCATCGGCTCCTGTAACCAGCTATGAGAGGCACAAAGAACTCTAGAGGATATGAAGACTACAGTCACTCAGAAAAACATTCCTTTTCATAATAAAAAGGGCAGAGATGAGAATTAGATGAACTTTGCCATAGCATTATGATATGGCAAGGCATATACAGCCATCACCATTACTATCTCTGTAAGAAATATGTGGGGGTAGGTCAGAGCCTAACCGAAGGTGATGTGCCTGGTACCTAGTGGGAGGTACTCAGTAAGCATGTATTGTTTGACTGGAGAACCATGAGATACATAGCCTTTGTTTAAAGAAAAAGATAAATATTTTGTTTAAAATCTGACAAAAGGAAACTTCACTCAGGACATTGCTAATGTTTTTCAGTTGGGTGCTTGTTGTCTTTCTCAGTACTCTGGCTTCTCAACCCTCTATCACCCGAGGCTGCCTGTCCACGGCTCCTCCTGGCTGCTTCTGGACCCAATCCTGATTTGTCCCTAAATGTGAGCTTACCCCTTCTTCTTTAGTCCCCTAGATACCACTAACAGAAGCTCCTGTGTGTAATAGTCTTTATTAAAGGTGGCCATTGTCCTAGCAGTTGGCATGCTGATGAGGGTGCCTGTGTCCCACACTGGAGTGCCTGGGCTTGATGCTCGGCTCAGGCTCCTGACTCCAGCTTCCTGCTAATGCAGATCCCATGAGGCAGTGGTGATGGATCAAATGATAGGTTCCTGCCACTTGTGTAGCAGACCTGAATCAAGTTCCTGGCTCCTGGTTTTGGCTGCCTGGCCATTGCAGGCATCTGGAGCGTGAACTAGTGGATTGGAACTCTCCACCTCTCTCCCCATCTCTCAAATCAATAAAACATTTTTTAAAAAAGTATGAGGGAAGTAGAGGAGGATTACATAGCTCTAAACAGGCATGTGGTTCCTTGGCACATTCCCTGTTAGGAGTTCTCATTATGGTGGATTTCTTGGGTTGTGGCTTGCCATCTTGTGGACTAGGTCTTTCCTTGAGCTCCAGGTTCCAATATTTTGTCTCCAAGAGCGTGGCTGGGATAGGGAGGGTGTTAAGAAAGAAACATTTCTATAGTTTTGATGAGTTTCATTTAATTTTACTTGTTCTTAACCTCTACTTTGTACACTATGTGCAGGATATAGACAGATGTTTTGTGGGCAAGCAGCCCATTCTAGTAGATCAATCCTGTCTTTCACAATCATGAAGATCATTAGCACTGTTTTTTTCTTACATGATTTACTATTATTATTACATTTTAATTTATTAATATATAGAGAACAGATTTCATGAATTTCATGGGTATGATTCCAAGTATACAATGATACTTTCCTCCCTTCCTCCCTCCCTCTCTCCTCCTCCATTTCTTTAATTTTTTTGAGATAACATACTTTGAATTTGTTTGATAATCACAGGCTCAAAAATGCTTCTCTAAACAAAGAGCTCTAAAAGTAAAAGTAGATCAACTGTTATTCCCTAGAGCGTTGACAAGGGTTACAGACAGCAACTAAATCACAAGATGTCAGTTTAGCCTGATATACATTAAGTTTTTCCCCCTACTCTATATTAGCTACAACCAAGCAGAGAAAACTTGACATTTGTCGTTTTGAGTCTGCTTTATTTCACTAATCATAGTGGTCTCCGGTTGCATCTATTTTATTCCAACAGGATTTCATTCTTCCTTATGGTGGGGTGGTATTCCATTGTGTTTATGTCCCATTTTCTTATCCAGTCGTCAGTTTATGGACATTTGGGTTGATTCCATATCGTTGCTACTGTGAACTGAGATAGCACCAGCTAGCTAGGCTCCTTGTGGCTTCCCTCAGGGCCAGGTGCAAGTCTCTAGTGCTTGGATTTCTGAAGAATGACCTCTGGGGGTCTGAGCTTCTCCCCAGACCTGGGCCAGAATCCCCTTGGGAATTGCAGTTGCTTTCTGGCTGTCAGCATCAGACTGAAAGTCAGAACTGCAGGTGTCACTGAATAGTGGGGCGCCCCACGTGCAAGCCCAAGGGAAGATGGGAAAGGCTTCGGGGGTCCAAGAATCTGGTTCTGAAGCTCAGGGGGCTCAGTCCTCGGGAATGTATTGCCAGGCTGGCAAGTGCTTCTCTCCCATTTTAGACAAATCCCTGCTGAAAGTGGTGCACAGCCTTGAGTGGATTCCGCTTGGGTGCGGTGTGGTTCTCCTTCATCAGCTTATGCCCCTCCCATGGGGTTGAGGACAAAACAGATTTGCCCATTCAGTTGTCTCCTTTTCTCTGGAGCTGGGGTTCTCCACACACTGCCTACTGCAGATTGGGTTCTCCAGGATGGAGACTGGCAGGATGAAGTTTGCTGGGAGTGCACATGGGATCAACATCTACTTGGGGAATTGTGGAGGGTAGCATGGAAGGGGGCAGTTCCATGGGAATCCCTAGCCAGTCCTGCAGCAGCTCTGGAGCCAGGACGGGCCTCAGAGTTTTGATCACCTGGGAGCAGAGCCCAGCACAGAGCAGCCTTAGATGTGGGAGTCCATGCCCACTTCCTAGGCTCAGTCAAGACTTCTCTCTGAAGCTGAAGACAAGAGAGGGGGACTCTGCTGACTGCTGTTGGCCATCAGCACTCCCAGCAGCTGCAGAGAAGTGGCCCTGGTCCAAGCATGTGAGACTCACACCTTGTTGTATTTCCTTTCTCCAAGTCCACGTTGAGTCCTCTTGGAGTGGTCAGGTCCTAACATTGGAAATGAAGAGAAGGTCAGGGGAGTTACCAGTACCCTCCTGACCCTGGGGAGCTACCTATGCAAGGAGCAGCCATGGGAATGGAAGCCAGCTGGAGACAGAGGAACCCCATGTCTTTCTTGCACCTCATAAGCACTCATGCTCTTAGCGTGCTGACAGTCACACAGCATAGAGTCTCCCCCACTGTTGTGTTGGTTTCTCTGCAGAGCATGACGGAGCATGTGTAACTGAGTTTGTGGATGTGAAATGCATGTGTTATGTGACTGTGACACAACAATGCTTTCTTTATCATCATCCTGCCCAGGACTTTCTTCATTGTAGAAAAATGATCCTTGCAGACTCTGCCCTGAAGAAGCAGGGAATTAGTTATGCAGTTGGGAGGAGGTGCAATACAATGAATGTGATAGGACATGGCACACGCTATAAAAGCCTCACAGTCCGGGCCAGGTTGGAGGGATTAATTTTGATGGATTGACACCCTCTGTGTATATTGAGCCTGGTTTATTTACTGTGTGGTAAGATTGTGCAAATGGCACACACAGCCTGGAAGTTTCCTTTTCCTAAGATGTATAAATCATGACCTTTATTGTCCTCTGGAAACCCACAGAGTTGGCCATGAAGTTCAGAATTTAAAGGAACATTGGCTGACAAAAATAGATAGGAACAGTGTATGAAGTGGATGTGATAGAAGAGAATTAAGCACTCCAAGGACAGCGGGGGTGACTGTTTGCTGCTGGTGCCTTACTCCTTGAAACCGAGGGAGAAAATAGCTCTGTGTGATCCACAGTAATACAAATGTGTGTATAAAAGATTTATTTATTTTATTTGAAAGTCAGAATTACAGAGAGAGAGAGGAAGAGACAAAGAGAGATCTTCCATCTGCTGGTTCACTCCCCAAATGGTCACAATAGCCAGGGCTGGGCCAGGCCAAAGCCAGGAGCCAGGAGCCAGGAGCCAGGAGCCAGGAGCCAGGAGCCAGGAGCCAGGAGCCAGGAACTTCTTCCAGGTCTCTCATGTGGGTACAAAGGCCCAAGCACTTCCACTGCTTTTCCAGGCACACTACTGGGGAGCTGGATGGGAAGTGGGGCAGCCAGGACTTGAACTGGTGCCCACATGGGATGCCAGCACTGTGGATGGTGGCTTAACTCACTGCACCATAGTGCCAGCCCCCAGATGTTTGTGTTTTTAAGTTTTATTCCTTTGATTTATGTATTTAAAGGGCAGGGAGGCAGAGATAGAGATCTTCCATCCACTGGTTCAATCTGCAAATATTTGGCAATAGCTAAAGCTGGGCCAGGCTGAAGCTAGAAGCCAGAAACTCAATCCAGGTCTCCTATGTGAGTGGCAGGGACGCAAGTACTTGATCCATCACCTGCTTCCCATGGTGTGCATCAGCAGAAACCTGGAATTCTAAGTAGCTGGGACTCAAACCCACGTACTCCAATATGGTCTGTAGGTTGTCCCAAGTGGCATCTTAATGCTTACCCCCTGAGGGTTTTATTTGCTAGGGATGGCTTTATTTATTTATTTATTTTAAGCAAAGGCCTTTATGGAAAACCTTTCTTTCAAAGAAAAAGGAAAAGTGAGCCCTAGGTCGGCAATTCAGTCTTGATTGTGCCTGAAAAGTGCCCATGCTTTCCAGAGAATTAAGGTTTGCTCCGTGTTAAGTCTTCCACATGGGAGCTGCCATGAAGTCTTGACTTGATGGTTAGGTGGGTGTATCCACCATGAACACATGTAATGACTGAGAGCAAGGTGTGAATCAAATGCAGTCCTCACTGGCTGTCCTATCTTTCAGAGGGTGCTGGTCACCCGCATGTGTGGAACATTTGTTGCAAATTCTAAGCTCCTGTAGTGCTTGAGAGTCGCCCACACTGTGAGCTGTTCCCCTCCTGAGACCAGGGGTGAGCTTTGTTAGGTAAGGTGCTAGGATCTGAGTGAGACCAGGGGTGAGCTTTGTTAGGTAAGGTGCTAGGAGCTGAGTGAGACCAGGGGTGAGCTTTGTTAGGTAAGGTGCTAGGAGCTGAGTGAGACCAGGGGTGAGCTTTGTTAGGTAAGGTGCTAGGAGCTGAGTGAGACCAGGGGTGAGCTTTGTTAGGTAAGGTGCTAGGAGCTGAGTGAGACCAGGGGTGAGCTTTGTTAGGTAAGGTGCTAGGAGCTGAGTGAGACCAGGGGTGAGCTTTGTTAGGTAAGGTGCTAGGAGCTGAGTGAGACCAGGGGTGAGCTTTGTTAGGTAAGGTGCTAGGAGCTGAGTGAGACCAGGGGTGAGCTTTGTTAGGTAAGGTGCTAGGAGCTGAGTGAGACCAGGGGTGAGCTTTGTTAGGTAAGGTGCTAGGAGCTGAGTGAGACCAGGGGTGAGCTTTGTTAGGTAAGGTGCTAGGAGCTGAGTTGCATGAGTAGGTTAGAATGTTTCTTATAGGGTTTGAATGTAGTTAGAATGTTTGTTTTTTGTAGTTTTTTGACCTACTGGGAGTCAGACTTGACAGCATCATTCCAAGATTTATTTATTTATTTGAAAGACAAAGTTAGAAAGAGAGAGAGAGAGAAAAAGATCTTCCTTCCCCTGTTCACTCCCCAAATGGCCACAATAGCCCAGGCTGGGCCAGACTAAAGCCAGGAGCCAGGAGCCAAGAGCTTCATCTGGGTCTCCTACATGGATGCAGGGGCCCAGGTACTTGGGCCATCTTTAGCTGCCTTCAGGCCATTAACAGAGAGCTGGATCAGAAGTGGAGCCGCTGGGACTGGAACCGGTGCCCATATGGGATGCCAGCACTGCAGATAGTGGCTTAACCCGCTGGGCCACAGCACCGGGTCCTGGTATCATTCCATTTTAACAAAGGAAGTAAACATCCTGTGCATCCTGAAACTAAGAAGACTTAATTAGGAGCACAGTATCCCTGGTTCCAAAAAAATGAGCTTATGGAAGGGAGTTACCTGTGCACAGGAACAAAAAAGAGAGATCACAGCTGCGTGTGATGACGTCACGTGCTGTCCATTCAGTCACGTTCCTAAGGGAGGATGCACATTTGCAGGAGGGTTCAGAGGTCAGAACTCGGGGTCCTTTCAAAGCATATGTTTTGCCTCTATATAAAAAGTGCAGACTCTACTTTGTATATACTACAATATTGTCGAACTCCTGTTGCCTCTACTCACTTATTTGGTTGTATTCATTCATTAATTCATTCAGTTGTGCATGTACTTATTCTTTGATTGGGCATGCACACATTCATTTGGTCATTTGCAAATTCTTTTGCTAAAACTAAATTTTGTCCTCTCCCTAATGTCAAACCCCGAAATTCTACTGTGACTCTCTCTCTCGATATTTATTTATTTATTTGAAAGTCAGAGTTACAGAGAGAGAGGGAGAGACAAAGATCTTCTATCTGTTGGTTCACTCCTTAAGTGACCACAACAGCCAGGGCTGAGCCAGGCAAAAGCCAGGAGCCAGGAGCTTCATTGGGTCTCCCACATGAGTGGCAGAGGCCTAAGCACTTGAACCTGCTTTTTTCAGGCGCATTAGCAAGGAGCTACAAATTCGCTTTCCAAATGGCTGCAATCCTAGGGTTGGGCCAGGCCGAAGCCCGTAGCTTCATTCAGGTCTCTCACATGAGTCAGGGGCACAGAGATTTGGGCCATCTTGCTCTGCTTTCTTAGGCACATTAGCAGGAAGCCAGATCAGAAGTAGAGCAGCTGGGACTTGAATCAGTGCCCATATTGGATGCCTGCATTACAGGTGATTACTTAACCTGCTATGCCACAATGCTGGCCCTGAACCTTTATAATTTTGTGGTATGTTCCTTCTATATCTAATTTGTGGAGGGTTTTTTCTTTTTATCATGAAGTGATGTAGAATCTTATCAAATGCTTTCTCTGCATGCATTGTGCTGACCATATGGTTTTTGTTCTTCATTCTGTTGATATGATTTATGACACTCACTGATGTGTGAATGTTGAACCATCCTTGAATCTCTGGGGTAAATCCCACTTGATCATGATATATTATATTTTTGAGACACTTTTGAAGTAGGTTTGCTAGAATTTTTTTTTTTTTTGACAGGCAGAGTGGACAGTGAGAGAGAGACAGAGAGAAAGGTCTTCCTTTTGCCGTTGGTTCACCCTCCAATGGCCGCCGCGGTAGCGCGCTGTGTCCGGCGCACCGCGCTGATCCGATGGCAGGAGCCAGGTGCTTATCCTGGTCTCCCATGGGGCCACAGCAGAGAGCTGGCCTGGAAGAGGGGCAACCAGGTAGAATTTTGTTGAGAATCTTTGCATCTGTTCATCAAGGATATATGTCTGGAGATTTGTTTTCATGTTGTGTCTTTGGCCTCATAAAAAAGAGTTGTCAGAGTTCTATACTGTTAAATATTTTGGAATAGTTTGAAAAGTATTGGAGTTAGTTCCTTTTTAAATGTTTTGTAAAATTCAGTAGTAAAGACATCATCTCCTGGACTTTTCCTTGATGGGAAACTATTTTCCAATGGGCTTTAATAATTTTAAACATTTTGCATATTTGCCTCTTACATACAGATTATGTTTATACACATGTATACTCTTTTTGTAAAAACCAGGAGTGGATATTTTATGTAATATTGGATTCAAAAAAGATCATAAAATGACAGAAGGAGCATATTATAGTATAAGGGGTATAATCTAATGAAGACAACATTTATAAATATATATATATATACACCAAATAATATGGCATCCTATATGCATAGATGTTATGTATTTCCATATTTAAATGAAAAATTTTTTTTTTTGTTTTTCTGTGCTAGTTTATTTCACATAGCATAATCTCTGAATCCATTCATTTTGTGGAAAACTTTTAATTACTGCTTCAGTCTTGCTACTTTTTACAAGACTGTTTAGATTGTCTGTATCTTCTTGTTTTACTCTTGGAAGGCTGTATGTATCCAGGAATTTATCCATTTCTTTGATGTTTTCCAATTTGTTAGCATATAGTTGATCATAGTTTATTATGATCCTTTGTTATTTCAGTGGTGTTGATTGTAATGTCTCCTTTTTCATCTCTAATTTTATTTGAGTTTTTTCTTTTTTCTTTGTTAGTCTGGCTAAAGGTTTGTCTGTTTGGTTTATTGTCTCCAAAAATAGCTGTTTTATTGATTTTTTAAAAAAAGTTTCTTTTTCATATATTTCTGATCTGATCCTAATTCTTACCTCTGCTAATTTTGAGTTTGGTTTGTTATTGTTTTTCTAAGTCCTTGAGATGCATCATTAGATCAGTCAATTGAGACCTTTCTCTCTTTTTAATGCAAGCACTTAATGCTATAAACTTCCCTTTTAATACTCTCTTTGTTGTATCCCACACCTCTTGATTTGTTATTTGTCATTTTCACTTATTTAAATAAAGTTTTTTATTTCCTTTTTAATTTCTTAAATGGCTCATTGGTCATTTGTATGTAAATGTTCTATTGTTCTTGATTTCTAGTTTTCTTCCTTTGTGATCTGAGAAGATACATGATATGATTTCAGTCTTTTTAAATTTACTGAGAATTGATATGTGGCTTAATATACAGTCTGTTCTAGAAAACGTTCCTGAGTTGATGTGAAGAATGTGTCTTCTGTAGCTGTTGGGTGAAATGTTCTATAATAATCTGTTAGTTCCAATTGTTCAACAGTATTGTTCAACTCCAATAATCTGTGTTGATTTGCTGTCTGAATGTCATTGATGTCAGTGGAGTGTTGAAGTCCCCTACTGTTATATTGGAGTCTATTTCTCCCTTTAGATCTATATAATATTTGCTGTGTATATCTAGGTGGTCTTATGTTGGGTGCCCATTTATTTATGATTGTTATATTTTATTGCTGAATAGATCCTTTTATCAACTTGTAATGTTCTTCATCTCTTTTTACAGTTTTTGATTTAAAGTCTCTTTTATGTGATGTTAGTATAGTTATTCCTCATTTTTAGTTTCCACTTACCTAGAAATGGAAATATCTTTTTTTAGCCTTTACTTTCAGCCCATGTGTATCTTTGTGAAGTGAGTTTCTTGTTGGCAGCATATAGTTGGGTGTTGATTTTTTATCCATTCAGCCAATCTAAATCTTTTGGCTGGGGAATTTAATCCATTTACATTCAAGGTTAGTATTGATAGAGAAGAACTAACACCTGTCATTATTCTTGACTGGTTACTGATTTTACCTGTTTGTGAATTTAGCAGTGTCATGTGTTTTCATGATATATACTTTTCTTAAATTTTTTTTTAGATTTATTTTATTTATTTGAAAGAGTTACAGAGAGAGGTAGAGACAGAGAGAGAGGTCTTCCATCCGATGGTTCACCCCCCAGATAGCCGCAACGGTGGGAGCTGCGCCGATCCGAAGCCAGGAGCCAGGAGCTTCTTCCAGGTCTCTCACATGGATGTAGGGACCCAAGGAGACTGGACCATCTTTTACTGCTATCCCAGGCCATAACAGAGAGCTGGATTGGAAAAGGAGTAGCTAGGACTAGAACCGGCACCCAAATGCGATGCTGGCACTTCAGGCCAGGGCGTTAACCTGCTGCACCACAGCACCAGCTCCCCTAACCTTTTTTTTTTTAAACACTTTTTTATTCATTATTTATTTGGAGGCAGAGTTACAGAAAGGCAGAGGCAGAGGCAGAGGCAGAGAGAAAGAGAGAGAGAGAGATCTTCTATTCACTGGTTCACTCTCCAAATGGCTACAATGGTCGGAGCTGAGCCAAATTGAAGCCAGGAGCAAGGAGCTTCTTCTGGGTCTTCCATGTGGATTCAGGGGCCCAGGGACTTCGGCCATCCTCCACTACTTTCCCAGGCATAGTAACAGGGAACTGAATCAAGAGTGGAGCAGCTAGGACTTGAACTGGTGCCCATATGGGATGCCAGAGGCACAGGCCAGGGATTTAACTCATTGTGCCACAACACTGGCCCCCTATTTTTTAATACACATTTTTTTGAAGATTTACTTATTTTACACAGAGAGAGGAGAGAGAGAGAGAAAGGGGGGGGGTTCACTCCCCAGATGGCCGCAACGGCCGGAGCTGCGCCAATCCAAAGCCAGGAGCCAGGAGCTTCTTCCGGGTCCCCCATGTGGGTGCAGGGGCCCAAGGACTTGGGCCATCCACCACTGCTTTCCCAGGCCATAGCAGAGAGCTGGATCAGAAGTGGAGCAGCCGGGACTCGAACCAGCACCCATATAGGATGCTGATGCTCCAGGCTGCTGCTCCACTGCGCCAGCCCCTGGCCCCATATTTTTTATTTCATCGGTTGATGTTTAACATCTCCAAAATTTCTGCTTGGTTCTTAATGATTTCTGTGTCCTTAGTGAATTTTTCATTTGTCACTCATTGATTTCCTCATTTCTTTAATCTGTCTGTCTTTATTCTCCTGTATCACATTTAGTTCCCTACAATCATTATTTTGATTCTGTTTCTGACCTTTCATAGATTTCCTTCACATCAGGGTCTGTTTCTGGAGGACCATCAGGTTCTTTCGGAGGTGCCATGCTGCCTTCTCCATGTTTGCTGTGTCCTTACTTTGATGTCTGCGCATCTGGAATAATAGTCACTTCTTTGTGGAGCAGGCTTGCTGGAAAAGAGTTTGTTGTTTAGATGGGAATGTAGGGTATCATTTGGCTTGTTGTTTTGGCTTTGGTTCTAGGCAAGCCAGAAGTGTAAACTCTGAGTAATTTCAGTTGCTTTAATCAGTGTCAGCTATGTCTACAAGGTACACAATTATCTAGTCTGTAGGAGTTTATTTTTAGGTGAATGTGGGCTTCTCAGGGGGTGTATATTCAGGCCCCAGAGAATTGGGTGTCAGTTATGCTAGGGATTATGATAGCCTGAGCCTGCTTTTGGTGCTTAGGGACACAGAGGGACTTATCCTTTCACCCTGCTGGCAAGCATGAGTGATGACCGGGATTATGGTGCCAATAGCTGTGGCTCTAGGACTATGTGATGTAGATAGGATCTTCTCCGGGTCCTGCTGGGAGAGTGCAACTGGTGCTGGGGTTATAGTCCCGAAAGCCCTAGTCCCAGGACTGGGGGATGTGAGCTGAACCCTGCTGCAGTCCTGTAGGGTGATGATAGGTATGCAAGAGATTTTGCTCTAGCAGGTATGGGTCTGGAGAGGTGGAACACAGGCAGGCTCTTCCCTAGGTAGATTCCAGTGGTTTCAGGAAATTAGTCCTGGTGTTGCAGGATACAGTGGGTCATTACCCAGGTCTCAGGTTGGGGATGGTGGTAGCCACCCCCTGAAATACAGGGATGTAGGTAGTGCACTCCAGATACTGAGAGAATGCAAGTTACACCAAAGATTGAAATACCAACATTAACAGTCCTGGCTCTGCAAGGCACAGATAGAGCTACCTACCTCACATGACATGCAAGGTCATGCTGGGGCTCCTGTCTGGGGCTCCCCGCACTGAGCTAGCAGTCACAGGGGGAACTTCCTCAAGTCGCGTCTAGGCTTTTTATTGGCTGCTGCTGGTTCTAGCCCCAAGAAACGGAGGGAACCCCTGGATCACAGAGTGAGTGGGAGAAGCTTCAGGTATTAGACCCAGAATTCTCACAGCTGCAGGGTTCAGAGAGTCTGCTTTCCTCCACGTAAACTGCCCCAGCTCTGGCTCTGGTCACTTCTGGCAACAGTGTGACTACTTGCTGGGTCAGCAGATTTCAGCCATGGCTCTACCACAACCAATTGAAAGGCTGGCACCTTGAGAGTGGGTGGGTGAAGGGAGGAGGCGGGCAGTGTGGCTTCTTCAGAGCAAAGTAATCATTCAGACCCCAGCCAGCTCCACAGACTGGACTTGACATCAGTGAGGGACTCTGGAATTCTCCCTCAGCTAAAGCTGCCAGTGGCAAGGTGCTACAGCCAGAGTACCATGACAGTTTCCTCCTACCTGGCCTTGGGAGGGTGGCATATCCCAGCTGGGCGCCAGCTGTGTAGGTGCAGGAGAGGTTGGGGAAGTGGCCAGCCACGTTGGCAAGTCCGACCTCTTATCTCACTGTCCCAGAGTCTCTGTTCCATTCTCTCCTGTCACTCCTCCACTAAAAATTTTTCTCAGTTACCGGGAGTATGGTCCGTCCTTTGTTTTTCTGGTATCTGTCTACAGCGGAGGTTAATATAGCGTCTCATTGTTCAGCCGTCTTGGATCTCTGAGCCTATGGGCTTTTGTTGGGTAGTGTAATTCATTGCTTTTGTGTTTACACCACTGTTAGAAGGCTGCTCTGTTACTTGGAGTCAAAAGCGTCATTGTTGGTCCTTGCCCCTGAGGAGCTTATAGACCAATAAGGAAAACATGCTCTCAGACACTGACACTGTTTTAACAGAGGGAGGTACAAAGTGGTGACAAAGGCCTTGCATCCTGAAGTCCAGAGATTCTTCTTATGCAGCAGCTTCTTTCGAAGTGTGACATTGAAGTAGTGTGCCATGCTTGTGTTGTCACTTCCTCCCTATGGTGGAGATGTTGTATTTCAAGAAAGACCACATCCGACTTTGGGGACAGAAGAACAGGGGCTGCTACTGTGCGTAAGGATGGGGACTGTGAGCGTTCCCACCCTGGTCCCTCCCCATTCCTCCTGTGCCACATTGGCCAGTTACTCAGCCCGCATCTGGTCATCTGTATACGAGGACAGTGCCAGGTCCAGCTGAGGTCCCTGGGGGCATAGCCATCTCTCAGTGGAGGGTGGTCACTGCTGTTTATCAGGCCCCATCCATTTCTGTGACTGCCCCTCACTTGTGGGGAGGTCTTTGGTGAGAAGCTTTCACCCCAGATAAACCCACAAGTGAGACTAAGGAGGAACAATCTTCATTTTGGTGAGACTTCCCGTCTAAAAATAAGGTGTTTTTACTTTTTTCTTTATATGCTTCAGTGAAATTGAAATAGTTGTCTTCATATTTCTTACATTTACCTCTACATGTTTGTCTTTGTTGGTGAGGCCACTATTGTAAATTCTCTCCTTAATTTTCTGTTAACTAGCTTAAAATTTTAAGTAACTAGATTAATTTCATTTCAGGGTTTCCAAGGGCTCTCACTATGCAGCCAAATTATTAAACATCAGAACCCTGAAATAACTGAGGCCAGATGGCAAGCTGATGTGAGCAGTGCTACTTCCCTCCCCCCGATTGCAGTGATTCCTTTCACAGAGAAGTCTGAGTGCCTCCCTGCCCCTCGCAGCAGTGAGCTATACTCAGAGCTGCAGGCAGGGAGTGGAGCCAAGTCCACCTTAGAGCCCCAGAGTTCATCTGTAGAACAGGGCCGATAACCCTCCCCTCCTCAGAGTCTGTGAGATAATAACGTGAAGTACCAAACAAGATGACTGTTGTGTTGTTGATACTAAAATGATGGCTGAGAGTGCAGATCCTGGGTTCAGGTCAAACAGGTCCCAATCCTACAACCAGCCATTTCCTAGCTGTGTGATGGTGGGCAAGTGACTTTGTTTTGTCTGTGAAACAAGCAGAACATTAGCACAGACTTTTGAGGGCATGTGAGGGAGTGAGACGTGACAATTCTTACACAGAGCCTGTGAGGTCTAGCATGCGCTAAATGCAAGGTATGTAAGCTGCCATTACTGCAGTCACAAGAACATGGTAAGAATGAATGATTGAATGAGTGGAAATATTGAACTGAAGTAGTACAATGATCTCTGAAGAAACTTCCAGTCTAGAGTTACCAGCTTTGAATCTCTACTTGAGAATTCTAAGAGCGTCATTCCTAGTGTGTTTTAACTGGAGTCCAGTTTGCTCCAGGAGACATGTGACAAATGTTTAGAGACATCTTCGATTGTTGCAACCACTGTAGAAACCTGCCCCCCAAATCCTGGACTCACTTCTCTGACATCAAGCCAATCTCTGATTTCAAGGTGGTAGAAGAAAGCAGCTTCTTATTTTTGCAAAGCAGAGTAAGGAGTGTAGGCAGCTATTGGGGGATTCTGGGTAAGGAATTTGTACTGAAGTTGGGATTGAGAGGTGCATGCTCAGCACATGTGCAAGTCTCTGCTTGCTCTGCAGGACTTGAGGCTCCTCCTCCTCCTCTCCTGCCTTGATTGGTCAGTGACAGGCTGGCCATTGTGTTCTCTTAGGAGTTTGGAAGATGGCAAAGTGGGCCCTGGCCTGTCTGAGAGCTACATGGAGCTGGTGTTTTGTTTGCTCAGAGCTCTGGGTTCCTATAGAGAAAGTCACTTGAGAGGTGATCTAACGTCAAAATGTCACCTAGAGAGGAGATAAATGGCCTCATGAGTCTTATGATCTGGGATCCTGTGGGGCAGGCTGGACCCAGTGTGCCACTCTACTCTTAGGAGGTTGATTTACGATCAAAACAAGAGAAGAGAAACTTTAAGCTAAGGGAGGGAGAGTGAGACCAAGGTCTAAAAGTATCTACATGAGACACTGTATAGGGGCTTGGTTTCACAGCTGGGGCTGGGGTTCTGCTCGCTCTGTTGGGCGGGGGCCAGGGTGTTGCTGAGCTCCTGCCAGTGCCTGGAGAGCATTAGCTGTAGAGACGTAGTCAGCCTCAAATGTCAGTGGTGCAGGGGTTGAGAAACCCTGTTCTAGGCCTGGGGTTATCTTTGGACCTTTAGTGTTTGTTACATAGTTGCATCATCTGGTGCTGGGTGAGGTAATCTGATCCAGAAACTCCTGGTGATTAATAGATTTTTCTCCAACTGTAAAACACAGGGAGCTGGTGCCTACTTGTCCCCAAAGGTGCCATGTTTCTTGTCTTGCAAATTTCCCACGTGCCTTGGTAGTGACTTACTGGCTCGGCTTCTCTTCTGATCAGCTATTCCTCATGTATAGGATTTGCTGCAATTAAAACTCAAGGAGATTGAGATTTGAGAAGAAGCTCATGGGATGAATGGTTCACCCTTTTCATCAACCTCCCCACCCCCTGCGGTTTTCTTCTGTTTTTGCCAGAAGCTTTGTGATTCTCTCCTATTCATTGGTTCCCTCATCCCTTTATTTCCCAGTCTCTGCTGATTGCTCAGTTGTTGAAGAGCAGCGGCAGATGCTCCTTGAAGCACTGAGAGCTCTTGTCTGTGTGGAGCAGCAGCAGGATGTGACAGCCAGTGAGTGACACCATCACTGACAAGTCCTTACACCTGGGGCTGGAGAGGAACTGGAATGGAGGAGTTGCTTTAACATTTTAAATGATGCTCAGAATGGAGGAATAAAGAAATGAACATGTTGTAATTCATCAGATACTCCCTTAACATTGTCTAAGATCAAACCAGCTCACTGTGTAGAGGCTGCCTGCCTGTCTTCCCCAGAGTGTCTCTTCCCATATTCTGTAGTGATGATGAAATTACACGCAGTCACCCAGAGCTAATGCTCTGTCCCCCAGCTCCCCTTGCACCTAGAAATGTCCATTTGGCTAAATTCTGCCAATAGGACAGGAATGGACGTTCCATGTGACACCTCCAGCAATGCTCCGTAAGGGAGAGCTGGTGGATGGCCTTACCTCTGTATTTTCTTCTTTCTTCCATCCTGAAGATAACTGTTATGGCTGGAGCTCCAGCCAATATCTTGGATCATGAGAACTAGAGCTTTAGCTAAGGGATTCCTGAGGTCTTATTGGCACATTACCATCCCTGAACTGGCTGCCTTTGAACTTTTACATGGGAACAAGAACAATTTTGTGTGGTTTTTAAAACCATCATCACCATCAACAAAATACTATTCTAACTGATGTCTAGATCATGAGAAAGCAGCCACAGCTGCCATCTTGATTTCTGTCCTTGAGAGTGTGAGCCTCACAAAAACCCTTTGAACTTTAGGAAGTGGACTTCTGAGAGGCTTGGGGATGTTACCCAGAAAAGTGCCCAGAGAATGTGGAGAGTTTTACCTTTACACAAAGTAGGCACTCAAAAAGTGTGAATAATGTAGGATGATGAAGGTAACTACTTATTGAGAGTCTGCTGTGAGCCAGGAACTCTGCAAGGCCCAGGCCAGGGTGGCTATGAACAGAGATGGAAATTCTGGGTCAGCAACTTTAAGAACATACAGAAATTGAGAGAGAAGAGCTCATAAACAAAGAATCACAATTGGTGACGATATGTATGGTGGGATATTTTGAAATATTAATCAATTCTCCTATTTCCTAACTCTCCCACTGCTCCAACTAACGTGGTGTCACTGCTGCAGGAATCCTTTTATATCCATTCTCCTCTTCTTATAGAGCAGTGAACTTTGTAGTGGGACCCACAACTTCCCAGCTAATAATATCTTCTAGCCAACCTGGTGAGGGCAGAAGTCATATGACTGTTCTAACCAATGGCATGGGACTTTCGTCCCCCTGCACCAACCACATTGATCCCAGGGAGAGAGAGGTGAGAAACATCTCTGATGCCAGAGATGCTGCTGCTCTCCACCCCTTGGCAAAGCCCAAGGATGTGGCCCTATAATGCATGGGAATAAAATACGTCCGTCTGGTTTGTCTGGATGTGAGTGTCTTGGAGATGCTTACAGAGACTCCTGGGGCCTCTTCAGGGCTCAGGCACAACAGGATGATCTTGTATGGCCTAGTGGTGTCCAGCAGCTAAGTCTCCACAGCTCAGAGAGGATCTGGAACATCAGAGAATTTCCTGATAGCCGAAGCTTGTGTTGGCGTGGGGAAGGAGGCCACATGGGCTCACAACGGCAGGATGATGATTCCAGGTTCAAACTTTCCCAGCCTGGATGTTTGAGGCCAAGGAAACCTCCAGAAAATAGAGGCCTCCTCAAGCAAGGAGGTGGATGGTCAGCTGAGAGAGATTGAGTTTCTAGTGAGGTCTAGAAATAGAACATTGAGTTAAACAAGTTCTGTGTCTTTCACAGCCTGTATGTGCAGGCTGACATTCCTCGCTGCTCCAAGCACAGGGGTGTTCAATACAAAGGGGCATCAGCGAGGGAGTAGCAGTTACTTCTGTCAGATGAAGGCTGTTTCACTGGAAAACATGTTGGCCCAGCCCTTCCCCCTAGAACTGTGTTGCAGTCCTGGGTGAGACTTGGGAGCCAGATTCCCTTGGTTCAACTCTTATCTCTGCCACTTATTAGCTTGTTGGCACTGGGCAGTGTTGAGTTTTTTTTCCTAAAGATTTATATATTTATTTAAGTCAGAATTATGGGAGCTGGGGAAGAGATCCATCGATCTTCCATCTGCTGGTTGACTCCCCAAATGGTCGCAGAGGATGGAGCTGGGCCAGGCCAAGGCCAGGAGCCAGGAGCTTCATCTAGGTCTCCCATTTGGGTGGCACGAGCCCAAGCACTTGGGTCATCTTCTGCTGCTTTCCTGGGCACATTTGCAGAGAGCTGGATGGGAAGTGGAGCAACTAGGACTCGAACTGGTGCCTGTATGGGATTCCGACACAGCAAGTTGCAGTTTAACCTTCCGTGGCACAGCGCTGGCTCCTGATATTACTTTAACAACGATGAACAGGTTCTCCTCCCACAGCCCTACCTGCCTTCATGCTGTGAAAGAGCTTGCATGACTCCTCTGGCTGGCAAAGAGAAAGGTGCTGTGGATACTTTTGGGGAGGATCCTTGTACTTCAACCTCACCTCAGGGCAAGGAAGCCACTCAGAGATGAAGTCTTCAGGACCTTGAAGGACTTGGAGCCTGGCTCTGAGAGTCCAAGAGCCATAGCTGTGGGTGGTTAGGTGGCAGGTGGTGGGTGTGTGGGACCTTGGGTGCAATGAGATTGTTAGTGTAAAGCAGAGTGAGAGTCCTGAGGATCCTATGCCGATCCAGGGGTTCTCAGCCTCAGCACAGTGGGCTTTGTGTTTGGAGAATCTCTCCCTCTCTCTCAGGTGGGGGTGGGGGCTGTCCTTTGCATGGTAGGATGTTAGCAGCAGCCCTGCACTTCCACCTACTGTTGCAGTTTCATCATCCTCACCCCTGGTAACAACCAATAGCATCCCAGCCATGCCTGATGTCCATGGGGGTAGAGCTGAGAACAGCTGGTGTAACCCAAGAAGATGAGTTAGACTGAGAGCACTTGAGGTGACTGAGGCCGATAGGACAAGCTGAGGATGGGGGCTGGTGAAGTGACTGCAAAGTGGAGGACCATAGAGCCTGTAGACCAGAGGGTTGGGCGAAAACATTCACTTCAAGGTCAGTGCAGGCTGCTCCAAGGAGGAGTGGCTAGAGGTTGATGGGTCTGAAGACCCCACTCCATGAGGGAAGGACTCAGCACCAGGACTCTGCCTCCCCCAGTGGGCACCAAGCCACAGCTATAAAACCCTGGGCAGCTTGGGAAGAGCTTGAGTGAAGGAGAAGTGAAGGGCAGGATAAAATCATGTCCCTCACAGCTACAGGCTTCCATACAGCTGAGGGAGGATAGACGAGTCATTGGCTGAAATTATTATTTGAAATTTGGACAGACTGGTCATTTTATTATCTATGAGGGACAGAAAGAACTTTGGGCCTGCATTAAGCTGCAATTTAGGGGCAGGGAGAGCTAATCCAACAGAATGAATTGAAAGCCCAGTGAAAGAGAATACATTTGCATCACTGCCTGTGCCCTGTTAAGTTCAGCTCATTCAATCAAACTAGGCCAGGAAAATTGTGTGTGCGTTTATGTGCATATGTGTGTGCATGTGTGAGTGTGTGTGTGTGGGAGAAGACATAGAGAATGAACCTAAAGCCCTGTCTTGGTCATGTTCTGGGATATCTACACTTCTGCTTCTCATTACCTGTGAGCTGTTCTGTCACTCTGTAAGTTATGGATAACTGGGAGAAATGTCAATGAATTTTGATTTAACTTAGCTGATTGGAATACAACTAATTATCGCTCCAGAGATATAGAATCTTTTTATATCTATTTGTGATGAGTGTGTGTTTTGTATAAAATTTTCTTTTGAAACAGTGGTCACGTCTTAGTGGTTCCCTCATTAATTGAATGAGTTCAGCAAAGTCTCTGACACACATTCATTTTATATTTGCATGAGAGTCATGATCTTACTTTTCTAGACAGAGGATCCTTTAATAGCTCGTGACATTTTGGGTTGATCCAGGCTCTAGTTTGACACTTCTGTTTCCACACTCATTGTCTTAGGTCACAACCCAAGACTACAGTGCCTTATACCTAGCTCACTGAGCAGAGCATACACTTAGTGAGTGTTGTCATCCTTGGGAAGAGGGGGACAGAGAGTCGTTTGCACAATCACACCTGATTTACATACCAGTGACTTGCACAGGAAGAGTGAATGCCAAATGACACCATGATGTGTTTTTGTCCCCACCAACATTTCCCTGAAATAAACATTTGTGCACATGTGCTTGGCTGCTTATTCTTTTAACTGGGTCTCTGCTCTCTAACTTTTCCCAGGAGTGGGTTTTAACACAGGGATGTAGATGCTAGAAAATTGAGCCAGAACCTCTTGGGTACTTGGCCTTTTGAATAAGCTGCAGGAAACAGGAAAAATCCTCCAAGTTCCTTGGTAATTCACACTAAGAGCCTGTAGGGAGAGCTGCCTCAATTTAATGGAATGGTCTCTAATTTGTACATTACTTTGAAAAGGAGAGACATTCACAGACTGGCAGATTTCCTGTATTTTCAATTATCTTGTAATACAATTATCTTGTATCTTCCGTTTTCTTTAAAAGCCCAAACATCCTAACAAAAGATAGGATTAAATGAACAAATTCCACTGTTCCGGGAGTTCTGGCCAGCCTCAGAAAGGCAGTCTACCTATGAGTTGTCTAGTGAGTTGCTGCTAGAGTGGGCATTTTCTCGTCTTGTCTCTGGGTTAATTTTGAATCTCTGTGTCTTGCCTGAGGGAGTATATATTGTTAACAGAAGCTTAATGTTTTTTCATTTTATAAATTGGATTATCTTCAGTGTCGAAGAACTAAATATAGAAGAGCATAGAGACTATAAATGATACTGTTTCATAAGTAAGATTGTGGTTTAAAATTTTATTTATTTGAGAGGCGGGGGGGGGGGAGGGAGAGAGAGAGAAGAGAGAGAAATTCCCATCTGCTGGTTCACTCCTCAAATATCTGCAATAGCCCCCCACTGAGGCCAGGCCCAGGAGACAGGAGCTCAGCCCAAGTCTCCCTCGTGGGAGGCAGGAACCCAGTCATCTGAACCATGACCTCTGAGACTCTGCTTTGGAAGGAAGTTAGACTCAGGAGCAGTGCCATGTATTGAACACAGGTACTCTGTTAGGGGACACAGGCATCTTAACTGGTGTCTTAACCACTAGGCCAAGCACCCACCCAACTTGTGATTTATTTATTTTTTCTACAATGTACTTGTAGCTAGAATTTATGTTTCTCCCTTGCATTTTTCCCCTGCTATTCCTTGCTGAGTTGGGTGGCTGTTGGCAGGGTCAGGGCAGCAGGCCACAGTTGTCCACAGGACCCTTCCTTTGCTTTCTTTGTGTCTGCATTTGTGGTCACTGATGACACAGAGAGGGGCTCCTGCAGACCAGAGAGCAATTGCCCTGTCCTGGGAGTCCCAGAACAGCCCTAACCCGGCCTCCACCTGGCAGCACCACACAGGTATGCCAGGGCCAGCTAGGGTGCTGCTTCCTGAACAGTAACACGCACACAAAGCACCTGGGGCTCTGGTAGAAATGCTGAGTGTAATCTGGTGCCCAAGTGTATACATGCTGCTGGTCTGGAACATGCCAGGGGTAATGGTCCCCAGGAGAGGGCCAGGTGGTCCACGCATGGCTGGTTCATGGACCCTTGTAGTAAAGCCCAGGGAGATAGATGTCCACGCTGCATCTGGGTGATCCTGGCATAAGGTTCTCTCAGGCTTGTGAATTTCCTGGGCCTCACAGAAAGACCAGAGCAGCAGATCCACAAGAGGACAGGGGGCTGGTGATGGACATTTTGGGATAATCTCTGGGCACACATTAACAAAGTCATGTGAGAGCCTTAGCAACACTCTGCAGAGTGGGAGAAGACCCCAGCCTGACCATGGCTGAATTTCTTAACAACCCTGCAGGATCAGGGCTTGGAGGTAAAAATAAGTTGACTTACAGAAAAAAATGTACTCTTTCTTACATACATTAAGTTGTGAGCCTAAATTTCTAATAACTGTGCTTATAATGTACACTTAAACTTGCAGTGTGTTGGATGTACATTTTTGTCCTCTTTTCCTTCCACTTAGCATATCATGAATGTTTTCCCAATTCATAAAATATTATCTGGAAATACCACTTTAATAAAACTGTTTATTTATTTATTTTAAAGTCAGAGTTATGGGATAAAGTCAGAGTGGATAGAGACATATATAGAGAGAGATTTAGAGAGAGGTATTCCATCCACTTGTTCATTCCCCAAATAACTTCAATGGCCGGGGCTGGGCCAGGCCAAAGCCTGGAGCCAGGAACTTTATCTAGGTCTTCCACGTGGGTAGCAGGGGCCCAAGCACTTGGCCTGTCTTCCACTACTTTTCCCAGGCAATCATTAGGGAGCTGGTTGGGAAGTGAAGAAGCCAGTGTTCATGTGGGATGTCAGCTGTCAGTGGCAGCTTTACCCACTGTGTCACAATGCCAGCTCAGATATATCACTTTTTAATGATCCAGTCTGTGGCAGTCGGTACCTCTTCCATTATGTCCAGCACTGCATCTTCAGTGCTTAGCACAGTGCCTGGTATGTGGTGGAAGCTCAAGAATTAGTTTTTGGGGCTGGCGCTGTGGTGTAGTGGGTACTGCCGCCTATAGTGCCAGCATCCCATGTGGATGCCAGTTCGAGTCCCAGTTGCACTGCTTCCAATCCAGCTCTCTGCTATGGCCTGGGAAAGCAGTAGAAGATGGCTCAAGTCCTTGGGCCCCTGCACCCATGTGGGAGACCTGGAAGAAGCTCCTGGCTTCGGATTGGCCCAACTCCACCTGGGGAGTGAACTAGTAGATGGAAGTCCTCTCTCTCTCTGCCTCTACCTCTCTATAACTGTGTTTCAAATAAATCTTTAAAAAACAAACAAAAAAAATTGGTTTAATCAAGCATGGAAATACCTGATGAGTGGTTTCTTTGATTTTGGCCATTTCAGTTATTTCTGGTTTTATGACTAACACTGTGGTTGACATCCTCAGTGGAAGTGTTTGTTCACATTCTTGATTATTTCCTTAGGGTATTTGTAGCAGTGGGTTTGCTGAGTCAATGATTGTTAAAGTATTCTGGAGATAGACTGAAAAAGTGCCCTTTAGAAACATACCATTTATGCCTCAGTAGAAGTACCTACCTTATCCTGCTCTTGCAAACACTGAGATCAATTTTAAAGAACAATCTCACTATAACTAAATTATGTCTTATTTTAAAAAATGTATTATCAGAAAATAATCTGGGAGAGTCGCTCTTTACACAGCCTTAAACCTCAAGAAACAAGCATAGCCCTCTGACCACACCCATCACAGCCCCTAAGGCTCCAACAAAACAGACAGCTCACTTAGAGGCATAGTATAACGAGAGGAAAAAAAAACAAAAACAAAAACACCACAAATTATCTCTAACATGCCAAGCAAGAAACATAGAAGCGGAGCTACCAAGAACAAGGAAGGCACTATGACGCCCCCAAGTGAACAAGACATGACAATGCAAGATTATGAAGATGAAGAGATAGAGCAAATGCAAGAAGCAGATTTCAAAAAATTCACAAGAACATTAAGAAGTTCTCAAAAACAAATTCTTGAACTACAGAAATCCTTAATGGACAAGATAGAAAATCTCTCCCGTGAAAATGAAATATTAAGGAGGAATCAAAATGAAATGAAACAACTAGTGGAACAGGAAATTGCGATAGTGAAAAAAAACCTCAATGAAATGAAGAACTCAATAGATCAAATGGCAAACACATTAGAGAGCCTTAAAAACAGAATGGATGAAGCAGAGGAGAGAATATCGGAATTAGAAGACAGAGAACAGGAAAGGAAACAGTCAAATCAAAGAAAAGAAGAAGAAATCAGAAATCTAAAAAATACTGTCAGGAATCTACAGGATACTATTAAAAAACCCAACATTCGGGTTCTAGGAGTTCCTGAAGGCATGGAAAGGGAGAAAGGATTAGAAGGCCTTTTTAGTGAGATACTAGCAGAAAATTTCCCAAGTTTGGAGAAGGACAGAGACATCCTAGTACAGGAAGCTCAGAGAACCCCTAATAAACATGATCAAAAGAGATCCTCACCACGACACGTCGTAATCAAACTCACCACAGTGAAACACAAAGAAAAGATCCTAAAATGTGCAAGAGAGAAACGACAGATTACTCTCAGAGGATCTCCAATTAGACTTACAGCTGATTTCTCATCAGAAACGCTACAAGCCAGGAGAGAATGGCGAGATATAGCCCAGGTACTAAGAGAGAAAAACTGCCAGCCCAGAATATTATATCCTGCAAAGCTCTCATTTGTGAATGAAGGTGAAATTAAGACCTTTCACAGCAAACAGAAATTGAAAGAATTTGTCGCCACTCGTCCAGCCCTGCAAAAGATGCTTAAAGACGTGTTACATACAGAAACACAGAAACACGGTCACCAATATGAAAGAAGGTAAAGGAAGGAAACCTCAGAGCAAAAGATCACAGGAATCTCAAACCAGATATTAGAAAATATCTTTGGCAAATGGCAGGGCAAAGTTACTCCTTCTCAATAGTCACATTGAATGTTAATGGCTTGAATTGTCCAGTTAAAAGACACCGATTGGCTGATTGGATTAAGGAACAAAACCCATCCTTTTGCTGCTTACAAGAAACCCATCTATCCAACAATGATCCATACAAGCTGAGAGTGAAAGGCTGGAAAAAGATATACCACGCCAACAGAAATGAAAAGAGAGCGGGCGTAGCCATCTTAATATCGGACAACATAAACTTTACTACAAAAACTGTTAGGAGAGACAAAGAGGGGCACTATATAATGATTAAGGGATCCATTCAACGAGAAGATATAACGATTATCAACGTATATGCACCTAATTACAGGGCACCAGCTTATTTAAAAGACTTGTTAAGGGACTTAAAGGGAGACTTAGACCCCAATACAATAGTACTGGGGGACTTCAATACTCCACTCTCAGAGATAGACAGATCAACAGGACAGAAGATCAACAAGGAGACAGTAGATTTAAATGACACTATAGCCCAAATGGATCTAACAGACATCTACAGAACATTTCATCCTACATCTAAGGACTTTACATTCTTCTCAGCAGTACATGGAACCCTCTCTAGGATTGACCACATACTAGGCCATAAAGCAAGTCTCAGCAAATTCAAAAGAATTAGAATCATACCATGCAGCTTCTCAGACCACAAAGGAATGAAATTGGAAATTGGCAACTCAGGAATCCCTAGAGCACGTGTAAACACATGGAGATTGAACAATATGCTCCTGAATGAACAACGGGTCATAGAAGAAATTAAAAGAGAAATCAAAAATTTTCTGGAAGTAAATGAGGATAACAGCACAACATACCAAAACCTATGGGATACAACAAAAGCAGTGTTAAGAGGAAAGTTTATATCAATAGGTGCCTACATCAAGAAATTGGAAAGGCACCAAATAGATGAGCTTTCAAGTCATCTCAAGGATCTAGAAAATCTGCAGCAAACCAAACCCAAACCCAGTAGGAGAAGAGAAATAATTAAAATCAGAGAAGAAATCAACAGGATTGAATCCAAAAAAACATTACAAAAAATCAGCCAAACGAGGAGCTGGTTTTTTGAAAAAATTAACAAAGTTGACACCCCATTGGCCCAACTAACTAAAAAAAAAAAAAAAAAAAAGAAGAGAAAAGACCCAAATCAATAGGATCAGAGATGAAATGGGAAACGTAACAACAGACGCCACAGAAATAAAAAGAATCATCAGAAATTACTACAAGGACTTGTATGCCAGCAAACAGGGAAATCTATCAGAAATGGACAGATTCTTGGACACATACAACCTCCCTAAATTGAGCCAGGAAGACATAGAAAACCTAAACAGACCAATAACTGACACAGAAATTGAAACAGTAATAAAGGCCCTCCCAACAAAGAAAAGCCCAGGACCAGATGGATTCACTGCTGAGTTCTACCAGACATTTAGAGAAGAACTAACTCCAATTCTTCTCAAACTATTCAGAGCAATCGAAAAAGAGGGAATCCTCCCAAATTCCTTCTATGAAGCCACCATCACCTTAATTCCTAAGCCAGAAAGAGACGCAACATTGAAAGAGAATTACAGACCAATATCCCTGATGAACATAGATGCAAAAATACTCAATAAAATTCTGGCCAATAGAATGCAACAACACATCAGAAAGATCATCCACCCAGACCAAGTGGGATTCATCCCCGGTATGCAGGGATGGTTCAACATTCGCAAAACAATCAACGTAATACACTACATTAACAGACTGCAGAAGAAAAACCATATGATTCTCTCAATAGACGCAGAGAAAGCATTTGATAAAATACAACACCCTTTCATGATGAAAACTCTAAGCAAACTGGGTATGGAAGGAACATTCCTTAATACAATCAAAGCAATATATGAAAAACCCACGGCCAACATCCTATTGAATGGGGAAAAGTTGGAAGCATTTCCACTGAAATCTGGTACCAGACAGGGATGCCCTCTCTCACCACTGCTATTCAATATAGTTCTGGAAGTTTTGGCCAGAGCTATTAGGCAAGAAAAAGAAATTAAAGGGATACAAATCGGGAAGGAAGAACTCAAACTATCCCTCTTTGCAGATGATATGATTCTTTATTTAGGGGACCCAAAGAACTCTACTAAGAGACTGCTGGAACTCATCGAAGAGTTTGGCAAAGTAGCAGGATATAAAATCAATCCACAAAAATCAACAGCCTTTGTATACACAGGCAATGCCACGGCTGAGGAAGAACTTCTAAAATCAATCCCATTCACAATAGCTACAAAAACAATCAAATACCTTGGAATAAACTTAACCAAAGACGTTAAAGATCTCTACGATGAAAACTACAAAACCTTAAAGAAAGAAATAGAAGAGGATACCAAAAAATGGAGAAATCTTCCATGCTCATGGATTGGAAGAATCAATATCATCAAAATGTCTATCCTCCCAAAAGCAATTTATACATTCAATGCAATACCCATCAAGATCCCGAAGACCTTCTTCTCAGATATAGAAAAAATGATGCTGAAATTCATATGGAGACACAGAAGACCTCGAATAGCCAAAGCAATCCTGTACAACAAAAACAAAGCCGGAGGAATCACAATACCTGATTTTAGGACATACTACAGGGCAGTTGTTATCAAAACAGCATGGTACTGGTACAGAAACAGATGGATAGACCAATGGAACAGAATAGAAACACCAGAAATCAATCCAAACACCTACAGCCAACTTATATTTGACCAAAGATCCAAATCTAATCCCTGGAATAAGGACAGTCTATTCAATAAATGGTGCTGGGAAAATTGGATTTCCACATGCAGAAGCTTGAAGCAAGACCCATACCTATCACCTTACACAAAAATTCACTCAACATGGATTAAAGACTTAAATCTACGACCCGAAACCATCAAATTATTAGAGAGCATTGGAGAAACCCTGCAAGATATAGGCACAGGCAAAGACTTCCTGGAAAATACTCCAACAGCAAAGGCAGTCAAAACCAAAATTAACATTTGGGATTGCATCAAATTGAGAAGTTTCTGTACTTCAAAAGAAACAGTCAGGAAAGTGAAGAGGCAACCAACAGAATGGGAAAAAATATTCGCAAACTATACTACAGATAAAGGATTGATAACCAGAATCTACAAAGAAATCAAGAAAATCCACAACAACAAAAAAAACAACCCACTTAAGAAATGGGCCAAGGACCTCAATAGACATTTTTCGAAAGAGGAAACCCAAATGGCCAACAGACACATGAAAAAATGTTCAAGATCACTAGCAATCAGAGAAATGCAAATCAAAACCACAATGAGGTTCCATCTCACCCCGGTGAGAATAGCTCACATTCAGAAATCTACCAACAACAGATGCTGGAGAGGATGTGGGGAAAAAGGGACACTAACCCACTGTTGGTGGGAATGCAAACTGGTTAAGCCACTATGGAAGTCTGTCTGGAGATTCCTCAGAAACCTGAACATAACCCTACCATACAACCCAGCCATCCCACTCCTTGGAATTTACCCAAAGGAATTTAATTTGACAAATAAAAAAGCCATCTGCACATTAATGTTTATTGCAGCTCAATTCACAATAGCTAAGACCTGGAACCAACCCAAATGCCCATCAACAGTAGACTGGATAAAGAAATTATGGGACATGTACTCCATAGAATACTATACAGCAGTAAGAAACAACGAAACCCAGTCATTTGCAACAAGATGGAGCAATCTGGAAAACATCATGCTGAGTGAATTAAGCCAGTCCCAAAGAGAAAAATATCATTTGTTTTCCCTGATCGATGACAACTGAGCGCCAAAGAGGAAACCTGTTAAGTGAAATGGACACTATAAGCAACAATGAACTGATCAGCTCCTGTCCTGACTTTAGATGTACAATGTAATACTTTATCCTTTTTAGTATTTGTTGTTGTTGTTGTTGTTCTAGTACTATTGGTTGAACTCAGTAATTAACACACAATTATTCTCAGGTGTTTAAATTTTAACTGAAAAGTGATCCCTGTTAAATCTAAGAGTGGAAAAAGAGAAGGAGGAGATGAACAATTTGGAACATGCTCAATCGGACTGGCCGCAAATGGTGGAGTTAGAAATGTGCAGGGGATTCCAACACAATTCCATCAAGATGGCATGTACCAATGCCATCGCACTAGTCCAAGTGATCAATTTCAGCTCACAATTGATAGCTCTGATAGGTCTAAGAGTCAAAGAGATCACACAAACAAGACAAGTATCTGCTAATACTAACTGATAGAATCAAAAAGGGAGAGAAAGATCCAACATGGGAAGTGGGATACACAGCAGACTCATAGGATGGCAGATGTCCTAAACAACACTCCGGCCTCAGAATCAGCCCTCAAGGCATTCAGATCTGGCTGAAGAGCCCATGAGAGTATAGCAGGCATGGAAAGCCAAGATATCATGGGAAAAAAAAAAAAAGACCTAAATGAATGATCTCTGTGAGTGAGATCCCAGTGGAAAGAACGGGGCCATCAAAGAAGGAGATACCCTTCTCCGAGGGGAGGAGAGAACCTCCACTTTGACTATGACCCTATCTGAATAAGACCAAAGTCAGCGAACTCTAAAGGCTTCCATAGCCCTGGCAACTCATGACTAGAGCCTAGGGAGATTACTGACGCCATGAACAGGAGTGTCAAATTGTTAAGTCAGCAACAGGAGTCACTGTGTACTTACACCCCATGCGGGATCTGTCCCTAATGTGTCGTCTAAAGCCAAGTGATGCTATGACTGGTACTGAAACAGTATTTTTATACTTTGCGTTTCTGTGTGGGCGCAGACTGATGAGGTCTTTGCTAATTATATACTGAAGTGATCTTCTGTATATAAAGAGAATTGGAAATGAAAAAAAAAAAAAACAACCTGGTGTTAAAATGGAAATGGCATAGAAAATTAATTATTTTGAAAAAAAAAATTATGTAGGATCTCTGTCTTTAATGTGCTGTACATTGCTATTTAAGGCTATAATTAGTAATCCAATGGTAGTTTTTTCACTCGATGTTGCTATATGGGCAAAATGTTGAAACCTTTACCTAATATATACTAAATTGATCTTCTGTATACAAAGAGAATTGAAAATGAATCTTTACATGAATGGAAGGGGAAAGGGAGCGGGAGGGGGGAGGGTTGCGGGCGGGAGGGAAGTTATGGGAGGGGGGAAGCCATTGTAACCCACAAGCTATACTTTGGAAATTTATATTCATTAAATAAAAGTTTAATTAAAAAAAATGTATTATCATTTTATTTGAAAGACAGAAACAGACAGAAATCTCCTATTCACTAGTTCACTTCTCAAATGTGCACACCAGCCAGGGCTGGGCCAGGCTAAAGCCAAGAGCCTGAAACTCAATCCAGGTCTTCCATCTGGGTACTTGAGCCATCACCTGCTGCCTCCTAGGGTGCTAATACATTAGCAGGAAGCTGAGTTAGAAGCAGAGTAGCTGGGACTCAACCAGGCATTCTAGTATGGGGGTGCAGGCATCCCTGTCCTTTTATTTTTGTAAAGATTTACTTATTTATTTGAAAGGAAGAGTTATGGAGGGCAGAGGCCGAAGCAGAGAGAGAGAAGTCTTCCATACACTGGTTTACTCCCCAAATGGCCAACAATGGCCAGAGTTACACCAATCCGAAACCAGGAGCCAAGAGCTTCCTCCAGGTCTCCCACATGGGTTAAGGGGTCCAAGCACTTGGGCCATCTTATACTGCATTCACAGGCCATAGCAGAGAGCTGGATGCAAAGAGGAGCTGCCAGGTCTTAAACCAGCGCCCATATGGGATGCCAGCAATGAAGGTGGTGGCTTTACCCACTACACCACAGTGCGGCCCCTGTTCCCTTATTTTTGTTTTAATGAATGTTTCTTTGATAGCTAGTGACCCTGGGCAGTTTTCCTTGTGCCGTTGGTCTTTGTGATTCTTCTTAGGTGAGGAGGGCTGTTTGGGGTGCTCATCTGTTTTCCTGTTGGCTAGACCAGCACATTTTAATTGGAGAAGTGCCTTTGGCTCATGTTTTAGTTTCTCATGACACCTTGGCACATTGTTCTGCTACAAAACACAGACTCTGGACAGAAACTTAATTTATTATGAAGTTGGTTCTTCTCAAAACTGACTCAGGGGGTCAATCACTGATATACTTGAATTACAGCTTTTAAGTTTCTATTGGGCCATTGCAGGAATCAGACTAAATTAAATATAAGGATGCAGACGTGTGATTTTCCCTGTGTGGTGTCGTCATCCAGTAGATGTTGAAGTCAGTCAATAACAAAAACCTCCGCCTTTAAGGCTGAGTTGAATTAGCTGATCCTTGTGCCTCCAGTGCACAGTACTCTTAATTTTCACTTGGTTATTAACTCAGCCTTTCAGCTGGGCTCCCTTTGTTATTTCACTCCCCAGTTCTCTCCTTTACTGCAGACCAGTGATTGCTCTAAAATGCAGATCTGTGCCAGTGCTCTGTTTAAATCCATTCTGTAGCTCATCATTGCTCTGTGATAAAATCCAAGGCCTTTGGACCTACATGAAAGATCTCTGTGAATGAGATTCCGGTGGAAAGAAGGGGCCATCAAAGAAGGAGGTACCTTTCTCTGAAGGAGGAAAGAACTTACACTTTGACTATGGCCTTGTCTAAATAAGGTCGGAGTTTGTGGACTCAAGAGGCTTCTATAGCCTTGGCAGCTCATGACAAGAGCCTCGAGTGATTACTGACATCATAAATAAGAGTGTCAGTTGTTCAATCAACAACAGGAGTCACTGTGTACTTGCTCCCCATGTAGGACCTCTGTCCTTAATGTGTTATACTATTAGAATTAATGGTAAGATAGTCTTCAAACAGTATTTTATACTTTGTGTGTCTGTGTGGGTGCAAACTGTTGAAATCTTTACTTAGTATAGAGTTGATCTTCTGTATATAAAGAAAATTAAAAATGAATCTTAATGAAGAATGGGAGAGAGGGAGTAGGAGGTGGGACGATTTGGGGGTGGGAGGGCGGGTATGGGGGAAGAACCGCTATAATCCAAAAGTTGTACTTTTGAAACTTATATTTATTAAATAAAATATTTCTATAAAAAATCCAATGCCTCAACATGATTTACAAAGTCTTTCCTGATCTGGCTCAGGGACTGGTAAATGCTTTTCTGTAGGAGGTTGGATGGTAAATATTCTGGCTCTGTGGGTTACAGTCCCAGGGACTACGCAGTTCTGCCACAGCACCTGAATGGCTGTATGCAGAGCTAGCAGCTGGCTTCCGCTCTCCACATCAGAGCTTCATTCCTAGACTCAGCCATTTTCATCCCCGCCCCAGCTCGAGCTCCAGCCACAGTGAGTTTCTTCTCATCCTCTGAAGGTGCCACCTGCTGCCTTGATCTGAGCTCCGAGAAGCAGGTCCTCACATCTGGAATGTTCCAACTTCTTTTCCTCCAGGGATCTCTCCATACTTCCAGTTGCAGCTGCTTCTACCCAGCCTTCCCTAATCCTCCCCTTCCTGCACCCAAACTTTCTAGACTGTTTTCTTTTTTTTCATTTATTAAACTTTTATTTAATGAATATAAATTTCCAAAGTACAGCTTATGGATTACAATGGCTTCCCCCTTCCCATAACTTCCCTCCCACCTGCAACCCTCCCCTTTCCCGCTCCCTCTCCCCTTCCATTCACATCAAGATTCATTTTCAATTCTCTTTATATACAGAAGATCAGTTTAGTATATATTAAGTAAAGATTTCTAGACTGCTTCCTAATCTCAGCTGGATAAAATCATCAAACTATCTGCCACAGTAAGTGACCGTGTGTGTTTGTGAATTGCCTGGGAGGACAGACCATTCAGTGTCTTCCCTTCCAGATCCTTTGCCTGAAACACAGCAGGTGCTCAGCCAAAGCAGGTGGAGGTACTCAGCAAAGGTATGGAAGAACATGTATCATGAAGTTGGGTCCTTTCTAGAGAACAGCATTAAACAATCTGTATTTTTGTATTCCTGGTTAATGCCATACATTTTGGAGATGCGAATTTGGCATTCAGGCTGATTCTGCAGGCACATAAACCCTCTGGGTACCATTCCTAATAATTCTGAAGTTTAATTTTTCCGAGTGCCTCTGTCTCCCTAGGGGGAACCCTCAAAGCAGGCTGTTGTTAAGAAGCAGCTCCAACCATGTGTCTTATTAGGCAATTCACTTAACCAATGAGTTATTCAAGTACAGAAAAGTATTTGCAGCATCATAATGGTACCTGGTGTTTAAAGTTAAAAGGCCAAAAGTTAGCAGGGTAGGCAACCATGTGTCGTGAAATAAATGAATTAAATTCTGTATGGCCAACGCTGGTTATAAACGGTGCTGGGGCAGCTTCATTAGCCCCTCAAATAAGCAACTCCCTTACCTCTAATGCCCACTCTCGCCCTTGTTCATGTGAGATCTGTACTGGATTGTGTGTGAGTTTCCTAGGGTGGCACTAATAAACTCCCGCCAACTGGGCAGCTTAAAGCAGCAGGAATTTATTCTTTCCCTGTTGTGGAGGTCGGAAGTCTGGAGCAAGTGTGGCAGGGCCATGCTCCCTTTGAAGCTAAGTGGAGACTCCTTTCCTGTCCCTTTCAGCTACTGGTGCTCCAGCTGTTCTTGGTCGGCGTCACTCCAATCTCCTCTGTCTTCACAAGGCCATGTCTCCACTCTGCATTTGTCCCTTACAAGGACAACTGTCAGTGGAGTTAGGGCCAAGCCAGGATCATACTCCAGGATGAACTCTTCTCAGCCTCTGTAACTTAATTACATCTTTAAAGATACTTTTCCCACATAAAGTCATGTTCATAGATTTTAGGGGTTAGGATATGGACATATCTTTTGGAGGGGGGTACCACTACAGGTGGAATTTAATTCTCCTGCTCCTTCACTTCCTCCCTTCTGAAGGTTGGTTGCCACTGAGAGCCCTCTCACAATACCAGTTCCCACGTTACGTGCTTTTCATATGAGTTAGTATTATTCATCCCACTAGTTTAGCCTGCATGTGCTTTGTATCTCCCTTATTCTCTCCTTAGTTGTATGAGCTCCCATAGTGGCTCACTAGCAGTAGCTATAGCACCTCCCATCGACATTTCTCCCTCTCTCCACCTCCCTGCCATTGTCAGTGAGCTCATGAAATTTAAGTCAAAGGAGGCAGAACTGTAGTCAGAGCAGTCCTCCGTTGTACTTGCATTTAGCTGCCACATGGTGCCTCTGTTGAAGACAGGCCTGGTGCAGTTTGGTAGACATACTGTGGAATGTGCCCTGGTGCTCTTCACCTTGTTTCATCACCGTGTTCTATGCTTAGGCTCCCAGTCTTTGCATTTGCACTTAGTTTCCCAGAGCCCAGTCACTGGCCAGGGTGTCTGGGCTGCATTCCTGTCCAGCATGAGCTACAAAGCTGTAAAGAAACCTCTTCCTCCCACACAAACACTTAAACTTTTGAATAGACAACAGATTACCATTCATTCATTCAAGGTCTAGCGCTGTTCTAGTCTCCTGGCATGTAGCAGTGACAAAGCAATGACGCCCACTCTTGTAGTACTAGCATTTTAGAGGTAGACAACAAGCATAACAAGTAGATAAAAAGTATAGATAAGTGTTACAGAGGACAGTTACCTCAGGATTCTGAGCAGACAAGTAACGTAGTCTGATTTAAGCTTCAAAAAAGAGTGTTAAGTGTTAAGAATTTATTGAGGGGCCGGTGCTGTTGTGTAGTGGGTAAAGCCGCCACCTGCAGTGCTGGTATCCCATATGGGCACCGGTTCTAGTCCTGGTTGCTCTACTTCCAATCCATCTCTCTGCTGTGGCCTGGGAAAGCAGTAGAAGATGGCTCAAGTCCTTGGGCCCCTGCACTCATGCGGGAAACCCTGAAAAAGCTCCTGACTCCTGGCTTTGGATTGGCACAGCTCTGGCCATTGTGGCCAATTGGGGAGTAAACCAGCAGATAGAAGACCTCTCTCTCTCTCTCTCTCTCTCTCTCTCTCTCTCTCTCTGCCTCTCCTTCTCTCTCTGTGTAACTCTGACTTCCAAATAAGTAAATAAATCTTAAAAAAAAAAAGTGGATTGAAGAATGAGCCAGGAAACAGCAGAGAGAACAGCAAGGAAACCCTTCTAATCATATAGGTGACGATGATAGTGGCTTGGAGCTGGATGGTAACAGTGGAGAGAATGTCCTGTTGTTCTGCTGTAAGTCAGAAGTTCAGCACAGCAAAGCTCAGAAAGATCTTCTGCTTAGCCTTGTTTCTTCCAAGGGCCATTTGGCTATTTACAACGTCACTTGCAGGCCATACAGAGTTATTAGTCTTGCTGTCTTGATGGAGGGGCTTAAAGCAGGGTCAGTTGGTCCTGCTCCTGGGGTGTTCCCCTCTGGGAGGTCTGGAACTTCTCACACCAATCGCTGTCTTTCATCCCCAGTGAATAGCTTTGGGTTCTAGCATCTTAGGAAGTGATGGCCTTGAGAGAGTCTCAAAGGTCCTGTGCTTTTCTGTTTTCCGAATCCTGGCTTCCACATCCTTGTTTACCCGTGAGTAAAGCAGAGGAGGAGACTCCACACTTGCCAAAGCTGCTGTGTTTAATTTTGAGGTATGATTTATGATTCTCATTTAATGGAGGCTGATAGATCTGTGTTGCGCGCTCAAGGTGTAAAAACATCAGACATCTTTCATCTTTTCAATTAGTTGCAGTGGAATATTATTATCTTAATTTTGTCAGGTATGAGAAGTGAGAGTAAATAACTTAACCAAAATCACAGGACATGTTGAGATTGACCTCATACCTCTGACTACAAAGCCAGTGTTTTTAACTATCAAATAATATCCCTAGAACAATTGCTCCATCAACTTCTCCAAGAAGCAGCCATATGAATGTTGGAGTGACTGCGGTTAGACTCACAGCATTGGAGGTTAAATTACTTCTCCCTGTCTCAATAGAAGAAGTGTTATGCAAGCACATTTCTGGCAGATGAGGTCAAGGGAAGAAAGGAGTCATGTTACATCCGAACAATGGAGTGTTATCTTCCAGAAGGTACACTGAGCTCAGATCACGCATCTGTCAGAAACTGATTGGGGGAACTTGGAAAGGTTTCTGGAACCCAACAATAGAAATGCCTTTTCTGAGACTATTGAATGAGAAAGAGCGAAATGGGATTCCATGGCAATGAGCAACTTCTCCTCATCTCCACCATCATTTCAGTTCTCTATCATTGTGCAGCATTGTCTACCTGGATGTTTGGAAGTTAAATATCTGTGACATTTCCCAAAAGACTTCCTCGTTACCCTAGATTTTGAGGGTATGGTGCCTGCTCATTTTGTATCCTGGGTGTTATTTGGAAGCTTTTCCCTTGATGATCAGGGTGGAAAATTTGATCATAAATGTAGCAGAATAGGCTAGCTGTGAGGAAGTAGGGCATCCAAGTTGGCTGTTTGTAGTACCCGTGGCTCCCTCGACTAGACTGTTTCTGCTCATGCTAAACTCACTGATGGGTAGATGTCAGCATTCCTATCTGGCTAGACTCTTATCCATTGTGGTGGGAAAACTTTTTTCTGCCAAGGGCCACTTAGATATTTACAGTGTCACTCATGGCCATACAAAATTATCATCCTAAAAATTAGCCTGCTATAGTGTGAGTGAATTTCAAGTCCTGCCTGCATTTGCTTTGGCAAGGCCAGCCAAATGATTCTGTAGGCTCATATGGCACATGGGGCAGACGTTTCTCTCCTCTGGGACAAATAGCTGTAAGATGTTTCTGCTCTGGGTCTGTCTGGAGGTACGAATGACATTTATTTGAATGTCCAATGAAAACAGCTACGTCCTGGAGTATGTACTAAGATGACCAAATGACAGGAATTAGGGGGATTCTCCACTGGGGGAGAACAGGTTTGGTCTCTCAGTGACTGCCTGGAGCCTAATTTCTGGCTGGCTGGGGTCCTTGGTTTTATGCTCAGGGAAGTAGCTGCCTTCTGCTTGTTTGTAGAGTGTAAGATCTTTAGCATTGCTCTCAGAGCCTTGCATTCTTCCGCTTGAGATGTGTAAGTCAGCTTGATTCTGGATTTCTTTTTTCTAGAAGGAGAAAGTTAAATAAATAAATAAAAAGGATGCAAGGTGTTTATGGTGACAGTTAGGTCGTCTGTCTCTGAGACGCACACATCTCCCTTGCGGGGGACAGATCAAGATCCGGTCTCTTCCCTTTCTTACAGGTAGTGGCCCCATGAGCCATCAGAGGCCCAAGTGTGAAGAGAGGGGCAGCAAGGAGATGTCAGGTCTCAGCTTGGCTGCTTTTGAGCATGGAGAGCTCTGAGGCAGCTCTGAAGCAAGGAAGGTGGTTGGGGGTTTGGCCCGCTCTCTCCTTGGCCTTGGCTCAGGGAGAGAACCAGGAATTCTGGGGACTGAGCCCAGAGGGGTGCCCTTGACATCCTGGAGACTCCCGATTGCCCCCTGATTACAGGGTTTTCTTCTCAGCCTCTGTCTTATGCTGCACTCTCCGTTTGCCCTGTAGTTTCTGGTGCTTCATATTCAGGCATTAAAAGGCTCAATGTCCTTCAGTTACTGGGCAGAGGGGCCAGCGAGTGGGTTAGGTGTAAGGGCTCAACACTGTTATGCAGTCTTTGGAGGCTAGCCAAGGCTACCAATAAAATAAAGTCCTCAGATGCAAGCTTTGCCCAAGATTTCTCTGTGGGTTTGTGTGCAGACCCACTGCTCACTTTGTGGCATCCAGGCCCAGATGGAGGCCCAGCAACTCAATGTGTAAGTATTTGAAATTTGTAAGGCAGGCTAATTACTGCTAAAGAAAGTAGGGTCTGTCTGGCTATCTTGACATATATACCTTTGTATCAACAAATATCAACAAATACAAAACTAATATTCAATCATATAAACAAAACTTTAGCTTATGTATGACCAAGTTGACCAGTTGTTGAAATTTTATTATTGTACATATCTGAATGTTCTCTTGATGGGCTGCCAATGCTTCAAGGATTAAGTAATTGAGTGACAATGATTGCCATCCACAAATTATATTTGTGCCACAAGATTTATTTTTGCCTTCTTTTCAGCCAAACTGTTAATTATGCTGTCAAAATCATGATGTTCACATACCTGGTGTTTTGTTGACAGTCATATTAGTGCCATTCAAAATGAGATCCTGGGCCCCCAGTGGATGGGACTTATGAGGCTTCATTAAAATGTTCATGGAAAACTGGGAATTAAGAGTATGAAATGAGTTAATTTTGGTACAGGAATTTTATTGCAAATTTATCTGTAGTACACGGAAAATGTGTATTATAAAAATTATGCATGGATGTTAAGATTTTTTTGTACCAAAATAACCTCATTTTTATTTCCATTTTTATGAACTTTCAAAATTTCTTTTCTTTTTTTTTAAAAAAGATTTATATATATATATATATATATATATATATATATATATATATATATATACATATATTTGAAAGAGTTACACCGAGAGAGGAGAAGCAGAGAGAGACAGAGAGGTCTTCCATCCATTGGTTCACTCCCCAATTGGCCACAATGGCTGGAGCTGTGCCAATCCGAAGCCAGGAGCCAAGAGCTTCTTCTAGGTCTCCCACGTGGATGCAGGGGCCCAAAGACTTGGGCCATCCTCCACTGCTTTCCCAGACCACAGCAGAGAGCTGGATCAGAAGTGGAGCAGCTGAGTTTCAAACTGGCGCCCATATGGGATGCTGGTGCTTCAGGCCAGGGCATTAACCTTCTGTACCATACAGTGCCAGCCCCAAAATTTATTTTATTTTCAAAAATTTTTAATTATGCAATATTTGCATATTTTTATGGGGTTCAGTGCAATATTTCAACACATATACATGGTATAGATCAATGAAACCAGGCATAAATCAATGAAACCAGGCAGCCAGCAGTTCTGTTTCCGTATCTTTCACCAGGTTTTGAGGCTTTCAGCTCCTCTCCTCCAGGTCTTTATACAGAATATAGTACATCATTGTGAACTGTAGTTGCCCCACTGTGCTGTGGACGCTAGGATCTGTTCATTCTGAGTGTGCTTTGTGACCCGTTAATATTTCCTTTCCCCCTCATCCTTCCCAACCTCTAGAAATCACTATTCTACATTCATAACATTTTTTTAAAAATTTTCTTATATTATAAAGGGCAGACATTTGGGGAAATGGTTAAGACACTGCTTGGATGCACACATTCCTTATTGCAGTGCTTGAGTTTGAGTCCTGGCTCTATTTCTGATCCAACTTTTTGTTCATGTGCACCCTGGGAGACAGCACACGATGGCTGAAATACTTGGGTCACTGCCACCTCCTTGGGAGATCTGAATTGGGTTCTAGGCTCCTGGTATTGTCTTGACATATCCTTGGCTGTTGTAGGCATTTGGGAAATGAATTAGCAGATGGAAGACCTGTGTCTGTCTTACTGTCTGGCTTTGCCTATCAAATAAGATTAACATAAATAAGCTTCAAAAGATGGAGGATCCCCATTTGACTTACTGTATCTGCCTTTCAAATAAATAAATACTTCCACATATAAGACAGAGCATAGTGATATTTTTCATTTTGTCTTTCTGTGTCTGACTTACTTCACTTAACATAATGATCTCTAATTCCATTCATTTACTGAAAATATCAGCATGTCTTTCTTTTTTGTGGCTGAATAATATTCAATTTTGTGTGTCTGTCACATTTGCTTTATCAATTCATTCATTGTTAATGGACCTCTAGGTTCATTTCCTATCTTGGCTATTGTGAATAGTGCTGCAATGAACATGGGAGTGCAAGTATTTCTTTCATAGCCTGATTTCACTTTTGCATATGTATACACACACACACACACACACATGCAGAAGTGGGATAGCTGGGTCATAGGGCAGATTTATTTTTGGTGTACTGAGAATCTTTCATACTCTTCACAATAACGGCTGCACTAATTTATATTCCCAACAGTAAATCTAAAATGTCTCCATTTCTCCACATCCTTTCCAGGATTTTGTATTTTGTCTTTTTGATAATAGCCAGTCAAACTGGAGTGAGATGATACCTCATGGTGGTTATTTTTTAAGATTTTATTTATTTATTTGAGAGGTAGAGTTACAGACAGTGAGAGGGAGAGACAGAGAGAAAGGTCTTCCGTCTGTTTGTTCACTCCCCAATTGGCCACAATGGCCAGAGCTGTGCCAATCTGAAGCCAGGAGCCAGATGTTTCTTCCCGGTCTCCCATGTGGGTGCAGGGGCCCAAGGGCTTGGGCCATCTTCTACTGCTTTCCCAGGCCAAGCAGAGAGCTGGATTGGAAGAGAAGCAGCCAGGACTAGAACCAGCGCCCATATGGAATGCTGGGACCACAGGCGGAGGATTAACCTACTGCACCACGGCGCCGGCCCCCTCATTGTGGTTTTGATTTATATTTCCCTGATGGCTAGTGATACTGAGCATTATTTTTCATATATTTCTTGGCCATTTGTATTCCCTCTGAGAAATGTCTGGATCCTTTGTCCCTTTCTTAACTGGATTGTATGTTTTGGTTTCATTGTGTTTTCTTGTTTGTATGTGGATTTATTTGTCAGGTACATAGTTTGAAAGTTTCTTCTCCCATTTTGTCAACTGTCTTTTCACTCTATTTATGGCTTCGTTTGCTGTGCATAAGTTTCTTAGTTTTGTGTAATCCTATTTTGTCTGATTTTGCTTTTGTTGCCTGTGTTTTTGGAATTTTATCTCCACCCTCCCCCAAAAAATTACTGCCTAGTCCAATGTCATGAAGTGTTTTCTTCTAATGTTTTCATAATTTTAATCTTTTTTAAAAGATTTTATTTATTTATTTGAGATGTAGAGTTACAGACAGTGAGAGGAAGAGACAGAGAGAAAGGTCTTCCTTCCGTTGGTTCATTCTCCAAATGACCACAACGGCTGGAGCTGTGCCAATCCGAAGCCAGGAGCCAGGAGCTTCTTCCCGGTCTCCCATGCAGGTGCAGGGGCCCAAGGACTTGGGTCATCTTCTACTGCTTTCCCAGGCCATAACAGAGAGATGGATTGGAAGAGGAGCAGCTGGGACTAGAATCGGTGCCCATATGGGATGCTGGCGCTGCAGGCAGAAGATTAACCTACTGTGCCACGGCACCAACCATCCCCCCCCCCTTTTTTTACACGTGATCTTAACCAAAAGGCTGAGAAGTGATTTTATTTATTTAGTTTTAATCTTTTTATTCTTTTTTATTTGAGAGGTAGAATTACAGACATTGAGAGGGAGAGACAGAGAGAAAGGTTTTCTTTTTTTTTTTTTTAACTTTTATTTAATGAATATAAATTTCCAATGTACAGCTTATGGATTACAATGGCTTCCCCATCCCATAACTTCCCTCCCACCCGCAACCCTCCCCTCTCCCGCTCCCTCTCCCCTTCCATTTGCATCAAGATTCATTTTCAATTCTCCTTATATACAGAAGATCAATTTAGTATATATTAAGTAAAGATTTCAACAGTTTGCACCCACATAGAAACACAAAGTGAAACATACTGTTGGAGTACTAGTTATAGCATTAAATCACAATGTACAGCACATTAAGGACAGAGATCCCACATGAGGAGCAAGTGCACAGTGACTCCTGTTGTTGACCCAACAAATTGACACTCTAGTTTATGGCGCCAGTAACCACCCTAGGCTGTCGTCATGAGTTGCCAAGGCTATGGAAGCCTTCCAAGTTCGCCGACTCTGATCATACTTAGACAAGGTCAAGAAAGACAGGGTGAGGATAGTAACCAATGACCCTAAGAGTGGCATTAACCAGGTCTGAACAATTATACAGCATTAAGTGGGGAAGAGGACCATCAGTACACACAGGTTGGGAGTAGAGCCATTGGTGGTAGAGTAGAGGTTATGATTACAAAGGAATGAGGCCCAAGTGCGCTAGACAGGGTCTAGAACAATGGACAGAGTCATTATTAGCGGAGATAAGAAAGGTGCTGTCTAAGCTACAATTAAGTTTTCTGATTGAGAGGCAAATAGAACCTGACAGAAGGGGCTTGATAATAATCTGTTGGGCTTTAGGCCTTGAAAGTTAAGAGGCCCAGACCTATCTATCTCTTCACAAGGGGTACATCCTAAGGGAGGTGTGAACCTCCTAGGGGAAGGCACTCTGCTGACTTTCATTACTTGGCTGGGCTGGGAGGAGAGCTGGCCAGGTAAAGGCAGGTGGTATCTCTAACAAGAAATTTACAGTTCTGCCTGCAATGTTGCTGACCCTACTTGGCTGTCCCCTCAACTGCAGTGGTCACTTTGGAAGTTGGGCTGAGTGAAGGGCTTTTCAGCTTGGAGCCAATAAGATCTGTGGCTCTGACCTGGGCATCTTCAACTCCAGGGCAGGTCCATTTCCAGTGATCCAACTCTTGGCAGAGCTGCCAGGGCTCTTCACAAGTTGACTTCTGCTGAAACCCAGGCTTACCACATTGAAAGCCACTGCAGTGGACTGGCCTGTTGGGTCTCCTTGAGGGCAGATCACTGTACAGATCAACCATTAATAGGCCTGCCACCCATTGCTTCTGATGCCTAGCTTTCTTTTCCTCCTGGTTTTTGTTAAAGCAGACCAGAGGATGCAAGTCAAGGGAGTGCCCGTATCCCATCTCTAATCTTCGGTGGCCTGAACTACAAGTCTATAGTCACAGGCATGTTCTGTAGTAGTTTTTCTAAGGTAGACAATGCCCATGAGGAAAATTATATTCTCACTTTAAAACTTTCTTTCCCTTTGGTCTGAAAGGGAGGTTTTTTCTACTTACTGCCATCAGCGAAGTAAATCTAGCTATGAGATTATAATTTAAGCTCTTATTTTGGCTATGCTATTACAGAAAAATGTTAGCCATCTCTTGTATAAGGTCTAAAGATTAAATTGTGCGTCCTACAGATTCCTTCATAATAGAATTAGTTTCTTACCTTGAAGAGAATAGAGAAATGAAAGAACAAGTTGGGCTTAGAATAGAGAAATGAGGGAGCAAGTCCTAGATCGCTTGCTGACAATAGCAATATCACATGAATACTTAGCAAACAGTTTCAACCATTAGATAACAACTTAAGAAAACATTTACCAGAAGGTCCAATGCCTTCTATAAATTTTAAGAATCATGTATTTGGAAACACCTCTTAAATATCTAACATGGTGTAGTTTGTTTAACCAGTAAACTTAAGCACAACCATGTAAAATGTTTTTAGTTTCTTTCTACCAACAAGTATAAAACATATGATACAGAGATTCGGGTCACACGAATTAAAATGTATCTTTGAATAATTTTAGCAGCTTAAATTTATGGACAATCTTATCTATAAGCCAATTAAAATAAAATTCTTATTAAAATTTTCCCATGTGGACATACAATATGTACAAACATATAACATAATAGACCAATATAGCAATTTCAATAATAGCTTTTAAAATCTTTAACTCTTTTTGTAGATTGCCAATTGACTTGAATTGCTTTTTGCTTTTAGTAACCTCAGTTAACCATACTTGAGAGAAAGGTTTTCTATCCGCTGGTTTACTCCCCATATGGCTGCAATGGCTGGAGCTGGGCCGATTTGGAGCCAGGAGCCAGGAGCCAGGAGCCAGGAGCCTCCTCCAGGTCTTCCATATTGGAGCAGGGGCCCAAGCACCTGGTCCATCCTCTACTGCTTTCCCAGGTCATAGCAGAGAGCTGGATTGGAAGAAGAGCAGCCAGGACATGAACTGGCACCACAGGTGGAGGATTAACCTCCTGTGCCACAGTGCCAGTCCCCATAGTTTTAGTCTTCTATTTAAGTCTTTGGTCAATTTTGAGTTGATTTTTGTATAGGTTCAGAGGTGAGTGTGTGGGGAACTTATTTCAGTCTTCTGCATATGAATATTAAGTTTCCCAAAAATACATTTTAAAAATTTTATATATTTGAAAGGAAGAATTATGGGGTGGGGGGAGAGAGAGAGAGAGGGATGGATATTTGATTCATTGATTCATCCCCCAAATGGCCACAATGGTTATCGTTGGGCCAGGCTGAAACCAGGAGCCAGGAGCTTCTTCCAGGTCTCCCACATGGGTGCAGGGGCCCAAGCACTTGGGCCATTTTTCACTGATTTCCCAGGTGCATTAGCAGGGAACTGGATTAGAAGTGGAGTAGCTAGCTGGTGCCGTGACTCACTTGGCTAATCCTCTGCCTGTGGCGCTGGTATCCCAGGTTCTAGTCCCTGTTGGGGCACCAGTTCTGTCCCAGTTGCTCCTCTTCCAGGCCAGCTCTCTGCTGTGGCCCGGGAAGGCAGTGAAGGATGGCCCAGGTACTTGGGTCCTGCACCCGCATGGGAGACCAGGAGGAGGCACCTGGCTCCTGGCTTCGGATTGGTGCAGTGTGCCGGCCGTAGTGGCCATTTGGGGGGTGAACCAATGGAGGGAGGACCTTTCTCTCTGTCTCTCTCTCTCTCACTGTCTAACTCTGCCTGTCAAAAAAAAAAAAAGTGGAATAACTGGGACTCAAACTGGCACCTATATGGGATGCTGCCTCTAGGAATACTTATTATGGAGACTATCCTTTCTCCAGATTTTTTAGCATCTTTATCAAATGTCAGTTGGTTGCAGATAAATGGATTGATTTCTGGGATCTCTGTTTTATTCTGTTTATTATGAGTCTGTTTCCATGCCAGTACCATGCTGTTTTGGTTACAACAGCTTTGTGGTATGTTTTGAAATCTGGTATTTTGATGCTTCCAACTTTGTTGTTTTTCTTGGAGATTATTTTGGTTACTTGGACTCATTTTTGCTTCCATATGAATTTTAGGATTGTTTTGTCTAGTTCTGTGCTGAATATAATTTTTTGATAGGGATTACTTGAATCTGTAAATTATTTTGAATAAAATTGACATTTTAACAATATTAATTCTTCTAATCTATGATCATTGGAGGTATTTTTTTTTGGCGTGGCTTCTAAAATTTCTTTTAATATTTTGCAGTTTTCATTGTAAAGGGCTTTCATATCCTAGGTTAAATTTTTTTTTTAGCTATTGTGAATGGAATTGTTCTGATAATTTCTTTCTCACTGAGTTTATATTGCTGTATAAAAATGCTCATGATTTTTGTGTTGACTTTGTTATCCTTTGACTTTAGTGAGTTAATTCATCAGTTCTCATAGTCTCTTGTAGGTTCCTCTCTAAGTAAAATCAAGTCATCTACAAATAGGAATAATTTAATGTTCTCTTTTCTGTTTGTAGGTCTCTTACTCCTTTTTATTGTCTAATGGCTCTGGCTAAAACTTTCAGTACTGTGCTGAGTAAGAGCAGAGAGAGTGGATGTCCTCATCTGTTTACAAGTCTTAGAGGAAATGTTTTAGCTTTTCTCTATTCAATATGATGTTGGCTGTGGGTTTTTCATACATAGCCATTATTTTTTTAAAGGAAATCTTAGGTATCTATATTAATAACAGGTTTAGTATGCTTTCTCCAAAATGCTTGATATCAGAAGTATTGTAGATTTCAGAGTTTCAAATATTTGTGAAAACTTTAACTGGCATTTTAATGTCATACCTGAATTCAAAAAGTTTGGATTTTGGAGCATTTCAGATTTTGTTGTTTTTTTTTTTTTAACTTTTATTTAATGAATATAATTTCCAAAGTACAGCTTATGGATTACAATGGCTGCCCCCTCCCCATAACTTCCCTCCTACCCCCCCGCATACATAGCCATTATTACATTGAGATATGTTCCTCATTTGTTCAAGATTTTTACTATGAATGGATATTGAATATTGGCAATTTTTTTTTTGACAGGCAGAGTGGACAGTAGAGAGAGACAGAGAGAAAGGGCTTCCTTTTTGCCGTTGGTTCACCCTCCAATGGCCGCCGCGGTAGGCGCACTGCGGCCGGCGCACCGCGCTGATCCGATGGCAGGAGCCAGGTGCTTCTCCTGGTCTCCCATGGAGTGCAGGGCCCAAGCACTTGGGCCATCCTCCACTGCACTCCCTGGCCACAGCAGAGAGCTGGCCTGGAAGAGGGGCAACCGGGACAGAATCCGGCGCCCCGACCGGGACTAGAACCCGGTGTGCCGGCGCCGCAAGGTGGAGGATTAGCCTGTTGAGCCGCGGCGCCGGCTGAATATTGGCAATTTTTTATTTCTATCAGGTGATCATATGATTTTTATCCTCCATTCTGTTGGTGTGGTATGTTATGCATAGCTGAGCCATCTCTGCATTCATAGGCTCAATCCCATTTAATCATGATGAATGATTTTTTTGATATGTTGATGAATGATTTTTTTGATATGTTGATGAATGATTTTTTTTTTGATATGTTGCTGTTAAGTGGGTCGGTAATACTTTGTTGAGATTCTTTTTTATTTGTGTTCATCTGGGATATTGATCTATAGCTTGTTGCTGTTCTTACTTAGTTTTGGAATCAAGTTAATCCTGCCTCCTAGAATCAGTTTGGAAGGATTTTCTTCTTCTTAATTTGTAAGGATAATTTGAGAAGAACTGGTATTTATTTTTCCTTAAAAGTTTGATAGAACTCAGCAGTGAAGCCATCTGGTCTTTGACTTTTCTTTATTGGAGTTTTTTTTTTTTTAATGTATGGATTAAATCTCATTACTCACTGTTGGTCTATTCACATTTTTATGTCTTCATGGTTCAATTTTGGAAAGTTATATGTGTCTAGAAATGTATCCTTTTCTTCTAGGTTTTTCATTTTGTTGGTATATGGTTGTTCATAATATTTTTAAATGATCTTTAGTGTTTCTGTGGTTGTGTCTACACATATCCTATTGGTTCTGTTTTTCTGGAGAACCCTAATTCAATGAGTTTACATGGAGCCATAAATCATAAGACAGAGAGATGCATACAAGTATATGCTTGACACAATAGGACTCATTATTTTATGATCTTTCCTCATTAAAAGCTATTGAGAAAGATTGGGTAAATTAGATTCTTTCTCTCTTGTCCTCTTTAAAAACATGTGTTTATTGAATGATTTATTTGAAAGAACAACAAAATTGCCACCAACATCGATTCAATTCAAGCCACATTTATAATTGTTATTTATGTGCCAGAGCCTACACTAAATGCTAAAACAAGCAAATGTCTGCATTCTTTGAGAGTTGAGACAGTTACATAGCAATAAAAATTTCATCTGATCCAGGATTGCTGGGTGGTTCTGCTGTATAGAAGGCAGTGTTGAGAGTTGTATTTTTCATTTGAACAGAGCTTGACTTTCAAGATTTGCGAGGAACTTAACTTCCAGAGACAAAGGTAACTAGTGCCTTTTTGTGCTCTGGGTAGGGAGCCACAAGACACCTGATGTAAGAAACAAACAAAAAAGTCACATTGGTTTAATATATTCAAGTGTTATCCCAATCACCACATGTTTACAACTATTCTTATTATTCAAGAATCTCCTTAAGAAATAATATTGCAGGCCCCTGATTCTAACAAATCCCAGAGATGACAGCACATGATGCACAGGTACTAACTTCCTATCATTTTTACTTCCTGTTGAAAACTGACAGAAATATGTGGACTCAAGACCTGTTACCCGGAGGATGTGGATTCAAATTGCAAAGTGGTTGTGTGACTTTGGGAGGTTGCTTAATCTCTCTGAGCCTTGGTTTCCTCATTTGTAAAATGGAGACATGCTTGGCTAATAACAGGTATTCTGTTGAAACTAAATGAGTGGTTGGCCAGTGCCGCGGCTCACTTGGCTAATCCTCCGCCTGTGGTGCCAGTATCCCAGGTTCTAGTCCTGGTTGGGGCGCCGGATTCTGTCTCGATTGCTCCTCTTCTAGTCCAGCTCTCTGCTGTGGCCCGGGAAGGCAGTGGAGGATGGCCCAAGTGCTTGGGCCCTGCACCAGCAAGGGAGACCAGGAAAAAGCACCTGGCTCCTGGCTTCGGATCAGCGCAGCACAGCTGCCGTAGCAGCCATTTGGGGGGTGAACCAATGGAAAGAAGACCTTTCTCTCTGTCTCTCTCTCTCACTGTCTAACTCTGCCTGTCAAAAAAAAAAAAACAAATCAAAACAAAAAAACAAAAAAACCCACAAAAACTAAATGAGTGGCTTTATGAAGGCACTTCAAAAAATTCTTGTGATAATAGAATTAAAATATAATGCAGTTTCCACCAGCTTTTTGAAGGACTCTTGTGTGTTAGTCAGATTTTTATCACTTTAACCAAAATACTGGAGAGAAGATTCTTAGGATGGAAGATTTTGGCTTTCAGTTTGGAGATGCGTGTCCAAGAGCAGGTGGATCCATTCGTCTGATTTTTAAAAAAGATTTATTTATTTGAAAGACAGAGTTACAGGGAGAGGTAGAAGGAGGGAGGGAGGGAGGGAGGGAGGCAGAGAGAGAGAGAGAGAGAGAGAGAATAAATCTTCCTTCTGCTTGTTCATTTGCCGAATGGCCACAACAGCCAGAGCTGAGCTGATTTGAAGCCAGGAGGCAGGAGGCAGGAGCCAGGAGCTTCTTCTGGGTCTCCCACATGAGTGTAGGGGACCAAGCACTTGGGCCATCTTCCACTGCTTTCCCAGGCACATTAGCAGGGAGCTGGATCAGAAGTGGAGCAGCCGGGACTCAAACTGGTGCCGTATGGGATGCTGGCTCTTCGGGCTGGGACTTTAACCCGCTGCACCACAATACTGGCCGCAGTGGGGGCGAGCAGTGGCAGAGCAGGTGCAGAGGAATGGTCACATGGGGATCTGGGAAGCAGAGAGAGATAGGATGCCTGGTCTCCTCCACCCTCACTGTGGTTTCTTCTTATAAAGCCACCATGGTTGGATCATGGGGCTTTACCCTAGCATCCTAATTCAATCCAGTCACTTCCCAGAGGCCACACGTGCAGACACCATAATTAGATCAAACCTCCCCCCTAATCCAATAACCATTATCTTTAATCCTTAATGTAAGATTTTGAGGTTCAAATGTCTGCATGAGTTTGGGGAGCAAATTCTGCTCAATCTGTAACTTACACAATATTTAATTTTTGTAATTTAATATTTTTTAATTTTGTAATTTAATATTTAATTTAATATAATTTTAATGTGAATTTCAAATTCTCAGCATTAAGTACTGTTACCATTGGCCTCTCCAACATGGGGCCAATGGTAACAGCTCCAGCTCTACCTGTGCCCTGGTATGGGGCCTCCATTTCCAGTGAGCCTCCCTTTAGCTCCTTCATGAAGATAGCAATCCTGGAGAGCGTGCTATGTGCATGATCTCTCCGATTCTTCGCAACAACCCTCAGGCTGCTGAGGGGTGACTGAGGCACAGGAAGGCAAGCAGGCTGTCTGATGTCACATGGTTCGGCTGCATCAGAGGCAGGATTTGCACCCAGGCAGAAGCTGTCCCTTAGCTCTGCTGTCCATGACTTTCACTGGGTATCAGTGTGGCTCCACTGCAAAACTCTGTGGAGCAAATGAAACAACCCAAGGGACTCAGTCCTTGAACTGACTCCTTGTCCAGTGCTCAGTCCATCATCGGCACTGGAATATGGCAGCCAAAAGGGCCGTTTGGTGGCCTGACTCATCAGCCAGCATCTGCCCTCTGCTAATCATCGTGTCTCCTGTGGCTTTTGAGCTGTGTGTCCCAGCCCAGAAAGCTCAACTCTAGCTTTTGGGATGATCCTTTGAGAGCTATCAATTTGTTTTACTGAGAGGAACTCCAAATATTTGACTAAGCTTTCTTTTGAGCTTCGGGGTTCTTCTTCCATGTAGAAATATTCATCCTAGAGATCTCTCTGTATGAAGGAAAACCAGGTTTGCTTGGAAAGTAATTTAATGTCGACTCTGACTACACATTCTCCATGGTAAGGTTTCCGCTGGTCTCCAAAAGCTGCTTTCCCTGGGGGGTGCGTGTTCTCACTTGGTGGCGTCATAAGGAGATGGCGTTTGGTGCCACCTTCTGGGTCAGCTGCTTCTTTGCAGCTCTGGGAATTGTGAAGGATCCCAGGGGAGGACATCCTTTCCATTATTTATGTGGCTGGGGTGCTGGTGAATTTAGGCAATTAGTGGAGACAGTCGGCTGCACACCCAGCCAGGTCCTGGCTAAAGGTGTTTAATTATTCAGGTATGCTTCTTAATTAAGAAGAGATTTTGCCAGAAGGAGAAAGCCGAAGGAAAGCCAAACGCCTTCCTGCCCTTCAGGGATGGCCAAGAGACTTTTTAGAATAAATAGGTTTGCCTCTAAAGGCATCATGCAAAAAAAAAAAAAAAAAAAAAAAAGTTTGCTAATCCTCTATCGGTAAGGCAGAGGAAATGAATCTGTTGTGACAGAGAAGGATGCGGGAGGTAACTTTCATTTTTCACATTCTGGTGCCTTCATGGTCATGCTCCTTATTAAAATGTGAAAGCCGAGACCTGGTGGCTGGGGAGTTAATTACTGATCTGAGACAGTTTCAGAAAACACTGTTAGGAACTTGCCTCACTGCAGATAATGGCAGTAATTGATAGCTAGGAGAAGGTGGCTTTGTCTGATGGAAACTCCAGCTGTAAACAGTAACATCTATCTATTGCCAGACATGAAAGGATTCAGAAGACTGAGCGTAGATTGTCCTGTCACAGGCAGATGTGCCTCACGGACCAGAACTCCTCGATGGGGAAGTGTTCCAACAGTACTTTTGAAGCCATGTGCTGTTTCTTTCTTTCTTTTTTTTTTAAGATTTATTTTATTTATTTACAGAGAGAGAGAGAGAGGTCTTCCATCTGTTTGTTCACTCCCCAGATGGCCGCGATGGCCGCAATGGCCGAAGCTGCGCCAATCCGAAGCCAGGAGCCAGGAGCTTTTTCCAGGTCTCCCACGTGGGTGCAGGGACCCAAGGACTTGGACCATCTTCTACTGCTTTCCCAGGCCATAGCAGAGAGCTGGATCAGAAGAGGAGCAGCCAGGACTAGAACCGGCACCCATATGGGATGCCGGCACTTCAGGCCAGGGCTTTAACCTGCTGCGCCACAGCAGCGGCCCCTCACATGCTATTTCTTAACTTACCATTCCAGCCATGGGGAAAGTCTGAAGAGTGGGCTTCCCCACTCCCAGGTGCCAGGAAGTTAGGTGTCCCAGCATCCTATCATCAGGGCGTGTGTCACTCTGGTCATTTCCTTTGCTGGTGACAAGGTGGCATCTGAAATGTTCACTGCTGTTGCCAACAGCTGGATACTGGGCTCAGCACCGGGAAGGTGTTCGTTCAGAATCATTGACTGTGCCACCTGCCTGTAACCTGCCTTGGAAGTGGAAACAGGAAACGGACTCTTGCTGGTGCCTGCACCTGCCATGGAGAGTCAGCTGGGAGAAGAGAATTACATCATCTGGAGTTCTTGGGTGGGAAACAGTGACATCTGATCTCGGGGACTTAGCATGGAAGGAATGTACTGGATGGTTATGGGGTATTCCTAGAGTAGAAGCACTTCTGGGAACCTTTCTTCCTGACAGGGTGGTCTGAGGAAGCTCAGGGCGTGCACGCATAGCTGCCAGCACTTCAGGAACTACCTCATCAAGCTCTCTGGACTCTGCTTTTTTGTCCTTGGATCACTTGACTCAAGAACTGCAAGAAGCAAGGTCTGATTGGCTTTGGTTGGTGTCAGTCACTCACCTCTTGGCAGAGGAGGGCAGGGGAGCTGATGGGCAGCGTCAGCCAGGCAGCCTGCGTTAGTGGCTGGGGGAGTCTCACAGAGGATGAGGGGCTGCTCTTTGCGCAAGCAGAGCCTCTCTGAGGGGGAGGTCTGTGCTGTGCACTGCAGATCAGACACTGTCCCCAACCTTTCTTTTTGGCCTTGGCAGATGCCCTGCTAGGCTGCCCTCCCCAGTTCTAGTCCTTAGTTACTTCCAAGTGTCTCATGACCTGGCCATCCATGCCTGGCACTCAGGGTGAGAAGGGACTTCTGAGTGCTTGGCGTCACTAGCCTGGCTAAGCCCCGCCTGTCCATCTTGGTTAGGTCTCCATCTTCCCAACTGGGAAGCAGCCACTGGTTTTCAAAATCTGGCTTCAGCAGTGCATGTATAGTAACAATAACTTTTATTGTTTAACCCAGGAGCCAGGTACTGTGCTTCATGGTCTTCGTGTGTTAATCCAATACAGACTTGTTTTACCTATGGTGCAGGTCATGACACTGACATTTAGATGCTAATTAACCAGGTGCCGACATCTGCTGGGGAACTGGAGTTCAATTCCACGTCCTGCAGGCTCAGAGCCCTCAGTCTCACCACACGGTGCTCTCTCCATCTCAGGGCAGCGAGGCCTTGGGGTCTGCTCAGCATCTTCCGCTGTTGCTTAGACGCGGGGTTGTAGGATTTGTGAGTGCAGTTGGCCTAGTGCCATGCAGTTTGCAGGAGACCTGAGATTTCAGTTGTCAAATTTAATTCTGTTAACATATTTGGCAACAGTGTTCTTTCCCTGTCTGAAAGACAAGGGGACTCAGAAGTCTGAATGCGGCCTCACAATTCATCGGGTTCTAACACTTGATGTCCTAAGCAAGGTAGCTCAACGAGAGCTCCGAGTGGAGATGTTTTCTCAAATGCCAAGTGTTTATTGGTCATTTGGATGACTTAGAGCATTTTTATGACTTTCAAAAAATTTTTCAAATTTTATTTTTTATAAATTCATTTTTATGTCTTAACTCTGTGTGGAAGGCCCTCATTCTGGTGTCATATCTATCTATAAGAACCTCCTGTAACAAAACATCCTATTTTGTGTGAAAAGATCAAACTAACAAATTCTAAGTTTTATTTTGTTACTTAGTAATCTAAGAAAGTTATGCCATTTGCAACTTGCCTTGTGCCAGTTTTGGGGTGAAATTTTGAAGGGTTACCAGCTTGCAAAGTGCAAATTGTAAACCACTGTCAGATCCTCATCTGCTAAAGGCGTAGTAAACGTGTGTCAGTAAGATGTCAACCCAAGAATGTGGTGCTGAGTAACAGAAATCACAACAAATCAGAAATCAGTGGTCAGAAGAGTGTAGGAAATGGTTGTCGCCTTACTACTTCTGAGTACCACATCTGTCTTTCCCTTTTTGGCTGTTCTGGTGAGAGCATGCTGTGAAGTTGTGTTCACACCATGCTTCTGCCAGAGTGACTAAGATGAGTTTTCTTTTATCTGTTGGTGTTATAGAATTACCCTAAAATATTGTTCCTGCCAGGAATGTAGTATAAATGCTGAATTTTTTCCTATGCATTACCATTTTTTAAAGTACAGAGAGAGTATTATGGTTATCTCTGATGACATAAGATGAGTTTAAGTTGTATTTTGCTGCTCCCCCCCTCCACCTTTAAGGATTTTGTTTATTTATTTGAGAGAGTTACAGCCAGAGTGAGGGAGAGACAGAGAGAAAGACCTTTCATCCACTGGTTCATTCCCCAAATGGCTGCAGCAGCCTAAGCTGGGCCAATCCAAAGCCAGGAGCCAGGAGCCAGGAGCAGGAGCTTCTTCTGGGTCTCCCACACAGGTGCAGGGGCCCAAGCACTTGGGGCATCTTCCACTATTTTCCCAGGGCATAAGCAGAGAGCTGGATTGGAAGAAGAACAACTGGACATGAACTGTCCCCATATGGGGTGCCAGTGCCACAGGCAGAGGCTTAGCCTACTAAGCTACAGTGCTGGCCCCAGTCCCCTTCTTGTGTATCAATAAGGACTCATGGATTTTTATAACTTATATTTATCATATTTATATATTTTTTTTAGTTTTATACATTTTCTAAGCTATTATTACTTTTGGTGTCCACTTCTTTCTAATGTTAGCCACTGAGCACCCTTTCAAGGTGGCTCATGTATTCTCTGGACATGAATCTGTAACTCTTCCACTGTTTTGTTGATTTTAGGGAACAGCATGACTTAGCTTGAATTTATCTTCCTGTGCACAGTGAAAATGGTTGTCTAAGATTAATTCTGAAAGTAAGAATTGTTGAGTTATATGATTTTATTTTTAAAAGATTTAAAAAATGTATTTGAAAAGCAGAATGACAGAGGGGGAGAGAAATACATAGAGACTGTCCATCTCTTGGTTCACTTCCCAAATAGCCACAACAGCTGGGACTGGGCTGGCCTAAGCCAGAAGCCAGGAGCTGCATCCTGGACACTCACATGGGTGGGGGGAGCTCGAGCACTTGGGCCATCTTCCACTGCCTTCCTGGACACGTTAGCAGGAAGCTGGGTTGGAAGCAGAGCAGCTGGGATTTAAACTGACACTCTGATATGGAACGCTGATGTCTAAAGTGGCAGCTTAACCCACTGTGCTATCATGTCTACCCTGGATTCCATACACTTAATGTTTTGGAAGAAAATGTCAAATTGCCTTTCAAATTATAGAAGCAATTGACCCTCCTCCTTGTACTGTGGCAATACCAGGTCTTCCTTTGCTTTTGCTAGCTCTTGAGATTATTCAGCTTTGGTAATGTCTCCAGGAAGGTAAGTGGAAATAGTACTTGGTTGCTCTTTTGATTTCCTCTTCTCTGTTACTATTGATGTTGAGCACTTTTTAAAGGATTTATTTATTTATTCGAAAGGCAGAGTTACAGAGAGAGGGGGTGAGAGAAAGGTCTTCCACTGGCTGGTTTACTCCCCAAATGGCCATAATGGTCAGGGCTGGACCGGAGCCAGGAGCCAGGAGCTTCTTCCAGGTCTCCCATGTGGGTGCAGGGGCCCATGTACTTGGGTCATCTTCTGCTGTTTTCGCAGGTGCATCAGCAGGGAGCTGAACTGAAGTGGAACAGATGGTACTCCAACCAGCACCCACGTGGGATGCCGGCACTGCAGGCTGTAGCTTTAACCTACTGTGCCACAGCACCGGCCCCAGACACATTGTTGTCTATCTTTATTTGTCATTTGCAAATTGTATTCTTTGTGTCCAAGTTTCTTTTATCCATTTTCAAATGGACATCTCTTGTGAGTTTTTGAAAAACCTACCCACAAAATCAATTCAAACCATTCAAATGCAGAATTTTGATGAGTAGCAGCTACCAAGGACAGCATGTTCTCTGTGGCTTCCACTGGGTGTCACTGTGGGCCTGCGTGGAGGATAGTCACTGGGTGAAGGGGAAGGAAGCTCCGGTTGAGTTGTAGCTACTGCCTGGCCTTACTCCTGAGCGATCTTAAAGCACTCAGGAGATGACATCAGTCACTGGCAAGCCAATCTCTTGTGCATGAATATCTTTGTTGGCTGAAACTTAGATAAAAGTCCAATCAAGCTGTGGGTACTGTGGCACAGACCTTACGGCTGCTGCTTTGGGAGTGCTGGGATGGACTCTCACACTTCTCATCCAGCTTTCTGCTAATTTTCCTAGGAGGCAGCAAAAGATGGCCCAAGTGCTTGGACCCCTGCCACCCACATGGGAGACCCGAATGGAGTTCCTGGCTCCTGGCTGCAGCCTGGCCCAACCCTGGCTGTTGCGGGCATTTGGGGGAATGAACCAGCAGATGGAAGATCTCTCTCTCTTTCTCTCTGACACTCTGCCTTTCTAATAAATAAATGAAGAAACAATAAATAAATAAAACTAAAGAAAAGGCAGTTCAAGTGGCAGTGTGGCCCTCTCTAGGCTCCTGAAAAATGCACTTTTCATTTTAAATGAGACCGCTGCCTAGAGGAATGAAAACCAGCCGTGGTCAAAGGCCTCTGAGTGCTGTGCACGGAGCTTGAGCCTCTTGCCTGGTGGATGATGCCATGCTTTCTGTGGGGCCTGCAGTGTGTGTTTGCTGTTTGGAAAGAGCAGGGGCACGGCTTGCGATGTGATGTTTCTCTTTCTACTGACAAGCTGTCCATTACAGCCTGCCCGGGCCTGGATTTTGTTCCTTTGATGCTAACTGGTGAGGAAACCACTAAGTCAATTATATGTATTAAAACCTGACTGTTCACAGGCATTTATATCTGTTTCTGCAAACTATGTTGACTATAATGTGTGGCCTATTTCACACCCTCTCAGCAAACTCCAGTGTCAAGAAAAGAACCAGACCAGACCCTCAGAATCTTCCTCTATTCCTTTTTGTAGCGACCCATCCCCTAGTCCCACCTAAAGTAACCACCGTCCTGACCTCACTCCATAGACTGGGTTAGCCCGTCTCTAGCATTACATCAGTTATCCCGTCTCGGGGTGCTATATTGATGGGCTCAAACGGTGTGTACCTTCTGAGTCTGGTCTCCTTCTTTCAATATTAAGTTTGTGAGATTCACCCACGTGGCTGAGTACTGTGATTTCTTTCCAGTGTGCTGTGGTATTCCATTGTGTGGATGTGCAGTGGTCTCTTCTGTTGCCGAGAAGTGCTTGGGAAGGTCTCAGTTTTGGGCTGTGGCCAGTAGTACTGCTGTAGACACCCTAGTTCAGAACACCTGTTCTGGGGAAGGGGGGTGCTATTCCTGGGTCCTGGGGAAGCATGTGCTCAGCTGTGGCAGGGGCAGCCGGGTGCTCTGCTCCAGTGACACTGTGTCCGTTGACACACACACCATCACATTGAGAGTCCCAGGTGCTCCCCAACCTTGGAAGCCCTTGGCATTTACCATCTCCATCCTCTAACCAGAGTGTATCATCAGAACCACAGCCCCAGCTCGATCCTCTCGAAACCACAGCGCCCTATCCGCCCATGTGATTCTTGGAGTCCCACTGAGCCCAGAGGGCACACGTTGTAGTGGCTGACTCCAGACCATTCTGTGGAGAGTACAGTGTGAGGCCTCTTTGCTTATTTATGAATTTATGCACAATCGGTGGTTATGTGGCTCATGGGTCTGAGGCTGCAAATTCTAAGAGCATAGTGCTGAGGGCCTGTTTTTTAAGATCAATTTATTAGCACGAGGATGTTGTGGTTTCATTTCCCTGCTGACCCGAGAAATCAGAGACCCAGCATTTGAAAAAGAAAGCAGAGGTGAGATGGGGAAAAAATTACTATGACTTTAAACAATCATTAGGTCAAGTAGTGCTATTCAGGAAAACATGTAAGTGAAATTTTATTCTGTTGGGATACATTTTTTAAAAAAAAGATTTATTTATCATTTGAAAGGTAGACATACACACACAGAGAGAGAGAGAGAGAGAGAGAGAGAGCGAGAGAGCGAGCACTTCTGCTTATTCACTTTTTAAATGTGTGCAACATGAACAATGGTATAATGCAATCACCAATTGGTTCTCTGTTTTAGGGAGATTAGCTCCCTAAATTTAGGGAGGAGGGCAGTGTAGAGGGAGTGGGCAAGGCATAAAGGGTGGGTAACCCTGTCTCAAGCAGCTCCAGGCTGGAAAGGGGGAGGGAGAGGAAGGGCTCAGCGTCTCTGGGATTCTCTTGGCTCTGGCTGCCTGGACCAGGCTGGTGAAGTGCATGCCAGCTAACAGGGAGATTCCTAATCCTGGCAGAACAAGCTGCTGCTAAGCCTAAAATGGTCCCTGGTGCTAGTGCAACCAGACCTGCTCCTGCCGCCAGGTGGCAGCAGAGCCCGACGGTTTTGAACCTGAGCGTTGGCCACGGACTCCCTGCTGTGCAGGATCTCTTTATTTACTGTGTGGTAAACTCAGGCTTACATTTTGTGTACTCTGAAGTTCTGTGATTGGTCCTCACGGGTTGCTACTGCCTGATGGCCCATGGTTCCATGAAGTGTCCTAAGTACCGTCTTTTAAGGAAGGAAGAAAAACTGTTGTGAAGTGTTTCTGTCATAGTGCGTGGAGGGGCCCGCACGCTCGTTTTGGTGTCATCGTGAGCACTGGCGCGGGTCTCCCTGAGGTCCTCACTGGAGGGTGAAGGCTGTGAGGACGCTCAGCTTTTTCTCTGTCTCAGCACAAAGCTCCCTACACCACTGTCGAATGGCTGATGACAGAAAGGGTAAGGACAAAGGGGCTCTGAGGGGCACTGCCCACTCAGGAGAATTCCTACTCAGGCCATCTAGAAAGATGCACGGGGCACATGGTTGTCGGGTGGCACTCACCATGGGGGATGGACAGGGCTGGAGAAAGGGGGGGCGGAGCCAGCTGGGGGTAGGGGGTGACACTGAGGTTGGTGCATCGGGATGTGATGAGCAGACCAGTTTGACTGTAATCATGGAAGCTGCGAAGGTCAGTGGGGTTTGACCTTGAGTGCGCAGGTAATGGTCGTGGGTCCTGTCCCGAGGGCTGCGGGGACCACTGCTGTCTTGCGCATAGATAGGAGGCAGGAGCAAAGCAATTCTTGGGCAAGAGAAGCGTCTTCCTGAGGTACATGACAGCAGCGTGAGAGGAGGGGCAGCGCCCAGGGCTTGGGAGCTTGGATGCTTATCCTGGCCTCAGATGTTCACTGTAAGTGTGGTGTGGCTCAGTTTCCTCATCCATGGAATGGGGGCGCTTTGAGTGCTCGCCTCGCCGTGGCTGTGCAGAACAAGCCAATAGATTAGGTGGCAGTAAACGTTATGCAATGCTTGGAGCAGTACCTGACTCATGCTATCTTCCTGATAACTGTTAACTGCCATTTAGGTATCAAATGGACAAAAGGAAGATTATCCCCTTCCCCACCCCCATTATAGTTCTCCTTGTCTCGGGCTGGCGTTGGTTTTCTCCTTTCGCTGTTTGTCAGGAGCACTTTCTTGTCCTCATACTCAGAATACAGACTGCATTTTCTAATCTCAGCCAGATAAGCCAGAGAAGGGAAATTGCTGATGGATTTCAGGTCTCTTATAGGCATCCTTGTCACTTCCACCTGCACCAGTGAGGGACCGACCACCTTCTAACCCCACCACAGCTTCGGCCTGAAGCTTGGTTCCTTCTCTCTCCAGCATTTGTTTTCTCTGCCACTGTCTGTGTTTCCTCAGGCTTCCGACACAGAATACCACAGGCTGGAGCTTAAACGACAGAAATGTCACTTATCACAGGCTGGAGACTGCGAGTTCAGGATGAAGGGCTCAGTGGGGTTGATGTCTGATGAGCCCACCCTGCTTCTGGTGGATGCCTTCCCGTAGTGTGACCCTGTGTGTACCTCTTCTCACGGTGTGACCCCGTGTGCACTCCTCACAGTGTGACCCCGTGTGCACTCCTTCTCACGGTGTGACCCCGTGTGCACTCCTCACAGTGTGACCCCGTGTGCACTCCTCACAGTGTGACCCCGTGTGCACTCCTTCTCACGGTGTGACCCTGTGTGCACTCCTCCTCATGGTGTGACCCCGTGTGCACTCCTTCTCACGGTGTGACCCTGTGTGCACTCCTCACAGTGTGACCCCATGTGCACTCCTTCTCACGGTGTGACCCTGTGTGCACTCCTCCTCATGGTGTGACCCCGTGTGCACTCCTTCTCACAGTGTGACCCCGTGTGCACTCCTCCTCATGGTGTGACCCCGTGTGCACTCCTCCTCAGGGTGTGACCCCGTGTGCACTCCTCCTCACGGTATGACCCTGTGTGCACTCCTTCTCCCAGTGTGACCCCGTGTGCACTCCTCCTCACGGTGTGACCCCGTGTGCACTCCTCACGGTGTGACCTCGTGTGCACTCCTTCTCATGGTGTGACCTCGTGTGCACTCCTTCTCACGGTGTGACCCTGTGTGCACTCCTCCTCACGGTGTGACCCTGTGTGCACTCCTCACAGTGTGACCCCGTGTGTACTCCTTCGGGGCCCTGTGTGCACTCCTCACAGTGTGACCCCATGTGCACCCCTTCTCACGGTATGACTCCGTGTGCACTCCTTCTCACGGTGTGACCCTGTGTGCACTCCTCATGGTGTGACCCCATGTGCACTCCTTCTCATGGTGTGACCCCGTGTGCACTCCTTCTCACGGTGTGACCCTGTGTGTACTCCTTCTCATGGTGTGACCCAGTGTGCACTCCTTCTCATGGTGTGACCCTGTGTGTACTCCTTCTCATGGTGTGACCCTGTGTGCACTCCTCCTCAGGGTGTGACCCCGTGTGCACTCCTTCTCCCAGTGTGACCCTGTGTGCAGTCCTCACGGTGTGACCCCGTGTGCACTCTTCCTTACAGTGTGACCCCGTGTGCACTCCTCCTCACGGTGTGACCCTGTGTGTACTCCTCACGGTGTGACCCTGTGTGCACTCCTTCTCACGGTGTGACCCTGTGTGCACTCCTTCTCACGGGGTGACCCTGTGTGCACTCCTCCTCACAGTGTGACCCCGTGTGCACTCCTCCTCACGGTGTGACCCTGTGTGCACTCCTCACGGTGTGACCCTGTGTGCACTCCTTCTCACGGGGTGACCCTGTGTGCACTCCTTCTCCCGGTGTGACCCCGTGTGCACTCCTCCTCACGGTGTGACCCCATGTGCACTCCTTCTCATGGTGTGACCCCATGTGCACTCCTCCTCAGGGTGTGACCCTGTGTGCACTCCTTCTCCCAGTGTGACCCCGTGTGCACTCCTTCTCATGGTGTGATCCCATGTGCACTCCTTCTCATGGTGTGACCCCGTGTGCACTCCTCCTCATGGTGTGATCCTGTGTGCACCCCTTCTCATGGTGTGACCCCGTGTGCACTCCTCCTCACGGTGTGACCCCATGTGCACTCCTCCTCAGGGTGTGACCCTGTGTGCACTCCTTCTCCCAGTGTGACCCCGTGTGCACTCCTCCTCACGGTGTGACCCTGTGTGCACTCCTTCTCCCAGTGTGACCCCATGTGCACTCCTCCCAGTGTGACCCCGTGTGCACTCCTCACGGTGTGACCTCATGTGCACTTCTCCTCACAGTGTGACCTCCTGTGCATGCCTTCTGGTGTGACCCCGTGTGCACTCCTCACGGTGTGACCTCATGTGCACTTCTCCTCACAGTGTGACCTCCTGTGCATGCCTTCTCATGGTGTGACCCCGTGTGCACTCCTCACGGTGTGACCTCATGTGCACTCCTCCTCACAGTGTGACCTCCTGTGCATGCCTTCTCATGGTGTACACACCTCCTCCGTGTTGCTCCATCTCCTGTTAAGCACACCATGCCTATCAGAATGCTACCCCACCTTGCTGACTTCTTTAACCTTAATTTCTTCTTCAAAGGCCCTAATTCCACACAGATTCCCAGTGGGGTTAGGGCTTCAAAAGATAAATTTTGGAGTGGGTGGGGACAATTCAGTCCACAACAAGCATTCATTTGATGGGCCTCCTATCCTGGGGGCTTTGCAATCATTTGTGTGCGCACCGAGAGTAACTGAGGTAGTTGCAAGAGATTAGATAATTATTGGACAGGTGTAGCTCGCGCCCTCCCATCCTGTTTGGCAGAGTCTGTTTCCCTGCCCCCCAACTTTGCTTGGGAAGGCCGGCAGATGTGCTTCTGTGGCTGGGGTCTCCATCTTCAGTGCACCTTTCTCAAGGAGCAGAGCATGCCAGGCCAGCTATAGGTGCATGGAGGATGAGATGCCTGTGGCTCAGGCTTGACCCAGGCTGCGCCTGCCACCAAGCCCAGCACGGGTAAGAGACAAAGGCTTCTCCTTGGGTGTCCCTGAGTTTGGGAGTGGTTTATTTTAGGATACCGGCTGCCTAACATAATCCGAAGTGCTTACTGAATTCTTACCTTGTTCCAGAACCAGACCTTAACCGATCCTGTGCAGCGTCTCATTTGATCTCCATAAGATCCCTGTGATATAGTCACACTAAGAAGACGAAACGGAGACTCTGAGAGGTGAAGTGGCATGCTTAGGGCAATTCAGCACCAGGATCTGAACCCGGGCCAGTCTAGTACCCATGCTATGTACCCCTCTACGTGAGCCTTAGGAGAACAGAGCAGTCACTTGTTTTTCCCCAGGCTGAGACTGGACTTTCCAGGCTCTGCCTTACCCTTTAGTGAATTTCTCTACAACATAGAGAGCTACTATTTGTAGCATCTTTCCTGACTGCTCTGGGTTGGGGGCATGTGAATCTGGTGGCTCTCTTTAAATTATCCGGATCAAGCTCCACAGGATGGTGTTCATTCTGGGAGGCCACAGCCTGCCAGCCTTGTCTGTGGTGCCAGCTTGTTTGCTCTCAAGGGTGAGCCTTGGTCCTCAGCAGTTCCCTCACGCTTGTCTCCTGTTCCTTGCCGACCCAACAGACCACACAGCACTTCTGCGTCTCTGGTCCACGCCACTGCTTCTCTCTTGCCCCTTTCCTACCTGTTTGGTGAGTCTTGGTTTGGGGGCATATGGTCGAACCGATTCATAGAGGATTTTGAGAATCACAAGTGTGGTGATTAAAGGACAGTGCAATTAACTTCTGCCGACTAATTGAAAATCTTCATTTAGAAGGAGCAGTCGAGTTCCTCCTTGCTTCAATGGTGTTCCTCACATAAAACAGCTCTCGTGAAAAGATGCTAGGACGTGTGTGCATAAACAGACCTCAGGCTGCAGCAGAACTTTGGGAAAAGAAGGAAGTTGACTCTCTCTCTCTCTCTCTCTGTCTCTTCCCTCTCCTATCCCTGGAGTTACACCACTTCCTGCTGGCCGAGCATCTAATGCTGCCTTTTCCACGGCTGCACTGGGAAATGATGAGCTGCACTCCTCTCTGCCTAGGCCCCGTGGGTAGGACTTTCCATCCGCAGGCTCCAGGGCTGCTCACGTGACTCAGGCCTGTCCAATCAAATGACCATTCTTTCTGATCACAGGAAGTGGCTGGTTCCAAGTTAGCAGGATTCTTCAAAGGCACCCATGAAATGCAGTCTGCAATCTGCTGGAATTCAGAGCAGAGAACTCTGTTTCAACTGGGAATGCTGAGCTGCTAGGACGACTGCCTGGACCTAGTGCCCCTCGGAAGGGAAGACACACACCTGGGAACAAAGCCAGCACCCGTGAAAACAGGGTCAGGGGTCGATGACTCTGGGTCCGCTTGGGGGCCCGGATCCTTCTCTGCCTGAACGAGCCTCTGTGCATGGACTTTGCAGTCATGTGTGCCGTGTGCTTAATGCACTCCTGCTTCCCCTCTTAACCCAGACTGGGTTTCAATTCACGTAGGTGAAGGCAATCACAGACCAAAGGGTCGACTTTGAGTAACGACAAGGGGCAGACTCTGTCGGCCATCACCAGAGGGGGCATGGTGAGGCCCAGCCCTTGAGCTGAGGACAGGCGGGTCTAGGAATGTGCAGGGCACAGACGGGTGCTGCGGGGCTTCCGGGCAGGCCTCAGGAATGCCTACAGCGTTTCAGCCTTCATGAAGCATCACTGAGGGCAGCAGCAAGGACACACTGTCCTGGACCTTCCTTCCTGCGGGCAGACTCTGGACCATAACCTGCGACAGGAAGTCAGTCCCATTCCCTCCAGGGGTTGTGACGTGGTGCTTTCTGGGCCTCAGAATTCACCTCCCCGTACCCCTCCTGTGTGAAGTGGGCATGACGGCATTTCCACTCTGAGTGCTTAGCTCCGTGTTTGGTACTGGTTAGGTGCTGACAACGTTGGCTGCCCCTCCTAGTACGAACTGCTGTGTTTAATGGAGAATCAGGATAGCGAGCAGTGATGTAATTACAGCATGAGGAGTTTTTAGTAAAGAGAGAGTCAGTTTCATCAATATGCTTCTGTTAACCACTTGCTCACTTAGACTCCTAACAGGGGAGCTCAGTTCACATTCCGGGATGATCATGACATCAGCAAGTGCTCACTGAATCCCAGCCCTGGCCCAGAGCTTCAGCTCTGTGGGAGCTGTGGCTGAGAATGGTGCTAGTTTCCACCAGGGGGTGCCAGCTGCAAAGAGACCATTTCAGCTGGTGGCCACAGGCATTCTTGAGGCTGGGAGCACGTGGGTGATGCAAACACTGAGGGTTGAGAGCAGCCGGCCAGCCGTCCGCAGCCCATTTCCTGCAGACTAACTTGGGACTTCAGCTGCCGATCCAGATTTTGGTTTAGTCTTTGCAAGAACCCCACATGAGAGAAACGGTTATTTTCTCCATTTCACAGTAAGAGCAGAGGTCATGTAACGTCCAGCAGGTGACAGGTGAGACTGACGAAAGGTGAGGTGTCTCGGTAGCCTGACCACTGGGCTATGTGGTCGTCGGTGTCTCAGTAGCCTGACCACTGGGCCACGTGGTAGTCGGTGTCTCGGTAGCCTGACCACTGGGCTATGTGGTCGTCGGTGTCTCGGTAGCCTGACCACTGGATCACATGGTCATCGGTGTCTCGGTAGCCTGACCACTGGGCTATGTGGTCGTCGGTGTCTCGGTAGCCTGACCACTGGGCTATGTGGTCGTCGGTGTCTCGGTAGCCTGACCACTGGATCACATGGTCATCAGTGTCTCGGTAGCCTGACCACTGGGCCACGTGGTAGTCGGTGTCTCAGTAGCCTGACCACTGGGCTATGTGGTCGTCGGTGTCTCAGTAGCCTGACCACTGGATCACATGGTCATCAGTGTCTCGGTAGCCTGACCACTGGGCTATGTGGTCGTCGGTGTCGGAAGCCTGACCACTGGACTATGTGGTTGTTGTGTTTCCCTGTTTTAGTCTCTTCCCGAGACAGCTGATTTCTTCTGGCAGGATGCGTGCACGCTGTCCTCGCGAGGCAGTAGAATGTTCTCGGCTGTTTCCTGGTTCCCATCTCATAGTGGCTGACAGTTGGATGAGCAAAGGCGCCTTCAACTCAGGAGGTAAGTTAGTGAAATTCTTAGGTTCACAGGATTCAGGGCCAGACTGCCTGGTTCAAATCCCAGCCTCCCTGCTCATACCCAGTATGGCTCTGCCCTACGTTCTCCATCTCCCTAAGCCTCAATGTACTGATCTGTAAAGTGGAACTCCTAAAGACAACTACAAGGATCCTTCAAAAAGTTCATAGACAAATAGAATGAAAAGATAAGTTAACTTTGCTGTAAAACATTTTTGAAATCCATGCTGAGGTTTTTCATAATCTGCATTTTCAGTGAACTTTTTGGAGACTCCTTTGAAATCTATAGAGGGTGTGAAGGGCACTGAATGAAGTAGTGGATCGTGTTTGGCATACAACAAATGCTCAGCTGTGGTGGTTAGCTCTTTTTGTTTCCTTTAAATATTTATTTATTTGAAAGGCAGAGTTGGCATGAGAGAGAGGGAGATAGATCGATTGATCTCCCTTCTGCTGGGTCATTCTCCAAATGACCATAACAGGGGCTGGGCCAGGGGGAAGCCAGGAGCCAGAGACTCCTTCTGGATCTCCTACATGGGTATTAGGGGCCCATGTGCTTGGGCCATCTTCCTCTGCCTTCCCAGGTGCATTAGCAGGGAGCTGGATCTAAAGTGGAGCAGCTGAGTCTTGAACCAGAGGTCCACTCTGGGGTGCCGGTGTTGCGAGCTGCAGCGTAACTCACTGGCCCATATGCTTACCTGCAGTAGAGGTCAGTTTTGATCTTGGTCACAGCTCCCTTCCTCCACCTCCCTGTGAGTAGGTCAGAGGGACCCAGGTACCCCCCACACTGTGGAGTCTCCATCATCACTTCCTGTCACTTCCTTTCACTATTATCCTTTTGCTGTTCTCTTTGACAAGCAGGGAAATAACAATTTAATTTTAAAATTAGCATTTACCTTTGTCTCTCTACCTAGGCCCTGCATCGTTGTCGAGGCTGCTTGGTGTTTATCTGAGAGAGCTCTTTGGTTAATAACACGCTATTGGATTGCTGTTGAGCGCCAGTCGTGAGGCAGCCAGGAAAACAGCGCTAAGGAAAGCAAACACAGCCACAACCTTTTCTTCTCTCTGCCTCTCGTGCTGCCTGAAAGGAGCACACGGCTTTCCTTTTCCACAGCTCACTTGTAAGTGGGAGGAGCAGGCAATGAATATCACAGGGCTAACGGGTTTCCAGGGAGCCCGGGAGGGCGAGGAGGGGGCTGTGAGCAGTCAGACAGCATCTTAGTGACCTCAGATCTGTCTTGCTAACATCCTTAGTTGCTGCCTCACTGTGTCCTCTTCATCCCCAGAACAGTCACTGGCAAAGGAGACTTACTGTTTTAAAAATATTTACTTGAAAGGCAGAGTGGCAGAGAGGGAGAGAGAGACAGAGAGACAGAGAGAAAGAGAGATCTTCTGCCTGCTAGTTCACTCTTCCCAGGGGACAACATGGTCCTCATGTCCAAGAGCACTGGTCTGGATTGATCTAGAGCAAGTTTCTACTAAAGCTCGTTTCTTGGATCTTGTTTTTTTCAGTAGGAGTTGGGAAAATTCTTGGGAGCAGAAGTTGAGATCTTTGAGAACTTTGGCACCAGGCAGCTGTGATCAATGGCGGTACAGGCTGCAAGAGTGAGGGAAGTCTCTATATCGATTGAGCACGGCCCCGAGGGCAACAAGTGCTCCATGTTTGGGAGCATTTGTGATGAGCAACGGAATAGGCCACGGAAAGGTTGAGTCATTTAGCTCTAAGGCTGTCAAGTGCTTCCTGGTGAGGGTCCTTGATCTCTGGTTACAGAACATGTCACCAAGCGGCAGCCGTCAGCCCAGCCACCTGGCACAGCTGCTTACGGCTTCGGCGGGGCTGCAGCCGGAGCACAGATGGGGATAGCATTCAGCGAGATCCCAGATCCGCTGCCTTTCCCAGACAGTTTACATCTAAATCACCCCATAATTAATCTCACAGTACGTGTGCTTCCTGCTCTTTGCCCAGTAACTCCTGCTCGGCCAAAATGTCACCTCCTCAGGGAGGCCTTTCCTGATAGCCCATTCCTACCAGGAAGCTAAGACCCCATGTGTGATAGACATACCTAGAACTCTGCACCACACCCCCCCCAGGATCCTTCCAGCTGTTCTGGTGCCCTCTGCCCTGTGGGCTCTCCAGGGTGCTCCCTACCTCCCCCTGGACTACTGCACTGGAGGCGTGTGGACTGCTGGAGTCATTCTGTCTGTGACCACAGAGCCAGACGCCTGCATTTTTGTCTCCCAGGCTGGTCTTTTGTCAAGGGCTGGCCGGCGTGGGTGTGTGAGGGCCTGGCTCACTGGCCGGGCCGGGACATCTGAGGCATGCTTTGATTCTCAAGTCCATCCTGGCTCAGGTGAAGCTGCTGTCTGCGTGATGTTGTGGGAGTTCAGCCCCTGGCTTGCCCTCCTCCCCTTCTTCTGCCTTCTCCTGCATTCTCCATATATCACTTCCACATGGACACGCCGACTTCAATGCGGGCATTGCTCTTCTAATACTGTGCACCCTTCCTGCGTGGTCCTTGTCACAAGTTTAAGTTAGATGATTATTTATGGCTGGTCTTTGCCTTGAAGGCAGATTGCTATCTTGCTGGCTGCTGAATCCCTGGCCTGGGACAGGATTGCCACCTATTATTGTCTTTGCATTAACAGTGGCTTATGTCCCGGTCCTTGTTCTCCTATTAATAGACGGGAAGCCTGGGGGCAGGACTGATGTCTGATAAATTTTATATTCTCTACTTTATTTCCCATGAGGCTTCACTGATAAGAGATCAGTTAGCGTTGCCACGTGATTAAATGACATTGACTGCTAATATTTACTGAGCACTTGGTGTCTGGTACAGGTATCTGTACCCATTCCTTCTACTCATTTTAAGTGCTATTGGCTGGGCCCTCTAACTTATGACCTGCTCTTGGGGTAGGTCAGAAAAACCTTGCTAGGTTGTATCTCCTGCTGTAGGGGATGGCCAGAAAGCCTTTCCTGTACAAGCCATCCTCAAACTCATTCAGCTTCAAATACTAAATAAGCAAAGGTGCCATGTTTTGGGGTGGCGTGTCTGGAGCTCCGTCACTTGCACTGTGCTTCGTGCCTCATCTGCAGCCTCTCATCAGGCCCTTGGGGCAATCCTGTGGAACGGGGCCGTTTGCCTTCCTGCTGGACAGAGCTGGGGTGCAGGGAGCTCCGGGCGGGCCTGAAGACACCCAGTTAACACATGGCAGAGCGGGACCCTCAGCTTGCCTCTGTCTGATGTCAAATGCTAGTCTTGCTAACATCCTTAGTTGCTGCCTCACTGTGTCCTCTTCATCCCCAGAACAGTCACTGGCAAAGGAGACTTACTGTTTTAAAAATATTTACTTGAAAGGCAGAGTGGCAGAGAGGGAGAGAGAGACAGAGAGACAGAGAGAAAGAGAGATCTTCGCCTGCTAGTTCACTCTTCAAATAGCCACAACAGCCCAGGGCTGGGCCAAGCTGAAGCCAGGAGTCAGGAATTCCATCCAAGTCCCCGGCATGGGTAGCAGAACCCAAGCACTTGGGCCATCTTCTGCTGCCTTCCCAGGGGCACCAGCAGTTAAGCTGGATCAGAGGCAGGGCAGTCGGGCTTGAGCCAGTACTCTGATTGGGGGGGGAGGGGGGCGCGGAGATGCCGGCATGGCACGTGGCGGCTAAACTTGCACCACGACGTGGGCTCCAGGAGATTTGTTCATTTTGACAGCACTTATCGTCCTCAGAACAGTGCCCTGAAGGTATTGATTGATTTGTGGCATTCACTCAGTAGGTAAGAGCGTGAAACTAATGAGAGTGAGATTGCAGCAATGATTGATATGGTTCATCCGCAGGCACAGGAAGCACCCAGGAGAGGCTGGTAACCCAATCAGTAGGGACCATCCCTATCACTGGACAAATGACCAGTACTGCTAGTTTATTTATTTTGAGCTGGTTAGCTAGAGAGGCAGAAAGATACGTGCACACACACACAGAGGGAGAGAACTCCAATTTGCTGCCTCACTCCCCCCCACCCCCATGGATGGCTACAGTGGCCCCTGGCCAAGCTGCGTGCTAAAACCAGGAGCTGGGAGTGCAGTCCAAGTCTCCCACATAGGTGGCAGGCACCCAGTCACCTGAGCCGTCACTGCTGCCTCACCCACCCCCTATAGATGTCCACAGTGACCCCTGGCCAAGCTGGGTGCTGAACCAGGAATTGGGAGTGCAGTCCAAATCTCCTACATAGGTGGCAGGCACCCAGTCACCCGAGCCATCACTGCTGCCTCCCATGCCTGCATTTGCAGGAAGCTGGAGTCAGGTGCCAGGTATGGGCACTGAACCTAGTCACTCCAATATGAAGCTTGGGCATTTTAAATAGTAGGCCAAATGCCACCCCATACTGCTAATTTATTAAGTGCATATTATTCACAATTCTGTTGGCTGCAAGAGATAAAAGCTAATTTAACTTGGCCCTAGCAATAGAGGGAATTTGTTGGGTCAAATAAATGAGAAGACCAGGCATAGCTATACAGCTGTATCCAGGAGCTCAAGCTGACATAAGGTCTCTGTTTCTTGCCATCTTTCAGCTCAGCATTTCTCTGTATGTCTTCACTCAGTTGTCTTTATCCTTCTGATTCCACAGGGCAACTGAAGTGACTGGCAGCTCTTATGTGTCTTTATTTTAAAAACTACTTTTATTTATTTGAAAGGCAGGGAGAAAGAGAGAGAGAGAGAGAGAGAGAGAGAGAGAGAGAGAGAGAAAGAGTGAGGAAGCACTTTCATCAACTGATTTACTCCTCAGATTCCTGCAATAGCTAGGGCTGGGCTAGGCCAAAGCCAGGAGCTGGGAGTGCATTCTGGGTCTCCCATGTGGACATTAAGGAGCCAACCACTTGAGCCATCTTCTGCCTCCCAGGAAGCTGGATGGCTGGTACTGGTACTCTAGTATGGACGACGGGTGTCCAAAATGGCAACTTAGTCCACTGCATCACAACACCCACCCAGGGCTCACTTTGTGGGAAGACGTACTTTAAAGTCATTAGCGTACCTGCTTGTGGGTTGCTATTAAGAGAAAGTTGCATGTTGATGAAACCAAGCAGGGGTAGGCTGGTGGGGGCCTGAATTTAGAGCAAACAGAAAGAATGAAAGCAAACACAAAGACGTTAGAAATGTGGTTGGGAAATTAAAAAAAAAATGAGCTGCAGCATGGGAAGTAGGTGATTAATAAAGGATATTGTTGAGATGCATTCAAGGTGCAAGCTGGGTGGATGGAGGCATTCTGAGACGTCTTCTAGTGAGTTCACCTGTCTCTAAGAGGGCAGTGCCTCGCTGAGCTCTGAGTACCAGCCTCCAGGACCCACATGTGCCTGAACCTCTGTGAATTCTTGGGGTTGCTGGGAGCCATGGAACGTTCTAGGTGTGTGGCAGAGCCAGGTTACTATCAGGAAGTATTTCTATTTGAGCACTTTTGGCAAATTACCTGCAGACATCCACGAAGAAAGGCATGTGAATTTCCAAGACACTTAGGTGTTAAAATTTCTTTCCACATTTTAAATAAACATGCATTTCCATACCTGGTGTTACATTGACAGTTTTATACTCTTTTTCTTAAAAAGTGTTCTCCACAATTGCACAAGTTCCCACAACATTTAGATCTGCCCTGATTCCTCTTACAATAATGAGATTTAGGAAGAGGTGCACTATGGCACAGGGTTGAAAACGTGGATTAAAACATGGATGCAAGTGCTTCACAGAGCTCCTCCCTTGCTCTTCTCTCTCTCACTTTCATGCCCTGCCCCCTTTCCACTCTACCCTCCCTTTCGTTCACAGGTATGCTATTCTAAACAATGAATTAAGAGCTGGAAATATCAGATACCTGCTGTCATGGATCTTATATTGTAGTTGGGGCAACAAACAAGGAAGCAAAGCATAGATCATGCATTTTGCATGGCAGGGAGTGCCAGAAAGAACACTGGGGCCAGGGCACACAGACAGCAGAGTAGGGTGGAGATGTGCCGGTCACATGGTCGGTGCAGCCTCATTAAAATGGCCCCTTTTCTGCAGAGCCCTGGGTGGGGAGCCTGACCTGGAGACTGGAGGAGTGTCCCAGGCACCAGACAGGGCGAGGGTGACATCCTGTGTGTGTGAGCCATGAGTGGCACTTGGCTGCTGGGAGGAAGTGAGGGGTCTGCCATGAAGCTGGCACTTGAGGTCATGGCCATTCAATGATGGACTTTGCCATTGTCAGAAGTTTGGATTTGATTCTGAACCTTAGGGGACCCCATTGCAGGATCTCAATTGTAGGGCTGCTATTGGTACAAGGGGTTCAATAAGCCCACTTAAATGAAGGTGGTGGCTGCTGGGGGTCCCAAGGGCTGCCTAGAACTAAGTGTACTGCCTTCTCGGTTCCCTGTCTTGGAGGTATTGATGGGAGTAAGAGATCAAAGGAATTCCTGTAGATACAGTGGGTCATGTTGATCAAAGTATGCAAGGCAATAACTCAGGAAGGGAAAGTATGGGGTCGACCATGATGCTTTGCAGCAAATTTTCACCTGTTTGGGCAACAGATTGAGGTCAGGACCCAGCTGGGCTCAGAGCCTCTGCTTATCAGAGTTCCAGGAGCAGTGTGGAGGGAAGACAAGCCAATTCCAGGAGAGGGCCTGGACGACAAATCAAAACAAGTGCACTGGAAACGCACCGCCCTTGAGAAGTCAGAAGTCTTGTAGCTCTGTCTGCAGTTAGTCATGTAAAATCGCTGTCTGGATTTGTTTTCAAACGTAAAAGTGAAAACAAAATTGGTTTAAAATATATTTAGAAAGGAGACCCCAAGTAACACTCTGATGACAATGAAGGCAATTTCCCCACTTGAGAACAGTGCTTCTGGCATTGTAAAAAAATTAGTAACCGTGGGTTATAAGCATCAGAAACTGGTTTTGTTACCTTGTGAAAAGATATTTGGAAAGGCTATCCTGCAACTCAGGGGACAGGAAAGGCTGGAAGCCAGTTGCAGCAGGTACAGGAACTCAGCCACTGCAGAAGGTCTTGCTACCAGGGTTTGTGAAGTCCTGACTGAGAAGATCCTGCTCCTGGAGTCTGCCCAGGCTCCAAGAAGCTTGGGGAATGGCCTGCTCCTGGCCAGGTGAGGGCAGGGCTTATTAGTGACATGGTCCCACCAGACTGACCCAGCACAGGCGGGCGATGCCTCCACAGTAAGGCGGGGTACTGTCTCCAAAGACAGCAGAACGAATGCTGGGCAGCCCCCAGCACGGCCTTTGTAAGCACTGATGAGCCGCTCCAGCGCAGCAGCGCCCTCCCATCGTCGTTCTGCCTCCCACACGTATGTGTGCAGAGGGGCGTGCAGGCCGGCAGTGTGCATTTCCAGTGGAGACCTGGGAGCTCTCAGCACTGGGGAACGTTCACACAGGTGGAGGAGAAAAGTGTGTGCTCTTGCAGGGTCATGGCCTGGGTGCATCAGGCCCTGGTGAACTGAGTGCACACTGTGGTTGGGCTGAGAGGCAGAATTCAATGTGCAGTGTTCACAGGGCAGCCGCTTTGGGATCTGGGAAGAAGTGGAAATCCATTTCACTGCCCACAGACTATATGCATAGCAGAGCAGGTTTTTGGTACATCTCCAAAGATATTCTTTATTCATCTTTGCTCATTGAGCCTGGGAAAGTTGGATCCAGTATTTTACTGATGGAAATCTGAGCCCCAGATTGACAGTGTCCTCAGTCACAGACATGAACAATCAATTATAGCAGTGGATTTGGAGCTAACTCCTGGCACACCTCACATGAGCTGGGTGGCCTGGGTAAGGCATTTTGCCTTCTGAAGCCTCAGTTGCCTGATCTGCACAATGGGTATGACAATATTACCTTTCTCACCATGGATCTACTTTGAAGGCTGATGGCACAGAGCCTGGCAGAGGTGGTGTCTAAGTGTCAGTTGTGACTGTTAGCAATGATGGTGCTGTACTTAAACAGGTTTGGTTTTCCAAACCATCCCTGTCCCATAGCAGCTGTGTAAAACTTGTACCCTAGCAGAGTCCTCCTGCTGGTGGCATGGTTATTGAAATGTGATAATGCAGGTGACATCCTAGCTCATTGCCATCCTCCTTGGATGGTGGCGCTGTCTTGAAGTTTGCAATACCCCCACTCTTGTCAGCTGACTAGAGATGTGTAGCGTTATGAAGCCCGGACAATTACTGTGGGCTGTTTTGCCTCACGGAGGTGCTTGGCAAGAGCACCTACTGCTTTTTCATCGCCTCCATAAAGATTCAGATTCTTTTTCTGAAGCAGTAAATGAGAAGGAAGAAATTGGGAGCAACCCTTGAGAGCAGGGGCTGGCAACCCTGTGCTACAAAGGCTCAGAGGGCACACATTCTAGGTGTCATGAGCCCGGTGGTATGTCCCAACTGCTCGGTATCAACATCCCAGCGTGAAAACAGCCATAGATATGAGAAGTTCCCACAGCTTCCCTTTCCATGGTTTCAATTACCTGTGCCAACTGCCACTGAAATTATTACAGGGGAAATTTCAGAAATAAGCAATTCGTAAGTTTTAAGTGTGCACTGTTCTGATGTGTGCCACTGCTCTATCCTGCCAGGAACATCCCCTGTCCAGTGTCTCCAGGCTGTCTATGCTACCCACCCCTAGTCACCATGCAGCTGTCTTGTTATCAGATTGACTGTTGTGGCAGTAGAGTGCTTGTGTTCACGTGATCCTTATTTTACTTAATACTGTCCCCAAAGTGCGAGAGTAGTGACCTTGGCAATTTTATTACAATATGTTGTTATACTATTATTTTTTTTGATTTATTTATTTATTTGACAGGTAGAGTTACAGACAGTAAGAGAGAGACAGAGAGAAAGGTCTTCCTTCCATTGGTTCACCCCCCAAATGGCTGCTACGGCTGGCGCGTTGCACCGATCCAAAGCCAGGAACCAGGAGTTTCTTCCTGATCTTCCATGTGGGTGCAGGGGCCCAAGGACTTGGGCCATCCTCCACTGCTTTCCCAGGCCACAGCAGAGAGCTGGACTGGAAGAAGAGCAACCGGGACCAGAACTCGGAGCCCATATAGGATGCTAGCGCCGCAGGTGGAGGATTAACCTAGTGTGCCATGGTGCCGGCCCTGTTGTTATACTATTTTATTATTGATTATTGTGGTTAGTTTCCAAGCATGTCTAATTTATAAATTAAACTTTATTGTAGATATGTATGTGTAGGAAAATATAGCATATATAGGATTCAACATTACCTGTGGATTTAGGCACCCACCGAGAGTCTTGGAACGACTCCTCTGTGGACAAGGGCAGGGGTTGTGACTATCAACAAATGAATGTGGCTGTGTTCCAATAAAACTTTATATACAAAGGCAGGCATTGGTCCAGGTTTGGCCTTGGGGCTTAGTTTTCTAAGCCCTACTTTGGTGATTAAAGGAAACACATTGGCACCTCCGTGGGCAAGGCAGAGGTGGGGTTTCACATTTTTAAAGATCACCTTCCTTGATATATTATTCATGGAGAAGCCTCCCAGGGCTTCAAAGGATCAAACATTTCATTGAAAAAATCTGGTCCTTCCAACCACATGTGAAGCATGAGCTTTTGGCTTTTCTAATTTTAGATCTATTCTTTGTGTCAGTTGGCTCAATCAATCCACCATCGGTTTCCGGACAATCCTAGGTCCAGAAAACAAGTTCATGGCACATTTCGCGGGTCTCCCCCAACCCCTTCCATCTCTCTAATCCTTGGAATTTTCTCTGTCTTTGGATGTCACCTGTTAGGTGATTCCTGTGGGGGAGGTGCTGGGCTGGTAATGTCCAAATTTGGGTGTCTTCTTTCCTGCCCTGGCAGCTGCAGCAGGGACAAGTCCTGCCAGACTCCCAGTGGCCGGAGAGTGCTTTCCAAGTCCCCCTGGGCTGGTTGTCCAATAATAGCTCACTCCACTCACAGGCTCTATTGTGTTTGCTTAACATTTGGGCTTCTGCCAGGTAATTTACCTATAAGCTATGCAGAGAAGAAAAAAAGAAACCATCCATCTAAAGTATTCAGATTTTGGCCTTAATTAAAATGCAGAATAAATATGTAAAGGCTAAAGAGCATGAATTATAGATACGGAGGTTTCTATATTAAAATCGGTTTTCATCTATGGAGGCGCTTGTGTGTTTATGGCAGGGAGAAGTGTGTGTACAAGTCCGCGGAAAGCAATATAATTATGGCTGTGTGTGCTTAGCAAGATGGGAAATGGATCTGTTGTGAGAGAATGAATCCTCATCTACCTTTCTCATTTCGCTGGCTCCGTGGATTTTTTTTTTTCCCACCTCGATTCTATGATTCTATAAAGGGCTAATCCTGACCCCTTGTTATTTAAATTACTTTACCACGGCTAGAAAAGCTTCCTTCAGCCTCTTAAAATACCCTTGCTCACCTGGTTCGAGGAGCAAAGCCTCTTCTGTTCATTGCTTCTGCATGGAACACGGCCCTGTTGGCTGTGGGGATTGGGCCGAGGCTGAATGACAGGTCCAGGGTCTTAACTGAGGTCATCCTCAGCCCATGGAATGCTGGAGGCTCTGGGCCTTCCCAGGCAGGGCAGGAAGGGAGAAGAACCAGCTGTTGGGGTTTATGGGGGTCTGATGATGAGGGCTGAGATGGGTCAAGGGAAAGAATGCTGAGCCCTGAGATCGCCTCTGTGCCAAGTTCATAGCTGGGGTTTAAAAAATCTTTCCACTTTACCAACTGGTATTAATTAGAGGTTACATTAACACATTGTTTCAAAGCATAGTGTTGGGAAGAATCATGCTGTGAATTCACTCACATGACTCAGGAACTTTGAACAAACTAATGAATTAAACGTGAGACTAGCAATTGTGCTAGAAGCAACATGGGTGAGGGAGAGTGGCTGTTTGTAACAGAGAGAAAGCCAGCTTTTCTAGGAAGCATTGGAGGTCCAGAGAGATTTTGGTTTAGAGAAAAGTGATGCTTAAATAAATAAATAAACCTCACCCCTCCAATGCACAAAGGGTGCATTTTCAGCCCATGACATGGGGTCTGGATTCCTACTGGGTGACCTCTGGGGGCTGCAGTAAGAGCTGGGACTGGCTGGGGAGACCTGGGGTTGGAGGCGGATCGCTTGGTGAGCAGCAGCTCTGCATGCTCTTGGTGCCTCAACAGATTCATGATGTGGTAGCGGCCGGGGCTACTGACCCTTTGCTCTGGGTCACTTCCAGCAACGTTGCCATATTAGCCTCAAAGCGCCTGTTTTTTAAATTTTTTTTTAAATTTTTATTTATTTATTTTTGACAGGCAGAGTCAGACAGTGAGAGAGAGAGAGAGAGAGAGAGAGAGAGAGAAAGAGAGAGAAAGGTCTTCCTTTTTCCGTTGGTTCACCCCCCGAAGTGGCTGCCATGGCCAGTGCGTTGTGGCCAGCGCGCTGTGCTGATCCGGAGCCAGAAGCCAGGTGCTTCTCTTGGTCTCCCATGGGGTGCAGGTTTCAAGGACCTGGGCCATCCCTCCACTGTGCTCCCGGGCCACAGCAGAGAGCTAGACTGGAAGAGGAGCAACCAGGACAGAATCCGGCGCCCCAATCGGGAGTAGAACCCGGGGTGCCGGCGCCGCAGGTGGAGGATTAGCCTAGTGAGCTGCTTTGCTGGCCAGAGAGCCTGTTTTAGATACGGATTTGAGAATGGGTGAGGAGGGAAGACAGCATCCTCTAGACTGGGAAAAAGCCCTGAGTGTATGAGAAACAATGACATGATCGCCCTTGTCTTGACTGTTGAGGAACAATTTACTATTTTATTCCTTTTAGTATTTTTGTTGTTGTTGTTCTTTTTGTTCTACTTAATACCACCGGTTGAACTCTGTAATTAATACACAATTATTTTTAGGCATTTAAAATTAACAGAAAAGTGATCTCTGTTAAATATAAGAGTGGGAATAAGAGAGGGAGGATATATATACAGGTTGGCACATGCTCACTCGGACTTACCTCCAATGGTAGAGCTAGAAATGTGCCAGGGGATTCCAATTCATTCTTATCAAGGAGGCAGGTACCAATGTCAGCTCACTTGTTAAAGTGATAAGTTTAAGTACATAATTGATCAAAAAGATAGGGTGTCGAAGAGATTTCACAAATAAGACCAGTGTCTGCAAATAATGAAGGATAGAATTAAAAGGGAGAGAATGATCCTACGGGGGAAGCGGGACACACAGCAGACTCACAGAATGGCAAACGCCCAAAACAGCACTCCTGCCTCAGAATCAACCCTTGGGACATTCGGATCTGGCTAAAAGACCCATGAGAGTCTCACAGGCATGGAAAGCCAAGACACTGTGGCAAAGCAACCTAAATGAAAGATCTCGGTGAACAAGACCCCGGCAGAAAGAACGGGCCATCAAAGAAGGAGGCACCTTTCTCTGAAGGGAGGAAGGAACCTCCACTGTGATACGGCCTTGACTAAAGTTCAGAGTGGGTGAACTCAAGGGGCTTCCATAGCCTCAACAGCTCATGGCAAGAGCCTCGGGTGATTACTGACGTCATAAATAAGAGTGTCAATTGTTAAATCAACAACGGGAGTCACTGTGCACATGCTCCCCACGTAGGATCTCTGTCCTTAATGTGTTTTACTATGAGAGTTAAAGATAACACTACTGGTCAAACAGTAATCTATATCTTGTGCGGTTGTGTGGGTGCAGTCTTTTGAAATCTTTGCTTAGTATATCCTAAGTTGATCTTCTGTATATAAAGATAATTGAAAATGAAACCTGATGAAGAGTGGGATGGGAGAGGGAGTGGGAGATGGGAGGGCTGCGGGAGGGAGGTTCGGGGGGAAGCCACAACAATGCAAAAGTTGCACTTTGTAAATTCATATTTATTAAATAATAAAAAAAAAGAAAAAGACAAAAGCCCTGAGTGTGTGATAGGGCTTTCCCTACATTGTGATTTTTGTTGCAATTTCTTTCTAAGTTAGTGTTGAGGCCTCTCTGTTGAGAATGGCCAAAAGCTCAGAAAGCTGCTTTCCAGGGGAGCCCTGGCCAGGGAACGTGAGATGTGGGCGTATGGGTGTCAGGGGGTCAGGTGGGACACAAAGAGGAGGTGAAGCCAAAATGCAGGAAATAGGACAGATGAATTGGAGATCCCAGAGAGGTTAGGAGTGGGACAGGAGACCCCACCCACAGGTGTGTGTTGAGGGTGGGGAGGATCAGAGAGACCTGAGGGCTGGAGACTTTTGAATCCAGGGCTTTAACCAAATAGGTTTCCTATGGAGGTGTGTGTGTGTGTGTGTGTGTGTGGTGTATGCTATGGGGACAAGGAGAGAGCAAGCTGCTAGTTCACATCCCAGATATCCATAATCCAGCCTGGACTGAAGTTGAGAGCTGGGAATTCAATGCAGGTTTCCCATGTGGTTGGTGACAGAAACCCAAGTACTTGAGCTGGAGCAGAGCTGGGACTTGAACCCAGGGACTTGGAAATCTTAGCTGCTGCAGCAAACGCCCACTCTGGAGGGAGCTGTGTTTGAGGGTTAGAGCATGCTCTAGGTCATGCTGTATGCGAGGGGCTCACTGTGGCCGTCTGCGCTGCGTGTGGGGTGCATCACTGGTGGTGCATCCTGCTGTCCTGCAGGGAGGTTGTCCCCAGGAGGCAGTTGTATCAGGCCAGGCTATGGATCAACTGTATCAGGGCACTGGGAGTAGACAAGGAACTAGAAATGTTGAGGATATTTGAATCCTGCCTCTAATATGAGACAGTTCAACTATATTCAATATGGACACCAAAGCCATGTAAAGTTATAAGTATTCACAATGGACTATTTAAACAATATTTATTTCAGAGGTAAAGAGACAGTGCTCTCATCCCCTGGCTCACTCCCCAAATGCCTGCCAAGGCCTTGATTGGACCAGGGTGAAGCTGGGAGCCAGGGACTCCATCCAGGCCTCCCATGTAGGTGGCAGGGACCAATGTATTTGAGCCATCACTTGCTCCCAGGATGGACACCAGCAAGAAGCAAGAATTGAGAATAGAATCAGGAACTGGAATGGGAATGGGGGGATGTCACAACCATAGTCACATGTTGTCATGCTAGGCCAAACACCTGACCCCATACACAAGATTTCATGGTTGTCACATTGACAGAGACTCCCCACACCTTGGATGGCCAGTAGCATCCCTGAAGCTATGAAGGTGTGTAGAGCTGGCATAGCCACCAGCTGGAATCAGCCAACTATATTCCCTGGCTGACTACAGCTGGGTGCCTGTTGTTGTGGATGGAGGCATCTGGGAACACAGCTGTGTGCATCACAGTCAGGACACCTCGTCTGAAGCTGTAGCTGTCGGGCTGAGTGCAGCAGCGGCTGTGTGGTCCCAGGAGCCAGGGGCAGTCACCCTGGTGCTTCACAGGAAGCATGTGCTGGCCCTTGTGCCACACAATTGGAAAAAGAAAATAAAATCCAAATTGTTTCTGAAAGAAGATATCTGGTCATATGTTTTCACTGTAGAGTAGCTACAATGGAAGGTTTAGGAGTGAAATGGAAATTTGAGATTCAGTGACTGTTTAGAGCCCTTGTCTCTTCTGTTGAGGAACAGTGTTTTTTTCTTCATAGTATCTGTTAAATTCTTTACTTAGTGTAGGGTTAACATTATGGTCATTAAGTAAACTGAAAATAGATCTTTGTAAAAATTAAGAGTGGGAATAGGAAAGGGAAGAGGGGAAGGGTGGGAACAAGGGCTGGAGGGAGGGCAGAGTGGGAAGAATCACTGTGTTCCTAAATCTGTATACATGAAACACACAGAACTTGTGTAACCTAAGTAAAGTTAAAAGAAATAAAAAAAGAAGGGAGATATCTGGAATCCTTAGCACTGGTAATCACAGATCTAGAGGGCCCCCTGGGCTCTCAGTGCTCCCGTGGACCACTGTGACTTCTAGTGTGGCCAGATCAGTCCTGCCCATGGGACCACATCAAACATGGTGACTGGGTGCTATTTCAGCAGGCAAACTGACAAATGTGCTCCTTCTCTCCCGCGTCCTCTGTTCCCCCGCCCCCCGCCCCCCGCCCCTCACCTCTCTCCCTCTCTTGCTATTTGAAGCCATATAGCAGAAATCATGGTGTGACAGACAAATTCTTTCCTCGTTATGCAAGGATAAAGGTCAGGTGGCTGACATCTTGTTTGCAATTGCAATACCCAGCTAACTGAAACGTGTCCACGACTCCCCAGTTACCAGGCTGACAAATATTTTGACAGATCTCGCAAACAGAACTGTTTCTATTGGCCTGCTCCGTTTGTCACGTAGCCCCAGCCTCCCCTTGCCTCTCCCGCTCTGTGGCGGCTCTGCCTGGCCCACACTTTTAACGGTTGCGGCTGCGAGGACCGAGACGTCTGAAAGCCTGCTGTCAGCTGCCCCTGTCACTCTTTCCCTTTCTTCCCAGGGAAAGCAGGGAGCGTCAGGAATCTCGCAGGGTAATTGCTGTATGTACAAACGTGCAAGATGCCAGCCCATATGGGACACCCCGTAATTTTGCAGCAGCCGAAACAAACAACCATTTCTTGATTATGCCTCGCCTGAACTGTGCTTACCGCATCTTAAACTTGAAAGCATTGAAAATTCCAGCCAGCAAACCGATCTCAACTGTCGGAGCAGCCCTGCGTGCTCCTTCACTGCAGGCTTGATGATTACAGAGCTTTGTGCTTCTTGTTTGTGGCTTAGAATTATGTGATCGTCTAAAACTCTTCCCCTTGGTTGAAGATTTTTTTTTTTTAAATCTGTAAAATGCAATCCCTGAAAATAATAACCTGTAGAAGCATGTGTGAAATATATTGCATCTTTAGCATCCAGAAGAAACTACAGTTTTGATAACTTTAATTGGGTCCCTGAAGCAAAATTATTCCTGGAATAACCAAGGCACATTTCTTAAAATATGGCAGAATTTGGCCTTAGGAAATTTCTTTTAATTCTAATACATCAAAATTACTGGCTGTTTACATAAGAACTGTTCTACAGAGGATTATCTATTTAAAATGTAGTTGTATACTGAGAAGGCATTGCAAATGGAGAACAGATTTAAAATTCAGACACAACATTTAGAGGTCATTCCAGTTCTATGGACATTTACTTATTTAGTATTTGTGTTTGTTTTTCCACCTTCTTACTCCTCTCATTCTTGGGTGATCTTGGGACTTTGAGAGTTTGGAAGGGCTTCACAGACGGGAGGTTTGTGGTGAAGTTTGCTTCTTCAGCTGTGGCCAGTGGGAACAGAGAACGTGTGGCAGAGGTGGATTTGCCACCGCAAAGTCATATGATCCTGAACTTGGAGCATTCACTTGGTGCAGGGATGGGGTGACTGGAGTGAGGGGAAGGGGTGAGGGGGGGAGGCAGATCTGTTCCCTTGGTAGATAAAGAGAGAACTGTGGTCCCATCCCGCTCAAGTCCTGTGAAGTATCCCAGAGAAGTCTCCAGCAGGGAAACTCGGACTGGAAAGTCTCTCATTGAGTCTCTCCCATTTCTCTCTGCACTTGATTAGCTTAGCTGATGGGTGGCTTTGGGCGGGCCTGTGGGGGAGCAGGTGACAGCCGACTGGAAGATTTGAAGGCTCCAGGAACAGGCCTGTGCTCACCTCATCGTGTCTCTGTCTGGTTGGCAATGACTGAAAGCCCACACTGTTGCTGTGTGAACTTACGGAGGTTGTTAGGGTTGAACAGCAACTGGTTCCCTGAACTCACGGAAGCATTCAAACCCCAAAGCCTTCTGTCAATGGTTGATGGATTGAAGGTGGAGACATGATCTAATTATGGTGTCTGGCGGGGGAGGGGGGTGCTGGTGTGAGGTCCTTAGGTCCCTGGGGACTGCCCTGTTATTAGAGGACTGGCTGTGTATGCCGAGTTCGACTGAACTTCTCCCTCTGCCCCCTGGCTTGCTGCAGGATTGTTCCTGCACAGGTTCTTGCTCCTGGCAGCTGCTGGGCTGTTGGGGCCATCCAGTCTTGAACTGTGAACCTCCAAAGCCTTAGCCAAAATAGGAGATCCTCTCGGGTATTACAAATCAGGTTGTGAAAAGCTGACTGAAACAAAGGGATGCATGCCATTTGTAGATTCCCAGCTTTGCATCATCCAGTACTCTGATGGTACTTGGTTTAATTTGAGGAGATTCTCCTTTTGGTGTTGGGTGCAGAGAACAATCCTAGGCACCTGCCTCTGATATGGGCACTGAGGGCATAGGCCCTCTTCTGCTGCCCCAAGATAGCCACACCGTGCCTGAAGCTGGGCTCCTGCAGTGGTTCTCAAGTAGGGGGCAGCTGTATCCCCTGGGGACCTTTGGTTATGTCTGCAGACACGTTTTGGTTGTCATGCTTGATGTGTGTGTGGCACCCAGCGGGTGGAGGCCAGGGATGCTATAATCCACAGGACACCCCCACAGTAGAGAATTATCAGCCCCAGATGTCAGTAGTTCTTGGATATCTGGATTTCTGAGTCTATCAGGCAAGGAGAGGGCCACCTTCGAAGCCCTTCCTTCCAGCTTCAGCAATAGCAGTGGCCATGGGGTGGTGTCAAAGCCTTTGGTTGCGGGGTAGGATTAAAATTATCAGGATAGGCCGGCGCCGTGGCTTAACAGGCTAATCCTCCGCCTTGCGGCGCCGGCACACCGAGTTCTAGTCTCTCTGTCTCTCTCTCTCACTATCCACTCTGCCTGTCAAAACATAAAAAATAAAAAAAAATTATCAGGATAAAGAACCTTTCTTGACTGCTGACCACGCAGTGGTTAGGCGATGGGCTCTGCACCAGGATTGGGTGGGAGTTTCAGCTGCAGCAGCTATTACAGTGGACAGACCTCTTACATCTCTGTGCCTGTCTCTGTTCCTGATCTCTAAAAGAGAAAATAATAGCATGAAGATTAAACAGATCTTAGAAAAACACATGTAACATAACATGCACTACACTAGTGTCAGATGAAGTGCGAGCTTCACGCTCTGCTTACCACTTCACTTGGAGTATCACATCGAATCCTTGCCAACACTTTAGAACTGTGGTGGGGAGGGAGTATCTTTTAGTCCCATTCTGCAGATGGAAACACCGACGCCTGGAGAGGTTAGGTATCTTGCCTGATATCACACAGTAACCCGCAGAGCTGAGAACCAGCCTGAATCTGAAATCAGAGACAGAGCAACATTCTTTAATCTGTGGATGCCCGGAGGCTGACTCACATGTCAGTGAGGCCCTCGCGGAGTCTGGGAGTGGCAAGCCACCTGCAAAATCACTGGAAGCACAGGCACCTGTGTGCAGAGCGGGGTTGGATAAATGGCTGGAGCTGAATTCGGGATTTCCTTTTCAGCTGGGCCCAGCACCTGCCGACAGAGATCAGCTCAGAGGGAGCTGGTCTCCAGCTATCGTCTCATGATAGTGACCTCTTGAAGCTGAGCAGATATCCCATTAGTGCCTTGTCCACCCGCTGGCCTTGGTCTGGAATAGAATATTGGTGCTTAGTGTTGTGTTCCCACCAGGGAAGAGCTGGACAGGTTCTGTGCTCCAGGTTCTCTTTCCCCTGAACTCTATCCAAAACAGTCCTAGATCTGTTTTGAGCAATCCATATGTCATTTCCAACCTATTAACAGCTCTCAGCTTTGTTTATGTGCATGGAGGAGAAGTGCAATGCTCTGTCATTAACACACGTTCACAAGTGGTGATGGCAGCCCAGGGAGGGTTCGAGCTCCCTCCAGTTTAGATTCAAATGTTATATGTGTGTGATGGAGAGCAGGTGCCTTCTCCACTTTGTGCTTGCTTTCTTCTCTGGACATACACACACACACACACACACTGATGTTCTCCCCTCATGCTGGGCTGGATAACTAACAGATTTTTTTTCCTGGAAATTTTACTTCCAGCCAGACACACCTGTATTTCAAAATTGTACAAAGTCCTGTATATTTGATATTGTGTGGGCTCTCAGTGGCTTTCAAAGATGGATTACATTCACTGGCTAGGTTGTCGATAGAACATAAAATATGAATGAAATTGTAATCTCATGGTGGGTCCTGGGGGTGAGACTATTATAGGCAGCACCACTCTCCCTGGGTGGGTGAGGAATAGCCCCTGCCCCAGTGTTTTGCTGCTTTTGTTTCAGATAAGTCATGGAAAAAGCAAGAGAATTGTGATTTTGGTGGAAAGTAAAAACTCGAGAATTCCAGGAGACCCAAGATTTGGTGGAAAAGTAGCAATGAAAAGAGGTGGATGGGATGGAACAAAAATACCTCCTGGCAAGGCTGTGTGTTTGGGATTAGTGCACCAAATGTAAGCCAGGATTTCCAAGAATCTCAGCTTCTCATTTGCCACAGGGAGCTGAGGCCACAGGAAAGTGGGGGCCATGGTGCATCTGGTAGTTCTAAGACTGAAACCTGGGAGGCATTCTCAAAGTTTCCATAAACAGCCCTTCACCTTGACTTGTGGGTTTTACCTTCCAAACAGACCTTGAACCTCTTGGTTTGTATCCTGCAGGCCAGGCTGGCCTCTCCTTCTACTCTGCAGTGGCTTTCCAATGGGCAGCTGTGTCCATCTGGTCCATCCTGGTGCACTCTGGTCTGCTGCCTTAGTGGTCTTTTCCCAAGGTGAATCTGACTAGCTCCCTGTCACTTTTAGGGTAAAGCCCAACATTCCTTCTGCTCCAGCTATCTCCTGTGGGGCCGAATGTTCGCTCCATCTAGGATCCCGGTCCCCGTACACTCCCTGTGGCTACCACCTAAGAGGACATTTAGAAAGCAGCACAATCAGGCATTCATGCAACACATATCTGCTGAGTACCTACTATGTGCTAAGCACTGTTCTAGAACAAAATTCTTTGTCTCCTGGACCTTATGGTTTCTTGGAAAGAGGGGCAAATAGACATGGAAGGTAATTCAGACAGTGGTACTTGCAGCAAGGGGTGCAGAGTGAGTGGCAGGAAGTAAGGAGGGGTAGGGGTGAGGCAGGGCGACTTTAGGGGTCCCAGATGTCCTCTCCGAGCAAGCAACTTTTCAGCAAGCTCTGAATGAGTTGAAGCAGCCCTGGAGCCCTGAGCCTCTAGGGGAACCCTCTGGCTGGGTCTGCTTTGTGCTGTCATGCTCACAGGACCGTGTGCCCCACCAGGTCACTGATCATAGTTGGGATTCTTACACGTATTTGTGCAATTTGTAATCAACATTTTTTTTTCCCGAGTAGATGTATTGTTTCCCAAAGGCACGGCTGTCATCTTCTCGGCACATCATTGTGTCCTCAGCTCTCTAATTGGCGTGTAGAACAGGTCTAATAAAAGCTGTGGAATGAGTGAAGTGCCCTAGAAGCAAGCCCCAAATCCTGGCGACTATGCCACCTGTCCTGCTCACTGGGAGGCAAGTTCCCTGAGGTTGTCAGACCCCCCCGGAGCAGACAGCTTTCCCCCCATTCTGTAGCTGATGTCATTCCATCCCTCATCGGGGGATGGAGGAGGGGGCTTTGAAAAGAAGGAGGAACAACAGACCAGCCCATGGGTGGGCTTTATTACTCGTCCAGGAGGCAGATATTGGAAAGTCAGCAACGTGATTTCTTGTTACGGAATCGGTTGAGGTTGAAATATACTCATCACCTTCAGACAGGAAGGGAGTACTCCACACTGAATCACCACCCACCCTCCAATCTGTCTCTGTCAGAAAACCGAGCAGCCAGACGCGAGTATGACAGACGGAGTACTTTTCAGAGGCTTCGGGGGAAATCCATATTCTGCTCTTTAATACAGGCGATGATAAATATTACATAGGTTGCATTAGTGAGATCAGACAGGGGGGCCTGAACCTCGAGACTCTGCGAAGCTTTTACTTGAAGTAAACTGAGAAAACAGGCGATCGTTAACTGCTGGAGGGATTTTGTTATGTGAGAGCGTCCAGGATGAGGAGCGGGAGAAGAGGCACAGCTCACTCGCTCATCACATGCTCCAAGACAACACCTATATTTTGAGAAGCGTTGGTAACATTTCAGAGCAATTACCATAAGTAGAACATCTACTGGGTCTGATACATTTACCTGTGACATTACACTGAGTGAAGCTGCTGGAAGTGGGAGGATTATGCCTCATTCCAGATGCATTTTGGCACTCAAGATAAAAAGCAGCCGGGCTGCTGGTTTAAAAAAGAGAATGAGAGCAGTGGAGGGCGTACAGAAGCCCAGAGCTTCCTTGACACCTTTCTAGGACTTCGCTGGGCTCCCTGTGCTCCTGCCTGCCGAGCTCAGGGCCTTGAATCCTTGCTTTCAGTGGGCCGTCCCAACCTGGACACGGACTAGTTAGAAACCAGTGAGAACCATTTAGAGGCCAGAAGAGAGGCCCGAGAAGAAACCAGGATCTCATTTAGAGAGGATGTAAGAATACAGCTTTTACCAGAGTGGTAAATTCATAGTGGAGAGAGGGCTGGACAAGCAGAGAGGAGGGAATCCATTTTCCAGGTGAGGCTGCCATGGCAGGTACTTGCCCTTGGCCGGCTGCTACTTCTGTTCTTTTCCTCACTTTTCTTTCCTTCCTCTCTTCAACCTGTTTAAACCTTCTGTGTCCTTCACAGATTCAGCTCAGCTCTTCCCACTCTGAAGGAACAAGGTTGGCACGCTGTGGCCTTGGGCCTAACCCTCATTAGTTGCTGTTTTTGTGAATAAAGTTTCCTTGTCACGCAGCCGTGTCTGTCTGTTCAGCTTTTGTCTACGGCTGCTTTTGTGCTACAACAGCAGGGCTGGGCAGATTCGTGCCCCAACTGCAGAGTGGCCACAGATGCCCCGTGATGATAAACACGTGAACTCCCCGGTCTTTGACAGGAAATGGGAGCTGAGCTTGGTATAGAGTGATTAGCAGTCTGTGTTAGAGGTGTGGTGTGCTACTAGTGGCCTGTGGACTCACAAAGGCTTCGGTTCAAATCCTAGCTATGCCATCAACAAAGTGGGCTAATTGCTGAATCCTCCTGAGCCTCCTCTCCCTCACCTGCTAAATGAGGATAACAATCCCTACCTCGCTGGGCTGTGATCGTCGAGGACGATTGCGTATGTATAGTCCCTTAGCAGAAAACTTGACATGTGGTGAGCAAGAACAAATGCTACTTGTTATTTTATGTTAGTTTGTAATACTATCCCCAGTCTGCTGGTGGAGGTTTTCTGCGGATTCTGGAGGAGCTGTTGCATTGGTTTCTCGTCTAACTGACAATTCTGTCCCGTGGAGTTGACGATTTAGGAAACTGCGTCAAACGCAACTCTGAATGGATTGCTTCAGTGAATGCTAAAAGGATTACCAGGCTGTTCACCTTTTTTTTTTTTTTTTCCTTTTCTCTTCATTTTTCCTGAAACACAAGACAAAAAAAAAAGTCTCTCAGCTCTGAGGGTGGGTTGTGTCAAACTCCTATGGTGTGTTAGCAGAGAAATCTGAAAAGCTTCCAAGGAGAGGAGGGGGATGGTGGTGGAGAGGGAGGGGTGGAGGGCGTGGTCCTGCTAGGAGCTCTATAAGACTTGGTCTAAATGGCTTCACTTCTGTTGCTTAATCCTCATCAAACAGGGTCTCATGAACTTATATAGCAGCAGAAAGAAACACAAAATCTCAGGCAGGATGCTGCGTTTAGGGCAGTGACCGCTCCCAGAGTCCACTCCGCACAGTGACTGACCCCTAACACTTCTGCTCTGTTACCCTGACCTACTACCTCTCTCAGTTCCAGCTCCCTGACATAAAGGACAAGTCACAGTAGCAGCTACTGTGTAGGTTGGGATGAGGCTAAAATGAGATGATAAGTGCAGAGCTTTGTGACGCAGAAGTTTTTGCTGAGGAAGCCTAAGAACAGGAGAGGTCGTGCCTGCAGGCAACGAGGAAAGTATCTTCCTGTGTGAAATCATTTTCTTCAATCAAACTTGCAAGTGTTTTTGGCAAATCATGACTCCCACAAAGTCAAGCCTGCAAAAATCAGTCTTCTCCACCCCTGCTTCTCAAGACCACCATACTCCCTCCTTCCTTCTCTCTCTCTCTTTAAAAAAATATTTATTTATTTTAGGAAGGCAGAGATAACCGAGAGAAGGAGAGAGAGACAGAGAGATCTTCTATCCGCTGGCTCACTCCCCAAATGGTCACAACAGCTGGGGCTGGGCCAGGCCAAAGCTAGGAGCCTTTTCTGGGTTTCCCACCTGGATACAGGAGCTCAAGTGCTTGGGCCATCCTCTGCTGCCCTCCCAGGTGCATCAGCAGGGAGTGGATCTGAAGTGAAGCAGCCGGGACTCATACGGCGCAGACGAGGGATGCCGACACTGCAGGTGAAGGCTTTACCTGCTATACCACAGTGCCGGCCCAGTCCTTTTCTTCTTATTGCTCTTCATCCTTAGCAGTGCGCACGCCTACAGGAACGGGAGGCGGTGGCCAGAGAGTGTGAGGAGTGCGGCATTTTTGTGACGCTCAGAGCTACACAGGCCGGCAGTGCTGGTTCTCACAATTGGAGGAATCTGAAGGGAATGGCACTCTACTTATGAAAGTTGTTCATTCTTGATCATTTTCTAAAGCACTCATATAGTACAAGCTACTGGGGGAATGGCGAGTGTCAAGGTCACTTTGGTTTTCAGGAATCATGTATTGATGAAATCAATGATGGTTTTTATTGCTGATATTTGGTTAAAATTTTGCCACCGCATTCTTAACATCTGGCTCCTTCTTCAGTCATCCGAGTGATTGTATCCACCAAGCTCACCGTTATGTTTGGAAAGGCACTTGTCTGTGATTCACACCTTTCCTTGTCTTTTGAAAGAAAAAATACGGGGTCATTTGGTAGACGATCCCTGTGCCACAGGTGAAGGCTGGGCTGGGGGTATCTCTTAGTGTGTTACTTCCCCTCACAGACTTCGAGTACTGTGGAGACTGACTTGCTCCAGGACTGCCTAGTCACGTGCCCTGAAGCATGTTAAAGGGAGACATTATTCTTACCAGGTGCTCCAGGAAAGATAGATCCGAGGTGAAGCAAATTTCAGGAGTGTTACTTACTCTGCCCTTTCTCTGAGGTTCTCGATAAACAGTTTCCTGAAGGCCTTGAGAGACCTGCTTCCACGACTCAACATATGTTGCAGTCATGATCGTGGACTCAATTTTATGATTCCCTTTCTGTCTGAGACAGTAATATTAAGGGTTATTCAATGTTTTTGCACAGGGCCAGATAGTACATCACGCAGGCTTTCTTGACCAAGCAATGCCTGCTGCAGCAATGGAACCCTGCCTTTAAACTAGGAAAGTAGCCGTAGTTACTGTGTGAATCAATAGATGTGAACATTTTCAGAGAAGTTCATTTACAAAACCAACTGATAGACTGGCTTTGGCTCATGGGCCACCATTCACCAACACCGAATTTAGGGGGAAGAGAATACAGGCTCAGAAGTCTACACTTTCTGGATTTGACTCTGCTGGGTCACCTTGGGTAATTTGGGTAACTTCTCCAGGCACTGGCTTCCTCATCTGAAAAGTGGGAGTGAAAAGAGTAAAATACAACTCGTAGTTGTTGTGTGTAGTAAGTGGTCAATGCAGGTAAGGCACTTGTTAGCATTCCTAACATGCAAGGAGAGCATATGCTGTTGTATAACGACCATGTTGTGTATTTAGTTCTCAAGACAAATCTGTGAGGACATGGAGGACACACTTACCTCCTTCCCAGAGCCAGGAAGAGTTGGAGCTAATTTCTTTAAATATTTATTTGTTTAAAAGGCAGAGTTACAGAGAGGCAGAGAGAGAGAGAGAGAGAGAGAGAGAGAGAGAGAGAAAGAGAGAAAGAGATGGAGAGAAAGAGATGGAGAGAAAGTCTTCCATCTGCTGGTTCACTCCCCAAATGGCTGTAACCAGGAGCCAGGCGCTTCTTCCAGGTCTCCCATGTGGGTGCAGGATCCCAAGGATTTGGGCCGTCTTCTACTGCTTTCCCAGGCCATAGCAGAGAGCTGGATCGGAAGTGGAGCAGCTGGAACTTGAACTGGTGCCCATGAGGGATGCTGGCACTGCAGGCAGCGGTTTTCTCATTACACCACAGCACTGGCCCCACTAATTGTTTTTATTAGAAGATCTCTGTGTCCTTGCTAAGCAGAGCGCAGTGTTCATTCACAAGGGATGGTGAAAACGGAAGGAAGAGCATCTATGAATTGTTTACTTACAAGGTTTCCTCATTTGTGTTTCCAACACTTACTGAACACTCGCTTCAGGATGTGGGACTGGCTTCAGACCAAGGGTCAGAACAGGGGTGGAGCTACAGAAGAGCAAACTTCTTTCATTTTGGGTGTTATGCTTGGCAGGCAAGCATTTCTGTAATGTGCAAATATGCTGGACTTTGTCCTGTCCTGGGACCTTGGCATCCTTTGGTTTCTGTCTCCAAAGGACAGGACATTTTATTTATGTCAGAAAAGTCCTGCACCAGTGCTGCTGGCTTTGTGGGGCAGAGGCATTAAACCGCCGCCTGCGATGCTGACATCCCACATGAGGGTAGTTCAGGTCCTAGTTGCTCCCCTTTCAATCCAACTCTCTGCTACTGTGCCTGGGAAGGAAGTGGAAGATGGCCCAAGTACTCAGGCCCTGCCACCCACATGGAAGACCTGATGGAGTTTCAGTCTCTGGGTTTCAGCTTGGCCCAGTGTCAGCTGTTGATGCCGTTTGGGGAGTGAACCAGCAGATGGGAGTTCTCTCACTCTGTGTCTCCCCCTCTCTCTGTAACTCTGCCATTCAAATCAATAAATAAATCTCTTAAAAGAAGAAATACCCTTCACCTAGTCAAGAAATGTCCTTCCCTCTAGCTACATTTAGGGAAGGGGTTATTGTCTAATTAATCAGTCATCTGTAAAACACAGTAGAGAAAGAAGGCTAAGAGGTTTGGAGTCTGACACACTCTGGTTCAAACCCCACCTCTATTACTTCCTCATGATGTAAATTACTTAAGCCACTTTACCTTGCTCTTCTCATCTGTGAAATGGGAACTACAATGCCTGGTAATGGTGGGGATTAGGTACAATGGATAATAACTTACAGTGCTTTCCCAGAGATTGCCACACAATAAACATTCAAAAAACAGTAGCTTATAAAGTGGTCTTGGAGAAAAAAGGCAAAAGTTATCAAAAGCCTAAAATAGTACATTGGAGGCCTTGGAAATAATGGCTTCCCAAAGCTAGGCATGACCTGGACGGTTGTATGGTTCAGTTCCTGTTATCAGCAGAGAGATGTCTAAGAACTCCAGGACAAGTGATAAGATCAAGCCCAACATTTCAAGGAGACTCTTTCATCAGTTTCACATCACCCTTTGCCAGTGTTTTAAAAATTTGACATTTGCTTCAAACCCTTACATCTGAGATCCCCACTGGTCATCATCGGGCAACTTCAGCACTTTGGACAGGTCACACTATAGTGGAGATTCCGTGAATGTTTGGTACATACAGAAAAGGTGCTTTGGCCAAAGTGAAATCTTGTGCATTTTAAGTTTATTTACTCCCTTCTGTTTCTTGCCCAACTTGTTAATAACTTCACTATCAAAAATTTTTAGGCAGTAATTTAGAAATCCTTTAGGCATCTCTTCTCTGCGCATCTATTGCTAATTACTTGCTCTTTCCTTTGAATTGATTTTAAGCCCTGTTCTTGACAGTTGTTGGGCTTCGTGATTCCACTCTGCTGGAGAGCTCCTGGGATGAGTGGAAGTAATAAGTCTGAAGCTACTGCAGATAATCTGCAAGACAGAAAACCCAATTATAGGTAATTACGAGTCACCCCAAGACTCTTTAGAAAGTAGCTTGGCTTGCCCTATGGCCATAAACAACTGAATCTGAATAAAAATTAATTTGAAATAACTTGACTACTGATTTGTATAATTATGTACACATTTCCCAGGACTCTCTTACTGCCACACACCCAGCTTCAGGATCCTTAGCTACAAGGGTTGCAGAGGTCAGAGTATATTTTTGAAGTAATGGGCACCTTGGTCCAAACTGTACTGGGATTACCTCCATGCTGTTCTGGCATTGCGAGTCATCAGAGCTTCATTGTAGTAAATGGAATGACACTTGAGCAGTAACTCACTACTCACCCTCATCTCTGTTTTTTGCCATCCACAGCTTTTCTTTATGATGAAAATACCTCTCCCACACATTGAAAAACTTCCAAAAATTGCAAAAAAAAAAGAAAAAAAAACCCTTTTATTTCATTACTTAGAGATGAACATGAGTAACTTTCCAGGGCATATCTCTTGGTCGGTTGGTCTCTGTGTATTTTATTCTGTCTCCCACTCTACTTAGAAACACAAAACGACTTTATGTGTTCTGCAGGGTAATGAGGTATTTATCGTGTAACAATCTCCCCATCATCAACAAATATAGAACTTTATCATCATTTAAAATGGCTGCAGAATAGTATCCCATAAAATCCCATAAAAGTATCCCCTTCTATCGTTACTTCAGAATCATCTCATCCCCACTTCTCTAAGTCCAGCTGCTGCTGTGATGCTCACTTACATGGAGGCTTTCACCAGCTTTGGGCAGAGACAATTTAAAGGGAAAGTAATCATCATCTTAGCAAATTGTGCTGGAACAATTGGATATCCATGTGCAAAAAGTGGGCCTCAGTCCTCACCTGTGTCAGACACAAGGCTGAAGGGAAATGGACTATCGACCTCGACATATGACCCGAAATACCCAACTTCTTGAAAAAATAGGAGAACATCTTTTTGACCTTGGGTTGGGAAAAGATGTAATAGATAGGACAAAGGATTATGACTCATAAAATAAATAATTGATAAGTTAGACATGGTCAAAATTAAACAGTTTTCCTCTTCAAAAGACACCATTGAAAGTTGAAAAGTTAAGCCACAAGGAGAAAATATTTCTAAAACACGTATCTGATAAAGATCTTGTTTCCTGAGTGTATAAAGAACATAACTCAATAAAAGGAGACATTTCACTAAAAATATTGGCAAAGTGTTTGAATAGTCATTTCACCAAAAAATATACATGCATGGCAAGTAAGTACGTAAGATATGTTAAACTTTATTTGTCATTAGGTAAAGGCAAATTAAAACCACAGGAAGATTCCACTCCACATACGCTAGAATGGCTAAAATTGAAAAGACTAACAGTGCCAAATATTAACAAGGATGGGAATGTAAGGTGCTATTTTTCAACATTTCTCACAAGTCTAACAGCACTCATTATGTGATAAAGAAATCCCACTCCTTGACATTTTTTGTAAGAAATAAAAAATATATGTTCACACAAAGATTTGTATTCAAATACTCACAGAAGTTTTATTCATAATAGCACCAAGCTGGAAATAATCCAGATGTCATGGATAAGCAACTTATCCTGTTTCCGTAGCAGGAGATACTAACAGCAATAAAAAATGGCTGACCAAACAATGCCTACTACAAACATGGATGAACCTCGAAGTCATTTTAGAGGCAGAATAAACCAGCCACAGAGACTTCATGCTGTATTATTCCATCTAGGAAAAAGTCTCTAAAAGGTAAAACCACACTGACAGAAAGTGGATCAGTGGCTGGCAGGATGAGGCATGGGGGAGGAGACTGAGTGTCAAAGGCCCTGAGGGGCTTTCCTAGGGTGACAACAGCTTTCTGTACCATGGTTTTGTTAGTGATTGTTTGACTGTACAAATCTGTCAAAACTCATTACAGTGTACACTTAAGTGCATTGAGTGTGACTTAAACTCCAGTAAAGGAGATAACAGTAATTATTTTTAGTATTTTGTTTTGGAAATCAAAGGATGTGCAGTGGCTCCTTGCTCTTGTGACATGACTCGCTGAAGTCTGCAGATTCAGGATTCCAGAGTCCTCTAGCAGGCCTTTCTTAAGCTGCAACACTTCAGTAACTGCTTCCAGAATTCACAGTCCACACTGTGGTCACATTGGTGGTTCTCTTTCTGCAGGCTCATCAAGGGGCTCTTGTCTTGCCAGAAGCCTCGAGAATCTGCTGTCTGCATGACTAGACGGGAGTGCTAAGCTCCACAGTGAGGAGGTCTACACTGCAGTCTCTGATCTGGGGTCCTGTCTAACCTGATTCAGGAAGGATTCCAGGGAATCCTCCCTCCACTCACTTCAGTACAGCCAATACCCTAAATACTGTTCAAATGGCCCTTTCTTTTGGCCCTCTTTTCTCATCACTCCTCCTTCTCCCCACCATACCTCCTTTGAGGATTTCGCTCCATTTTCTTATCATCGTCAGTCACAGCCTCTATGTAAAATATTCAGAGACTCGTACCTAAGTAACGCATTTTGAGATCGTTAGCTCTCTTGAACTGGGACCTTATTTCCCCCTTTCAATTCCCCCTTCAATTTACCTTTTGCATAGCTTGATACACATCAGTGGCACTAAATAAATAAGCCATAATTAATACATATTTGGCTCTTGTACTGTTTATTTTCCTCTTCTGAGACTCAGAATAAGCACTTCATCACTTGAATACTTAAATACTAGATGAAATACTAAAGGGACCCTTTTGTGTCCATTTTCCCCTGGTCTTATTGAATGTGAATTTTCTAAACTAGAGGAATGGCATTGTCCCAGACTCCTTCAATTTGGAACCTTAATAAATTGATGATTAAAATGAATATACTTGTAGATGTGGTGGTTCTTTGAACAAATCACAAATGCATGCTTAAAGAAAAAAGAGGAATATTAATTTGCCTGTACAAAAGTATTCCCAACCATCAGTGGCATGTTGTGCGTGCATACCAAGAGTCTGAGAGAGCCAGACCAGGGAGAACCCTCGTCAACATGCTGTCTGAAGTCGCTGACATGTATCACTGGACAAGGGTAAAGTGTGAGGAGATACATTTATCATGCAAACATCTCTGGAAAAATGTCTGGGGAAGCCTTAGAAAACAGCCCTTGTGTTATCTTCTTTTTTATTTTTTTAAAATTTTATATTAAAATTTTATTTACTCGAACAAAAGGTGAGGCAGGGTTGGGAGAAGAAGAGCGATTCTCCATCTGTTGGTTCACTCTCCAAAACCCCACAGAGGCTAGGACTGGGCCAGGCTGAAGCCAGGGTCCTGGAACTCCTTCCTGGTCTCCCACATGAATGACAAGAACCCAGGTCTTGAGCCATCATCTGCTGTGTCCCCAGACGTGCATCAGAAGGAAGCTGGATTGGAAGCAGAGCGGGACTTGAACCCAGATACTCTGCTACGGGAGGTGGATGTCCCAAGTGACGTTTTATCCACTGCTCCTCATATTATCTTCTTGAAAATGAAAGAGAATTGTGCAGTTGTTACGGCTTGTCAGAACAGAGATACTTATTCAGTGCTTACTGTGTGTCATTTAATTGTGTATCATGCTATTTAATCTTAAAGTGCGCCAAGTTACACCACACTTAGTGCAGGGTTGAACCCAAGGCTGTCTGACTCCAAGTCTGGGTGGGTTCTTCCCCACAGGTGTCCTGCTCTTCCATGAACTGATCCTCTGGAGGTTTGAGGTCCTTGTCAGACAGTAGTGTTGTTGCTTCACTGCCATGGCTGTTAACAAAGTTTACTTCCCCCAACCTACTACTAGAGTGGCAGTCAGAAAATTAACTTGTCTCCCCCAAAGGAGCTTTGTTCATGGGACAGTTTTCAAATGGGGCATGGAAAGGCACTTGGAAAATTGCAAACAGAAATAACACTTCAAAATGAAAAATGGATGTACATTTATCAACTGCGGGTAACCAAAGGGTGGGCACTGTCTGTTTGGGACTACCACTGAAATCAGCTACAGTTATCCTGATGAAGAAAATGATTGCATTCCTTGGTTCTGATCTTCTACCAAAGCAGATACAGTTTCCCAATTGTTGCATTATTGTGGCCTCAGATGGGCTCCCTCTTGGTTTTATTTTATTTGTTCACTTTTGGTCATTGTTTTAATAATAATGGTAAAATACACCGGGGCACCCTAGCTTGGATTTGCAGTATGCATGACAAGCTTTTAAAATGATTTCCTTCGATTAATTTAGACATTGAGAGGGGGATCAGCCAAAGGCAGTTTGTATTTCCCCCCAGATTAAATCTTGTGACAGTAGAGATGGGGCATGCTGCAATGTTGGGCTTTGTGGTGGTAGGGTTATGAAGCAGAGGGGTAACCCTGGTTGACAAAAGAAAAGTAAGTTTGAGAGGTTCATGGTGACTGTTGTTTTCCTACTTGATTTATCGGGCATCACATGAACAAAGTTTGTTCTTCTTTCCTTTCTCCACATCTCACATGTCTAGGACTGAAGTGTCCTAACAAAGGCACACAGATAGGATCGATGGACTCCATTAAGTTAGCAGTGAGCGCAGAAGATTGGATTGGGTGTGCCGAGATCACAGTGCATGAAGAGACAGCAGCACTTTCATGGAAAAATGGAGTTAAAATGTAAGTTTGTGTGGATGCAAAAAATTTTGAAATCCTTGCGTAGCTTTCTCAGAGTCTGCGTCTTCCATGCATGTTTGAAGTCTCCGTGTGTGTCTCTGCTTAATCTCAGAAATGGAGAAAAGGATATTTTGTACAAATTTCCGTTAGATAAAGTGAAAATTGGTATTAACAATGAAAAACCAAGGTACACTCTTGCTATCAGTTCAGTCAAATACAAAACAACCTAACGATATAGTTTTAAACGGCAACCTCATAGGAGCTGGACTCTTTTTTTTAATTTTTATTTTTTTTGACAGAGTGGACAGTGAGAGAGAGAGACAGAGAGGAAGGTCTTCTTTTACTATTGGTTCACCCTCCAATGGCCGCTGCGGCTGGTGCACCCCGCTGATCCGAAGGCAGGAATCAGGTGCTTCTCCTGGTCTCCCATGTGGGTGCAGGGCCGAAGGACTTGGACCATCTTCCACTGCTCTCCTGGGCCACAGCAGAGAGCTGGCCTGGAAGAGGGGCAACCGGGACAGAATCCAGCGCCCTGACCGGGACTAGAATCCGGGGTGCCGGCACCACAGGCAGAGGATTAGCCTATTGAGCCATGGCACCGGCCCACGATATAGTTTTTTTTTTTTTTTTGACAGGCAGAGTGGACAGTGAGAGAGAGAGACAGAGAGAAAGGTCTTCCTTTGCCATTGGTTCACCCTCCAATGGCTGCCGCAGCTGGCGCACTGCAGCCGGCGCACCACGCTGATCCGAAGGCAGGAGCCAGGTGCTTCTCCTGGTCTCCCATGGGGTGCAGGGCCCAAATACTTGGGCCATCCTCCACTGCCCTCCCGGGCCACAGCAGAGAGCTGGCCTGGAAGAGGGGCAACCGGGACAGAATCCAGTGCCCCGACCGGGACTAGAACCCGGTGTGCCGGTGCCGCAAGGCGGAGGATTAGCCTAGTGAGCCACGGTGCTGGCCATGATTTAGTTTTAAATAACAACCTCATAGGAGCTAGGAAGGATTCAACTTTGCTCTTTTCTCTGCACTGTTGAATGCAGCAAGGACTTACTGAGAGTCCACTACATGGTCCATACAGTTTTTTCCTTCCTTCGTGGCTGCGTGGAGGCCGATCTGAGGTTTCCGTCTCGTTATAGTAACTTCCTCTTCCGGTTTCCAATGATGGATTCTCAGATGCTGTGTTCACACCACTCTGCCAAGTGTAAACGGACGACATTACTGCAAGGTGCTGGGATCGAGAGGCAGTGACAAGATTTTCCGTCGTCGTACAGAAACACATCTTGAAAAACCCATGTGCATTTGTATATAAATGAGATGAATGATTAATTTGTAGTTTTTTAGTCTTTCCCTGGCCCTTGTGTTCTAAAGGGAAATAATTTTAGCTTGGGACGTGAGCCCCCAGCTTTTCTTCATTAAGCAAAACTGATTAACGTGCAAAGGAAGACAAGAGAAGTCAAAGAGGCCCTGGAAAACGAATGAAATAAGCAAAAAAGCAGCAAATGGAAAAAAAAAAAAAGAACAACCAAAAAAAGGGCAAAGAGGGGGAGAAAGAACGGGGAGGAACACACAGGCTGAGTTTCTGGAAAGATTCCCATGAGTAGCAAAAGCTGGGGAAGAGTGACTTCCCATGTGGTGGACCATGCGTGGCAGACCTGGACACAGAGTATTTTTAAAAATGTTTGATTCAAATGAATAATACCGAAAGTCTTATCAAGACTGTGAGAATGGATGACTGTTTGATTCTTGCTAACTGTGTTAGACTATTATTATTATTGATACAGAGGGACGTAGAGTGTCATCCAGGACCACAGGGCCTCTGGTTACATGCAGATACTCATTCACTCACTCACTCATTCATTTGTCATTTTGGTTTCTGTAACTGTTTCCATTCTCTTACCTGTGAAACATTACAATGTCTTAGATTCTCAGATATGTAATTTTGTCATAAGATCAGCAGCCAGGCCTCCCAAGGTCCATCCCCTGCCCCTTCCAGTTCCACAGCTCATTTATCTTATGAATGAGGGGCTGGGGGAGGTTCTTTCTGTCTCAACTCCCAATTACCAGGAAGTGTGTGAAGAGCAGCTGGAGCAGGGTGCCCCTCAGAGGGGCAGGGTTGGCTGTGCAGCTCTCCCTGGATAGCTCCCCTGGGGCACCCTTCCCCCAACCCCATTTCTGCCATTTGGAGCTCATGTGATAATGGCAAAAACCATTAACGTCCCTAGGCCTGGGTTAGAATAGGCGACCTCCAAGGTCCTCCTCAATTTAAATATCCCATGACTCTATAAGGTATAAGAATTTTTGTGTTTAAGATAAAGTGCTTTCCTAAGATTAATTGCAGGGACAGGGAAATAGTGGGTTCTTTATGTATTAGCTTTATCTGACACTCAGTTTTTGACATGTGGATCTGATACATTTGCTACTATTATTGAGCCTGCTTATGTATTTATAGCTCCTGCAAGGGATTTTGGTTTTCCCTGACATTTCATTCATATAGTCAGTGTAGCAGATTCTGTTCAGGGAAACTTATTATTATTTAAAGGTTTATTTATGTGTCAGAGACAGAGAGAGAGATAGAGAGAGAGAGAAGTATCTTTTGCTGGTTCACTCCCCAGATGGCTGCAACAGCCAGAGTTGGGCCAGGCTAAAGCCAGGAGCCAGGAGCTTCCCCTAGGTCTCTCATGTGGATAACAGGGCACCAAGCACTTGGGCCATCTTCCACTGCTTTCCCAGGCCATCAGGAGGGAGCTGGTTTGGCAGAGGGGCACGAACCAGTGCCCATATCAGATGTCGGTGTCACAGGTGGTGGCTTTACCCACCATGCCACAATGCTGGTCCCAAGGTCAGGGAAGTTTGGAATTCCTTTCCTCATCCTTGTGAAGGGTTGGGGCATTTCTCTGTGGTGCAAATGTCCCAACATTCTGCTGACTTGATGCAACGTGTGGCAATCATCATAATAATCATGAAAGAAAGAACATCACTGTGGAGGTTTGAAATGCAGAGCAGAACATGGTAACTTGTGCAGATGCTCTTAATTGCCCTTGTGGTCTCGATTCTTATCCCGTGACAGACCCAAGACAAGGGTTGGTGAAATTGTTCTACCCAGGGGAGAGGAGCATTGATTATCCATAATGCTTGGACTTTCTGCTTTATGGTGACACTAAAAGCAAATTGACTTACTTTCAAATGCCTTGTGGACAAAGCACCCACTTACTGCCTACACCTGGGGGAGGCCAGGCCCTCTGCTCTGCCTTAGGCCTCCATGGTTCTAATCCCATATCAATGCAATAACTTTACAGTCTTCTGTTTCATTGCTTGGTTCCCATTTCTCTCCCATACCACAAGTCAGGTCAGATCTAGCTCAGAATCGTATCTATTGATGCTGGCACATTGCCTGGCCCACTGGAAGTGCTCGGTGTTTATTGAGTAAATGAAAAACCAAGCAGTTAGGTTATAGTCTTGGCTTTGAGGAATTGCACTATACTGTATAATTGGCCATGCTGATTTGGAATCAGAGAGTTTCTGAATATTTATGCTCCTCTCAGGAAGATGGGAGGTATCAAGGCAAATTCCTACTTTCTCCTTAAGAGGAAATTAGATATTAGGAGGGAAATTTGCTCCCCATGGATCAATACATATGGCAAAATTTCAGCACCTTAACCTTAAAACCCAAGCAATTAACTTTGTTTGAAAAGGTCAGTGGTAGTTGTGCTCTTCTCCTCTGACAAGTTGAGCTGTCCAACAGAACTCAGTTTAAATTAGAAATATCTTTGGCAAAGTTAATCAGAGCCTTATTTATGCTGTCACACTGCAGGGGAGGTGCACCTGTCAGGATTCCAAGTTGCTCTGGGCAGCACCAGGGTTTTCTTCTGCCATTCTCAATACAGCATGGGTGACCTTGCTTCCCACTGTCAAAGAACCTAAGAGTAAAAGTAGCTGCTGGTTTTTGGAGTGTCTGCTCTGGGCCACCGTAAGTCCCTTTGAGTGTCTGCTCTTGGCATCATAAGTCCCTTTGAGTATATTACCTTCAAGCTTTCTGTCACCTCTAAGGTTAGTATCATTAATTTATGTCAGATAGAAGAAACCAGGGCTCATGGAGGTTAAGCCACTTGTCTGAAGCCCCACAATGAGAAATGGGAAGCTCTTACAGATAGGGGACTGTCTGCTCCCTCCTCCCACGTTTTCTCAACTCTGGGCTGTGGGGAATGGAGCTTGGGTTCCAGTGGACAAACTGGCCCATTTTATTGTGTCTTGACCACATCAACTCCTGATTGCCCCATCATGCACCTTGGTTTGCTTCTTGGGTGGGAAGTCGTGTTTTAAATCTCAGAGACTGCCAGGGAGTGCGGGGGCTGAAAGAGAAGAGGCAGTTGTGGCTTCCAAACAAACAAACAAATAAAAAAAAACCCACATGTAGTGGCTAGCACTATTCTTGGCTGCCTCCTAACACCTCAGTGTTTGCTCTTGAATTTCCTGCACATTCATGGCCTTAGGATAAAGCAGTCCCAGTAGAGCCACCTTGGGCCAAGGAGACATTTGGAAGGAGCCTGGCATTGTGGATCGGGCAGGAATGCAGCAGTCCTTCCCAGGTGTCTCAGCCAGCTCAGGCTGCTGTGACAAACATCCACTGACTGAGTGGCTCCCAGACATCAGGAGTGCTTTGCTCAGTTCTGGAAGCAGAGGAGCTCAAGGTCAAGACCTCTGCAGATTCTGCGTCTGGTGAGGGCTGCTCTGCTGCTCACGGCGTCCTCGTGTGACGGAAGGGGCAAGGCCACTCTCTGGGCCCTCTTTTGTGAAGGCTCCACCCTCCTGACTTCAGTGCCTCCCAAAGGGCCCCCTCCCCACCTTGATACCATCAGCTTGGGGTTAGGATTTCGGGACATGAACTTGGGCAAACACAAGCACTCAGACCATACAAGAGGTATTGCCGTAAGGAGATTCTGTATTAACATTTAAACTGCCTCTGTGCAGGCAGGAGAGCCAGCAGGTCTTTCTGTTGGAGAAGAATTCAGACTTTGGAACCAGTGCGCTCCAAATTCAAATCTCAGCTTTTCCACCAACACGCTGGGACACCTTGGGCAGACTGCTTAACCCCTCTGGGTCTCAGTTTCTTCTTCCACAGAAAGGGGATCTTCATCTCCTCGCCAACTTGTCCACAAGAGATGTTGTGAAGAAGGCCCTGAGATACTGACTTAGCTTGTATTGTTTGCAGGATATGCACACAGCAGACCTTAGAATTCTGGGGAGAGAGACCAAAAAGGACCATTGTAATAAAGTGCATTAAATGCACAGCTTATGCAAACAGAACGGAGTCCTTAACCCAGTTTTGGGGAGTGGGTGTGATGGGTGGGAGAGACCTGATGGTTGATGAGGGACAAAGCAGACAGGACAGGGCAACAAGTGTCAATGGCAAGATTCAGAGTGAGGCTTTCCAGAAACTGCTCATGAGCACCCCTACTTGTGTATCTTTTAAGGGTGTCAAAGTCAATGTGCCCAATACTCTATCTTGGTTCTCAGCAAAGGGCAACTCCATTTCTCACTTGGAAGCTTGGGGTCATCCTTGGCTGTTCCCTTTTCTTGTACTGCATTCCCAACCCCTCCACGAATTCTGTCAAGTTCTTTTCCAAATGCGAAATGACCACCTCTCGTCATCTCTACAACCCTGAACCAAGACACCACCCTTTTCTGTCGGTACCATTTTACGATGGCGCCTAACTGATCTTCCAGCCTCTGCCCCAGCCCACTGCTGTCTGTCTGCTGCACACCAGCCTGGGTGATGTCTCTAAACACAATTAGGAGCTGCCACTTCCTCTACTCAAGCCTATCAAGGGGCTGACTATTGCCTCCAGGGTTGATGCCAATGTTTTCACCTCTGGCCCCCTGGCTGCCCACTGATCACCTCTTCCACCATCTTCCCCTTTCATTCATCTCCAGCATAACTAGCTGCCTTGTTGCTCCTAAAAAATGTTAACTAGGGTTGGGGCCGGTGCCATGGCGCAGTAGGTTAATCCTCTGCCTGCGGCGCCGGCATCCCATATGGGCACTGGTTCTAGTCCCGGCTGCTCCTCTTCCAATCTAGCTCTCTGCTGTGGCCTGGGAAAGCAGTAGAAGATGGCCAAAGTCTTTGGGCCCCTGCACCCACATGGGAGACCAGGAAGAAGCACCTGGCTCCTGGCTTTAGATTGGCATAGCTCCAGCTGTTGCAGCCAATTGGGGAGTGAACCAATGGAAGGAAGACCTTTCTCTCTGTCTCCCTCTCATTGTCTATAACTCTACCTCACAAATAAGTAAATAAAATCTTTATAACCAGGGTTGTTCTGCTGCCCTTTGTCATCACCGATACTGATGTCTGGCATGTTTTCTTTTTCCTGCATAGACAAATGGGTCAGCTCCCTCATTTTTTTAAGGCCTTTCCTCAAAGTGCACTGTGTGTCAAGTCCCCCCAACACACTGTATAGGATCATCCTCTACTCTTTTGCTTATGCATCTATGGTCACCTGCCATAGTATGCCTTTGCCTGTTGGCTGTCTGTCTCCTTCAACCATAGAATGAAACTCCACAAGAGTAAGAAATTTGCCTGTTTTGTTTACCATTGTATCCTTAGGACACAGAGTAGTTCCTGGCACATGGATGGGACTTAATGAACTTGTGCGAGATGAGTTTGTGACTGAATTGTGTCATTCGTGTCACTCCAATGGATCACAAGTTGGCTCCATTCTCTCCAGGTCTGTTGGATGGTTACCCTTACTGGCTGGTACCATGGGCTCCAGTGGGACATCCAGCCTTGAACCACAACTGCAGGAAGTGTGGAGACCAAAGCTCATCCAAGCCCATCCAGGGTCCCATGGGAGGGCCCTGACCTCTGGGGAGGATACAGAGTGGAGAGGGTGTTGGCATATTGGCTGCTGGTTATCTGAGGGTGCTTTGAAAGTGGCTTTGAAAGTGGCTTCCATTTGCAGCTCTGTCACTTTTGCCAGGATGAGAGCCAAACATGCTTCAGTTTCCTTTATCCAGAATCCTTGGTAGGGGAGGGGTAAAGCCCCTCTAACATTGTTTGAGCCATGAAGACACCTCACCCCCCGGTGACTGAAAGAGTGGAATCTTCCCCCTGGGATATTCTTGTCATACAGAACAAGTCAGGGAGTGTTGTGAGTTCCTCCCAGGTGGGGCTTGTCTATTGGCATTTCTCAGAAGGCGGGGAGCAGATGGAGAGGGATGGGGCTGGTAACTTGCAAGAGATTAATTGCAATAGTAATCTCTTTTAATGTACATCAGCCCACAGCCCGTGATTTATGACTGCTATTGCTCAGGCCCAGGCGTCGGCAGTGCAGAGGAGTGGGCTGTATCCCAAATGGGTAACCCTGGGTTACACGGCAAGATGAGTGCAGACGTGCTACTGGGTGATTTTTAGCACCAAATAAGGTTGAATAACACGGAAAGAAAGTTATTCTCCTTTCCATTCACTTTTAATGTTTCTGATTATAGGAGAAAAAGTCTCGTTTAGTGCTTGAACGCTTGCCAACCTCCCTCTTTTTTATCAGCGGCATTGAGCTTCAGGCTCAGACCATTCCATAGGCAATAGCAGAATCCAGCAACAAAGCTTCTTTCCATTGTGTTTAATTGTTTCTTTCTATTGATGGCAAGTAATGCTGATTTGCTCTTGGTGGTCATGATGTAAAACTCCAATCAAAATGCATTAATTTAAATAAGATATTGGGCTGAGTTAAATAAAGGAAATTAAGCAAATTAGAGGAGAGCAGGATGTGAGTGATAAAGATACCAATAAGGTGGAGCTCATGGGACCAGTGCTGTGGAAGTCTTGCTCCGGCTGGGCCACCCACCTACAGCCAGAGTGGAGACTTCTTGGCCATGCTGCACTCATTTTTTTTTTTTTATAAAGATTTTATTTAATTGAGAGGCAGAGTTAGAGACAGAAAATAGGAGACAGAGAGAGAGGTCTTCTGTCCTCCGATCCACTCCCTAGATAGACACAATGACTGGAGCTAGGCTGATCCAAAGCCAGGAAGCCAGGAACTTCCTCTGAGACTCCCATGAAGGTGCAAGGGCCGAAGCACTTGGGCCATCTTTCACTGCTTTCCCGGGCGACAGCAGAGAGCTGGATCAGAAGAGGAGCAGCCGAGACTTGAACTGGTGCCCCATGGGCTGCCAGTGCTGCATGCAGGCCACAGTGGCAGCCCACATGCCGCACTTTTGCTTGGTCCTATTTCCAGCTCACTGTCACCTTCTAGTGACTTTGGATCAGGTCAACCAGCCACTTTTCTGCCAACGATGCAGACCCCACAGCCTGCCCCATGTTCTCAGGAAACCATGGTGATCCAATTACTCAAGGCTAAGTGGTCTTGCTGTCAGTGCTCAGGGACTCATTAAACAGAGTCGGAACAGCTATAAATGTGGCATACACTGCTGCCCTTCTGAGAACTGCAACCTGAAGTCAAAGCATGTTCTGGTAATGTCACCAGGCGCAGGTTCCCATCTTCTTCCTTCCTTCCCTTGTGCTTCTGCGCATCCGAAAGCCTGTCTCGGCCATGTGTGTTACCTCCAGAGAAGCCTCCACGTGACGGGACTCCATGACCAGTGCCCTTCTGAACACCACTGAACATGCTGGACAATGGCCAGCAAATGCAGGAGGCCCTTAATCCTCAAGGCCCGAAGGTGCAGGAGACTCAGACCTGAAGTGGGAAGAAGGGACCTACAGTCTACATGGAGCTGCAGCGCTGGGCAGACTGTGCAATCAAACTGTACCCCAGTGGGGACAGCTGAGGGGATGGATACCTGACCTCTCCCCTCCCTCCCTCTGACTTTCTCCTGCTGCTGCCCATTGACCAGGCCCAACAAGAGCCAGAGGAAAAGGGGCCTTGTTGACATATCTCCAAGATTCACCTCCAGGGCAGAAAACAGGGTAGAGACTGGAGGAGACTGGAGAGAATCCAGCTGGAACCTCTGAGCTTTGGTGACTTGGATTCGTCCTCTATTGCGATCGTGGCAAAATCACACAAATTTACGACACTTAGGAGCTTAAGGTGATGTCATTTATTATAGCGTCTCCAAAGCACATTGCCAGGAGTACCATTAGGGAAATCAGGAAATTAGTGTTGATGCAATAAGATTATCTAACTTACAGATCACATTCGAATTTTATCTGTTCTCTCACTCAAGATTTTGTTTATTTGTCCCCCCCTCCGCTCCCATCAGGATTTAATCCAGAACCCTGCCTGATACTTTGTTGTTGTATCTCTCTGGTCTACTCCAACCTGGATCACTCTCAGCCTTTGCCGTGTGTGACCTTTGTAGCTTTTGAGTGTGAAGGGTTCTGGGTAGTCACCTCAGAGCCTGTGGTGCAGTTTGGGTTTGTTCGATGTTCATTTCCTGATTGGGTTAGGGAGGAGGCCACAGAAGTGCCGCTGTGCACCATCTCGTCGGGAGTTACATGAGACCCATATATCTCATTGCTGGTGATGTTTGCTTTGATCACTTGGTGACAGTGGTGTCTGCCAGGTGTCTCCAATACACAGTTACAATTTTACCCATTGTAATTAATAAGTATCTTGTGGGGATATATTTTGAGATTTTTTTTCAGATACCCTGTTTCTCATCATGCTTTCACTCACTAATTTTAGCATCTGCTGCCGCTGATTCTTTGATGAAATGATCATTACATTGGTGTTTGCCAAATTGTGATTTTCTATTTCTGTCATTCTTCTGTAATTATTAATCGCAATTCTACTTTGAGAAGAAACTGCCTCTTTTCATTTATTTGTTCATCAATTTACTTTTACATCAGAATGGGTTCCTGGTATTTATTCTCCATTCCTGGTATTTATAGTCCATTGTTATCACTATTACTAGAGTAGTTTGGTATTTGGCCATGGGCAACTCCTTCAAATGACTGCTTTGTCTTTTTGACAATGCTCTCATCACTACCTTCACTACTGTAGTCCAAGACACAGTCCTCTGCAGGACACTGCAGTAGCTTCCTCACTGTGTCCCCGTCCCCCTACCCCCACCTCTGGCGTTCACTCCCATTCTAATCTTGATAGTGTCGCTGGAATGATCTTGGTTAGAAATAAGTTTTTAAAATTCTAGATTTATAGTTTTAGGTTTATAGGAAAATTGCAAAATAGTACAGAGTTCCCATATACTACATTCCAAGCTTCCTCTATTATTAACATATTTTTAATAAATTTTATTTTTTATTAATGAGAGAGAGAGAGAGAAAGCTAACTCAAGTCAATCCAGGTCTGACACATAAGTGGGGTGTCAGGGACTTAGTAAGTGGAACCATACGTGGTGCCTCTCGGGTCCACATTAGCAGGAAGCTGTAACTGGTTGCAGAGCTAGGAATAGAATCCAGGTACTTTGACATAGGCAGACACCTTAACCTGGGTCTTAGCCACTAGGCTTGCTCCTATTATTACTTTTTTTAAAAAAGTATTTATTTTATTTATTTGAAAGAGTTACAGAGAGAAGTAGAGACAGAGAGAGAGGTCTTCCATCTGCTGGTTCACTCCCCAGTTGGCCGCAACAGCCAGGGCTGCACTGATCCGAAGCCAGGAACCAGGAGCTTCTTCCAGGTCTCCCACGTGGGTGCAGGGGCCCAAGGACTTGGGCCATCTTCTACTTCTTTCCCAGGCCATAGCAGAGAGCTGAATCAGAAAAGGAGCAGCCAAGACTAGAATCGGCACCCATATGGGATGCTGGCGCTTCAGACCAGGGTTTTAACCCTCTGTGCCACAACACCGGCCCCTGCCTCTATTATTAACATCTTAGACAGGAAGGGCACATTTTTCACGACTAGTGAACCCATGTTAACACATCGTTAATAACTAAAGTCCACCCTTCCTTCAGTTGTCCTTAATTTTTGCCTGAGGTCCTTTTTCTGTTCCTAGACCCCCTCTAGGACCCCACATGGCATTTCACAGTCATCTTCCTTTTGGATCCTCTTGGCTGGGAAAGTTACTCTGACTCTCCCTTGTTTTGATGACCTTGGCAGTACCAAGAAGTTCTGGTCAAGGACTTTGTAGGGTACCCTTCTATTGGATTCTTGTGATGATTTTTCGTGAGTGGACAAGGATTATGAGTTTTTAAGTGGAAGACCACAGAGGTGAAGTGTCATTCTCACCACACGGTATCAGGGCACACACAGTTGACGTGATGTGTGAATGTTGATGTTGACCTTGAGCACGGTTGAGTTAGTGTGTCAGGTTTCTCTTCTATAAAGTTACTCTTTTCCCATTCCCATACCCTACTCTTTGGATGGAAAAGGCAGAGGAGAAGCGAACTCACTCTGTGTTCTGGAGCTAGGGTACCCTTCCTGTGAACATCAGAACTCCAGGTTCCCTGGCCTTTGAACTCCAGGCCCTGTACAAATGGCCCCCAGTTCTGAGGCCTTCGAACTTGGACTGAACCCTGCTCCCAGCTGGTCTGGTCCTCCAGCCTGCAGATAGCCCATTATGGGACTGCTCAGCCTCTGTTAGCACATGAGCCAATCACTGTAACAAACCCCTTCCAATGTATATTTATGTCCTGCCTCTCTGGAGAGCTCTGATACACTCCTCCACCACCGAAAAGACCCCGTGTTGTTCTTAGACATTCCCAGGTGCTCCTAGAAACTTGGGTAATATTGACTCTTAGTTGAAAGAAGCTTGTCTCATAATCTCATATTCTGAACCTTGGACTTAACCAAGCTGTGCCAAATCACTAGTGTTTGATGGTAGGGGTCGGGAGTGTGAGTCGCTTTGGTAGCAGGAGTCCAGAGAAAAATATCAGCTGAAGACAGAGCAGGACAAGTACACTTGCATCAACATTAGACCCTCTCAAATTTGACCAGAGCTTCCTGATATGAGTTTCACTCGCTAAACTAAGAACTAGTTCGTTGTTAAGTGGGTCCTCTTGAATGCATCCAGCAGAACACTATGAGTGCAGAGGAAGAAGAGACTGCTTTGTGCTAACATCTGTGCAGTGGCGAGTGGTTCATCAGCCAGCCACATGCTGGCTTCCTCCGCGTTCCCGGAGATCATTCATGAAGTTCTCTGAATAGCATCTTCAAGGCCCCACGCCGCCACGTCTCAGGGTCAGGCACTCTCCGATTCACCCTTCCCTCAGCCAGCCAGGAAATGGGCCTGACCTTACCACACTTGCTATTGTTAGTGCACATCTGGACCTTTGTCTGGGAGTGGAGCGCATCACCCAGCCCTGACTCCTTTCAGATAGCAAAGTGAGAGAGGTCTCACCGTGAGGTCTCCGTTGAGTGAGTCACATGAAAGCACAAATGAGGGCTTGAGCTTGGCTGACCTCCCCTGGCTAAATCAAATGGCCCAAGGGTGCCATGTTGACCTAGCATGTTGGGTGACGGGAAGGTCTTTCAATTATTCTGAGCGTGATTGTTAAGAGGATGAGAAATCATCTGTGTTCACAGTTGACTCTAATTTCTCTAAAGGAGATGATTTGCCAAAGAGCCTTTGACCATTTAAAACTGTTACCTGAACAAGACACTTGGGTAATTGGGCATTTGATGTTGGTTTGGTGTCACCTTTATGCATATTGATGATCACATGACTACAAAGGCCTTGTTTCATATTAATTGGAGTCCTTGCCTGGGAGGGGCCGGTCTGACTGGCTAGAAGCAGAGTTCTCTTCTGGAGGGCCAATGTGGATGCAGAAAGATATTGTTGGCTTTTTTTCCCCTCTTACTTCTGTAATTAAGACATTTCTGATTATAAGGAAGAAAAATAAACTGTTTTTACTGGTCGCAAAGGTGGGGAATTTGGTGGATTCTTTTCCTCAGCTTAGCACAGAAATAAAAAGCTGGGAAACAGTTTGAAAAGAAGTAGAAACTTTATTTTTGTTTTGCAAAGCAAAAGCAAAAATGTCTCGTCTGAGAGGAGCTGAGATGGAGTGCCCGAGCAGGACACTTGTTTTCAGAAAGTGCACAGGGTTTTTAAGGTCTTGCTAATTTTTTATGGGGTCCTCAAATGGGGGTGACCTTTAGATGGGGGTTTCACATAATGCATACTCATTGGCTTGGGGCTCATGGTGATAGTGGGGGTATTTTAGTGACAGCCCAAACAGGAGTTGCTAGGAGCTAGCTTCCTCTTTGGTGGACCTGGCCTACCTGCTGCTAGTTCTGGGTACAAGATTAGTGACTAGCTTGAAGGTGTCGTCAACAGAGTAGGATGCTACAGTGGGAGAGGTGGGAGCAGGGCTCAGAGAAAACCTCCCTGTCACAGCTTACAGCCCGCATGCCCAAGACATTCTGCTAAAGCCTGAGGGGCCCACAGACACTTAGCCCAACTGGACGGCCTCATTGGTGATGTATTTAACCGTAAAGTAGAAAGGGGGTAGTTTTATTTGTTTTTAGAATGAGGCAGGCAGTATTAAAGCTTTAAGGAAGTTGATGTCAGAGTGTGGTCAGACCTCCCAAGAACCAGAGCTAGGGGAGAGCATACCCCCCAGATCCCTAGACCCTCACCTCTCTGATTTCTCTGAGTGTCTATCTCATTCTTTTGTTCCTCCTGGCCAGCTTCTGTGGTTGATCTGTGAACATGTCACAGGATGGCTGCTTTTGAAGTTGGAAAATTTATGCCTCTTCATGTCAAGCCATCCCCAGCAACATGACTGGTTATACCTGAATGCCAATCGCAGACTCCCAAGCAAGAGAATCTAATGTGCAAGTGTGTGTGACCTTGTAGAGGAAGTTGCCCTGGGGTGGGTGCGTCTCAGAGAAAACGGACATCTCCTGGGAAGACCCTTTGCAATGTACTTTGCATCCTGCATTATACCCACTTCACAGATGAGGGAACTGAGACTTAACTTTCCTCGCTCAAGGTCATCTCGCTCAAGGTCATGTAGCCATATCAACCTCTTCTTCCTGGCTGAAGACTGTTGCATGGAAGTCATTTTATTTTGGATGAAAATTGGTGCTATTCATGTTGCAACTATTTTGAGAAATGGGAGCTATCTTTTGATGAAGGGGATGCATTGTTTAGCAAAAAAAATTTTTTGACTTGGTAATTTTGTCAAAAGGAAACACTCTTACTCAAAATAAAATGAGAGTAAATGAGAGTAAAATTTTAGTAGCAAAGAGAATGATTCCTAAAATAATTCAGGACAGTTATGCAATCACAAAGTTCTCCAGTATTTCCGCATTCAAAAAAAATGAGCAAGAAGGGAATAGAAATTCTTTACGGAAGTGAAAGCCACTTGTGGGCCAGCAGTTTGAGGCACCCTCAGACTTTTTCTAAGGAAAAAGCTACTTAAACTTGAGCCAAACACAGAATTTGACTATTAATGAAAAAGTGAAAGATCAGTTTCTGGTTTGATTTTTTTCCAATAATTGTGGAATTTTCTCAATTTTTGAGTGTTTTTCCCTGAAGTACAGAGTTAGGATGTAAAAAATAAGATCAGGTAAAATAAGAAAGAAAATTGAAAGTTTATTGTGCATACAAAGACGATAGCTCCTTAGCTGGGAGACTCCGAGCCAAGAGTAGTAAGGTCAGCTCACACCAGTTACAGTGCCGCTTGTAAAGCTTAGGAGAGAACGTGTTCATGATTGGCCGCTGAACGTTAAACCATCTTGTTAAGGCAAGCCGAGCTGTTTAAGCTGATGTGACTAATTCACTGAACCATGATGACAAGGATGTAAAGCTGAAGTCTTGTTTGTGATTAGAGATAACCAATGCCAGTGCAAATATTGATTTCAAAGTTTAAATAATTTGGTTCTTTCTCCCTTTCTCTTCCATGGCTCACTATATCCAGAATGTACAAGCTCTAAGAAATATGAAAAAATAATTTGATATTGGTTAGGATTTGCATTTTTTAGGATTTTATTTTTAAAAAAAATTTATTAAAATAAGGACACAAAGGATGTCAACACCGCAGCAACTATAGTTCGCTTTTGTCTCACTCTAATCCTTTGCTCTTGAACACATTTTTATTACCTTAGTTATCATTCTGTGCTCCTTTCCTATAAATTACAACTATCCCCAGGATTTTTTTTTCTAATGAATACATACTAACAGCACATTTTGCTTGCAGCCTGTCTCAATTTGCCATCCAAGGCAAACCGGGCTTAAAATAACCTTTTTTTCTTGCATGACTATTATGCTTTGAAATAAATTAAAAATACACAACATATAGAAGAAAGAGCAATCTGCTAACTTAATAAGGACACCAGAAAATTTTCATATGAACACTATAGATTTTACTTCTGAGCATCTTGTACATGAATCAAAGATCCCGAGACGTGGTTAAAATTGTTAGAACTCTGTATGTATTTATTAAGAGAGATACAAAAGCTGATTTTTATCGACATCTAAGAAATCCAATGAGACTATAAATAATGTTTCCACTTGGACAATTTGTGGACATACACACACACACACACATGCACAAAGAATTAAAAGAAAATGAGCTCAGTAACTGATATATATGCAGGTAGAATATTTCAGTTTATCTTGCTTAAAAATAGTGATGTTCAAAGAATGAGGTACCTGGCCGGTGCCATGGCTCACTTGGCTAATCCTCCGCATGCAGTGCCGGCACCCTGGGTTCTAGTCCCAATTGGGGCGCCAGATTCTGTTCCGGTTGCTCCTCTTCCAGTCCAGTCCAGCCTCTGCTGGGCCTCTGCTGTGGCCCAGGAAGGCAGTGGAGGAGGCTCAAGTGTTTGGGCCCTGCACCCGCATGGGAGTCCAGGAGGAAGCACTTGGCTCCTGGCTTTGGATCAGTGCAGCATGCCGGCCGTGGCGGCCATTTGGGGGGTGAACCAATGGAAAAAGGAAGACCTTTCTCTCTGTCTCTCTTTCTCACTGTCTAACTCCGCCTGTCAAAAAAAAAAAAAAAAAAAAAAAAGAATGAGGTACCTTTCTCTGAAGGGAGGAGAGAACGTCCACTTTGATATGGCCTTGTCTAAATAAGGTCGGGGTTTGTGAACTCAGGAGGCTTCCATAGCCTTGGCAGCTCATGACAAGAGCCTCGGGTGATTACTGACGTCATAAATAAGAGTGTCAATTGTTAAATCAACAACAGAAGTCAATGTGTACTTGGTCCACATGTAGGATCTCTGTCCTTAATGTGTTGTACTATGAGAATTAATGGTAAAACTAGTCTTTGAACAGTACTTCATACTTTGTGTATCTGTGTGGATGCAAACTGTTGAAATCTTTACTTAGTATAGAGTTGATTTTCTGTATATAAAGAAAATTAAAAATGAATCTTAATGAAGAATGGGAGACAGGGAGTAGGAGGTGATGATTTGGGGGTGGGTGGGAGGGTATGGGGGGGAAGAACCACTATAATCCAAAAGTTGTACCTATGAAATTTATATTTATTAAATAAAAACTTTATATAAAAAAAGAATAGGGGTGCTTGTCTAACAACCCCCTTTTTCTTATGAGAAGCAGAAATTCTTACATGTTGGTGCCAGGATTTCAGGTCCTGCTTTGATGTTTCCCCTATGTGTACACCCTCTCCCACAAAGTAACTACCTTATTCTTGATGTTTGAAATTAGCCATGTGAATAATTATTTAAGTCAAATTCCTTTTGGTTGATCTAGGTAAGACCTTTGGAATTACTCTTCCTCTTTCTTTGATGGTCTTAGATTTGCATGAAAAACATTTTCTGAGTTATTGGGGAAGACATGAGTAGAAGAGTGTAAGCCTCATTGTATCATGAGAGATGGGGCAGTTACTCTGTCTTCACAAACAGCCACAAATCTCAGTGCATAACTCAACAGAAGTGGTTCTTTCCTCTCACTCAGGTTTCACATTTCATTGTAGGTTGCTAGACAACTCCCCACGGTCACGCAGGGTCCCAGGGTGATTCCTTTGCCATGATTTTGTAGTTGTAGTGGCACCACTGAGGGTACCTAGCACCCTTTGTTATCCAGGGAAGGAAGAAAAAAAATACCAGATTATTGATCCCAGGCTTTTCACTGCCTCAGCCAGAAATGATATCCATTATTTCTCTTCCATTTTGCCAGCCATCCCTGGTTATGTGGCTAACTGAAGGTGGGCTGGGGTATGCAGGGGAGGAAATGGTAGAATTAGAATTATACATCATGGCACACAGCAAGTGATGTATGATCCATTGTATTATTCTTAGGCCTTTGGGCTACCACTTCCAAGGAATCAAGGCTGAGATGTTCTACATCCGGGCCTTATTCAACACTGAAAGATTACGTTAGAAAAGGCTCTAGGCCTTGGTGGCCTCTGCAGTGAAGGCATGCTCCACTGGTCGACTTACAGACAGAAGAGTGACTGCCTGAAGAATGGCAGAAGTCAGGGCTGGGCTGGCTCCTAGGCTCAGACCGCTGTAATGGAACGCGGTCCGGCTTTTCTGTGTGTGGAGGGGCTGTACTCTGGGAGTGCACATGGCAGCCAGATAGCACCAGTGACTCCAGCTTCCTGCCTGGGCACATCCAAGTCCAGTGGGAAAAACCAAATATTTGTCTAAGTAACTTTTTGGAAAAACTCTTGGGATTTATTTTCACCGGACTGACTCAAGTCACGGGCTCATTCTTGAATCATTGGCTGAGGGGAAGGCTCTGTGCTGATTGGCTAAAGCCTACGTCCCATGCTCTACCAGTGGGTCCAGTGAGTGGAGAGTCAGGGTCTGTGGTCCACTGCTGCTAGCGAAAGGAAAGATGCAAAAATGGAGGGACACTAGCACCCTCACTTTCCCCCATGTTCCAGAACTTCTTACCTGAAGAAGTTTCCAGAAGACTCCTACACACTCTGACCCCTGGCCTGTGCTTCCTGGCTCCTTCACTCAGTTCAAGCAACAGGCATCTGTCAACAGATTGGTGTCTTTTATGAGCCAGGCATGTCTGCAATTTCTAAGAAGGAACAGTGAGTTGGCCTCAGGCTCTGCCCTCACACAGTTTGTAATCTGGCCACGAGTAAATCAGAGATGAGTTGATGGTGCATCAGAGGCCAGAGTGAGGATGGTTGCCATGGGAACTCTCCAACACACACACACATCCCCACATCTGTCTGAGTGGTTCTTCAAGGGCAGACTTTGAGAGGAAGTGCTCCCTTCTATTGCTTCCTGACTTCCCCGGGAAGACATAGCGGTGGCCTGTGTACTGCTGGGTTGGAAAAATGTCTAAGACTGTGCAGCCATGTCCTCCCTTACTCTAGTTCCTCCTGAGAAATTGACTCTGCTTACCTGTGGTATGTGACTGTCAACAGACGGATAACCCACCAGATTGATGATTGTGGCATTTAACTGAACCTAGGTTGAGTCTAGGTAAATGCATTGTGTCTTTCAGTGAATATAGCATGTTCCATTTGTTAAATATATATCATGTAAATAATGTTGAATTCCACTTTCCATGAACTTTTTGGAGTACCCTTGTATTTCTCCACTCAGCAGGCAGCTCAAATTATTCATTTTCAAAACTGTCACCTTTCCATTTAGTTGGGAGACCATCCAAAGGTGTCAACCAAGGCATAATAATGTCCCATGGAGGGGGCCGGCGCTGTGCTGCAGTGGGTTAACGCCCTGGCTTGGAGTGCCGGCATCCCATATGGGTACAGGTTCTAGTCCTGGCTGCTCCACTTCCAATCCAGCTCTCTGCTATGGCCTGGGAAAGCAGTGGAAGATGGCCCAAGTCCTTGGGCCCCTGCACCCTCATGGGAGACCCAGAAGAAGCTCCTGGCTTCTGGCTTTGGATCAGCCCATCTCCAGCCATTGCAGCATTTGGGGAGTGAACCAGTAGGTGGAAGACCTCTCTCTTTCTCTCTGCCTCTCCTCTCTCTGTGTAACTCTGACTTTCAAATAAATAAATCTTTTTTAAAAAATGTCCCATGGGACAAAACTCTAAGCTAATTACTCATCTCTCCTGCTGTCCTAGCCAAGCCTCCTTGCTTCTCGAACAGGACAGGCATATTCCCGCCCCAGGACCTTGGTGCTTATTGTGGGTCCTGCCAGGCTTGTATCTCCATCCATCTGTACATCATCTGACCTCAATTCTTCAGATCCTTGTGGAAATGTCCTTCATCAGATACACCTTCTCTGCCCACCCTGTAAGGTTGACAACTTCAGTAGACTAGCACTTCTGTCCTTCTTACCTTCCTGTATTTTTCCCATAGTGTTCATCACCATGTGGCAGAGGACAAATCAGTGTCGTCATTTGTTTTTTGTTAGTCTCTCCTCCTCGAACAGAAGGCCCAGGAAGGCAGAGGCTGTGTTAGTCACTGCAGAGTCTCTACCACCCATGCTCTCATTTATTGAGTACTTAGTTGTATTTTCTTAACTTTGCAAATCCCAGCTAATCAAATAAGTACCACCTAACGATATGGTTGTCTTTGTTCTACGGGCCCTTGTTGGGACAAATGTCCGATGTTCTGATTTCCTGCCTTCACGGCAAGTGGCTTTTGTGGGGGGTGACGGGCAGTGCTTGAGCAAGGGTGTCGGAGGGGAGGTGTGGTTATGTAACCTGACTGGGACTGGTGTCATGGACCCTCAAATCATATCTACTGGGGAATCCATTGGCCTTTGCTGCAGCGGTCTCTAGCCGATGGACCCATGGTCAGCTTCCTTGCCTCAGGGAGGGTTTGGTGGTTTTCTCTTGCTGACACAGTCCTGCACTGGTTGTCTTTGACACTGACCTAGACAGTGTTTTCCATCCATTGCACTAACCAGACCGTCTACCCTGTGATCTGTGTGTTGAGGTAGCTTGGTTGCCACTCATGGTGGTTCCTAAGAGGACCACTGTCTCTCACCTCCATGTTGCTCAGCCATGCTATATAACAACTGAGGGAGACTGGGAGTGTGGACACAGCCTCTTCTCTTTACCCTTCCATTTGCACTTGCTGCACAATGAAAGACTTGGGCAAGCTTCCACTGCAGTCTTCTCTAAGAATTAAGATTGAGGCTCAGGATGGGCGTTTGGTCCAGCAGTTAAGACACTCTTTGGGATACTTGCATCCCCTATCAGAGTGTGTAGGTGTGAGTCCTGGCTCCACATCCACTCTGGCTTCCTGATAATGCACACTCTGGGAGGCAGCACGTGATGGCTCAAGTTACTTGGGTCCTTCATGCCCACCCACAGAGGAGACCCACATTGAGTTCTGAGACCCTGGCCTCCACCTGGCCCAGCTCTGACTGATACACACATTTGAGGAGTGAATCGGTGGGTGAAAGATCAATTCTCTCTCTCTCTTTCTCCCCCTCCATCTCTCTCTCCCTCTCCCTCTCTCTCCTTCTCTCTCTTTTCCTCTCTCTCCTACTTAACCTTTCCCTCTCTATCTCCCTCTCCTTCTCCCTCTTCCCTGCCTTTCAAATAAAAATAAATTTAAAAATTTTACAAAATTGAGGATGTGGGCACAAACAGTTTTCAACATTCCCATCGACCCTTTCCTCTCTCATTGCTAGGATTTCAGTCCCAAAGGAGGAGTGGTCAGAGTATGTGAAGTTCCTTCCTCTTTTTTGTCAGTTCATCCAGTAATGTGTAGAGTTTATTCTTCCGGTGAAGTGGGCTTTGTGTGAATGATTCCATTGATTTGTTACGTCTGAATCTCTCGTCCTAGTTCTAATAAAAAAATACACCCCTTGCTGTGACCACTTAATCACGTTAGCTTCGAGCAGAGGAAGCTGTTGAGAGAAGAGTGAGATGGTAAATGCCATCTCTTGTTTAGAATTCAAAACAATTTCTCTGCACCTAGAAATGCGGCTCCTTGCCTGAGACGGGTGAATGGGAGCTCATATTAGTGGTCCCCAGAGAATCCCAAAGCCTCTTCCTGGACAGGTAGTGGGTAGGGCCCAGAGGCTAGGAGAAGGGGAGTGTTTTAATTTTACAAAAGTATTTTGCTTCCTGTAAAGTGTCAGGCTCTGGCCTTAACAACTTAGTTGTACCCATTCATGGCTTGGATGTCAACCGATGATCAAAGAAGAGAAAGAACCTGCCTCCTGGAGCTTACCTGCTAGTGGCAGGAGACAAGTTATCAACAAAGCAGCAAATTAAAGATGCAATATCAGTGATGCCATAAAGTAAATGGGTGGAAGTGAGTGGCAGAGAGAGGTGGGATGATCTGTGGTCAGGGAAAGGTGCTCTCAGCAGAGTCATTGAGCAGGGTTTTAAATGAGGCGAGGAAGTGGGCTAAGCTTGAGTCTTGGCCGGGGGGGGGGGGGGCGATTATCAGTTTAGAATCAAGGCGCAAGCTGCTGCTGTCTCCACGGTCTTGATCCTGATTAATTCCTTCTATTCAATGGCAGGGAAAGTTTGTGTAAGTGTTCCCAATGAGTAATGCGTATTGTTGGAGTTTGCTGCCCAACATAAGTGTTCAATACCCACTTGTAACTAGTGGCTATTGTATTAACTTTTTTTAAAAAAAGATTTTATTTATTTATTTTAAAGGTAGAGTTAAACAGAGAGAGAGAGAGACAGAGAGAAAAGCCTTCATTCCACTGGTTCACTCCCCAAATGGCCGCAATGGCCTGAGTTGAGCCAATCAGAAGCCAGGAGCCAGAAGCTTCTTCTGGGATTCCTATGTGTGTGCTGGGGCTCAAGGACTTGGGCCATCTTCTACTGATTTCCCAGGCTATAGCAGAGAGCTGAATTGGAACATGAGCAGCTGGGACTTGAACCAGAGACCATGTGGGATGCCAGCATCGCAGGCTGAGGCTTAGCCCACTACGCCACAGGGCTGACCCCAGTGGCTACATATTAGACAGCAAAGATACAGCATCTTTCAGACGCGATCTGGTGCATTCAGGGTGGCATGGCCATAGACATACACTGTGGGACACTGTTGTTCTAGAAGACTTTTAATGTTAGAAGTATTATGGCCGCTAGCAATAACATACTGTCAACGATGATGATAATAATGGTAATGATACTGATATGATTTCCACTTTACTGGGCTTATACTAGAAACAGGTAACTTTACATATATCATCGCATGCCAACCTCATCTAAACTCCATGCAAGCAGATGGATTTACTGTCATTTTACAAATGAGAATCTTCAGAGGGTTGAATAATTACCCAAGGTGTACTGCATATAAATAGTGGGAGTGGCTTTGGGCTATACTTTTAACAAAAACAAATGCCTATGATTTTCTTTTTATTTTTTAAACTTTTATTTAATATAAATTTCCAAAGTACAACTTTTGGATTATAGCGGCTTTTCCCCCCATAACCTCCCTCCCACCCACAACCATCCCATCTCCCACTCCTTCTCCCATCCCATTCTTCATCAAGATTCATTTTCAATTATATGATTTTCTTTTAAGATTTATTTATTTGAAAGGCATAGTTACAGAGAGAAAGGGGAGAGACAGAGAGAGATTGATCTTATAGAGGGGAGAGAGAGAGCGAGAGAGCGAGCGAGCTTATATCTGCTGATTCATTCCTCAAATGGCCACAATGACTAGAGCTAGGCCAGGCTGAAGCCAGAAGCCAGGAGCTTCTTCCGGGTCTCCCACATGGGTGCAGGGGTCCAAGCACCTGGGCATCCTCTGCTGCTTTCCCAGATACATTAGCAGGGATCTGGATTGGAAGTGGAGCAGCCAGGACTTGAATGGGTGCCCATATGGGATGCCAGATGCCAGCACTGGAGGTTGTGTGTGTGTGTTTTTTTTTTTTTTTGCCACTGTGGTTTACTGCTACTGGATGTGTGGTAAACTTCACAGGGATGACAAACATTCCCAGACAAGGAAGCTAATTCGGCTTTTACTGAACAGGTGATTGTTTTGTCCATGAGGAGTAATTGGAATACTCATTTGACCTATTTCAACCACTTCTAACTTTTCCGTAGCCAGCAACCTACTTCTCAGAATTCCAGCTGATGTCCCATGTGAGTATACTTTGCTGCCACCTGTTGGGAACTTGTCACAGCTCTACAAATGCACAGTGTCTGTGGTGTTGATAGGAGTCCCCTGGAGTTGTGTGAAGAACAAGCTGAGCAATCTGAAGTGGTGACCCAGGTCTGGCTGATCTTTTGTTAAATGCACAGGGACTTTAAATCTTCTAAAAAGTAAGTGGCTGAGGCTCGTCTAAGAAAAAGGAAAATATTTTACGGGTGCTTGTCAGTGCTTCCTGCAGAAACCACCCACACACCCCGATATTTCTGGATTGGGATTTATTCCCACTCCGCAGGCTTGGGATGGCATGACTCAGCTGTCAGAGGACCAAGACTTAACTTAAAGCATAATTTGTCACTGCGCCCACAGTTGAGCAACATGAGGGAAGAACAGATCCGGAGTAAGGAAGGTGGAGGCAGGGAAGAGGAGGGAGAGAGCCTGAGCCAGAACAAGACGTCTAGTAGCAGTAATAGCACCCACAATTTGCCCACTCTCTGCTGTTTATCAGCCGCTGGAGAAGTGGCTTTACCTGTGACAGCGTCTAATCTTTACGATAGTCTCATGAGGTGGGTTTCGTTACTTCAGTTTACAGATCGAATGTATTAAGTGCAATAGTCAGTTATTAAATCTGCACATTCCTGATTCTAAGGCCATCGTATTTCTTTGAGTCAATTCAGAGAGACAGAGGATGTTAGAACATAAGTGACCAAAGCAGAGAGTGCAGTTGATTGGGGGGGGGGTAATAAGCAGCCTTTATTAGAAACAAGAATAGCATGGATAAAAGTTGAGATAGGAACATTCTCTTTAAATTTAGATGATACCTGCTTGGAACACCCACCCCTAAAAGGAGCAGATAAAATGGTAGACTTTTTTTTTTTTTGAAGATTTATTTATTTAGTTGAAAGTCAGAGTTACAGAAAGAGAGAAAGGTCTTCCATCTGCTGGTTCACTCTCCAGTTGGCCACAATGGCCTGAGCTGCACTGATCCAAAACCAGGAGCCTAGAGCTTTTGCTGGGTCTTCCACATGGCTGCAGGGACCCAAGCACTTAGGCCATCTTCCACTGCTTTCCTGGGCCATAGTAGAAAGCTGGATCAGAAGTGGAGCAGCCAGGACTTGAACTGGCGCCCATATAGGACGCCGACACTGCAAGTGGTGGCTTTACCTGCTACACCACAGCACCGGCCCCAACTGTGGACTTTTAATACACTGCAGATCAGATTTTGAAGGACAGTGACCCCTGGAAGATGGGAAGCAAAAAAGATGAGCCCTACATTTACCTGTTTACTACCTGTTTTCAGACCATTCTCCAAAGAGGGGGAATCCAGATGGAACTCAGGGGAAGGCCGATGGGCACGTGCATATGAGAAAGTTACTGAAGGCTGGGGAAAGAAACCCCCCAAATTAGAGACCACTATACCTGGAACTTATGTAAGGCCAAATATAGTGCTTTTGTTTCTCACAGGTGAGACTGGAAAGCCTCACACTTCCGTGGACATGGGGTAAAGTACACAGAAGGGTCTTACTCCAGTAGTGGGAGATAATCATCCCAAGGATGACCACTGCTCTGATGTCTCCTAACAAGTCCCACCTGCCAGATTTCAACTCCATCTTACCAAGGAGGCAGGCACCAATGCCAGCGCACTTGGTAAAGTGAAAAGTATAAATACACAACCGATCAAAAAGATAGGGTATGTGTCGAAGAGATTTCACAAATAAGACCAGTGTAAGCAAATAATGAAGGATAGAATCAAACGGGAGAGAATGATCCTGCGGGGGAAGCAGGACACACAGCAGACTCATAGAATGGCAAACGCCCAAAACAGCACTCCTGCCTCAGAATCAACCCTTGGGACATTTGGATCTGGCTAAAAGGCCCATGAGAGTCTCACAGGCATGGAAAGCCATGACACGGTGGCAAAAAACAATCTAAACGAAAGATCCTGGTGAACAAGACCCCAGCAGAAGGAACAGGCCATCAAGGAGAGAGGCACCTTTCTCTGAAGGGAGGAAGGAACCTCCACTCTGACACGGCCTTGACTAAACAAGTTCAGAGTCGGTGAACTCAAGGGGCTTCCATAGCCTAGACAGCTCATAGCAAGAGTCTCGGGTGATTACTGACATCATAAAAAAGAGTGCCAATTGTTAAATCAACAATGGGAGTCACTGGGTACATGCTCCCCATATAGGATCTCTGTCCTAAATGTGTTTTATTATGAAACTTAAAAACACTACTAGTGGAACAATACCCTATACCTTGTGTGGTTGTGTGAGTGCAGCCTGTTGAAATCCTTGCTTAGTATATACTAATTTGATCTTCTGTATATGAAGGTAATTGAAAATGAAACTCGATGAAGGGCGGGATGGGAGAGGGAGTGGGAGAGGGGAGGGCCACGGGAGGGAGGGAGGTTGGAGGGGGAAGCCACAACAATACAAAAGTTGCACTTTGTAAATTCACATTTATTAAATAAAAAATAATAACTATATAACAAACAAAAAAACAAGAAAAAAACTTAATACTTTACCCTTTTAGTATTTTTTATGTTCTACTTAAAACTATTGGTTGAACTCTGTAATTAATACACAATTATTCTTAGGTGTTTAATTAATGCTATAACTAGTACTCAAATAGTATTTTATACTTTGTGTTTCTGTGTGGGTGCAAACTGTTTAAATCTTTACTTAAAATATGCTAAATTGATCTTCTGTATATAAAGATGATTGAAAATTAATCTTGATGTGAATGGAAGAGGAGAAGGGGTAGGAGAGGTGAGTGTTGTGGGTGAGAGGGAAGTTATGGGGGGGGAAGCTATTGTAATCCATAAGCTGTACTTTGGAAATTTATGTTCATTAAATAAAATTTAAAAAAAAGAAATAAGTCAGTCCCAAAAGACAAATATATGTTTTCTCTGATATGTGGTAACAAATATACAGACCACCACCACAACAACAAAAACAAACAAAAAAACAAGTCCCACCTGCCAGACCTGAAAGGATCAAACTGTTTCCATGCTTGAGAATATCTCAAGGAATGAAGAAAAAATCCAGCATTCCCCAATGTAAAATTCATAATATTTGCATGCAATACAAAATTACCAGGTATGCGAAGAAGCAGGCAACTATGACCCAGAATGAAATCTAATCAACCAAAAGTGACTCGGAACTGACAAATGTTAGGATGAAAAGAAACATATATATTAAAATAGTTTTTATAGCTGTGATGTGCTGTCCAAGAAAAGATCCAAATATAACTTCTAGAGGTATAATTCTACCATGCGAGATGAAAGTAGTGAACTCGAAGATGTAGAAATTACACAAAAGTAAACACAAAAAGAAACGAGAATTTAAAAAAATTAACAGTATAAGGGGACTGTGGAACAACTTCACACAGCCTAATATGTATGTAATTGGAGAAGGAGGCAGATGTAGACAGAGAAAGTTGAATAATGATGACTGAAAACTGGTAAAAACTATAGACACACAAATCCAAGAATTTCAACAAACCCAAAACACAAGATACATGAAGAAAGCTATACCAAAATACATCACAATCAAATTGCCAAGAACTATTGGAAAAAAAAAAAAAACTTAAAGCAACCAGAGAAAAAAGAGCATGATGTATAGAGGAATAAATATAGGGATGACAATCAATTTCCTGCAGAATGATACAATAAGAATAAAGTGCAGAAATATTACTAAAGTCCTGAAGGTAGAATCTGTCAATCTCAAATTCTATACCTAGAGAAAAATCCTTAAAAAAAATAAACAAAACAAAGACTTTTTCAGACACACAAAAGATGAGAGAATTTGTTTTTAGAAGACTATAAGAAATAAAAAAGGAAATTCATTAGTCGGGGGAAAACAATAACAGAAGAAAATATGGATGTACACAAAAGAATGAAGAGCACCAGAAATGGTAGCTGCGTGCAGGAATACTTAAGATTGTCTTCTTGTTATTGAAATGTATTTTAAAACTATAATTGGTTGTTGAAATCAAAATAGTAATCATGTAGTGTTGGTTTTATAAAACATGCATGGCTAAATGTGGAGTGGCCATATTACAAAGACTGGGGGTTTCCTATTGTAAACTTCTCATCCTGCACATCACATGGTGTAGTGTCGCTTGGAGGTGGTCTGTGAGAAGAATGCATGCTACAGATCCTAAAGCAACCACCAGGACAATAGAACAAAGAATTATAGTCAATAAAACAACAAAGGAGACGGAAATAAAGCAAGTGAAATATTTGATGAATCCAAAAGAAGACAAAAAAGAGGTCAAGAAAACAAAGAAGAGGTGGAAAAAGTAGAAAATATACAGCAAGATGATAGATTTAGTTCTTTTTAAAAGTTTATCTAATTTTCTTCTCTTTCTATTTTTACTCTGTACTGCCTTTATCCATGTAGTATTATTTTCTATTTTTTGATAGATTTATTTATTTATTTGAAAGAGAGAGAAGGGGAGGGAGAGAAAGAAAGAGCGAGAGAGAAGAAAAGGGGAGGGAAGGGGAGAGGAAGGAAGGGGAGGGGAGGGAAGGGAAATGAGAGAGAGAGAAGGGAAGGGAAGGGAATGAAGGGGAGGGGGGGAGGGAGAGAGGGGGAGAGAGACAGAGAGAGAATCCACTGGTTCTCTCTCCAAATGGCCACAATGGCCAGGGTTAGGCCAGACTGAAGCCAGGAGCCAGAAACTTCTTTTGGGTCTCCAACATGGGTGCAGGGGCCACAGGACTTGGGCCATCCTTTGCTGCTTTTCCAGGTGCATTATCAGGAAATTGGATTGGAAATGGAGCAGCCAAGACATGAACCCATATGGAATGCTGTCACTGCAGATGGCTGCTTAACCCATTGAGCCACAGCCCCGGCCCCGATAAATTTAATTCTTTTTTTTTTATTTTTTAAATTTTTTTTATTAAACTTTTATTTAATGAATATAAATTTCCAAAGTATAGCTTATGGGTTACAATGGCTTCCCCCCTCCCATAACTTCCCTCCCGCCCGCAACCCTCCCCTTTCCTGCTCCCTTTCCCCTTCCATTCATGTAAAGATTCATTTTCAATTCTCTTTATATACAGAAGATCAGTTTAGTATATATTAGGTAAAGATTTCAACATTTTGCCCATATAGCAACATAAAGTGAAAAAAACTACCATTGGGTTACTAATTATAGCATTAAATAGCAATGTACAGCACATTAAAGACAGAGATCCTACATAATTTTTTTCAAATTAATTAATTTTCTATGCCATTTCCTTTTTAACACCAGGTTGTTTTTTTTCATTTCCAATTCTCTTTATATACAGAAGATCAATTCAGTATATAATTAGTAAAGACCTCATCAGTTTGTGCCCACACAGAAACACAAAGTATAAAAATACTGTTTCAGTACTAGTTATAGCATCACTTCGCTTTAGACGACACATTAGGGACAGATCCCACATGGGATGTAAGTACACAGTGACTTCTGTTGCTGATTTAACAATTTGACACTCCTGTTCATGGCGTCAGTAATCTCCCTAGGCTCCAGTCATGAGTTGCCAGGGCTATGGAAGCCTTTAGAGTTCGCTGACTTTGATCTTATTCTGATAGGGTCATAGTCAAAGTGGAAGTTCTCTCCTCCCTTCGGAGAAGGGTACCTCCTTCTTTGATGGCCCCGTTCTTTCCACTGGGATCTCACTCACAGAGCCGATAAATTTAATTCTAACAATATCAAATATCACATTAAATGCAAATGGTCTAAATATTCACAATTAAAAGGCAGAGATGGTCAGATTGGATAAAAATCTTTCAGTGTTCTGTATTCTCTTTTTAGCTTTCAGTAGAAAGGTAAATCTTAGGCCAAAGAATACTATTAGGAAGAAAAGAAGAAAGAAAGATAATTTTCTAATGGCTAAAGAATCAATTATTTAAGAGGACATAACAATCGTAGACATCTGTTCTATTAATAACAGAAACTGACAAAATTGCAAAACAGAAAGAATGAATACATCCACAAGTATAATCAAATATTATTTAGTAATTATTAGGATATTTTGACAGAAAATCAGTAACAGTATAAAGATTTGAGCACCACTGTGAACCCACTTGACCTAAATGAATTTTGTAAATGTTTTCCATTGAACATTTCCTAGCACTAATATAGTTGCTCCAGTTTTCTTTTGGCTGGTATTAGCATAGTACAGTTTATACTCATCATTTATGGTAATTATGTTTTGTGACAAGATGCTTAGCTTCATTAGTCAATAGAAAAATGCAAATTAAAACTCTTGAGATACCACTGCACATTTATTAGGATGGGTAAAAATTACTGAGGAGAAAGTGTAGGATTGGTGTGAATGTAGAGAAACTGAGACTCTCACACACGGCTGGAGGGAGTGTAAGATGGCATAATCATTGGAAAAACAGTTCAGGAGTTTTGTAAAACCCAACGTACACATGCCATTTTTAGCCACTTGGCCAAAAGAAGTGAAGCCCTGTGTCATACAAAGACTTGGACATGATCGCTTAGAGCAGCTCCATGTACAACAGCTCATTTTCTGTAGTGAACTACCAAACTGCTGAAGATAACTCAAATGTCTATGAACATGTGAATAGTTAGAGAGTCTGTTTTAATCTATATAATGAAATAATACTCATCAATGACAGAGAATGGCCCATTCATTTATGCTACAGCATGAATGAATCAAAACAGACTGAGTGAAAGAAACCAGACCAAAATAAAGGAGTCTATCCTGGATGATACTGTTTACATAAATTTCTATAAAATGCAAGCTAACCTATCATGACAAAACAGATTTTTGGTTTCATAGGGTTTGGGGAAGGAAAAGACTTGTGATAGGGACTACAAAGGAAATCTTGATTCTACTGTGATGATGGTTTTATGAGTATACATATGTCAAAAATTAACATATTTTATTTAAATATTTGCAAATAATTGTATGCCCATTATAACTCCTGCAGCTGTTGGCAAAAAAGGATTTGAGGTGGTCATCAAGTTTTTAGAGGGCAAGATTGCCACAGGAGAGTGTTACCAAAACAAAAAGTAGCAATGATCATCATCTCTGGTTACATGGGTCTAGTGCTGGAATATACCAGACACTCTCTTTGCTTTACATTTCATTTATGTAGTCCTTATAACCACCTAGATGCAGGTACTGTGTGGTCCCTAGTTTACCTGTAAGGAAATTGAGTCATCACAAGGTTAAGTAACTTGTCTAGTATTTTGCGGCAAACCTGGAATTTCACCCCTTGCAGTCTTGCAACCATTTCTGTAATCTTGCCTGCTGTTGGTGAGTGATGCTTATGAGAACTTGGAGCCTGAAGGCACGTTCTACACTTGGGTGAGGCTAGGGCAGGAAAGACCTCATCTCACGCAAATATGATTCGAAGCTTCAGCTTTGGGGAAAGGATTGTGCTGTCGAGAAAAGCCCCATTCTTAAGGGAGAAGTGGGAATTAATTAGGTTTCACTTCTTATTGAAAATCTTCCCTTAGTCCAGCCAAACGTCCCTCTCTTCAGGTTGTTCTCAGCTCTCTCAAAGCTCCTGGGCTGATCGGCACCGTCACATCTGTCTTGTGGGGTTGGACTTACTGCTCTTGCTCTCCAGGAGTCTCAGGCCTCTTAGAAAGAGAAGCAGTGAAGCCAGCATCCTACAGCCCTGACTGTACATGTCAATCACTGTTCCAACTATTTCATATGCATTGGCTCTTATAATAGCTGCTTAATTCCATGATAATGGCAGTATTGTCATTATCCTCCTTTTACAACTGTGAGGAGACACTCACTGTCCCAGAGTTGTAAAGGGGACAGATGAGACCTGGACTGGCTCAGAGTTGGATTCCTGATGATCGCTTTGAGTTGTGTCTTCCTCATGTCCATGTCTGCAGAGCTTAGCACAGAGTAGGCACTCGGTGAATGCCTCCTGAACTGAACAGAGCAATGGGTCAGTGTTAGTGTGAGCCTACCAGCTTTTATCGGTGTCTAGACACACAGTGCCACTCAGCTGAACAGAATGCCGGTGTGTGGGAAGTGGAAGATAAGAGAAGCAAGGAAATTAAATATTGATGAACTCTCACAATAGAAGGCTTGGAGTTCAGAGAGAACGTGGGATCTTCAGGCAGAGGTTTTTATTTTTGTTGTACGGTCCGCTTGGCTCTCTTCCCCTGAATAGGTCTCCATAGCTGAAAATAATTCATGCTTTATTTAAAACCCACTCTGTGTGTGCTAGCCCTGGCAGTCATTCTCTCATCATATTTCTGGTTTCTTTTTAATCATTTTCTGGGTAGATAAGTGAAATTTCTCATTTGAGCCAAAGGTTGGACCCCCACCAATGCTAAGATTTCCAGGATGCACTCGTGGCCTGCAGCTTGTAGGTAGCAGCACTTACTTCTTTATTTCTTTGTAATTGAGACCTATCAATTAGGTGGTATTAAAGAGCCCGATGCACATTGTGAAAATTCACTGCGAGAAATGAGCTTTTCCTGGGAAAAGAGTCTCCAGTGTTAATATTGCTGCTGCTTATGTAATCATCCACCCTCAGCTTCAGGACGCCGTTCGCTGCGCTACTCCGAGGCAGCTTACAAAAGGGTTTTGATCTCCGGCTTACAGCTCCTGAAGCCTAAGGAGCATGAAACCAACTTAGAGATGGTGTGGATGTGAAACACAGTCCCTCTCTCTACTCCCAAGTTCAAGCTCTGCCTTGGGGTAGGACTGTTTATTCTTATGATGCGGGACCCCACTTAAGGGGTCCTTGGTGTGTTGCCATATCCTGTGCCCTTCTACTAGCCACCAAACAGCAGCACCAGCTACCCCAGCCTGCCCGGAGGCTCCAGGAAATGCAGCCTCACTGTCAGCGGTCTCAGTAAGGAAAGGAAGGCAGAAACCAACAGGCGGACGAGGCAGCCAACCCAAAGCCAAACCAACAGGAAAATCAGCAGAAATACTTGATGGGCTGGATGGGACCTAGGCGGGCTTTATCATTTCTCTCCTACCACGTGGTCTGGTAGCCTCAGACATCATGATTTTAGAAGGCAGCGGTGTTGAAATGATCAATTATGCAGGTGTTCTAATGCAATTAAGCCTCATTTATTTTTGTACTTTACATTCATTCACTAGAGTTGAGCTTCTCTAAGCCCCAAAGGCACGGGATCACCTTAAATATTTATAATTTCTATACACGTCTCCTTTGAGAATATCCTGAAACCCTGGATATATAGAAAGGTTTAAAACCTGCTTGTTTACTCCAGCTGGGGAATTTTCTCCCTGATTAAATGATTCATTTTATTCAAGTCTTATGACCGAACTTAACTAAAATTTTTGTGTTCTAGTTATTAAAGCAGAAAATCCAAGTGTGCAAACAGCTAACACCCAGCCAGGCAGTTACCGTGGTATTAGAATATTGTGTAGCCATCGGTAACTGCTCAAAGGAGAAGCTAGGGAAGAGGAAGCCGAAGGACTCAGATTACCTTCCCTTGGCGGCAGGAGCTAACGTTTCCTGCCTATGCAGGGGGAGCCGTGTGTGGGGGTCTCCGAGGTGCTTCCTTCTCCCGGAAACTCTGGCTTTGTCTCCTGACTTAACAACTAAGAGAAGCCACAAAATGATGTTCTGTGGCAAGCCAGGAGGAGGCAGACTCTGAGGCCACCTCTGGGACCCTGAAAGGTTAGCAGCAGCGATTAGCACTGCTTCTCGGGCAGCGTGGTTTGAGGTGACATGAGGAGCACTTGAAAAACTGTTGCTTTATTTCAAAACAGATTTTAGGGGGAGGGCATTGCTGCAGTGGTTAAGACACCACTTGGGATCCCCGCATCTTGTGTCAGAGTGCGTGGTTTCAAGCCCTGGCTCTCCTCTTTTTTTTTTTTTTAAACTTTTATTTAATGAATATAAATTTCCAAAGTACAGCTTATGGATTACAATGGCTTTCCCCCACCCCCAAACTTCCCTCCCACCCGCAACCCTCCCCTTTCCTGCTCCCTCTCCTCTTCCATTCACATCAATATTCATTTTCAATTCTCTTTATATACAGAAGATCAGTTTAATATATATTAAGTAAAGATTTCAACAGTTTGCCCCCACATAGTAACACAAAGTGAAAAATACTGTTTGAGTACTAGTTATAGCATTAAATCACAATGTACAGCACATTAAGGACAGAGATCCTACATGATATTTTTAAAAAATTGATTAATTTTCTATGCAATTTCCAATTTAAAACCAAGTTTTTTTTTTCATTTTCAATTATCTTTATATATGGAAGATCGATTCAGTATATGCTAAGTAAAGACTTCATCAGTTTGCACCCACACAGAAACACAAAGTGTAAAAATACTGTTTCAGTACTAGTTATAGCATTACTTCACATTGGACAACACATTAAGGACAGATCCCACATGAGACAAAAGTACACAGTGACTCCTGTTGTTGATTTAACAATTTGACACTCTTGTTTATGGCGTCAGTAATCTCCCTAGGCTCTAGTCATGAGTTTCCAAGGCTATAGAAGCCTTTAGGGTTCGTCGACTTCTATCTCATTCCAACAGGGTCATAGTGAAAGTGGAAGTTCTCTCCTCCCTTCAGAGAAAGGTACCTCCTTCTTTGATGGCCCTGTTCTTTCCACTGGGATCTCACTCGCAGAGATCTTTCATTTAGGTCTTTTTTTTTTTTTTTTTTTTTTTTTTCCCCCAGAGTGTCTTGCTTTCCATGCCTAAAATACTCTCATGGGCTCTTGAGCCAGATCCGAATGCCTTAAGGGCTGATTCTGCTGGCTCTCCTCTTGATTCCAGTTCCCTGATAACACAGATCCCAGGAGGCAGGAGGTAATGGCTTTAGGCATACACACACATACACACAGAGAGAGAGAGAGAGAGAAAGAGAGAGAGCTCATTCATGGGTTCATTTTCAAATGCCTGCAACAGCCAAGACTGTGCCGGCTGAACCAGGGGCCTGCAACTTAATCTGCATCTTCAGTATGCATAACAGGGACCCAAGTACTTGAGACATCACTTGTTGCCTCTCAGGGGACCGGACAACAGGAAGCTGAAACTCGGAGCTAGAACTTGAACCCAGGCACTCCAAAATGAAATGCTGGCATCCCAATCTGCATCTTAACTACCAGCCCAAAAATCAACCCAGATTGTATATACATATAAAGGGACCTTACAGCTTTTGTTGGATGTGAGGCACATTCAAGAATGAGAACCACTGATGATTAACCTAATGAATCAAATTCCAGATGGGAGATTGTTAGTGGAGTTGTGATTTAAATAATGCAGGCAACTTTCAAACTCTGTGTCTTCTATATCTAGCTGGAGAGCAGAGTAGTCAATGTTAGACAAGCAGAGAGTGCCCTGGGGGTGAAGTCACTCTAGTCCTTCCACGGAATCTAGTGCAGATGGAGCCTCTGTGTTTGGGGGGGGCGGGGTCTAGGAGAGCAGCCCCCCCCCCCCCCCCCCCCGTCTTTGTGCTCTCTCCTAGAGTGTTTGCACCTGGGCGTTTGGGGACTCTCAGGTACAATCGACAATTAATGGACATTTTCTCAAGTAGTATCAACTCCCTGGGGACTTGGTAACATGTTGAAATCTTAAGAAATTAGTTAAAAATGAATCCCTGTCGCGTTCTGTGGTGTGACAAATGTAGAACAAAAATGGGATTTATGTTCAGGTGAACCAGGTCCGAATTCCAACTCTTTTTTTTTTTTTTTACTAGGAGTGAGGCATGGACATGTTTCCTTGGTACAAACTATAAAGCACAATCAAATTTTGGGGGTTGTGAGGAGTAAGTGGGAGCGGGATTCAGTCTGTCATGGTCTTTGCCCCTCCTTCTTCTGCACTCCCCAGTCTCCCCTGAAACATGGCTGTGGAGAACTTCCTGGGACAATGACAGACTGGCTGAGCCCAGCTCCATCCCAGCAGGGTTTCCGTCTCAGAGGAACACAGGTGCGTTCCTCTCGTAGATTATGACCACTCCACCACTGCTCCTGGGCAGCAGCCACTGCAGTGTTTGCTACAGAAATCTGCAGGACCTCACCGAGTAGAGCGAGGGATGCCCACATTTTGTATTTAGAAATATGAGGTTCTTGTGTCACTTTCAGAAAACCACATCCCAGCTGGTTAATACGAGGCTGGAATCAGCATTCACTCCGAGCTTACAGTCACTTACATGACCGATAGAAATGCTCACTACTTTCTTGGCTGGAGGGATTTGCCTGCTTCACGCTAGACCAGGGGTCCTCAGCCTCAGCACTGTGGACGGGGTGGGGCTGGGTAAGTCTTTGCTGGGGTGGGGGTGCCACGCTGTGCATTGTAGGGTGTTCACCAGCATCCATGGCCTCTGTCCATTGCATGCCAGTAGCACCCTTTATAGTTCTGACAACCAAAATGTCTCCAGCCATTGCCCATGTACCCTGGAAGGTGTCCTAACTCCCAGTTGAGAGTCAGTGACTTAGAGGCCTGGCTGCAGACTTGTGTGGGGGGGAGCGGATTCCTTAGTGTTCACCCCACCCCACACCCAGGAGCAACTCTTTGTCCAATCACTGTGATAATAAAGAGTATGTTCTATTTAGAAATGATATGAGCTTTTGATAGAGGAAAAAAGGGAGTGTGTAGCTTCATGATCTACCTTTGTCTCTCACTGCCTTTTTATGGGATTGTGTTTTAATTATTTAAAGCGCAGTATAGTTTAAAGAGAGAGGGCAGCTCTCCATATGGAATACCCCATGCAAAAAGCATAGCATAGAGTTATACATTCCGATTGCCTACAGAGACAGAGAGGGAACTAGACTAACACACATACACATCATGTGTATAAAATGAACCGCATAACACTCAATTCCTTCTAATACATGTACTTTATTTTAAAAGATTCATTTTGTTTATTTGAACGAGTGAAAGAGAGAAGGGGAGAGAGAGGGGGGGGGGGAGAGAGAGAGAGGAAGAAAGAGAGAGAGAGAGAGAGATCGTCCATCTGCTGGTTCACTCCCAAATGGCCATACTGACTTGGCTGTTCCAGCTAAATCCAGGAGCCAGGAGCTTCCTCTGAGTCTCCCACATGAGTGCAGGGGGCTCAACTGCTTGGGCCATTCTCCTCTGCTTTCCCAAGCACATTAGCAGGGAGCTGGATTGGAAGTGGAGGAACCAGGACTCAAACCAGCGCCATATGGGATGCTAGCGCTCCTAGGCTGTGGCTTTAACCTGCTGCGCCACCGGGCCGGTCCCTTTTTATTTATTATTTCTCAGTTAATTGCTTCCTCGTTTGTCTTGTCAGTGGCAGTGGGCTACTCGGTTCTTCGTTTCCTGAAGGCACGGCCCTCCTTTACCTGCACATCAGAATTTATAGCAGAGAATGTCAACTCACGTCCGGACGTCTCCTCACATGTTGGCGGTAATGGAATGCGATCTCCTGATCCCCACGTAAGCACTGAGAATACGGATTCTCGCAGCTGCCTTGAACCTTTAAGAATAATGCCAAATTACACCTAGTCTGTAAATAGGAGGTGAGGGTGCTCTTCCCCTCCCTGTGGTTGCTTTCCGCAGACTTTAATATACGAGTGAGTGATTTATAACACTAGTGACAAAGCTGCAACACAGCTTGAAATTCTTTATAACGGCTGTAATACCACATCTATCATAATGAAAAATGTCTATGAAATCATTTTCTGCCAAAGAACATCTTCCCAGATTCTATTAAGAACTTGCTATCTACATGAACCCCACATATTGCTGAAATATGTAGCTTTCAGAGGGCCCTTGGGGGCGGGGCCAAGTGCTGCCTTTGGAGTGACTCAAACCCCTGTCAGTCACTGTCACTTAAGATCTCCCCTTGCCCTGAACATGGAAGAGAAGAGAGGAGCAGGGGTGAGGGGAGGGTCTCATCTCTGCAGCCTCCCCAGTTGCAGCCAGAGGCATCCTCTCCTCTGCTGTCCAGGTGGCCTCCAGCCTTTTTTTCAGCTCACCCATGCTTTGCCCAGGGGGCTTTGGCAGGCCAGGGTGCTGCCAGGTGCCCTGTTGACCTGAATGCCCTATAGCAAAGCCCTTAAACTTGGCCCATTTCTGTTCTCTGCTGAGCCAGGGCCTCTGGCCAGGCCTACCAGGATACAGCCATGTGGACTTCTTGCATGGCTCCACCTGCAGCTGTTTGAGTCCATCCTGGGCCAGTCCTGTGCTCCATGATGTCAGGGTCCATGGCCCTTGGAGTCTTCTTGTTCTCCATTGACGATGAGGGGGGACATCGGACATGCACTCTCTTAGCTCTTCTGAAAGGCGCGTGGCTATAGATGAGGAGTTCCCTGCTGTGGACCAGAGCTCAGAGCCTGTCCCTCCTGTGCATGTTAAACTTTGCAGGCTGTGAACCTCTCCATTCCTCTCCCTACCCTTCCCCCAGCCTCTGGGAACCACCATTCTGTTCTCTGCTTCTATAAGAGCAACCTTTTGCTTTTCCACAGAAGCGAGATCCAGCATTTCTCTTTCTGTGGTGACCGACATTCCAGCCAACTCAAGCAGGCGTGCGTGTTATACACATCTACCCCAACATCACACTGGACCCCATCTGTGCATTCACTTGTGACTCTTATTCAGGACAGTCATGTGCAAATGGGTAGAAAAAATGCGACAAAACATAAAGCTCAGCTTGAGGGGCCCTCCTCTTGAGGATTTCCTCTGACTTAGGGCATGGGCACCATTTTTCTCCTCTGTACTCCAGGGCCTATCTCTGGGGCTGGCAGGATGTAACACCCCCACAGGAGGAACTTGACCATCCTCCTGCTGACCCCCAGTAGCCCTGGCTATTTTCCAAGCAAGTGGCTGAGGTCCCACCTTCTGCCTACAGTTGCCTTGTGGGACACTTTCTTGCTCTGCTGCTCCCTGGGAGCCACTCCCTTGTCTTCTTGCTGAGGGTTGAAGCTGGCCTGGGAGTAGGGACTCCTCCGCATCACACCAGGAATGGGACAGTCCGTCGCGGCAGCTCCGTGGCGGGCATTTGGCCTTGATGATTGGTCTTCCTTGAGCAGCCATGGTTGGGAGATGGGAAGAACATGCTCATGTGCACTCTTCCTGAGGTCTGAGTGACTAGAGAGGCTCTGGGGAGCATCAGGACATTGAGGGGGAGGGACTGGCCTGATTCAGGGGCTGTACCCTGGTCTCTTCGGCAGCGTGGGGGGCCTGGCCTGCCTCATGGACTGGATGTCAGGAATTGCTCTTTGCAGCTTAACTGAAAGCCCAGGCCTGCCAGGCATTCTCACATCAGGGATCCTGGGAGATCCTAGAGGTTCCACCTTCATTATTTCACGTGTTTCTGCTGAGATTTCTCCCAGCGTAGCACGGGGGATGTGGGGCTGTGCTGCTGGTTGGATGTCAGGCAGCCTTCCTTATGGCCAAGCTGAAAACCCAGGCCTGCTAGGTATCCTCAGATTTCCTGGTCCTGGGGAGATAGCAGAGGTTCCAAATACATGATTTCACTTGTTTTAGGTTTTTCTGTCACATGCTTAGCCTTTGTTAGCCCATAATGTCTACTAATGTGGGCCTTTGCCTGCGATCATAGGTCAATAGCCTTTCTAATAGCTGGTCGAGAGCTAGGCTTGTGTAAGATGGAACTGGTGATATCCAGACAGGATGTAGTCCCTGGCTGCACCCCACAAAGAGCAGGGGCCTTGTCACTGTAGCATACAGGACCACCCCCAGACTCCACATATCTGCTTTATAGCCACTGAATTCCTCATCCAGAGATTCTTCTGGGGGTACAATACCTGTGGGTCCCATGAAATGTGTGCAGCTGCTGTTCCTCGGTCACCTCCAGCTCAGGTCAAAGTCCGTTAATTTAATGTTCAGGCCAGCATCTGGGAGTAAATTTTCCAGTTTCAAGTCTCTGTGCACAATGCACTTCTTATGGCGGAAATGCACAGCTGATGATGTCTGACTAAACCTCAGACGGCCTCTCCCTGCTGCAGGGGGCCGTGCTCTGCCATGTGTTGTTTGAGGTCTCCCCTGTCCCCAAGTCCATGAAAACATACGCTCGGTCTGCTGCTTTATCTGCAACAACCTTAAGACGTTAGGGTACTGCAAGCCCGTCTTTACGTGCACTTCTACCCACACTCGTCGGAAGCTGGAAGGGTCCTCACATGGTCTCTGCTGATGACTTTCCCAGCCGTAGGGATCCTGCTCTCCAGATAGTAGGCCAGCCTCACCTGGTCGAGGCTGACCAGGCCGATGGTCCTGAGGACCTGGAATCCATGGAGGATCTTCTCCTCACGGCAGGACATGAGGCCTTCCACTGTGCTGATACCCATCTCACTACTCTCTCCACAACACTGGTGACATCAATCAACTACGCTGACTAATTATGAAGCTAATGAAAGTGAACAATGATAACTATGCTACGATTACCAACAGATAATACTAATTGTACTAATTACACTCTGCTAATCATTAAGACTAATATCAAAGTTCAAAAAGGGAGAGCACAAAACATGAGGAAAACTGCAAAGAAAAGAAACACAATACTATGTTAACTATACTAATAATACTAATCAGTAAGTCTGACAATTCTAGATAAATAAAATGATTAAAAATGAGAAAAAACAAAAATGAAAAAATGGGGACACACAACAAGAATTAGAGAATGAAAACATTGAAAAATAAGAAGAATATAAGAAGTGACACAGAAAGAATCAAAAAAGAAATGAGGAACTAGATAAGGAAAATGAATACAAAAGAGGGAAAGAAAATGAATGGGGGAGTGCAAAATAGACAAAATAGAAGAAAGAACACAATAAACTATGCACAAAAGAGACAAAGCAACAACAACAACAACAAAACAAGGGAATGACAGCTGGCTTGGTCCAAGTCCTACAGGTTACCACCAAAGAGCTTCCTAGGCAAATGGACAAAAATCTAGGCCCAGCTGGGGACTTATTCAGGCATTCAGAATTACATAAGGTTGGCTTCTTATGATGTCAGAGCAGGAGGTGGACTCGTCACCGATGGAGATAGCCCACTTCTCAAGAAGCTTTCGAGCACCTCAGATGCTGTTTGCATAGGTTGGTGATAGAGACTGATGTTTCTTTCTGTGTTTTTAAGATTGATTGATTTATTTGAAGGGGAAAATGACAGAGAGACCAAATTGTTGCAATGGCTTGAGTTGGCCCAAGCCAAAGCTAGGAGCACAGATCTCCATCCAGGTGTCCCACGTGGGTGGCAGGGGCCCAGATATTTGGGACGTGGGGCTTCTGGGAATCAAACCAGTACTCCAGTGTGGGATGATGTCATTGCAAGGGGAAGCATAGCTTCCTGTGACATGATGCCAGCCCCTGATATTTATTTTTTGAGAAATTAAAATGTGTAGGATGTTTCACTGGCCATTTCACTTCTAGTTCCAAAATCTGTAATAACTTTTGGCTTTTGAAGACCTCCTAAAGTCTACACTCGGAGTACCCATTCCCTTTCCTTTAACCCCTGAATGATAGATCTCAAAATGATGGTACAACTTCATTGGCATCATGACACTACAACAGAATGTTCTGTTGTGCGAGACACATCAGGGGCATTGTTAACCTCTGTAGAACTAAGAGTAAGGTATCTTTGATCTAAGTTCATCATCAAGTTTCTCATCAGAAACTGGGTTAATAGGGTCCAGGTGTGGAAGGCAAAAGAGGCATCTGCCAAGAAATCTACCCCACAAAACTGTCCTTCAAGTCATCGGGAGAATGTGAGATATTCCTGGATATCTCAGTCCTTTTGTGCTACTAAAGCAAAATGTCTTGAGCTGGGTCATTGAAAAAGAACAGAAATTTATTTCTCACTGTCCCGGAGGCTGAGAAATCTAAGACCAAAGCACCCGCAGATCCAGCATCTGCTTCTAAGATGCTGCCTTCCTCAAAAAAATGATAAAAAAATGGAAAGCCTAGTGGCCAAGTATGGTCAGTTCCAGCTACATATAATTGTTGGAAAGTTGCCATGTACCCTTTATATGCAAGTATTACAGCTTAATTTAAAATCCAAAAGTCAGCTTAAGGAAAAAACAGTGCCTTCCTGGGATGTCCTGACTCTGTGGAAGAAGTGCACTGAACGCTTTAAGAACTTTCAGAGAGCCCTCATCCTGTCCATGGGCCTCATCACCTCCTAAATGCCCCACCTCTTACAAAAAAAAAACTTCTGAGAAATTTTGAGGTTGACACGAAGTTTGGAGGGTCTTGGACGTTTAAACCACTGCACCAGATATAAGCCGAGGGAGTTTGTCATCGCCAGACCTTCCTAAGAGGGAGGAATCCTTCAGGCCAAACCAAGGAACACTAGATGGGAATTCCGAGCTGAGGGAAGAAATAGGACCTCTGATGCTGTGGCGTAGAAGGTTAAGCCTCTGCCTGCAGTACCAGCATCCTATATGGGCACCGGTTCAAGTCCCGGCTGCTCCATTTCCCATCCACCTGCCTGCTAATGTGCCTGGGAAAAAGCTGCGGAAGATGGCCCAATGGCATCTTTGGGATGCCATCTCCCATCATTGTGGGAGACCTGGCAGAAGCTCCTGGCTCCTGGCTTTGGCCTAGCCCAGTCCCAGCCTCTGCTGCTATCTGGGGAGTAAACTAGAGGCCTGAAGATTCTCCCTCTCCCCCTCCCCCTCCCCCTCCCCCTCTCCCTCTCTGCCTTTCAAATAAATAAATAAATCCTTAAAAAAAATAAGATCTCTGGTAAAGGTCCACACTGTGGAACACTGTGGAAGCTAGCACTAACTTTTTGTTTCCTACATGATTGAAGAGACTGACATACCAAAAATATTGTTCTATGTTCTATGTTTTTTGACACACGATGCATCCAGATGTGGCTTTGTGCCATAAATGAAAGAGGGTGGGTTTGGAGCTGCAGAGAGGCAGAGTATTTCCATGTTGCTGAAGTTAAGCTGGTACGGACCCCAAAGCTGTGGCTGAAACCCAGCAAAACGACAGAAGTCGGCCCTTTAAATAAATGTGTTTATTTAAATAAAATGGATTACGCACTCCAGTCCAAAGCAAGCTATTATCCAAAGGTCAAAAAATCACAAATGCTGGCAAGGATGTGGAGAAAAGAAAACCCTAACATACTGTTGGTAGCGGTGCAAATCAGTATAATTAATATTCCTCAAAAACCTAAAAATAGGTCTACCGTGTGACCCAGTTGTTCCACTTCTGGGAATATATCCAAGGGAAATGAGATCAGCATGTGAAAGGAATACCTGCTGTTGCATGGTTATTGCAGCCCAATTCACAACAGCAGAGACGTGGAATCAACCTAGATGTGTATCAGCTGATGACTGGATAAAGAACATGTGGTATATATACACACAATGGAATATTAGTCAGAAAAAAGAATGAGATCTTGACATTTGCAGCAAAATGGATGGAACCTGAGATCATTGCACTGTTAAGTAAGCCAGACACAGAAAAATAAATTCCACGTTTTCTCTCATATGTGAAAGTTAATGTACATGGAGCATTAAAAAGTTTAGATGCACTATTTGGTATACAGATGTTTATAAATGTTGTCTTCACTGACTTATACCATCTGTATCATAATAGACCTTTCTTTCCTCACTTTATGATCCTGGTCATGAATCCTACATTATGTGATGTCACTATTCCTCTTTCAAGAAACATTATTTGTGCATGTATGCATACAATATTTACATATGTTGAAAATGGAAAATGCTACATGTCATTAAATATAAAAAAGAATGATTTTGATTAAATGCGTCAGTGATAACGAACTAAGAAACAAAGAAAGAAAAAACCAAGAAGCAGGACTTCAGATAAAAGACACAAAAAAAGGATAACAGGAAAGGTAGTCTAAAGATCCTCCATGCCAGTAAAAAGCTAAAGGAAGCGGGAGTAGTCAGAAAAAAATAGGCTTACATCAAGAGTTTATAAGACACAAAGAAAGACAGAACATATTAAAACTTAAATATAGCAAAAGGTAAAACTTTTTTCAACCTAATAGCAGCATCAAAATCTGTGAAGCAAAATAAGATACAGCTAAAGAGAGAATTGAACAGTTCTACCCGAGCAGTCGAGACCCCCATACTCCACTCTCCATAATGGAGAGAAGAACACAGCTAAAGAGAGAATTGAACAGTTCTACATGAGTAGTCAAGACCCCCATACTCCACTCTCCATAATGTAGAGAGAATTGAACAGTTCTACCCGAGCAGTCGAGACCCCCATACTCCACTCTCCATAATGGAGAGAAGAACACAACTAAAGAGAGAATTGAACAGTTCTACATGAGTAGTCAAGACCCCCATACTCCACTCTCCATAATGTAGAATTGGACAGTTCTACATGAGCAGTTGAGACCTCCATACTCCACTCTCCATAATGTAGAGAAGACAAGGGAGGAATCAGAATGGAGCACTCAGAGGGCACAAGGCTCCAACTCAATCTACCCCCTTGGTGCAGGACATCATGCCCACAAGTCACAGAATGTAGAATCCTCTTCAATGTGTGTGAAACTCTCTCCAGGATAGAAACCATACAAAGTATCCTCTTCTGAATACAACGGGAAGAAGTGAAAAATCAGTCACAGGGAAGAACTAGAAAATTCACAAACTGGTGGAAACATCACAGTGTACTATGAATGGACACTAGGTCATAGGAGAAATAAAAAACTTAATTAGAAAATACCCAGACGGTGTGGGCAGTTGGCCTAGCAGTTAAGATGCCGTGTGGGTTGCCCATATTCTTTATCAGAGTGCCTGTGTTTGGCTCCAGCTCCCAATCCCGGCTTCTCAGCAGTGTGGACTCAGGTGATGACTCCAATGGTTGCGCCTCTGCCATGTACATATAGATGGGGAACCTCTTGGATTTCTGGCTCCTGGATCAGGCCCCAGTCACATCCTGGCCCAACCTTGGCTGTGCAGACGTATGGGGAGTGAAAGAGAAGATGGCAGCTCTGTTTTTGTTGTTCTGTCTCTCGCCTCTCAACTAAATAATTCAGCATTTTTTTTTTACTTTTTTAAAAAAAGATTTATTTTATTTATTTGGAAGAGTCACAGAGAGAGGTAGAGGCAGAGAGGGAGAGAGGGAGAAAGGGAGGGAGGGAGGGAGAGAGAGAAGCTGGGACTCAAACTGGTGCCCATATGGGATGTCAGCACTGCAGGCAGCAGCTTTACCTGTATGCCACAGCGCCAGCCCCAATAATTCAGTATTAAAATAAATAAAATACTTAGAGGTTACAGGAAAAATAAGCAACACACCTTAGTAAAGTTACGGGATGCATGAAAGCAGTGCTAAGAAGGAAATTTATACCGTAGAAGCTTCTGTGAAAAAAGAAAGCCATCAAATCAGCAGCCTAATTTTGCATCTTAAGAATTAGAAAAATAAGAACATAATAAAGCTAAATCAAACAGCAGGAAGAAAATAATGATTAGAATGCAGATTTATAAAACAGAAAACAAACAAACCCAAATATTGGTTCTTCAAAAAGATTAACATAATTGACCATCTACTGCCCAGATTGATTAAGAAAAAAAGAGAAGAATCAAAATCAGAATGAAAGTTATAATATTACTACTGACATTACACAGATCAAAAGGAGGCAGACAGAGTACTAGGATCTATTGTATTCCAACAAATCGGGTAAGCTAGATGATACGGACAAAAGTGCAGAGATGCCAAACCAACTAAGACTGAATCACAGACTAAATATATAATCCAAATAGACTGAAAACTAGTAAGATGATTAAGTCATTTATCAAAAACCTCCTGACAATTCTACCCAAAACTTAAAGAAGGACTTACACCAGTCCTTTTCAGAGTCTTCCAAAAAACGGAAAGAGGAGAGAGTAATTATTTTTTTCTATTTGACTGGTATTGCCTTGATATTAGAACCAGGCAAGACACTACAAGAAAAGAGACTGACAGATTATATCTCTTACCAAGACTCCTTCACAAAATACTCAACAGATCAAATGCAGCAGCATATTAATATGATCATATGGGATGACAAAGTGAGATTTATTCCTGGAATGCAAGGGTGCCTTAACATTTGAAAAATCATTCAGTGTAATGCATTAACATTATGGATGTGGAAAATGCATTAGACACAATTCAACAATCTTTATGATTGAAAAAAATAACCCACTAGGAATCGAAGGAAACTACCTTTACATAACAAAGGTCATATCTGTGAAAACCACACAGATAGCATCACTCTCCATGGTATAAGACTGAAAGATTTTCACTAGGAATGTGACAAGGATGGCCATTTTTGCCACTGTGAGCTGACTATCTTGGAAGTTCTTGTCAGGCACTTTAGGGAAGAAAAAACAAATAGATGGGATTGTGAGGGCCAGGAGAGGCTCGTCAAGGCGTGTGGGCGAGGAGGCTCAGCACATCTAGTTCTGGCCTCCTGCAGGAGTGCTCCCCCTGGATGTAGTGACTGGTGCCTAAGGAGATCACAACCACATGCTTATGCAAGAGCCTAGGCCTGGGCACCGAGGCAGAGTAATGGACAAGACAGTGTCCTGGTGACAGCCCTGTGGAGAGAGACGGGTAAAGGACGAAAATAAACAGGCCAGTGTGCAGAGAATGACCAGATGGCTCTTTGGGATGATCAGGGAAGGCATACTGGGGAGGTGACCTCAGACTGGGGAACATTTGGTCCAAGAAGGATCTGAAAAAGCATCTTCTAGGCCAAGGAAAACAGAAACTGCAAAGGTCCTGGGGCATAAATCGTCATAGGGATGGATGTCCAAGAAGGCCAAAATGTGGTGGTCACTGTGTTAGAACAGGAGGAATGGAACCCAGACTGGGGTAAGGAGAGCTGGGAGGTAGGTGTCTGCATTTCTGCTTTGTATGTGGGTAATCTGAGGCTGAGGGAAAATGATTCATTTGGCTGAGATCATTTAGCTTGGGTTTTGATAGAATACAGTCACCATGCTGCATAACAGATCTCAAAATTTATTCCTCCTGTTCATCGAAAACACTGTGCCCTTCACCAAAGCTCCTCATTGAGCTCACCCCAAGACATTAGTGAGCATCATTCTCTTCTCTTCTTTCAGCAGTTCAGCTTTTTAGGATTCTACATATAAGTGCTGTTTTTCTGAAGTGAACAACCTGTTAGCTTTATTTTATCACCCAATATTGCATACATATATTAGAACCACATTGTACTCCATGAATGTATAGAATTACGATTTGTCAATTAAAAGAAATATTAGGAGAGGTGTTTGGTGCAGTGGTTAAACCACCAGTTAGGACGCCAGCATCAACAGAGTGCCTGGGCTTAAGTCCAACCTACTTTACTCCCAATCCCACTTTCTCTGTCTCTGTCTCTCTCTCCCAAGCATGATGAAAATAAAATAAAAAAATTTAAAAATATTCTATTTATTTGAAAAGCAGAGTGACAGAGAGAGAGAGAGACAGAGAGAATGAGATCTTCATGCGCTGGTTCACTCCCAAGTTGGCCACAAGGTTAGGACTGCCCCCAAAGGTATCCATTATCAGGAAGCTGCAATGGAGAGTGGAGCCAGCACTGAACTCAAGCTGCCAAATGCCCCACCCCTTGTTTTATTTTTTAAATTCTGCATTGTTGTAGAGACACTTGTCAGGAATAAATTTCATTTACAAGATAAAAAACCTTTAGAGATGTTTACTCTTGGGCATGGATGCTTGTCTCTATCAGCATGTTACTCATTTCTCAAACAAAACCCAGCCCTTGGAGTAGATCTATAGTGTGAAGATCATGGATAGAGCTTGAGCAGTCCCTGGACATTTTATTTTGGTGGTAGGGTATTGGATTAATCTTTCCTACCCCAGGAAAAGCTGGACTGTATTTGCTTTTAGTTCTGACTTGAAGTTAAGTGAATCTTCAACGTACAGTTCCTTTATTTTATGAAAGAAAACGTTAAGATCCGCATCTTCATATTCCTACTTCAAAGAAAACCAGACAAGATCAACTGTGAGCAGAAAGTGTGGTTTCATAATTACTTTGGGTTGTTGAGTAGCAAATGTGCTATCCCAAGAGGAACAAAATCAAGTAAACCTGTTTCATAGTGTGCACAGCATTCACTGTTGTGAAAAAGCCACAGGAGCCTAGCCTAGGCGACGAATGTTAGTCCTGAGCGAAAAGGTGTGGCACATTTGGTTAAGCCTCTGGTGAGGATGCCCACGTCCTATATCAGAGTGTTGGTTTGAGCCCCAGCTACTCTGTTTCCAATCTGACTTCCTACTAATGCATCCTAGGAGGCAACAGATGCTTCAAATGTTTGGGCTCCTGTCACCCTCCTGGGAGATCTAGATAGAGTTCCTGGCTTCAGCCCGGACCAACCCTGGCTGTTGTGGGCATCTGGGGAGTGAGCCAGTGGATGAGATCTCTCTCATATTTCTCTCTCTCTGCCGAAAGGCAGAAAAAGTAGATGAAAATTAATAAACTAAAAAACAGATATTGGCAGGAATCTACAGAGAGGGAAACCAGGAGGGTAAAGGAGATGGTGGAGAAATGTACTCTTATTTAAAAGAAAAAAAACAGCTAATCTCATCAGTGTATTACTGAGCCTGGCGGTTGGAAGGATTTAGATTCTATTATGCTTTCCATTCTTGTCACATTTACCTAGGAGCTATCAGCTTCCAGCTGTTCCCAGTTTTTAAAGGAATATAATAGTTCCACCTGCCCATTATCCTTGTATTCTATTTGTAGTTTGCTCTGCTCCTAGGAAAGGAGAAGAACTTCACCTTGATTTGTGCCCTTGCTCAACAAAATCTTTTGCTCTAGCCAGAGCCAGCCACATTTCCTCAGGAGCCGAGAGAACTTGAAGCTGCTTATTGATCCGAAATTCCCTTGCACTCAGAGGTGCCTCTCACAGGGTCCTCATCCTGTGGAAAGGACAACAAAGTCTGTCTTCTTCGCCTCCTTCCCCATCCCCCTCAAAGAATGCCATAAGGGAACCGGTAGTATGGAGATGCAGTCTCCAAAACTCACTTGGCAAAGGGGCTCCGGGGTTGGCTATAATTTGAAACTTGTCGTTCTCTTCTGGTTTGTGATGTAGTCAGTGTTTTTCAGTTCTGTCACAGCTTTATTGAGATATAATTCACATTCCATACACCTCATCTGTTTAAAGTGTAAACTTCAGTAGATTCAGTACATTTGCAGAGCTGTGCAGCTATCACCACAATGAATTTCTGAACATTTTATCACCCCATAAAGAAACCCTACATCCATTAGAGCACTCCCTACTCACCCCTCTCTCCTATCTCAAGGCAGCCAAGAATCTATTTCTTTTTGTCTCTACAGATTTGCCCATTCTGGATATTTTGTTTAAATGGGTGCATCCAATACGTCGACCTTTTGTGTTTGTATTCTTTGACTTGGCATGTTTTCAAGGTTCATCTGTGCTGTAACAGTGTGTCAGTGCTGCTTTCCATTTTATTATTGAAAAATGTATTTCTCAACCAGGTATTCAGGAAAAATAACTCGGTAAAAACCTTCATTATTCCTGTATTAGACAAATATAGCATACATTGGAGACTATTAAATTGTATAAATAGGAAGAGTTGATATTTGAAAGGGTGACAGAGTGAGCAAGAGCTATAGTGAGAGAAAAGAGAGATCTTTCATTTTCTGGGTGGTTCACTCCCCCAGATGCCACAGTGGCTGAGGCTGAGCCAATTTGAAGTCAGGAGCCAGGAACTCTATTTGGGTCTCCCTCATGTGTGGCAGGGGCCCAAGTACTTGGGCCAGACTACCTTCCACTGCTTTCCTAGTAGCAAGCTAGATTGAAGGAGCAGAACAGGTGGGACTTGGAACTTGAATCACATCACTATGCGGTAGATTAACCTGCTGCACCACATTGCTTGTCTCCAAAGAGTTGATGCTAATGAGATGACCAAATATGTTCTTGCCAAATTTATTCATTTTTATGAATAGGCTCCAGCCAGAAATGGACCTTACACATTATTTTTACACCAAAAAAAAGTACCAATTCATCCTAGGAAAAATTATAGCACTGTCATTGTAAGTGGCCACTCTTGAAACAGTGATTTCTACAAAGTTCGTCTTCCATGAACTTGAAAAATTGGAATTCCAAGAGGGAAAATAACATGAATATTACTAGCAAATCAAAATGTAAATGTACAATTTAATAATACTGATTTTACAACATTTAGTAATTTTCAATATGATTCATGGGGAAAAATTTTAGATCAGAAGTTTTAAGTGATATTTATCCAGATTATTTACCCCTGAAAATAGTATCTCTGATATATATGGAATATTGCATAAACATGTCAACTTAGTATACCAGGAGTGGCTTCAGAAAATTAATGGAAAGATGGAATTGAAAGATAATACACATTTCCCAAGAGTTCTTTAAGTCCCTTCATATTTAATCTCAAATAAAGCATTTCCTTTGTAATTCTAAAAACACAGTTCTGGGCCTGTGTCCAATTTACTGTGCAATGATTTTTCCATCTCTCTTTCCTTACATCTAATTTTCTCATCTGTAATGTGAGATATTTACATTGCTTATCTCACATACCTCAATTTTGACAAAGCATTTATAAGTGATTTGAAAAATATGAAGTGCTACTTTGTGCAAAATATTATTGAAAGGATGCTGGGAGGAGAATTGATGTCTGTTCTTCGGTGTCTATTGGTATAGTTTGTAATATGTGACCAAAGGGTTGCCCTGTCCTGGTTCTGAATACTGTCTACCATTGGACTCTCCTTGAATTTTTACAGTACTTTGAATTGAAGACACCAGTAAGTCCCAAACAAATTATCCCTGGCCACAGTTACTATAGCTTTTTTTTTAAAATCTAGATTTCTCCATTTCTATTCATTAAATAAAGCTTTTGGGGCAAATAGAATCCTGGCATATTTTCCTTTTTGAAAATGCTTCCCTGTTCCTAACAAATACAAGTTTTTTTGTTTCTTGGTCTGGATAATTTGAGGGATGTGCCTCCCTCTCTATCCATTCCCCATTCTATGCTGATTCTGTACATTTATAGGGATGCCATTGAGTGTCATTAATTAGAGATGCTTATAGAACTGCACATCAAGAGGGAAAATGAGTTTTTATATATGCTATGGACCCAGTTAAGGATGCAACAGTTTTCATGTCATTTATTCTTGATAATAACTCTGGGAGAAGCTCTTACCTTCTTCATTCAGCAATGGATAAAGCTTGGGTTCAGTGAGATTAAATAATGCATCATTTGTCAGATAGCTAATCATTAATTTAGGTTAGTATGGCTCCACACTCAGTGGTCTTTCTTGTCAACAGCCTGGGAAAGACTAATGTTTTGGGACAAGGATCCTAAAATTCTTCATTCCACTTTGTTTCTGTGGTGACAACCCTCCTGGCATTGTGTGGGGGGTAGCCACCCATAGTGGAGAGTTGTCCTTTAACCCCAAAGAGTTCCTATTTCTTTGCTGTGAAAGCATGTATCACAGAAGACCAGAGATGCAATCAGCCAGCTGCTAATTTTTAATGGCCCCAAAGCCACATAATAAAACTTTCTCACCTTAGACTTGTGATTTGCAAATTAAAAATTCATTTTACATATGTCACCTTGTTAAATCTGTGAGGGGGGGATGGGGGCATTGTTCCCCATTTTCTTGAAGAGGAAGCTGAGCTCAGGGTAAGCACCTTACTCACTTGTATTCATTCCTCCGTGAAAGCACACTGCTCTAGTATGAAGATTGTTAGTGTTCTCAAGTCCCCAGATCCCTAAAATATGCCTTTAAGTTCACTCAGGAATATTCGCATTTCGTCAGGTTTCAATTTATTGACATTTGTTGCATTGTATGTTTTGCTTTATTGCATGAGCTTCCAGTGAGAATGGGTACCGTGGGCATGGTATTCTACACCTCTAATAGCCAGACTGGAAGGGTAGATAAGTAAGTTATCTGAATGATCTTGTTTCAGATGACAATTTATTTCCAAATGCCAGTTCTAGAAAATTCTTCCGCATTTTTACACTGGTTGGGTAATACTGTCCTGCTTTAGAACAAAGAAATTGGCTGGCGCCGCAGCTCACTAGGCTAATCCTCCACCTGCGATGCCAGCACCCCGGGTTCTAGTCCCAGTTGGGGCGCCAGTTCTGTCCCAGTTGCTCCTCTTCCAGTCCAGCTCTCTGCTTTGGCCTGGGAGGGCAGTGGAGGATGGCCCAAGTGCTTTGGCCTTGCACCCACATGGGAGACCAGGAGGAAGTGCCTGGCTCCTGGCTTTGGATTGGTGCAATGCGCCGGCCGTAGCGGCCGTTTGGTGGGTGAACCAACAGAAGGAACACCTTTCTGTCTGTCTGTCTCTCACTGTCTAACTCTGTTAAAAAAAAAAAAGAAATCACACAATTCTAGGCATTTATTCATATACACACTGTATATACAAATTTAGATTATATAAAGTGTTCTCTACAACTTGTGCATTTTACATTGTGTCGTGAACATTTCCATGTGTCCTTAAGTATTGTATGAAAATGTAGCTTTTATTGGCTACATTCATAACATTCCCTTAAAGGGATATGCCCTCATTTATGACTGTCAATTTTGACCGTTTCTAATGTTTTATTAAATTCCTTAATATTTTGGTGCATTTCTGATATTTCTTTAGGACAAATTCCAGGAAATTTAGAAAAAGAGATAAATAGATTTGGAAGGAAACACATATAAAAATGTTAGCATTGGGTAGTAGGATTGCAAATTTACCGAATTGTGAAGCCCTTACCATAGTCAGGACACAAAATACTGCTAGTGCCTCCAAATGTTCCCTTTCGCCCCTTTGAGAATACTCTCACCTAACTCCTGCTATAGACAATTACTGATTGCTTCTTGTCACCACATTTTTGCCATTTCTAAATTGTTTTTAACCGATGAAAGCATACATTTTTTCCAACTGTCCAGATTTTGTTTTTTATAATTAAGTAATATCACAATATACATACTCTGTATGTATATCTACCAGTTTATTTTTTAATTTTAATTTTTTAAAAAGTTTTTATCAGCTTCAATACAGTTCATAGATACAGTTCTAAGAATATGACGCTATTCTCTTTCTCCATTTCTCCCCCTCCCTTGTTCTCCATTTCCCCCTTCTCCCCTTCATTTTTGAGGTAATGTATCTTTAATTTACATTGCAGTCAAGGGCTTAATGCTCCAGTAGATAAATAGCCCAACAAGTAAAAAGCAAAACGACTGTAAGTTAATGGAAATGTAGGCAAGGGCTATAAATAATAATCAAATGGAAAAATGACCATTTCACTCAAATTCAGTAAATTTCAAAGTAATCACAGATCAGTAAAACTATAGCGGTATAACATTCTTTTTTAAAAGATTTATTTATTTTATTCGAGAGGCAGAGTTACAGAAAGAGAGGCAGAGACAGAGAGGTCTTCCATCTGCTAGGTCACTCACTCTCCAGTGGCTGAAAAGGCCAGAGCTGGGCTGATCTGAAGCCAGGAACCAGGAGCTTATTCTAGGTCTCCAACATGGGGTCAAGGGCCCAAGCACTTGGACCATCTCCCACTACTTTCCCAGGCCATCAGCAGGGAGCTGGATCGGAAGTGAAGAAGCCAGAACTTGAACCTGTTCCCATGTGGGATGCTGGTGCTGCAGGTGGAAACTTAACCTGTTACACCACGGCGCTGGCCCTGGTATAATGTTCTTAACCATTAGTTTGACAAAGATAAAGCAAAGTTTGGTGAAGCTTTGCAGCAATACTGATATACCAGGCATTTATTTCTTGTTTTTGTTTTTGATTTAAAAAAAAAAAAAAACTTTAGCTCCCACATACTAGGGAGAACATGCAGTGTCTGTTTCTGTGTCCAGCTTATTTCACTCAACATGGTATCTTCCAGTTACATTCATTTTGCTGCAAATGGTAGAATCCCATTCTTTTTAATAGCTGAATACTATTCCATTGTGTATATATACCACATTTTCTTTATCCATTCATCTGGTTGATTCCATATTTTGGCTATCGTGACCAGTGCTGCTATAGACATGGTGGTGCAGGTATCTCTTTGATACAACGTGTTCCTGTCTTTTGAGTATATAGTCAGAAGTGGATTGCTGGATCATATGGCACATTTATTTCTAGTTTTTAAAGAAACGTCGATACTGGTTTTCCCAGTGGCTGGACTGATTTGCATCCTCACCAGCAGTGTGGAAGTGTTGGTCTTTCTCTGCATGCTCTCCAGCGTCCGCCGTTCTGACAGGATGAGGTGATACCACGTTGTAGTTTTGATGTGCATTTCTCTACAGCTAGTGATGCTGAGCATTTTTTATGTATTGGTTGGCCATTTGTATGTCTTCCTTTTCTTCACTTAGCTTTCTAATTTTATTTTTTAAAAGATTTATTTTTATTTATTTGAAAGAGAGAGAGAGAGAGAGAGAGAGAGAGAGAGAGAGAGAAAGGGGGGGGGGGAAGGTCTTCCCTCTGGTGGTTCACTCCCCAAATGACTGCATGACTGCAACAGCCAGAGCTGAGCTGATTGGAAGCCAGGAGCCGGGAGTTTCTTCTGGGTCTCCCACGTGGGTGCAGGGGCCTAAGGACTTGGGCCATCTTCTACTGCTTTCCAGGCTGTAGCAGAGAGCTGGGTCAGAAGTGGGGCAACCAGGACTCCAATCAGCGCCCATATGGGATGCTGGCGCAGAAGGCCAGGGCTTTAACTTGCTGCACCAAAGCACTAGCCCCTCTAATTTTATTAAGATATTTGGGTCAAGAAATAATAATAGCTGCTGTTATTCCACTTCTAAATTAAAAATATACAATTTATGCTGTTTTATAATCATATACATATTTCCTTAAAATTAACAAATGTTGAATATACATACACTGAATTTCCAACTGTTAGTTTTAAAAATGAGAATCATGTGCCACAAATATGTCAATATACTTAGTACAATAGCAGTACTCAGTACCTTTAAAAGATTGTCATTAAGATTCTGAGAATCTTTTTTACTTACAATTCTTCCAATACTTATTTTAACAAGAGTAACAAAAACACACATAAGGAGGAAAAAAGTCAGCCATATGATACAAAAGTGCCAGCTTACTTATTTCATCTCCTAAAATCTTTTCTACAGAAATGTGTTCCTTTCGTGAAATTCCTTTATAGCATTTTCTAAGATCTTATAATTCCTTGAACTCTCTGACAACACAATTTTATGTTGGTTTGTCCATGTTTGTGTCCACACTTCAACCTTCTTTGTCATACTTATGTTTTACTAGGTCATCTTCAGGCATCTAAAGACTGTACACCAATGACTTTATAGTTAAGTACTGTACTCACGTTGTGTAGAGACCAGCACAGGCGGCAGCAGCATTTATTTAATTGGTAGCCACTGAATATTAAGTATACCCATATGTGCAACATATATTCATTAAAAAGCCCTAGGGGGTTTCCTAAAATTTAAATATCCCTCTCTTTTCCCATCCGCTGAGACAAAATATTTTTAAAAACTGGGGCCTGCCTTCAAATAAACCTTTCTGAACCCTCTACTGAGTAATTTTAGGATCTAAGTAGTAAAGTTAAGTTTTGAACCATTCTATCCAAAGAGTTTCCAAGGTATATTTTTGCAGTGTTGAATACCTTACTAATACGGAATTCTATGTAAACTGAAAATAAAGTCTACGTACCAACTTTATACTAAAGAGCTAAACTACTAAGATATTTGGCAGCTATTTTCAGTACTAATCAGTCTCTGAGTTTCAAATTTCAATACTTAAAAACAGTAACCAACATTAAGCTATGCTAACTGCTTAGAATATACACCCCAGCCTTTACTACTGTATTAATTTATTTTTTTATTTTTAAAACTGTATTTTATTTTTTCACCAATTCTCATGTTAATGTGATAGTAATAAAAATAGAGCAGATTCCAAGTAGTTCCTAGACACAATTCCAAAGAATATAATGTTAGGAAGAAGAAAATTCTAATCTTGTATGTTTAGATAAATGGGCGTGGGGGTGGTAAGACTACAGTTCTTTCCTTTTCCTCCTCCTTAGAGAATTCAAAGATAATGAGACAGAGAGAATTGCCACAATTATTTATCTCACCGATGTAAAAAAATGTATTTCTTCTTTTGGGGCCTGTCTATTGAGGATCTTTGCTCATTTGTTAACTGGATTGGTTGTTGTTTTGTTGTTAAGTTTTTTCGAGTTGCTGATATGTGCTAGATATTAATCCTTTGTCAATACACCAGTTTCTTTATCCAGTCATCCATTGCAGGATGCATTGTGATTCTGGCTGTGGTCTTGTCGTATATAGCTTTATTGTGTTGATTTGTGATTGTTTAAGTTCTTTATCATGAATTGTTATATTTTATCAAATTCTTTCTCTGCGTATGTTGGAAAGAGCATATGATTTTTATACTTCATTATGCTTATTGATTTGCATATGCTGAACCATCCCTGCATCCCTGGAATAAATCTCACTCTTTCAATGTGGGTGATCTTTTTGATGCATTTTGCTAGTATTTTCTGAAGGATTTTTTTGTGTGTATGTTCATCAGGGATCATGGTCTACAGTTTTCTTTTTGTTATACCTTTTCTGGTTTTAGAATTGAGGTAATCCTGGCCTCACGGAATGCGTCTGGAAGGATTCCCTCCTTTTAAATTGTTTGGAAAGTTTGAGAAAAATTGTTCATCATTGAAATTTTAGAATAAATCAGTAGCAAAGCCATCTGGTCTTGGGATTTTCTTTGTTGGGAGGCTCTTCGTTACTGATTTAGTCTCATCACTGGTTATTGGCCTGTTAAAGTTTTCTAAGCTCTATATTTACAGAACTCGATCCATTTCTTCTAGATTTTCCAATATGTTGACATTAAGTTGCTCATCATAGCTCTTAATAATTCTTTGTATTTCTGTAGTACCAGTTGTAATACCTCCTTTTTCATCTCTGATTTACTGATTTCAGTCTTCTCTCTTGTTTTTGATTAATCTGGCTAACAAATTATCAATTTTGTTTATGTTTTCAAAAAACCAGCTCTTTATCAATTTCATTAATCTTTCATATTTTAAAAAATTTCTGTTTTGTTTAAATCTAGTAGGTATTTTTGTAGATTTTGGGGGGATTTCTTCTATGTCCATAAACAGATTTTACTTATTTCTTTATAATCTATACACATTTTTCCTTTTGTTGCTTTGTTAGGATGGCAAGAATCTCCAGCACGCCATGGGTGGGGCTGTGAGAGCTACATCCTCTCCTTGTTCCTGATATGCAGGTGAGTGTTCATCTTTGGACATCTCAGTGTGATGTTGGTTAGAGGTTTGCCCTAGGAGCCTCTCATTAGGTGGAGGAAGTTTCCCTCGTCAATGGACTGAATGTTTGTGTGCATCTCAAATTCATGTGTTGAAACCCTCGTACAAATATGATGGTATTTGGAGGGGGTCCCTTTTGGAGGTGATTAGAACATGATAGGGGAGTCCTCATGAAGATGGTCACTGCCTTTATTAGGAAAGGCCAAAGAGCCAGCCAGCTCTCTGCAGGCTGAGAACACAGAGCAATAAGGCTGTTCATAAACCAGGAAGAGGGTCTTCCCCAAGAATCTAGTCCTGCCAGAACTCCGATCCTGGACTTCCAGCATCAAGAACTGAGGACCGCAAGTGTGCTCAAGTCTGCATCGTGTACACTCTTAATATCACCCAGTGTGTGTTTTGTTTCTGCTGTTACAATCCCTACAAACTCTGTTTACATCTTTGAGAGATCTTCCATTTCTTTATCACTATGCTCATGCTTTCCTTTACTTTCATGAACATACAAAACATGATTTTAGTAGCTTCCTTGGCTTTATTTTCTGCTAGTTCCATGGTATCTGTCATGTCTGTTGCTCTTTTTGTTGGTGGATGTTTTTAATGTTTTGGGGCTCTATTTTCCTGCCTTCTTTCATATCTTGTAATTATTTATTGGATACTGGGCATTGTGAATTTTGTGTTGTTGATTGCTGGGGTTGATTTTATTGTATTCCTTTAAACAGTGTTAAGTTGCCTTTCTGGGATGCTGGTGAGTTACTATGAATCAGTTGAATCCTTTTGACGCTGGCTTTCAGGCTTTGTTAAGTCAAGACCAGAGCATCCATGAGGCTAAGGATGTTTTAGTTTCACAAGTAATGTGATATCCTTCTGAGGATTCCACCCAACACTTCCTGCACTATGAAGTTTTTGTCTCTCTGGTTGCTGGGAACAGAAACTCATCTCATCTCTTGGTAACCTCTGGAAACCTTTGTTCCACCTTTGTTTTTCCAGTGGGTCCTCCTTGGACCTTGTGCACGTCTGTATTCAAAGACTGGAACTGACTCTGCAGATCTCTGGCGCTTTGCCTTTATGGGCTCCCTTCATTCCAATCAACTGACACCCGCATCCTAGCCACTTGAGCACCACGAACTTTGATTTCTCCTTCCTCATTTCTGTGGGATTACCAGGCTGTGTTTGGATTCGCTTTCCCCTGTGCTGCAGCGTGGAAACTGCTCCGTGAAGTAAGCCGGTGCACTTGCACTCCCCTGCTCCTCCTTAGCCCTGTGCTGCTGTTATTAATGATCTGTAAACTGTTCTCCCCTATACTTTGCCTGGGTTTCTAGATTTTTAAATTTGGAGGATAAACCTCTGAACTGCGACTTAGCTGGACATGGAGTCCTTATTACTATTGTTTTCTTAATTCAAGAGAAGAAATGCTTTCTCTTCTGGAAAGCAGGCTCGTGAGTCATCAATTCCTTTTGCTGCTCGCACATAGGAGCAGATGCCACCCTGAGAACTCAGGACTGGGTGCTAAAATGTCTCCAAGATTTCAGATGCATGTCCAAATCCTGCTGTGTTTGGAGGTGGGTCTTGTTTGGATGTGAGGGGGTTTTGCTTTCTGGGCTGTTTTATTGTTCATTTTGCCAAAGCCTCTCTACTCCCTACTGTTCTCCTTTGTATTTATTTATTACCTCTCTGTGCCCTGTAGACATTTGCCTGCCCTTACATCCTGGCCCAAGACGTGGCCCACAATGCCTTCATGACCTCTGCAGCTGGAATTTCCCCCGTGCCTTTCCTCAAACTTGTTTTCTCTTCTAGTTATATTTCTAGAAGAGTTTTCATACACGACACTGTCATATTGTCTATAGGAGCCAAGTATCAAGTACCCAATGTACAAGTGAATGATGTGGAGGTGAGGTAAATGCAATGATCAAGATGGGCTCAGGACACTTTGGGATGCCTGTGTCTGTTTCCTCTAGAGGAAACCAAGGAGGGCTTTCTAGAACTTCCTAGAACTCGAGCTTCCTGGACGATGGATAGGAGTTGGGTAGACCATGACTTTTATGACTCCTCAGTGTTGAATTGTACCTGATTCTGGTATAATTTTTGCTATTTGGACTTCCTGGCTCAGTAACATCCCTCAAAGTTCTTGGGACTATTTTTCAGAGTGTTTTTCGCCCCCAGTGCTGAAGTTGAAAAGTATATTAGCAGAAGGAATCCAAGATTTATTTTGGTGAATTTGAGAATTCAGTCTGGTGATGTCAGAAAAGTTATGAAGAACAGAGATGCACCTGTAGGAGCTAGCTAGGATGAAATATTATTCCAAACACTTTAATAAATGAAAAATCCTTCTGTCATCCAACATTCAACTCTTGCCAAATCTTTGCACATACCCAAGCTCATTGTCTATTAATATTACTGCTTAATTATAAACTTATTGCTAGGAGTTTTGGTCATGAAATAAATGTATCTCAAGTCAAATTGCGCATTTATTACAGAATCTAATTCAGAAGGATGAAGGAGACCTTTCTCAACTGTCAGAAAGCAGTGATGAAATGAAGGAATTCTTTAGTGACATTCTAGTAAATATTGTATTTTAAAATAATGCAGGTCAATCTTTAAGAAAATCTATAAGATCTTTAAACATTCAAATTTCTGAAATTATTTCAATATGTTTGATTCATATTAAAAATGCAAATAGCATTGAAGATTTTAGTGTAGATGAGAAGTTCCAGATCTCATTTTTATTAAATATGTAGAGAATGAAATGCTTTCAATTAGCACTTGGGTTTTCCTCATAAAGTATTATTTAGAACAAATGGAGTTCAGAGACCTTTTAAAAGAAGAAAGACCAAATCTTTTTCAATGATTCAGAGGCATAAAAGTGGTTAGCTCCAAGAACCTGTATCTCTCTATGACGCAATTGAATTGACTGAGAATTTGATGAGGTTGGAATGACTCCAGGTGACCTCTGTCAGAAGGAAACCGAAAGATTAAAGGGGTCTGCAATCAGAGAAATTTAATAACGTTTGACTAAAAATATTCACGTGGCAAAGTAAGAAGTACAAAGGTCTTCTGATGTCTCCAGATGATTAAAGAATGTGTTTTACATCAAGCGCAGGAATAGACAACAAAAGCAACAGCAGTAACCGTGTTGCTGAGATTTCACTGGCGCCAAGAATGGTGCTAAACATTTTTGTAATTTTACATTTTTTACAATTTATATAAGGTGAACAAATTGCATGTATACAGATTTAAGAGCATAATGATACATCCCACACCATCCTCCCTCCTGCCCACCCTCCCTTCTCCTTCCTGTCTTATTTTTTCTTTTAATTTTTACAAAGACATACTTTCAGTTTATTTTATAACCACAAGCTTAGCCGTCTACCAAATAAAGAATTCAACAAGTAGCTGGTAGTGCTAAACACTTTGTATGCAGCATCCTTTTCCATTCCTTGGCTCTCTGGTTTGGTGTCATGATGGCTCTCTTCCTTCACCCACCCCAGCTCACAAGCAGTGGTATTGAGACTAAACCTCATTTCATCCCCAGGTTCTGCTGGGACCACCAGGCTCTTCTCTACTCACAGCTCACCTTTTCCTGTGCTATGCACCGTCTAGGTGCTTTATGTAAAATCATGCATTCAATATCCTCATTATCACTACTGTGGGGAAGCGACTCCTATTTTTCCTTTATTTATTTATTTATTTATGGTAAGAAAACAAACAGCACAGAGGTTAAGTAACTTTAATTAAGTCACATGGCTAACAAATGGCAGAATCAGGTTCAGAGACCAGGCAATCTGGTTCCAAAGTCAACCCATCTGCTTTTTTCCTACCTTATGCAGCCGTGAATTGAGAGGAGCTGCACATGGCCAAGGTTCTGTGGCGTGCACAGGATGGTGCAGCCGTGGGAAGCACTGTGAGGGTGTCATTCAGTTGCTAGTAAGATGGACTAGGAACAACAGCTTGAACAGCCGGACGGTTGTTGTTGGGAGGTGGTTCTCCACGGGTCCTTCTCATTTCTGCACGCTTTGTGAGCAGAAGCACTGACAGCTGTTGCTCTGCAGTGTCTTGTCCAGTGTACTTGGGCTCTTTAAGGCAAATGGCTTGGGATAGAGACAGTGTCTCCCTCTGGGGCAGAGGGAAGGTTTGCAGATTTGTTTGCTGTGTAGTTTAATGAAGACAGAATTTCCTTACAAGGTAAAGATGGACAGGTTTGCTCACAGCCCATCATAAACAATCAGGGTTTCCCATTTTGGTTTCTCAGTTGTGACACAAACTTACTGAATGTGCAGAATCCGCTGAGAGGCAAGGGAACAGCCGTGGGGCCTGTACTGCTTGCTGTGCTGTGAGTAATGTATTCCTTCGTCTCAGACTTAGGACTCTCGTGTCTTCTGTGAGGATGCTTACAACTGTGGCAGGCTAACTCGTTATCTTCTGAGTTGGATTGGCACATTGGACCCTTTGCAGTGCTTGACCTTTTTGTTCCTCTCGTACAAAGGTACTTCAGAAACTTCATGGAGGGCCAGCACCACGGCTCAATAGGCTAATCCTCTGCCTGCGGCGCCGGCACCCTGGGGTCTAGTCCCAGTCGGGGCGCCGGATTCTGTCCCGGTTGCTCCTCTTCCAGGCCAGCTCTCTGCTGTGGCCCGGGAGGGCAGTGGAGGATGGCCCAAGTCCTTGGGCCCTGCTCCTGCATGGGAGACCAGGAGAAGCACCTGGCTCCTGGCTTCAGATCAGCGTGGTGCGCCGGCATCAGCGGCCATTGGGGAGTGAACCAACGGAAAAGGAAGACCTATCTCTCTGTCTCTCTCTCTCTCACTGTCCACTCTGCCTGTCAAAAAAAAAAAAAACAAAAAACAAAAAAACCTTCATGGAAAAATAGAATTAAAAGATAATTAAAAGATAAGTTTATTTGATTGCAAAAGATTTAAGTCCATGCATAGATTTTCCACAATATGCATTTTCATGAACCTTTCCAAGACTCCTTGTATGCATGGGTTTCAAAGTTTTATTTGTACCAGAGTGAATTTATCTTTTAATTACACTTTCTGTGAACTTTTTGCAGTATCCTCATATGAGAGGGCTTGAGGTAGGCAGACTGGGGATGGGATAGCAGCTTCAAAATTCAGCAGGCACCCTGGCTCCTCCCACTGATGACTCCACCTGTAGTAATTTCTGAGGCCAAAGGTTGCCTGCTGGCAATCCAGCCGCCATGTCCCTGTTCCAGACGGGAAGCAGGAAGAAGGTGGCAAGAAGGCTTTCCAAGATGTTTTACAAAATGGCTTCTGCTGGTATCTCAGTAGACACCCACACATACAGAGGGAACTGGGAAATGTCTTTGCCCTGAGCACAATCTCATCAGAAGATAATCAGTGTTCTGTTATGAAGAAGAAAAGGAAAATGGATTTGGGGCACTCAGCAAGCCAGGCCAACTGTGGCAATGCAGATATCGTACTGCGTATAAACCAAACAGGAATGTTTTATGTGAGACTTACAGCACAAATAAATATTTGACTCTAATATGAAGACCCTCTCTCCTTGCTTGGAAAAATGCGAAGTGGAGTGTCTGAAAGCAAATGTTGTTATTGCAGCCACATCCCAACTGCTAATGGAGACCCTTGTGTGTGCATGGAGCGTTTGGTAGTTGAAACTGTGGGCTAACAATGAGTTGGAAGGTAATAGTAGCCCCTGGAAGTACCTTTGCACCAGTGATGACCCTTGTGAGCCATTAATCTGCAAGAGATGCCCTATCTCTAGGTCACTGCTTTACAAACCAAATATCAATACAGTCTGCCAGAGGCATGCTAATTATTTCTCTGGATGAAGCCATTGCAGTTGGTCTGTGCAAAAAATTTTTTGATGGGAAAATGCATTGGTTCAGTGAGTCTGCAAGAAGAAAACATCTTTAAACTGTAGGAGTTGTTTATCTCCCTCCCCCCGAAAAGGTCTCAGAATGCTTGATCAACCCCAACACCCCCTGATGCAACTGCATGACTCTCTTCTGAGAGATCTAGTTGGAGAGTTTTGCCATTATTTTCTCTTCTATGTGTGAGCAGCCCAGACAACTTTGTCATGAGATTACAAAATGGTACTCGTGGCAATATGAAAAGTAATTACCAGGGGAAGGCATTTGGCATAATAGTTAAAACAGTTAGGTTTCTTGCATCCTGTATCAGAGTGCTTGGGTTTGGGTCCTGAGTCTGCTTCTAATTCTAGCCACCTGCTAATGCACACCTTTGGAGGCAGTAGGTTTAGGTTCAAGTCACTGGGTCCCTGAGACCTATAGGGGAGACCCAGATGAAGTTCTGATCTCCTGGCTTTGGCCTGGCCCAGCCCTAGCTGTTGTGGACATTGGGGCAGTGAACCAGCAAATAGAAAAACCTCTTCTCTCCCCCGCCCCCGCACCCCCCTCTCTCCCACCTTCCCCTACCTTTCAAATAAAATCAAAATAAATATTACCCCACTTTCCTCCCTTTACTCCTTTTGCTTCTTCCCTCTTTCTCTCCCTTCCTTTATTTTATTTGAAAATGACAGAGAGACAGACAGATGGAGATCTCTCATCCACTAGTTCACTCCCCAGATGCAGTAGCTGAGCTGGGCCAGGCTGAAGTCAGGATCAGGAATTAAATCCAGGTCTCCCATGTGGGTGGCAGGGATTTAATTATTTGCATTATCACCTGCTCCTTCCCAGGGTGCAGGGAGCTGGATTAGCAGGTTAGCAGGTTAGCAGGGAGCTGGATTAGGAAGCATGCCAACTGCTGTGCCAAATGTCCACTCCTCTCCTTTCTTTTTGACAGCAATAACAAACAAACAACAACAAAAACATCCATAAACGCTATCATTTCCATTTTAATTTTTTTTTTTACCTGACTTTCCAAGTCTGGTCCACGTGGAACTGTTTTCATATTCCGCTCAACACATGTTTACCCAGGGATTATTCTGCACCCGGTGCTGGCTGTGTCATGGAGAATGGGACTGACATCGTCCCTGTCACCATGAAACAGACATGACATTTCGCATTCCATTTCTCCCACCTAGCATGACACCGAAAAGCATTTCCTTGTCGCTATGCTGTCTCTGCAATGATCATTTTCAACATCCTCATAATATTCTATCATACCTCCAGTATTATACTCCTGTTGGGCAATTAGGTTGTCTCCAGTTATTTGCTGTTATAGATAATAAGCATCTTTAATCTTTCCCTAAAAATAAAAGTAAGTAAACACAGTTGATCCTGCAAGGAATATCTTAGTGCCTGTAGTTTTATTTTTTTGTTAATTTTCTTTCCTTAGGAAAAATTCCCTAGAATACAATTACTGAGTGTGAGGAAAAGTACATTTTTTCCTGACTTGTATGAGTGTTGATAACCAGAGTGACCAAGTGCAGATCCCCAGCGGGCACATCTTCACAACAAACTGGAAAGGCAGAAAAAGAAACTGAGTCACAGAGAGGGTGTGGATCTGGCGCACAGAGGAGAACTCTGAATCGGGGTTCACAAGGGCTGAAGTCCACGTTAACACAGTCTCTTCATGTGACCATCAGGTCACGGATTGCAGGAGTTAGTCCACGGCTGAATACCATAAACCTTCAATAAATGGTAATCTGTTGTCAGCATCACCATCATCTCCACTGTGATCACCAACGAGCTGCAGAGTTTAGGATTAGGCTCTTGTACCCGATTCTCTTTCCTGTTCACTGAACGTTGTGAACCAAGTACTTTGCAGAACATGCTTGCTGTTGTTCTCAAGGACTAACACATCTGCCAAGACTCTCCCACTCCCCTTCCACCTCTCCCTCCTCTTTCCCTCTCCCTCTTCCTTATTAAGAGCTTTCCATGGCCAATCACTATTCCAAGCACTTCCACATACACTAAAATCTTTTATCCTGGACGCTGCTGTAACCCTCATTTTATGGGTGAGAGATCAGATCTAGGCAGAGGCAATTTTACCCTGAGGCTAATGAAACTGGAGCAGTATGGCCCCCCTCTTGCTCAGATGCCTCTGATTAGGAAGTTACTTAGGGTTTATAGAGTGCTTTAGGGAGAAAAACAGTAAGGGTATGGTCAAGTACTTTTCCAGGTAAACATTTTTGTTATTACTAAAGATATCTTAGAGGAAAGAGCTGTGAATTAAGTCTCCAACAAATTGCTGTGATTTTTTTCTTATTCAAAGTAAACATTTGCTTTGTCTCCAGTTTAGTATTTGAAATTGTGTCCTTTTTTTTTTTTTTTTTAAATAAAAAAGGGTGCTCCAATTGTTTAAGTTTCATGCTCCTACAAAAGTTGTATCCTGTCTTGGGTCCTGGCTATGCCATGTTGGCATTATGTTGGTAAAACATTTCTGGCTGGCGCCGTGGCTCACGTGGCTAATCCTCCACCAGCACCCTGGGTTCTAGTCCTGATTGGGGCACTGGTTCTGTCCCGGTTGCTCCTCTTCCAGTCCAGCTCTCTGCTGTGGCCCCGGAAGGCAGTGGAGGATGGCCCAAGTGCTTGGGCCCTGCACCCGCATGGGAGACCAGGAGGAAGCACCTGGCTCCTGGCTTCAGATCAGCCCAGTGCGCCAGCCGTAGCGGCCATTTTGGGGGTGAACCAACAGAAAAGGAAGACCTTTCTCTCTGTCTCTCTCTCTCTCACTGTCTAACTCTGCCTGTAAAAAACCAAACAAACAAAAGAAATTTCTTATAGAAAGTGCTTTTGTGGTACAGGACTGTTCCGTGATTTGCAAAGTGTCTAACACCTCTGGACCCCCTGCCCAAGTCATTATGAAACACCTCTCCTGGTTAGTCCCTTTGGAAGGGTGAGAAGGAAGGAGGAGTGTGACCTTGAGTCTAGACTGACCACCTAGTAGCTAGATAACTTTGAGCCATTAATTTTCATGTGGATGCTGGAGAAAACGACCACACACTGGAGGACCTGAAAACAGAAATGTCTGCTCTCAGGTCTGAAGTGTGCAAGTCTGAAGTCAGTCACGGTGCCAACAGGACCATGTCCCTTCTGCAGGTGCGGCAGAGAGCTCTTCCTTGTGTCTCTCGGCTTCTAGTGGTTGCTGGAAATCATTGGTGTCCTTGGCTTGTCGCTGCACCACTGCAATCTGTACCTTGTCTTCACAGGGCCTGTCCAACTCTATGTCTGTATCTGTTTTCTCGTAAGGAAACTAGTCGTTGAATTAAGGTCTGCCCTAACCCAACAGGACTACATCTTCATGAATGTTACCATCAAAGATTCTATGTGCAAATAAGGTCCTAGCTGAGGTTCCACGCAGACACAAAGTTTGGGGAGGCACTAATAAAGCTAGTTCAAATAAGTAAATAAACTTTGCAACTTCAGTGGATAATTAGTTACAATGCATGTAAACACACAGTGTCAGGTGTACATAAGATGTCTTTGAGTCATCAACTGTTGTTTAGGGAGTTTTAAGAGGTTCTTCAGAAGATGTGACTTCAGGTAATTTTTGTGGGAATTTCAGATGATTTTGATGGTTTGGCCCTTGTTTCACGAGTTAGGCTGCTTTGCTACCTAACCACTTTTCTCTCTGGAATAACCCACTCTCTGATAACCCACTTTTCTCTCTCTGGAATCAGTTATCCTACAGAATAAAAAAAAAAAAAAGGAAGCTGTTGCCCATAGATTGACTAAATAAAGAAGAATATGGAATAACTCTTTTGTCAAGAATGGATGCAAGAAAAGGTGAGGGCAGTCAGTAACTTTAAAACCATATTAATGTGGAGCTTGGGGGTTCAGCACATGAGGTCTTGCATTTGAATTCTGCTTTCAAGACTCCTAGTTCTGTGACTGAACACATCACCTAAACCCTTGTGAGTCTCATTTGCCTCACGTGTAAAATGGGGATGAAAACCAGAACTACCTCCAAGGTTGCTGGCTGTGAACATGGAGCAAGATGGCCCATGGAAAGCATCCAGCAGAGACGGGCGTTCCAGAAGTGGGCATTTTCATAATTTACTCACACTGTTGAAGACAGCCTCAAACTAGGCCAATGCTGGCAGAACCATCAGGGAGATTTTACAGGAGATCTGGGCATATACAACTTCCATTCATTTATTCATTAATATGTCTGGTCATGTATCTGCATGCGGGGTCATGCACAAACCCAAGGCACTGCTTTGGGGAGGTTTGTGAGCAGTTTCCCTTGCTGGGGCATTTCAGTCAATGAATATTGGTTGTGTTGTTGGAGGCTGGGTTTGGTCACCACAGGCAGCCCTGGGTGATTAACTTCAGGGACCCCCTGGGGTCAGGTGGGCGCTTTGCATTTCTTTTGCACTGAATGTTTCAAATATCTCGGAGTTGGCACTTATGTTTTCTTTCCATCAAATTAATTAAGCATTCCTCCCTCCCACCAAATAAGTGTGAGTCTCACACAAGTACAGCGTAAGTGGTTTCAACACCAGCTCTGCAGTGGTAAAAACTGACCGTCTGCAGGGCTAAGAGGACCAAGCTCATATTTCTCAGACCTTTTTTAGAGGAAATGTTCTTGGAAACTCAGCACCGTGAGTGACCTCAGCCACAAGGTGCTGGCGTTAGACAGAGTCGTCCCAGCTCATCACATTCCTCCGAGATCTCCCAAGAGTTCATTTTGTTCTGTTGGTTGTGAAAAGCTCTGAGCAGAATATGCTGAAAATGTCTACCAAAATAAAACAGTATAATGATTTAAAAAATCATTCTCAGGAACAGTTTTGGCAACAGCCTGACCAAGGGTTGCTCTGCCAGTGTTGTTATAATGATCAGATGGAATGAAAAGAACTTAAAATAGCTGGGGACACATGGAGAGCTTAAAAAAAAAAAAACTATTGCTGGGTGAGTGAATGAAAAGATGAAATAATAAATAATAATGATGGATGAATGAATGAATGAACAAAAACAGTCCTGTGCTGCCTTTCACCAAATTGCAACAAGGAGACTGGAACTGAATTATATCCAGCATTGCTCCACTTCCAATCCAGCTCTCTGCTATGGCGTGGGAAAGCAGTAGAAGATGGCCCAAATCCTTGGGCCTCTGTACCCATGTGGGAGACCTAGAAGAAGTTCCTAGCTCTGGTCCTTGTGGCCATCTGGGGAATGAACCAGTGGATGGAAGACCTCTGCCTCTCCTTCTCTCTGTGTAATTCTGACTTTCAGAATAAATAATTTTTTTTAATGAAAAGGTGATAGTAGCAACTGTGTTTATTGGAGGTATAGAATGCTAAATATAAGACTCAGGAATCCACAGCCCCTGAAGTGGAGAGCTAAGGATATCTAATGACAAGAGGTTAAATTGGGACAGACTCTAACAATTCATTCTTCTAATGATGGCTTTCCCAGTATGAATCGCTACTGTTTCAAAAGAACAAGGACCTCTTTTTTCCTGCTCTTCCTACAGCTTGGTCTATATCAGGATATTTCAGCTGGTTAGCTGGTGCTAATGAGTCCAAGGTCATGAGCAGGATCCCTATGTAGGGCAATTAGTTACCCTTAAAGCAAACCCTGACTGCACTTTCTGCCTTCACAATTCCTGACACAGGGGACATTGAGGGATCTGCAGACGAAATAGCAAATGGGTTGGCTCTTGGGAATATTAGATGTGTGTGATGTGGGCGCCCTGACCCTTCCTCTTCTGGCTTTTGGCTGGCATCATCAATTGATCTTGGCGATCTTGACTATAACTTCGGAATCCTTCTCAACACAGTGTTCTAGTCGGGGTGAGTGAATTATGACCCATGGAAGTAAATATGGCCCACTCCACCTTTTATAAATGAAGCCTTGTTGGAACACAGCCCCAGTTCTCTAGTTTACAGATTTTCTACTGCAGCTTTTGCAGTGCAGTGGCAGAGATGGGCAGTTGTGCCCGAGACCGTGACTCATGAAGCCTAAAATATTTACAGTCTGGCTGTTTCCAGAACAAGTGTGTTGATCCCTGTTCTAGGTAGTCGCCGAATCAAGAGTCAGCATGGACAGGTTGAGTATCTCTTGCCCAGAATGCTTGGGGCAGATAGATAAATCCAGAATTGGGATTTTTTTTTTTTTACTTTGGAATATTTGTGTGTGTGTGTGTATCTCAATATTTTGGGGTTGGGACTGAAACCTAAATACAAAATTCACTTATGGTCACATGTGCCTCATATATGTAGCCTGAGGGTAAATTTTTTTTTTTTTTTTTGGACAGGCAGAGTGGATAGTGAGAGAGAGAGACAGAGAGAAAGGTCTTCCTTTTTGCCGTTGGTTCACCCTCCAATGGCCGCTGCGGCCGGCTCATCACGCTGATCCGAAGCCAGGAGCCAGGTGCTTCTCCTGGTCTCCCATGCGGGTGCAGGGCCCAAGGACTTGGGCCATCCTCCACTGCCTTCCTGGGCCACAGCAGAGAGCTGGCCTGGAAAAGGGGCAACCGGGATAGAATCCGGTGCCCTAACCGGGACTAGAACCCGGTGTGCCGGCGCCGCAAGGCGGAGGATTAGCCTGTTAAGCCATGGCGCCGGCCACCTGAGGGTAATTTTATACAGTGTTTCTAGCACACCTGTGTTTTGTCTGTGACATGTTACATGAAGTCAGGTGTGGAATTTTCTTGTGGCATCATGTATTAAAGAGAAAGAGAATTTCTGATTCTGGAATTTTGGATTAGTACTGCTCAACTTGCATCTATTTTTTGTTCCTGGGTGTGGGGAACACACTATGATATGAGTATATACACACTATACACACTATGATATGAGTGTTCCTTTTAGAGAATGATTGTATCCCAAATATGGGAGTTCTTTTACTGCCCTTTCTATTCCTTTGGAAGTAATTAATCATTTGCTTTGTTTATTTTATCAGCAAGAATGGCATGGGATGCTGGGGAACTTCAGTATTTAAAGATTCATGGCTTCTAAAAGAAGTCTTACTGTGAGTTCGACAAATGGTTAACCTGTTTACTTGTATTTAATTAAGGGAAAGGAATTAGTAAAAATATTAAAAACTGTGGAAACGTATCTTATTGACAAAAATCAGTTTCTCCATTTTATGTGTGACTCCTATTTGTTTGGATTTCATTGCTCCCTTTCAATCTTCCTTTCCAGTCCTTCTCCTTGAAACCCCAAGTTCTGTAAGATGCCCCACGGGCTCTTTCTTCCCTGTGCCTTCACACGCACAGGTGCTGGCTGGTTTCTCTTGCTAGAGCAGGAAGCCGCACCTGAGTAAATTATGTGCACGTTTCTTTGACTCACTTTTCTGGAGGCTGGGAAGCCCATGAGCAGAGCGACAGCGTCTGAGTCAGCTCATGGTGGGAAGGCAGAGAGGCCATCAGGTGGGTGCAGACGAGAAAGTAGGAAGGGAGGACTCGGTTTTCTAAGCCCTGCTCTGGATGAGTAGTTATTCTGTCACTGCTGCCATCAGCCCACTCATGAGAGCCCCACCTTTGTGACTTGATCATTTAACACTAGGCCCCACCTCCTAACACCACCGCATTGGAACGAAAGCGTCCAGCAGGTGAATTCTGAGGGACAAGCACTCAAGCCATAGTCCATCCAACAGCTGCACTGTTCAATCTGACATTTTAGGTCTGCAAATTTTAGTCACGGGAGGGTCACTGTAAGGTCCCACCCTCCATCCTCTGCCCCTTGAAGGGCAGTTACTAGGGCAGAGAGGAAACATCTTTCAAAAGATTCAAAATCTTGTTTTTTATATAGAAAAAAAGTGCATCTTGCAGTGGGCTTTGGATTATGGAGTCTGTGGTTTTGGTTTTCAAGTGGGTTAGGAAATAAATTGGATTTGGAGTAGAAAAACGGCTTGCAAACAGATGATTCAGGAAAACTGGCCAAGTTTCTGTATTTATCTATCTGGATAGCCATTTGCTTCTGGCTTTGATGGAAGCTTTAATTGCTCCGAAGTCCCTTGTAGGAGGTATTATTTTTGTGGGCTGTGAAGAAAGCCTGCCTCTTCTTATTCTAACAGTATTCCCCATTTCCTCTAAGAAACCAGTCCTTCCTCTACCAGAAGAAACTCTGTTCCTCACTCCAAGGATGGTCAATCAGGGACTCAGACTCCCCTGGCCATGGTGGCTGGTCCAGGAGACGTGATCCGCATTGGTCCCTTTGGAGAGAATCTTAGGGCTTGTGTGGAAGGTGCTAACAGGAACATCTGCTTCCTACCATCTTGAACCTGGGATGATGTTATCAGTCTTGTGCCATGGGAAACTTATGAGATCCAAGGATGGAACCACTGCAGCAGCAGGTGGAGCTGCAAAGGTGGAGGAAACCAAGTTCTGTTCACATCACTTGAGTCCTTGATGTAGCCATGCCTGCAGCCTACACTGGATCCTCACTTATGGAAACCAGAAAGTTGTGTTATTCTTAGGTCACTTTGAAATGGGGTTTGTGCTCCCCGCCATCACAAGTAATCCTGCATTTTCTAAGCAAGAAAGACCAACTTTGTGAAAGTCACAGAAGGAGATTAGGATCTTGGAAACTATTTCCAGTATCGTTCATCATAGATTGGCACTCTCTACTGAGTTTCCATGGTATTTTTATTAAGTTCATCAGTCCTTTGGTGTCCCTTGTGAAGAGATCAAACTGAAAAAGATGTGAAAATCCAATACGTTAATCAACTCTATATAGTTTTTTAACTTGCTGGCAATTTTCTGTGGATCATTAAATTCCCCGAATATGAAACTTCCTCATTGATATGTGGATCATGCAAAATAGCCCTGAATACAATTGCCATTTCCATGGTATCCAGATCCCTGAGGCCCAGAGCAGCATTTGTGCTGGTCATGATAATTTTTCTGTCTCTACCTTTTGCTTAACTCTTTAGCACTGAGTGGTCTACTGCATTTAACTAAGTGATTTCTATAAAACTGTGTGTGCGTGTGCATGAAAGCACGGAATTTTTCCCCTTACCAGACTGTTTAATTACATCAGGTGGCAATCAGAAAAGTGTTATGCCACAGTCGACAGTGCCAGGAATCCACATTGATCTTCCCATTGGATGCAAGGGAGGGGGTACTTCATTGCTTTTTGGGGTCTTGGAGAAATCCAAAAGATAGATGACAACGATGCTTTGGTCCTAAATTGGGCAGTTTTATTGTCTTCCAGCATTCCCAGAGATATAAGGAAGGTGAGCAGAGCCACATGTTAATTCTGCCCCCAAAGCGGTGCCATTTGGTACCAGGAATTACAATGGTCATAAGACCTCCCTTCCCCTAGCACAAGCCTGCATTCCTATACCATTTTAAGGCTCCTCTATGCACATCACAGTAACATCTGTCTTACTGGATTGGAAGTAGCCATCAGGAAATTTGGAGTAAACCCTCACACCAGTATAGCTCTACATCCTTAATTTTGCACTCATTCTTTGGGGGTGTTTTTCGTATCTTGTGAGAAGCCCCCACAAGCACTATGGTGGTTTCCTGATGTTTTCATCAGACTAACGTTTGTTTTCTCTTGTGCTGGCAATGGCATCTTTGGAGACTATCTACACTCTAGCCACCCGGCCACTGATAGCTGTGTCCCTCCACACCTTAAATGTGGTCACATGACAAAGTTCTGGCCATGCAGATTGCTTCAAGGATAGCCATGTGTCCCCACTCAGTCCATAGGGATAAATCCCAGTACGTCTCTAAAATCCCTGGGGAGGAAATCTCTATCTGGTGGAGACTGAAGCCTAGTGAGTGCAGGCAATCTTGTCACCACCAGAAACACCTTGAGAATGAAGGCAGTGCAGGACAGGAAGCAGAACTGAGAGATGGAAAGACTGGGTCCTGCTGACATTGTTTGAACCCCTGGTCTGGCTGTTCCTGAAGCCAAACCTATCACTCTAAACTTCTCAGGTAGGTGAGTCAATAAATAACTTTTTGTAAAGTTAGTCTGAATTGGATTTCTGTCACTTGTGGCAAAAAGAATCCTGAGTTATACAGCAATCACAGAACCAAGCGTTATTTGCTAAGGTCTCTCACCTGTGTCCAGCCTCAATAAGTCAGCAAATGAAATACTCAGGATTACATAGGAAGGAACTAGAAGAAATGCGAAAAGCAATTTGATACAAAAGGAGTGGAATAACTCCACGAGGGTGGCTCCATTTGGTAGATAAGGAAATTCTATCAGGAAGCAGTCACATCACTTACAGCTTGAACAATTAGATTCTAAAGAACAAGTGGGGAGCTCAGCATATGCACAGATTCTTCCCAAGGATGCCTAAATGCTCAGGTTTCTATTGAAAATCTGTATAAGGAGATGCTTTAGTGATGGGCTTGCCAGTTATCTCAGAGTAATTGAAGTGGTTTTGTCTATTGGAGGTGCAAGTATATTCCAAATGATCCTCCAGTAGCCTCCTGTGAGGGAATGGGAGCTCCCCCATGGAAACCACGCCTCACTCAACTGGCCTACTGCCTGCATACACGAGACCATCATTTAAGAGTAACAGCTTGGGAGTCATTAGACCTCAGTTTATCTCACGTGGCGCCGTACCTCTTTGGGTAAGTTAGTAAACCTCTGCCTTAGTTTTCTCTTCTGTGAAACACAGGTGCTATCGCCACCTACCTGGTGGGTCAAGGTAGTGACTAAGTGACACGATTTACTCTTGCAGTCACAAGAGTGATCCATCCACAGACCTCAGGCTGTGGCTGGGACAGAGGGCTCAGTCAATGGGCAAAACAACTCAGCTGGTAGCCTTGGGATCCCATTCACACCTTTGACTTCTCCTCTCATTTTTTCCCATTTTTTCAATCAGTTTTAGATAATACTTATGAACATTCGCATAATTGAGTTTGTACTCTTTGGCCGCTACTGCACACGCGTCGACATCCATTCTTATTACAGTTTGAAGGGCCTCTCTTGTCAGACACCATGTGACGGATAAGGAAACAGAGACTCAGGGAAAATGAGGTTGGCTCAAGGACACCCAGCCCAGAAGTGGCAGAGGTGGGGTCCAGTCCCAAGTCTATCAGGCTCCAGGGGCTGAGAGCTTTTCAGGATATCAGTGTTACACTCAAGATATGACCCACAGCCTGGTAGCTCAGCATGGCCTGGGGTTCGTTAGAAACGTGCAAGCCCAGTGTCTGACACAGGTGTACTGAATTCAATGCATTTGTGACAATAACTGACCTCTTGACCTCCAGGAGACCACTACGTTTGTGAAGCATTTTGTCACCTGACCTTCCAACTCTGTGTCAAAGTGCCATTCAAATCTAGACCATTTCAGTATTGCATTTCACCATAGTATGGGAGTTATTCTCAAATGGCAATGGAACTATGCTTTAAAAACATGTTTAAGGGTATGAGTTTGATGGTTCACCCTCTGTGGCCAACTTTTCTCGATCCTCTGAAGGGTTCTATTCTGATTTTTTTTTCTTTGCCAATGAGTTGATTTTTTCTGGGTAGGCTTGTCAGTTACTGTCTTGTTGATGAGGATGCATCTTGAAATATGAGAATTTTGACTTTTGCAGTCAATCTAGTTCCAATATATTGATGTGGTTTATGAGTTGAAATTCTTGACAGGCTCATAATGACTTTAATAATGTGAAATTTGAGGTGATCAATGGAATCCAAATCCCCCACAAAAATGAGAACTTGTTTGGAAAACACACCAACTGCAAATGCTCACAAAAGAGACCAACCAATCAACCTTGTTTCATGGAAAATGTCTTCTTTTTCCTATTCCTCTTTTTTTTTTTAAACTGTTGTAAATTTTAAAGAGTATTTATGGATTAAAGTCTCCTCACACCGTCTGTCCCTTGAGCTTTCTAGAAGAGAAAAAGGAAAAAGATAAAAAGTCACTACAAAGTATTGCATCTTTTTTTTTTTTTTTTTGACAGGCAGAGTGGACAGTGAGAGAGAGAGACAGAGAGAAAGGTCTTCCTTTTTCCATTGGTTCACTCCCCAAATGGCTGCTACGGCCGACACACTGCGCCGATCTGAAGCCAGGAGCCAGATGCCTCCTCCTGGTCTCCCATGCGGGTGCAGGGCCCAAGGACTTGGGCCATCCTCCACTGCCCTCCCGGGCCACAGCAGAGAGCTGGACTGGAAGAGGAACAACCGGGACAGAATCCGGCACCCCAACCGGGTCTAGAACCTGTGCCGGCACCACAGGTGGAGGATTAGCCAAGTGAGCCGTAGCGCCGGCCAAAGTATTGCATCTTGACAATAAGCTTGCATGTATTTGGAGCAAGGCAGAGTGGCTGGGAGAGGATTCTGCAACAAGCTACCTGGTCTTGAGCTTCACACCCCTTCGCACCAGCTGGGCAACATGGGACAGGTGATTTAGCCTTTCCTTAGCCCTGTTTCCCAAAAAATAAAATGAGTATAACATACTTTTCAAGGTTGTTGGAGGAGATTAACAGACTTTATTTGATGCCCAAGTACTGAATAGATACAGAACCTCACTATTAAGACAACTTCAGGAGCCGGCGCCGTGGCTCAACAGGCTAATTCTCCACTTTGTGGCGCCGGCACACCAGGTTCTAGTCCCGGTCAGGGCGCCAGATTCTGTCCCAGTTGCCCCTCTTCCAGTCCAGCTCTCTGCTGTGGCCTGGGAGGGCAGTGGAGGATGGCTCAAGTGCTTGGGCCCTGCACCCTATGGAATACCAGGAAAAACACCTGGCTCCTGCCATCGGATCAGCGCGGTGCGCCGGCTGCAGCGCACCGGCCGCGGCGGCCATTGGAGGGTGAACTAATGGCAAAAGGAAGACCTTTCTCTCTGTCTCTCACTGTCCACTCTGCCTGTCAAAAAAAAAAAAAAAAAAAGACAACTTCAGGATGCACCTAACATCGACTCATTGCATCTGCTTCCTGAGTTTCTCCGCTCACCTGCACCTAGATGTCTGAATCCCTGAAGGATGACCATAGCAAGTCCAAGACACAGAACACTAGGAGCAGCTCCCAAAGGCACCAGGAATAGTCAATGTCAGGATGATTAAGAGGGCACCAGTTAGGTCAGGCAGCCAGGGTTTAAATCCTACCTCTACCACTTTCTTATCAACACATTGTCCAGCTCCCCTGGGTTCAGTCTCTTCATCTACTTGTGGTAACAATAGCCATTCTTTAAGAGCGTTGCTGTAAAGATTATTAAAGAACACATGTAACACGGCCTTGCAGGTTATGAATACTTGTTCAGTGCCCAGTATCATCCTTGTTGCTGCCTTTGTTATTAATGACATCACTTTGTGGAAGTTTGGTCGCAGACTCATGCCCCCACCCTCCATCAATTCTCATTGAATTCATAGTTAAAACAAATGCCAACAATTTTTACTGGCAAGGACCTAGAGAGGAGAAATGAGTAAAAGGCTTGGGGAACATATCACATTTAAATAGTTTTGTGAATTAATTTTTAGTTAACTTTGGGGTGGAAAATGGTGCTTGTAGCAATAAAAGGAGAAACAGAAAATAATAAATGCCCACCAATCAAAGGAAATGCAATAAAATGTTCTACAAGAGTGGTGATGCTGCTCAGCTACCTTTAAATTGGCATCTTCTATTATCTGCTTAAACCATATCAGCTGGTAAATGGAAAAATGCCACTTACAAAACAAATGGAGAAAAACCCAATAGCTGCAAGATTAAGTCATCTGGAGCCAGTCTACAAATGTCTTGAATTCTAAAACTGTAGGAAAGAGTTGAACTCAAGTTGTAGGACACAACGTACCATCCTGACAGGGAAGGTGATGCTGTCCGAAAACAGAAAACAGGGCAGAGGAAGAGGAAGGTGGTGGCCACGAGAGAGGCAGAGTTCTGTTTTGGATAGAGTGGTCAGTAAAGTCTTCTCAGAGGAAGTGATATTAAGATGGGTGCGAGGGAAAGAACCACTGTATTCCTAAAGTTGTATCTATGTAAAAATGCATTCATTAAACAAAAAAATAAAAATGGGATGATGGGAGAATGAGTAGTGCAGATAAATGGGGAAGTGCACATAGGCACAGGAATAGTAGGTGCTAAGGCTCTAAGGTAGGATGATAGAGGGTCTGATGGATGTTTGGGGCCAGAGTGGGCAGTGGAGTCGGTGTGGGATGGTGGAGAGAGCATGAACTGGGCAGCCCGACAAACCTGCTTGAACACTGGGTAGTCTAGGCCAGTTACTAAATTCATCAAAGCCTCTGTTTCTTCATCAGCAAAATGGGTTCAAGAAAATCAGCAGGATTCTCATGAAGAATGAATTTCTGGGAAATGCCTGATAAAGTATTATGGGGTTGCAGGTACTCCAAAATCGTAGCTGAGAAACAAAGCACAGAATTCCCAAGATTTGGCATTCATGAAACCAGGTAGCTGACCCCTCATCCCTTTGTGTGCATTTCGTATGTGTGTGCTACTTGCAAGGCATGTGCGTTCATGGTTGTCTTTTCCTCCAGGGAGCTCTCCTGGTGGAGGTGACAAATGGGTAAGGAGCTGTCTAGGAAAACAGAGTCTGAGCTCCACCAGGAGATTGCGAGTCCCCCCTCTGTCTCACGGGATCCCTTTACTTTCTGGACAACTTTTGCAGAAGCTTCTATCATCACAGGAAGCTGAATTTATGCCCTAACGGAATTTGTACTGGTGGCTCACTGATTTGAGAAATAACCTTTTATTTTTCTGTCAGAAAGATGGGGATGGGAGGAGCAGCTCCCCTTCCCCAGATTTGTCAAAAGAATTAGGAAGAAAAGTCAGCAGAGGCATTGTAATATGACCTGGTGAATAAACAGATGGGTGTTTGAGTGACACCAGAGCAGGGAACGTTCTGCAGAGCCATGTTTAGTATTCATGAATTCCTCCAGTGGTCGGCTGATGCTCTTAAAGAAAAAACAGCGCATTTTACTGAGGTTGGGAAATACACTCCAGCCTTCAAAATACTGTTGCCTGAGAACATGCAAAGGATGGGAAGTGTGCTTTGAAAATAAACATCTCAGAAAGCTTACGCATAGAAAGTAACCATGTTGTCTCAAATGTTCCTAAATGTATTGCCATTGTGGCAATGGAGTTATGAAGTTATGTGACTCATTTTTAACAACTTTCCAAAATTACCTGATAAAAAGTACTGGGCCTGTCAGGATAATCTTTGGGGAAGAGAAAACCTACTCTTCCCCTCTCTCAGGGTGTGAGGTTCCTGTTTAGAGAATGGGCAAATTCTTGGCTTGGGGTGAATTAAACTGTAAGATGTAAGTGTGTCTTCTGAGAGTACAGTCTCCATGTTCCCTAAGTTATCAAGGATAATTAACAAATATAAAGAACCACTAATTTAGAAGCTCACTATTGTCAGTGGTTGCAATTTTTCTTTGAATGTGAATTTAATATTTGGAAAGATCCAGAGCCATTTAGGATCTTGTCCAATAGTCTGAATGCCTGGCAAGTATCTCATACTGCAGGCTTACAGGTGGAATTCTCATCTTCTCCATCCGTATTACTCATCTCCATGAAGTAGGTCCTGGTTCACCTGGTGGCTAAAACTCAAAACTGGGAGCAGATGGATATTTTTAAAAATCGGTTTATTTAAGAGGCAGAGAGATTTAGGACAGTGAAAAAGAGAGAGAGGAAAAGAGATAGAGATGCAGAAAGAGAGAGAAGGAAGGAGAGCGAGTGAGCTCCCATGTTCTCTGGCTCACTCCTCAAATGCCTACAATGACTGGAGCTCAAGGCTTGGCTGGAGCCAGAGCCAGAAGTTCAATCCAGTTCTTGCATATGGTGGCAAGGCCCTAATTAGAGGAGCCAATATCCCCTGTCTCCCAGAGTCTGCATTAGTGGGAAGTTGCAGTCAGGAGCCAGAGAGGGAAACAAACCCAGACACTCCATTGTGGCACGTGGGCATCCTAACCAGCATTTTCACCACTGGCTCAAATGCCCACTTCCCTGGTCCAAATCCCCTTGCTGGATATGGTGTTTTTTTAAAAGATTTACATAATCATTTATCTCTTTATTTTAAAGGAAGAGTTACAGAGAGGCAGAGGCAGAGAGAAAGAGAAGTCTTCCATCTACTGGTTCACTCCCCAGTTGGCCATAACAGTCAGAGATGTGCCGATCTGAAGCCAGGAGCCAGGAGTTTCTTCTGGATCTCCCACATGGGTGCAGGGGCCCAAGGACTTGGGCCATCTTCTACTGCTTTCCCAGGCCATAGTAAAGAGCTGGATCAGAAGTCTTGAACTGGTGCCCATATGGGATGTGCAGGCAGTGGCTTTAACTGCTACACCACAGCACCGGCCCCTGGATATGGATTTTGGGAGCACTGAATCTTGTGTAATTTGAGGATCCTCCTTTTAAAATGCACACATAGATATCTTTTGTGAATATTCGCAGTTTGGGCCCATGAACTTATTACTGAGGCCCTCACAAAGCCTGAGGTGGAATCTTCTCCCTAAAGCTCCATTGCTTCATGCAAGTCCACCCACCCTGTGAGTTATCCTGGGTTCCCCTTTTCACCTCTCCACCTTCAACATTCAATTCTGCTTTTTCTGTTTCAAAAATCTCTCTCAAATGTACACACTTCTGTCTATAACTACAACCAGGGCTCATTTAATCCAAGCCATGACAATTTCTTACCTGGATATCTAAAAATAGGCTCCTTACTGGTTTCCTCACTACACTTTTGCCCTGCATTCATTTTTCTACAGAGCTACCTGAGTGCCTGTTTGAAAAGGTAAGTCCAGATTTGTCCCTCACCGGCAGAAAAACCCTCTCATTTCCCTATGCACTTCAGAGGCTGCCATTCACCACTGTCTCAAAGGCGCATCCCTACAGTTTTCCTGTTGCTGTGTCATGCTCACTTCCTTTGCAGCATTTGTCACTATGCATAAGCATATACTTACCTCTTTTGCTTGGTTGATCATTTGATTATTGTTTGTCTCCTTAGTATGTATGTTCTAAGTATCATGTTTTATTTGAATACATCTCAGTTAAGCACAGCTCTTCATACATAATAAGTGTTCAATCAAATATTAGTTGAATCAAGAAGGGGTTTAGCAAGCTGAGTATTCCCAGATTGGTCAAGACCAGAGAAGCCTATTAAATAATGAGAGGCTTTCCTGGGAAAACAGCTGAACTGAACTGAAGGCCGTCTCCTGAGTGAACTTTCAAAAAGGATTTAACTAATGGTCCCACCGTTTGGAGTTAGAGTGCAGCCTTCACGTGGGACTGCATGGGAGAAAAAAGTAATCCAACACACATGCTGGTCAGTATAAAGGCTTTGGTGCCTGTTAAAAATTCGGTTCCGTGGCTCTGCAGTCACACCAGCCATTGTTTGAAGGGCTGTGAAAAGGATGCGAAGCAGCAAACCTGAGACAGGGCATCTGTGGGGGAATAGGAGGGGGTTTGTGAGGAAGGAGCCACTGCTACAGCAAGAAAAACCTGTGGTAGTGTTGAGTGCTCACTGTGTGGTATGCTGTGCGCAGTGCTTTATCTAATCTTTTCAACAATACTGGCAAGTGAGCAGTACTCTTTTCTCCATTTTATAGATGAGGATGCAAAGGCTTAGATAGCTTCAAGATCTTTTTCAAGGACACACATAAGATACAAAGCCAGAATTTGACCTGCAGCTTTCTTCATTTTTACTTCCTAAAAGGAAACATATATCAGTACCACTAAAAACATGAACAAATAAGGAGCATGAGTTAGCTTGGCTCCATGCAATTTCTGAAAAGTTCAGACAAGTCTGTCTCCCTCGGGTAGGACAGGGACATGTCGCTGATGAGCCTAAAGTCTGCAATTTTCCAGTTATCTTCCTGGCAACTTATTAATTACGTAAAAATATCATGCTTCCTGAATATAGTGCTGCTCTCTCACTCTTAATGCCGTTAACAAGAAAAATCGGCGCTATTTTAAGAATTTTCTTCTAATATTGTCAAGAATTGCTGTCTTCCGCTTCAACGTAATATCCTCATTATAAACATTCTTTGATTTTTCTCTCTTCTTCAAACTTTCTTTCTTTTGGTCCTGGAATGACACATCATTGATGTCGATGGTAATAATGACATAAGTAGATTGTGCCATGCTTCCAGAAAAGTACAAAAGAAAGCTAAAACCAAATCAGCTGTATCTAGGTAGGCATCAGCCTCTTAACCTGTGTTAGACAGCAAGGGACGTCTTACAGACAAGGCTCTGCCAGAGTCCACATCTCTGTTCATGCCATTGATCCAAAGAGTCCTTGTTCCTTGAAGCAGCTTAAGAGTGGAAACATTGTGATCTGAGTACAGCTTGATTTCTTATTCAGCTATCTGAATTGGGGGAAAAAAAAACACCCAAGTTGGGACAAGGAAAAACAGAAAACAAACAAACGACCACTTTTTATTCTGTAATTTTCATTGATTTCCAACGTTAGGAGGCTCCATCATCGCAGAGACCTTAGCTCAGTAGGAATGTGAGACCAACTGGCAACTCAAGAGGTTCTCTCAGCAGTCTTGGTTTCTGTGTTCCTTTTCCTGAGGGCCACAGGCTAAAGGCTGTCTGAGCGTGCCACAGAGGTTTGAACCACATCTACGGCAGAATTTCTGTAGAGAGGCTGGCCATCCAGCTACCTTTGTTTCATGCCTTCTTGGTTACTTTAAGAACTTCATTAGGTTTCATTTGATTTCTAATTATGCCAACAGAAAATTTACATTCTTGTAAAAGATTCACACAGTACTAAATTACTCAGAGAATACTCTCCCATTTCTCATGTGGAAGACACAGTAATGGCCCACTCACCCCCAAGAATGTCCGTGTCCAAATTCCTGGAAACGAATCCAGTACCTTACGTGCAACTTTGCAGGTGTCGTTAAGGGTCTCGAGATGGGAAGATTTTCTTGGATTGTCCAGGTGGGCCCAGCGTTATCTCAAGGGTCCTAACACGAGGTTGACAGGAGGGTTGGAGTCAGAGGAGGAGATAAAACAATGAAAAAAGAGACTGAGTTGTTTGTGAGGAGGGGACATAGCCAAGGAGTGCAGGCAGCCCCTGGAAGCTGGAAAAGGCTTAGAAACTGATTCTCACCCAGAACTTCCAGTAGGAACACAGCCCTTTGCAGTCTCCAGACTTCTGATCTTTAGACCTGCCAGAAAATAACTTTGTGCTGCTTTCCTCTACTGAGTTTGTGGTAATTTATTACAAAAATAGAAAATCGAGAACAATCTACTCTTATGAGTTTGCTGTAATCTTCCATTTGTTTATCCTCTTATGCATATCTGTGTATGTCCTTCCATGTATTTCTCCTCTCTAATTTTAAAATGCACATATTTGCTTACAATGATGTAGTTCATTTTTACAATATGTAACTGGAATAATATTAGGCATAGTGTTAGTTTTTGGTTTCTTAACAACATGAGGGTACTTCAAAAAATTTCTGGAAAGTGGAATTAAAATATAAGAGTATTTTTGTGCAAAAAATTTCTAAATCCATGCTTATGAATTTTCTTCAAAAAGTTCATGGAAATGCATACAATTACAAAAAAAAAAACCTGTGGATGTCAAAATGTTTTGGTGTATGTTAACCATTTCCTATAAATGGGCTTTTAAATTGTTTTCATTTGTTTTTTTGCTATTATGAAGAACACTAAAGAGAAAATCCTTAAAAACCCCCCTTTGTGTACTTGAGTGTTTGCTTTTATCTGGCAGCTTGGAAGGTTTTCTCTTCACCTTTGGTTTACAGGTAAGTGACTACAGTGCGTGCAAGTGTGCTTTTCTGTGTGTTCACTATGGTTGAGGTTCACTGAACTTTTTGATCTTGGGTCGATAGCTTTCAGCAGTGTTAGGGCAGATCTTTTCACTTTTGGTTCATTCTTTTCTTCTGGATCTTTCTTTACCTGCTTTTTGATTGATCCTGCATTTCTTTTATGCTTTGCTTTTTCTTTCCATTTTCATTCCTTTCTGTGCTTTAGTTTGGACATTTTATGGTGCACTGTGTTTGGACTTAATAACACCATCTTTAAAAGAAACTGAATGGTATCTATAGTGAGTGATATACATGTGTCTAAAATCAGAGCAGTGATCTTAGTAGTGTCACACTGCATCTAAGACTAGGATTTCCATGCCCTGTACAAAGGAGTTTGCATCAAAAACATGCTGTCATCCCACTTACACATAGTTTCACTTTCTGCACTTTCAGTTACCTACCATCAGTTGTGGTCTAAAAATATTAAATGGAAATTATAAAATTAAACAATTAGTAAATTTTAAATTGCATGACGTTCTGAGCAGTATCATGAAATCTCACACGGCTTCACCAGGGATGTGAATCATCATTTGTCCATAATATCCCTGCTGTATATCCTACCTGCCCACCAGTCACTTAGCAATAATCTCAGGCATCAAATTGGTTGTCACTGTATCACGTTGCTTGTGTGCAGGTAGGTCTTAGTTTACTTAATAATGGCCCCAGAGTACAAGAGTTGCAATGCTGGTGATTCAGATATGCCAAAGAGAAGTCAGATGGTTTCTCTGAATGAAAATGTGAAGTTCTTGACATAAAGAGAAAAAAAAAAAAAACCTGCAGCTGAGTCTAAGACCTATGGGAAGAATGAATCTTCTCTCCATGAAATTGTGAAGAATAGCACAAAAAAGAAATGTTTCTAATTTCTCAAACTGTAAAAATTAATGGATATCATATATGGTAAGAGCTTTGTTAATACGGAAAAAGCATTAAATTTTAGAGGTTAGGGGATGGGCTTTAACCTAGCAGTTAAGATGCTGGTTAAAATGCCTACCTCCCTCTCCCTCTCCCTCTCCCTCTCCCTCTCCCTCTCCCTCTCCCTCTCCCTCTCCCTCCCCCTCCCCCCCTCCCCCTCCTCCCTCCCCCTTCCCCCTCCCCCTCTCCCTCTCCCTCTCCCTGTATCTTTACCTATCTCTATCTCTACCTATCTCTGTCTCAAATAAAATTTAAGGGTTCAATACTATCCATGGTTTCTGGCTCCACTGTGGGGTATTGGAACATATTCTCTGAGGATAAGGAGGTACTATTGTAATTTAATTATAAACTTCAGTCAATATGTTAATCAAGTTTACAAAATACTATCTTCTTTGTTTTTTTTAAAACTTTTATTTAGTAAATATAATTTTCCAAAGTACAGTTTATGGATTACAATGGTTTTTCCCCCCCATAACTTCCCTCCCACCTGCATCCCTCCCATCTCCCGCTCCCTCTCCAATCCCATTCACATCAAGATTCATTTTCAATTATCTTTATATACAGAAGATCAATTTAGTAGATATTAAGTAAAGATTTCATCAATTTGCACCCACACAGAATATAAAGTGTAAAATACTGTTTGAGTACTAGTTATAGCATTAATTCACATTGGACAACACATTAAGGACAGAGATCCCACATGAGGAGAAAGTACACAGTGACTCCTGTTGTTGACTTAACAATTTGACACTCCTGTTTATGGCGTCAGTAATCTCCCTAAGCTCTAGTCATGAGTTGCCAAGGCTATGGAAGCCTCTTGAGTTCGCTGACTTCGATCTTATTTAGACAAGGTCATAGTGAAAGTGGAAGTTCTCTCCTCCCTTCAGAGAAAGGTACCTCCTCCTTTTATGGCCTGTTCTTTCTACTGGGATCTCACTCGCAGAGATCTTTCATTTAGGTGGTTTGTGTGTGTGTGTGTGTGTGTGTGTTTTCCAGAGTGTCTTGGCTTTCCATGCCTAAAATACTTTCATGGGCTCTTCAGCCAGATCCGAATGCCTTAAGGGCTGATTCTGAGGCCAGAGTGCTGTTTAGGACATCTGCCATTCTATGAGTCTGCTGTGTATCCTGCTTCCCATGATGGATCGGTCTCTACTTTTTTATTCTATCAGTATTCGCAGACACTATTCTTGTTTGTTTGCTCCCTTTGACTCTTAGACCTATCAGTGTGATCAATTGTGAACTGAAATTGATCACTTGGACTAGTGAGATGGCATTGGTACGTGCAATCTTGATAACCAATGAGTTGCTTTTAGATTTTTTTTTTTGACAGGCAGAGTGGACAGTGAGAGAGAGAAAGAGAGAGAGAGAAAGGTCTTCCTTAGCCATTGGTTGACCCTCCAATGGCCACCGCGGCCAGCGCGCTGAGGCCGGCGCACTGCGCTGATCCGATGGCAGGAGCCAGGTGCTTATCCTGGTCTCCCATGGGGTGCAGGGCCCAAGTACTTGGGCTATCCTCCACTGCACTCCCTGGCCACAGCATAGAGCTGGCCTGGAAGAGGGGCAACTGGGACAGAATCTGGCGCCCCAACCGGGACTAGAACCCAGTGTGCTGGCGCTGCAAGGCGGAGGATTAGCCTATTGAGCCGTGGCACTGGCCCTGCTTTTAGATTTTTTTTTTAAGATTTTCCATTTGATTCTTTTGATAGCTTGTGAATCTCCATTAAAGTTCTCCATCCTTTAATCCACATTTCTTACCTTTCCCTCTATTTTTTTCAAACATATATATCATGGTTATTTTAAAGTTATTTTTGCTAATTCCAACATCTGGATCATCTATGATCTGCTTATATTTCTTATTTTTCTCTTGATAATTCATCCCATTTTCTTACCTACTCCCCTTATAATTTTTTTTTTAAGATTTATTTTATTTATTTGAAAGACAGAGTTTCAGAGAGAAGTATATATATAGAGAGAGGTCTTTCATCCACTGGTTCACTCCCCAGAGGGCTATAATGGCTGGAGTCGAGCTGATCCGAAGCCAGGAGCTTCTTCTGGTCTCCCAGTTGGGTGCAGGGAACCAAAGACTTGGGCCATCCTCAGCTGTTTTCCCAGGCATATTAACAGGGGGCTGGAATGGAAGTGGAGCAGCTGGGACTTGAAATGGCTCCCATATGGGACACTGGCCCTACAGGCTGGGACTTTAACCCACTGAGCCACAGTGCTGGCCCTTGTAATTTTTTTATTGTATGCTAGACAAAGCACAAAAGAACAGTTGATGCTCCAAATGGTTTCTTCTACTAGATAAGGTTTGTTTTCTCTGTTCATGAGGTAGGGGAGATGATTATCTCAATCTATCAGAGAATACATAGGGTTGAAACTGGTTCATAATCTTAGTAAGTTTCATTCTATTTCTTGTTTACCCTAGTTCCTTAGGCTTGATTTTTATTGCAATTTTGACAGGTCTTTGTCTCCTTGACCCTGAAAGAGTTGGATGGACTTTCTAAAAAGCTGAAATTTTAATTAATCAGCTTCTATTGCTTTCCAGAAATATAAATATAATTTATCCTGCTTTTTACTACATAGTGGGGCCATTGGCCTGTCATGGCCTATTACATCCTACTTGTAAGTGATACATTTCTATAAATTAATATTTTTCAAACATAAAAATTTAAAATTAAAAATAGTTATGTCTATAGCACTTCTTAGTTCATTATCCACCCTCAAGGACTGTAACTTTACACGCATGTATTCATGGTGTATAAGATATCTACTGCATATTTTTACAGGCACTGGATAGCATCCATCTTTAAAATGTTTCAGGGGTCGACACTATGGTGCAGTGGGTTAAAGACCTAGACTGCAGTACCAGCATCGCATATGGGTGTCGGTTAGAGTCCCAGCTGCTCCACTTTCAATCCAGCTCTCTACTGTGGCCTGGGAAAGCAGTGGAAGATGGTCCAAGTCCTTGGGCCCCTGTACCCACATGGGAGACTTGAAAGAAGCTCCTGGCTCCTGACTTTGGATTGGCCCAGCTCCGGCCATTGTGGCCATTTGGAGAGTGAACCAGAGGGTAGAAGACTCTCTCTCTTTCTGTCTCTACCTCTTTCTGTAACTCTGTCTAGCAGTTTAGTTTGGTTAGGATGCACACATGCCACAGTGGAATGCCTGGGTTTGACTCTCAGCTCTAGCTCCTGGTTTCTGCTTCCTGTAATGCAGATCCTGGGAGATGGTGGTGATGATTCAGGTGTTTGAGTTCCTGTCACCCATGTGGAAGAAACTGAGTTCCTGGTTCCTAACTTTGGCCTCTTGGCCATCATAGGAATTTTGAGGAGTGAATCAGTGGATGGGAATAAATACTTTTCCTTCCTTCCTCCCCCCCTCCCTCGCTCCCTCCTTCCTTCCTTCCTTCCCCCCACCCCGCCTTGGCTTTCAAATAAAGTAAAAACATAAATAATCTGCCATCCCATTATTGATTTATTTGGCATTTCCTTGATACTCACTAAAATAGAGCAGATTTTTATATGTGATGGTCGCTGAACATTTATTAATCATATTCTTTGAATGAACTAGTCACATCATTTGCCAATTTTATTGCATCATTTATCATTTCTTATAATTTATAGATGCCTATTTTATGTTGCAGAAAGTAAACTTATATAAGTATTTTCTTTCAATCTACCATTTGTATTTTTTTCTTTATTTTTGGTATCCTTTTCCATTCATATAGGATGCTGGCAGTGTAGGGGTGGCTTTATGTGCTATGCCACAACACTGGCCCCTATGAATACCTTTTATGTACTGGAATGTTAAAATCAAAGTTTCTCATAAGTGTTCTCGGTCCTTTATTCCAGCAATCCTGTGAAGTAGGTTCATGTATTATTCTGACTAGAAAATAAGGAAAATAGAAGGTCAAATTGTCTACCAGATCCCAGTGTCCATGGGTAGTAAGTGGGTTCAAGTCCATCCCTGAATGATTTCAGTGTATGTGCTCTTAACCATCATACAGTCTCCATCCTTCCTCACTTCCCCTGTATAGGGGATTGCTTTTTTTAAAAAAATTTTTCTTCTAATTATATGGTGGATTCTTTCTAGGATATACCCAAGAAATATTTGGAAGTATTGATAATCTATCATGATAGACACACAAACTGGATATCACAGATTCCACATACTTTGCATTTGATTATAAAATGAAGCAATTCTTTGTATGTTTTGGATAAAAACTATTTTATAAGGTATTGTGCAAATACTTTCTCCTAGTCTGAATCTTATCTTTTCATTCTTTTAATGATGTCTTTTGTGGTTTGAAAAGTTAACTTTAATAAATCCAACCTATCATTTTTTTAAGGGATTAAGGTTTTGCTTTTGTGCTACCTGGTTTATCTCCTATGTTTTCTTCTAAGGGTTTTGTAAGTTTTGTATTCTATGTTTAGATCTATGATCCATTTTGAGTTAACCTGGGCAAGATGCTTCAAGTCTGTGAGGTATTTTATTTTATATTTTCTGCATAAGTACATTCAGTTGTGTCATTTGTTAAAAAGTCTATCTTTTGTATCATGAATGTCTTTTATCCTTTGTCAAAGATTGTCTGATTGTATTTATGTGTGCCTTTTTCTGGGTGTTCTGTTCTGTTTCATTGATCTATCACCGGTAGCACACTGCCTTCATCACCATAGTGTTATAGTGAGTCTCAACAAGCAGCGTAATTCTCCAAACTTTGTTCTTCATCTATTATATTGTGTTCTCTAGGTTTTTGTCTTCCCATAAAAGCTTTATAATTGATTTGTCACTCACTGTAGAATAACTCTAGGATGTTGATTGGAATGACTTTGGACCTATAGATCAAGTTGTGGGAATTGATAGCAATACTGAATGTTCCAATGCTGTGGACTAAATGTTTCCATCCAAAATTCCTGTGTTGAAATTCTAAACCCCCAGTGTGATGGTTTTAGGAGGTTGGTCTTTGGAAGGAATTTGGACATGCAGGTGAAGCCCTAATGAACAGGATTGGTTCCCTTAGAAGAAGAGACCTAAGGGACCTTGCTTCCCCTCTCTTTGCTCTGTGCTGTATGACAAAATAGCAAGAAGACCATCACCTGCAAAGTAGTTAGTGGGCCCTCAGCAGACCCCAGGTGTGCTAACACCTTTGTCTTTGGGCTTCCCTGCCTTCAGAACTGTTTTGAATAAATGTTCTTTGTTTAAGCCAGTTAGTCTATGACAATTGTTATAGTAACCCAAACTGACTAGGAAATAATCCGTGGACAATGGAACATTTCTGTACTTATTTGTGTTTTCCTTATTTTGTTAAATTTATTCCTATGGACTTCATTTCTTTTGGGTGTTATAAATTACACTTGATCTTAGACAAAAGGTCAAGAAGTGATTGGGTGTTATGAATTTTATCTTTAATTTCAAATTCAAATTGCTCATTGTAAGTGTATAAGAAAGAAAATTGAGATTTGTATAGTAACTATAGAATCCTGGAACTTTTGTATGCTTACTTATTTTTTTAAATTTTTTTTATTTTTGACAAGAAGAGTGGATAGTGAGAGAGAGAGAGAGAGAGAAAGGTCTTCCTTTGCCATTGGTTCACCCTCCAATGGCCACCGCGGTAGGCGCGCTGCGGCCAGTGCACTGCACTGATCCGAAGGCAGGAGCCAGGTGCTTCTCCTGGTCTCCCATGGGGTGCAGGGCCCAAGGACCTGGGCCATCCTCCACTGCACTCCTGGGCCATAGCAGAGAGCTGGCCTGGAAGAGGGGCAACCGGGACAGAATCCGGCGCCCCGACTGGGACTAGAACCCGGTGTGCTGGTGCCGCAAGGCGGAGGATTAGCCTGTTGAGCCACGGCGCTGGCCTGTATACTTACTTATTAATTACAGGGTTTTGTTTTTGGTCAAGTCCTTAAGGGTTTTAGATAAATATTCATCTTGTTAAATTATTTGTAAATACTTTTATTTCATATACACACATATATAAAGCTTTTGTGTACCTGTTATTTCCTTTTCTTGAATTATTGCATTAGCTAGGATTTTCAGTGTGATGTTGAGAGAGAGTGAGCAGAGAAGACAATTTCTCTGCGTTCTCACTATTAGGAGTGAAAGTATCCACTTTCTCACCATTAAGTATGATGTTAGTTGTAGATTTTTTTGTAGATGTTCTTTATCATGTTGAGAAATTCTGCGTCTATCTCTAGTTTGCTGAGAATTTTTGTTGTGAGTGAGTGTTGGGTTTTTCATGTTCTTCTACATCAATTGATATGATTATATGAGGTTGCTGTTTTAGTTTGTTGATGTAGATCACATCCACTGATTTTTTTTTCTTTTATTTTTTAAAATGTGCCTACTCTTTTTTTTTAAATGAAAGATTTATTTATTTATTTATTTGAAAGGCAGAGTGAAAGGGCACTCACAAATGTGCACGAGCTCTTCCACCTGCTGCTTCACTCCCCAGATGGCCTCAACGACCAGAGCTGGGCCAGGCTGAAGCCAGGGGCAAGGAGCTCCATCTGGGTCTCCCATATGAGCTGCACAGGCAAGCACTCTGCCTTTCCAGGCCCACTAGCAGGGATCTGGATTCCTGGCAGAGCAGCCAGGATTGAATGAGAGTTCTGAAATAGGACATTGGTGTCTCAAGTGGCAGCTTAACAAGCTGGGCCACAATGTCAGACCCAGACTGATTTTTTTTTTTTAAGATTTATCTATTTGTTTGAAAGGCAGAGTTACACAGAGAGAGAAGGAGAGGCAGAGAGAGAGAGAGAGAGAGAGAGAGAGAGAGAGAGAGAGAGAGAGAGAGAGGTTCACTCCTCAACTGGCTGCAATGGCCGGAGCTGCGCGGATCCGAAACCAGGAGCCAGGAGCTTCATCTGGGTCTCCCACGTGGTGCAGGGCCCCAAGGACTTGGGCCATCTTCCACTGCTTTCCCAGGCTACAGCAGAGAGCTGGATTGGAAGTGGAGCAGCCTGGTCTAGAACCAGTGCCCATATGGGATGCCAGCGCCTGAGGCCAGGGTGTTAACCCACTGTGCCACAGTGCTGGCCCCCTGATTTTCAAATGTTAAACAAACCTTGTGTATTTGGAGTAAAGTTTACTGAGTTGGGGGATTCCATTTACACATGGTTAAAAATTTGGTTTTATGATACTTGTAGAGTATTTTTGCATCCATGTTGTTGTTTTCCTTTTCAGTAATTTCTTTATTATTTAATGCTATACTCCTAGAAAGAATTAGGAAGTATTCTCTCCGCTTTCATTTTCTTCAATATATTGTAGAAATTTGGTTTCATTTCTTCCTTACATATTTGATAGAATCCACCAGTGAATCCATCTGGGCCTAGTACTTTCTTTTCCAGAAGGCGATTAAGTTTAGATTCTGCTAATAGGCATAGACCTATTCAATTTATTTCTCCTTGTGTGAGTTTTGACAGTTTATATCCTTCCACGAATTGGCTCATCTCATCTAAGCTTTCGCATCTGTAGGCAATTAGTTGTTCACACTAGGAAGTCATATTTTTAGAACATTTAATTTAGGGCTGATGTTTAACCATGTCTTCTGATATATGTGCATATCCTTTGTTTTTTACATTTTACTGTATTGTGTATTCAATTAATCATCACGAAAATAATAAGATTTGGGGTCAACATTGTGCAGCCAGTTAAGCAACTCTGTGTGAACACCATATTCTATATATATGAGCTCTGCTTCAAGTCCCAGCTGCTCCACTTCTGATCCAGCTCCCTGCTAATGTGCCTGGAAAGATAGTGGAAGGTGGCCCAAGTCACTCATGGTGGAGACACATACGGAGGTTAGGCATTTGGCGTCTTCCTGACCCAGTCCCAGCCATTGCAGCCATTTGGGGAGAGAACCAGTAACTGGAAGATGGAAGATTTTTTTCTCTCTCTCTCTCCCTCTCTCTCTTTCTCTTTCTTCCCCCCTTTCTCTTTCTCTTTCTCTTTCTCTTTCTCTTTCTCTTTCTCTTTCTCTTTCTCTCTCTCTCTCTTTCTCTCTTTCTCTCTCTCTCTCTCTCTCCCTCTTTTTGTAACTCTGCCTTTCAAATAAATAAATAAATAAATAAATAAATAAATCTCTTAAAAAGGAGGAAGAACAGAACTTAAAAAAGGGTTGGTACAATGGTGGGGGACAAAGAAACTATTTAGCAACAACATTCAAAGTCCAAAGTAGCGAATTTTATAGAGGAAATTCCTATTAGGATAAAAGTCTACCTTTGGAAATGTGTCAGTTTTTACTCATAATATTATCTGTTGTTATTTATTAAGATGGAGAGATTTCCCTTGATACAGAATGCTTTTTTAAAGCAAAAGGCATAGAAAAAGGGTCCTGTTAATAACCTAGTTGTTTTATAAGCCGTGACTTTAGCTTAGATTAGCTGCTTCTCTGAACTCATGCAGAATGCCAATGAAAAAATGCAAATAAGCCCAGTGTGAAAGCCATGTATTTACTTTCAGATTCATCTAGCTTTTGTTTTTGACATGTCTGTGGATGCTCCATGAACTCTGTCTTTCCCATCCAGTATAACTATTTGCAAGGTTTCCATTTTGTCATATAAAATAACCTATAAAATTATCTGCTCATCAAGAAAAACTTAGCCCATAGAAAATTTGCCTTTGGGGAACATATTGTAAAAGTCTGTACTCCTCACCCCTGAGTAGACTGCCAACCCCCTTCATGCATGCCTATCCCCACTTGGGAATCTGTAAAGGAAGCTTAAAAAATATGCATGAATAAGTTTAAAAATAACACCAACCAAAAAAATTTTTAGGATTTGTTAGGTGTATATCAGGTGTTGTGATATGTACTTTATGTGTTGTCTCACTTATTACAACATTGATGTATGTTTCATGTTACTATATATGTTATAAATTGTGAAAATGAGGACCAGATGAGTTACATTATTTGTAGTCACACAGCTAGGAAAGTGGTCAAATAAGCTGAATATTAGTTTTACCAAGTGGTAGATTACAAGAAATCCAAACATGTTTCTTTCTGTGATTCTTGTGCCTCATGGGGAATATTCATGTTTTCCCACTGTGAATTAAGGCTTTACTTTACTTTGACTAAGAGAATGTGATGATTATGATTGTATGCCAGTACAAACCTAAACTGAAAGAGACACCCTAGGCTTCCGTTTCAATCTCTTGGACCCTTGCTTCTGCCACAAGAAGCCAGGACTAGCCCACTAGGAGGTGAGTGTGTGTGTATGAAGGAGAGTGCCGCTGACCCAGAGAAAGTCATCCTGATCTGCACGCGTGAGGTCTCAGAAGATCCCTGAAGTTCGACTGCAGTCCAGACTTCCCATCTAACCCTTAGGGATACAGAAATAATAATAAATGCTTATTTGAAGCCGCTGAGATTTGGAGTGGCTTCTTACACAGCAGTAGCTAACTGATACAAGGCTTCTTCAGGTAATGTGCTTAGTGAAGGGTGAAGAAGGGGGACACAGATGTGAGTCAACAGGTTTTTCACAATAATTCCCTAACTTTCCACAGATAGTATCGTAGTGATCATCTGTCTGGCTGTACTGTTTTCCTTAACCAACCACACATCTTGTGTTAAACGATCTTTAGAATTCAAATTGTGCATATGCTGTTAGAGCCATTCACAAGTGAAATAAAGCCCTTAAGTTACTAAACTTAATTTTGAGAGTTGTTTTAATACTTAATCAGACGCTCAGGTCTCATATACCTTTTTCAGCTTCGCGTTATGTTTAAGCTGCTTTAAAACTAAAAGGACTTTTTACGTTAACAGTAAATGTACTGTGCTAATCTTTGAACTGCACTCCCAAACCATGGAAGTTTTTAAATTCTTTACTATTTCTTTCAAATTGCTTACAGCCTTTCTTTGGAAAATCCTACAGATACACAGAGAATAACGAGTTGCAGAGAACAGAAATTCAGTTAGGTTAGTTTATGGAAAGCAAGTATCTTAAAAAATATAGAGGATACCTATAGAAACCAGCTGTAGAGAATAACTAGAGAAGCGTTAGGTTGTCTGTCTGTTTCTCTAAGTCTGTTTTTCTCATTTGAGGTACGTGGGCTCCTGTATTTACCATGTATTTGTTTAACTCGCTTTGTGCAAACTTCTTTCAGGATTTTTAAAAGGGACCTCATAGTGGATGCTGTGGTGTGTCACCAGATCACCCTTTCGGGACTGGGGCATTTTTCTTCAGCTCCTTGGAGAGTCGGTGGAGCTCAGTGAATTGCTCTATGGGGATTTCCTTTGGCCAAAGAGATCCTCCTTGTCCTATTGTTCAGAAGGCTTGACTCACGGTTATCAAAGCAGGAAACTGGACATCATAACTTTAGAGCATCTAGCACCAAGTAGGGCTGATAACAGAAATAAGCTCTGCAGATATCCATATTGCAGTGTAATTGGTCCTGTTGCTGGATGTATGACCTGGTAGCCCATACGATGTTGGAAGAGTCTGATGGGGAAAGATACTGATGAGAGTTTATGGCAAACTCCAGTTGGAAAATAACAATGCAGAGCCCTAGATTTCATGAGTGCAGGCTTGGTATCTGTAGTAAATAATTATACACATATGAAAAACAGCTCCTGGTTGTCTGCTGGCACTGGTAAAGATGCTATTCCTTACCATGGAATGTCAATGACCTGTGACCTATTATGTCCAGCAGCAATGCATTGTAAGATATATGAAACAAATCTGGGACAGGATGGAGGAGGGACAAAGAGCACAAAGTTCCATGAGCAAGTGGTCCAGTCTCCCATGCCAGTCACCAGGGTTGTACCACTGCTTATTTATCGACTCACATGAGACTACATTAGGGCTGATAAAAGGTGAAAGGTAGCAAATATGTATCAAAGTGCATTGGCTCAGCATGTGGGAACAATGGCAGAGCTACTGAAGTGCACCGTTATCCCGTGTGGAAACAGAGATGCTCTAGAGAGAATATGGACTTATGGGCAGTGGAGGTTGGCTTGGACAGTTGGTTGGGATCTTGGAAGAAGGAAAATTGAAAGAATGGAGGCAAGATGACTTGGGGAAATAGCATATGGAGAAATCCATGGGAATAGGAGGAAAGCAAGAAAATCCTTGTACTGCGTGCCAGTTCCCACCAGAGAGTCACTTCCAGGAAAGAAGTGCTGAATAGTCAAGGGAACAATAATTGTATACTTGCTGTTGGCCAATGTCTGTCGTTGGCCACCCAGCATTGGCACAGGAAGTGCAGCAGGGATAGAAGGTGTGCATGGCTGAACGCCAAGGGCTGATCTGGTTACTACTACTGGATAGCTAATCTGCCAGGAACAGAACATGTGCTGAGCCTCGAGGAAATCCTTCAGGATGCCCACCAGCGGCACGGTAGCAAGTTGATTATGTTGGTCCTCTTTCTGCTTGAAAGGCGTAACATTTCTCCTTGACCTCTGTTGATACCTAGTCAAGGTTGGGTTTCCTATGTTCCTTTTTTTTTTTTTTTTTTTGACAGGCAGGCAGAGTGGGCAGTGAGACAGAGAGACAGGGAGAAAGGTCTTCCTTTGCCGTTGGTTCATCCTCCAATGGCCGCCGTGGCCGGCGCACTGCGGCCGGCGCACCATGGCCAGCGCACCGCACTGATCCAAAGCCAGGAGCCAGGTGCTTCTCCTGGTCTCCCATGGGGTGCAGGGCCCAAGCACTTGGGCCATCCTCCACTGCCTTCCTGGCCACAGCAGAGAGCTGGCCTGGAAGAGGGGCAACTGGGACAGAATCTGGCGCCCCGACCGGGACTAGAACCTGGTATGCCGGCGCCGCAAGGCAGAGGATTAGCCTGTTGAGCCACGGCGCCAGCCTAAGGGTTTCCTATGTTCCAAGGCTCCTTGGTATTTGACCCTTCAGCATAGAATCTGGCATAACATTTTGTAGGATCCTTTACAGCAGAGGAGGTGTGTCTGTGAGTAAATTGATCTTATTACTTCCTGCAGCACCCTGAAGATGCAAGTCTGATAGAGTAATGCAATGACTTTTGAAGGTATGATTGGGGCATCAGCTTGGAGATATCTATCCTGAGAGGGTGGCATGCCATCATCCAGGTTTTAGCATACCACCTGTGTCAACTCTGTTATCTGATACTGGTTCCCAGTAGTAGAACACGTGGGTTTTGTTATGCAATGGTATAGGGATGAGTGTCTTACTTGGTCTCATTCCCAGCGATCCATGCAGAAAATTTCTAGTTCTATCCCTGCCACCTCCTAAGAGCTAAACATCTCCTAAATTTTGCTTTCTAACTCCTTACTTGCCTTGCCCTACTCCCAGACCTGGTTCATATAACCAAATCACTTATATTTTTTACTATTAAATAATCCTGCTTTCCAATTATAGACTCCGAAGGCAGTAAGTTGGAGGGAGCGTAGTGTGGCAGTTAGCAGGAGTTAGGCAAACCTAGTTCCAGCCTCAGTTTTCTCAGACATAGATTGTGTGACTCTGACTTCTTAGCTTTTTGTATTATGCTTAATTTTCTCTAAAATTTCAGTAACTACCATCCTAATCTCCTAGGTTTTCTAGGGCAGAATTAAATGAGGTAATACATGTAATGGCTATATTAATAGATATAGACATAATAACTACTTATAATGGATATTATCATTATTGTAATTAGAAGTACAACACTTACTACTTGTAAGAGCCAATCAGAGGATTTAATGCAGTTATATGTAAGTGGAACTTGGTTATATATGCTTGATAAGTGGTAGTTACTAGATTAAACACAAATGTTACTAAAAAGGGTGGACCATTAAGCTTATGGACAATATTGTCTATTTTATCAGATTGTGGAGTATAGCACCAACCCCAGTCTGAAGTCTCTCTGCTTCCTATCCTCTGTTATCATCATTGCAATAGCCAGTGTTCTTTGAGCACGTCACTTTCCTCAGTATTTCACGCCTGTAACCTCTTCTCATCCTCACGCCAACCCTGGATGTAGGTGTAATTAGCCTCCACATTTTACAGATGAGGAGGCTAAGGTATAAAGAGGTTAAGATCAAGTTCACTAAAGAAGCAGTCTTCCTGCAGTGCCACCATGCTATGCTATCTTTGTCATCAGCATTACTCATTCATTCCTATGGATCATTTATTATGTGTTGACCCTAGACAAGGGCCTTGGCATGGCTGGGCAATATGGGAAGGAAGGCATCCTAAACTACTAGATCTTAAAGGTGACTATGATTTATTTAGATTTTTAGTCTTAACATTAGACGATTAACCTAGCATCTTATAGAAGACTCTTGCCAAGTTTAAATTGGTTATAAGCTTTTCAATCTCAATGAAAATTCTCCATGATTCCACTTTTTATATAATTCATTTTGACAACTTGGCCAAATGAACACTTCTGTACTTTCTGTGTGGTTTACTTTGTTCTGAAAGAGTAGGGTATGATGAGAAAGCCACAAAAGTTATTACCAAAAGTAATAAGAAGTAAAAGATAATTATAAATTTCTACTAAATCTCTCTGATCCACATTTTATTAGTTGTTAGATTGCATAAAGCAGAGGTACAATGATTACCAGGAGTGGCTCTCATATTTTGAGGCCTCATATTTTAGCTTAGAGTATGAAAAACTCTTCATTCCATGGGAAAATATAGGTGATCACCTCAATGAGACATTCCAGTAGTCAGATATGGAGTGTATAGATACTGTGTGTTTTGATGAAGGGGCAGAACAGTGTTCTGATAAAACATAGTGGCACATTTGATCTTCCAACTGTAAATTACTGCCATTTTCTTAAATGGTGTAGGGAAATTTTAAGTGGTCTCAAGGAATATCTAGAACTTTCCACGTAGCTATATATATGTGTCATTTTTGCTTACAGGAAAAACTACAAGATGCTTAAGCTTGATGTGATCTGTAGATCACTTTGGTGATAAGGATGTGATATTAGTGATTTTCTAAAGTCACTCCATCTCCATATCTCACTCAATCATTGATTTGTTCTCTCATTCACAAAGATTATCATCCACCATCCACCAGGCACTTGCACTGCGGACTAGGGATCAACACAGATGTGGCCTCTGACTTTATGGGAATTGTTGACTACTGGGGGAAACTGAAGGTAAATAATCACACAGTTACTGTGTGGAATTTATGTGTTAAGTCCTATGATTGGCCGGTGCCGTGGCTTAACAGGCTAATCCTCCGCCTTGCGGCGCCGGCACACTGGGTTCTAGTCCCGGTTGGGGTGCCGGATTCTGTCCCGGTTGCCCCTCTTCCAGGCCAGCTCTCTGCTATGGCCCGGGAATGCAGTGGAGGATGGCCCAAGTGCTTGGGCTCTGCACCTGCATGGGAAACCAGGAGAAGCACCTGGCTCCTGGCTTCAGATCAGCACGATGCGCCGGCCGCAGCGGCCATTGGAGGGTGAACCAACGGCAAAAAGGAAGACCTTTCTCTCTCTGTCTCTTTCTCACTATCCACTCCTCCTGTCAAAAAAAGAAAGAAAAAAAAAAGTCCCATGATTAAGAAGCACAGGACTAACATATATATCTACTCCAAACTGAAGGGTGGAGGACTTAATTATAGAGCTGCATGGTTCAATTGGTAGTCACCAGCCAGGTATGGTTATCTAAATTTATTAAAGTGAAATAAAAGTTAAAATTCTGTTCCTCAGTCTCAGTAGTCACATTTCAAGTACTTGATCGCTACCTGTGACACCTTGCTGCTGTATTGGACAGGACATATCTAGAATGTTCCCAGCATCACAAGTTCTATCGGACAGCAGTGCTCGAAGAATGATGGTGGTTGAACTATGTGAGGCAGTAGATGTTTATTCTAGGATGAGGGACCATTTCATGTGAAGTGACAAGGAGCACGGTCCACCTAAGAACCTCAGAAAAGGTTTTGGTGTGACTAAAGGGTCATATGGTTCATCTCCTTCAGAACCTGTAATTCTTTGTAGAGGCTGGGTCATGGCTTTCTTTTAAAAGCAGTAGGGACTGTGGCATGGTTCCATGCAAGGGAAGGGTGTGATAGCATTTGGCTTTCAAAGCGATCTCTTTGCTTATAAGACCAATGGATTGCAGAAGGCAAGAGTATAAGCACATTATGCTACTTAGTCATTGCCAAATAAAGGACAGATGTTGACTAAAAGGCTTGAAAGACTGGATGCTCTGACATGAATTTTGTGGGTCCCAGACTCATCACATCATTGTTTTCATCAACATTATCATTGTCATTCATTCAATGTTCGTTATGTGTCAACCATAATGAAAATACCTCCAGAGCATTAAGATCATATATAATAAAGTACCTAGTAGAGATGAGATGTTACTTCTTTATAAGAACCAATTATTAAACAATGGAATAGATTCTTTTTTCTAGTGCAGAGGTCTCAGTTCTCCTTGAGCACCCTTTGTTTATATCTGGAAAAATATTAGATTGGGTTCTTTGATTACACAATGAGCTCTTGTTCTGAAATGAGACAGATGGACCTCAATTGCATAGGAAAACAGATGGAAAGATAGGGAGGAAGATATTGCTAATTTGTGAAAGATTTTGTATATCATTTTTCCTATACAATCCTTACAATAACTCAATGACAGATTAGAATTACATTTTCGGTGAGTCAAACTGATCTTCTCTTTGCCACAGGGAAGAGATACTGATGTGAATAAGACAAAGCCAGAGTGCTCTGGAGCTAGCCAGGAAGAACCTGAGTCTACCGGGCTTAGTGCCACAAGGAAGCGCAGGCAGACTGCTCTGGGTCTTTGGAGGAGAAATGAAGTCTGGCTGAAGGAATCAAGGATTGGAGTGAACAAAGTCCCATTCAATACATTGTAGCTCCTTTAAGGCAATAAACTATGACCCAAAGCATGTTCTGGGGGCTAAGTCAATGTTTCAGGTTCTGCAGCCGGAACCTGGAGAGTTGCAGTCTAGGAGGGAGCTGGATGGCGCTGAGGCCGGGTGGGATGGATGTTGGAGGGCTTTGGACTTGATCTTGCTGGTCCAGAGCAAGTAGTGAAACACTTTTACCAGGGGAATGATATGGTTGACTTTGAATTTTAAGAATCATTCTAGCACCAGTGAGGAGAATGGAAGAGGGGCGAGTCATTGTGTTCAGGTAAACTGTTAGGAAAGACTTCAACACCTTGGTGGGAGATGGTGGTGGCTTAGAGTGGGGTGATGGTGGTGGAGACGGGAAACAAGTGGAGGCTGCCAGATTTCTAAAAAACTCAGGGGCTTGTTAGGGAAGAGCCCGCTCCCACATGCAGATAAAGCAGCATTCCTGCTGACTTTTCACCATAGAATCAGGTACTGTTCTGCGGAAATACACGGATGCTTTATTTATTCCCAAGAAAGTTACAGTTTCAGAACTTTCTGACCAAAAGGAAGTGAAGGAAAGGGAACTTCAAGCACTTGAGAGGAAGGGATGTTCAAGGCGGTAAGGCAAGCATTGAACAATCCAGGAAAAGGAAGCAAGAGGAGAAACTAAAAAGGCAAGAGATCTTTATGATGCTTTTCTCTCCCGTGTTTCATCTATCAAACAGGACTCCCTTACTCCAGGACCAAAGCAAAATGACTTCTGTAGATCTCCTTATGAAGATATTTCTAACCATCTCCCTTTGGAAAAAAACTAATGCAAGCCTGCAGTCAAAAGGATGAGCCTGTGCCATTCTTCCAGGCTGTGAGCGTGCACGCATGTGTGAAGATGCACACCCACACTTACACGTTCACACGCAGGCTCACCCCCATGCAGATCCAACAGTTGGTATAGAACTGGAGAATAACTCCTGCACCATTCTTTTTTTTTTATTTGACATGACAGTGTTTCCATAGCAATGTGAACTTGAATTTTCGAGAGGCTATTTGATGGGGCGTTGGCAAGACAGGTGCAATCATTAATCGTACACGAGTCTAGCTTTTTTTTTGGCAATGGCTTGTTATAAAGGAAACCTGAGGGATTGTGGGTTGCTGGGTGTGGAGTGAAACCCTTGGGCCTCTTATCCATCTGTAATGGAAACACATTCTGTCTTCTCTTTTATACTTGTGTCTTAGCGTCCTCTCTGTGGCTGCCCATCCTAGGGCAAGAGCAACTGGAGGAACACGCAGCAAGGAACTGCTTTTTTGGTCAAAGATTTGGGAAATGAAAGTGCTTTCTGGGCACATTGTTATTTATATTTCATCACTGTAATTATTTTTGTTAAGGATTCTCATCTTATTTGTTTGAGAGTTCTTATTTAGTTACTTGATAAAGGTTGCTTTACACCTTTGCAGTCTGTTCTTGTCACTGCATAGAGAGATTGCTTCCTTCATTAATATTTTCTTGTAGGCTTAATCAAAATGTGCTCTTGGTTTGAGCTGAGCATCTTCAAATATAAGTAGCCAAATGTCCAATTCATGCTAACTTTATCAAAACTCAGAAAATTCATGTGCCCCTGTATTCTTTTACTATTATCTATTCAAAACAACAGGCAACCCTGTTACTCCAGCTTTGGTTGCCAGGGGCAGAAATCCACTCTGAGCTACTTTAAAAAGAAAAATGGATACGTGAACTCTGCTTCTGCAAAGCCCAGATACAGAGGACGCTTCATGTAGGAGTGGGCAAAGACATTGCCAGAAAATTTTCATCTCCATCTCTGTGTTTCTTCCTTGCCCTTCTTTGTCTCATCATCGTTCTCCAATGTTGCCAGAGGGAAAATCACCAACTCTGGCCTCGTTTCCTCCTTTTCAAGTTCCTGACTCTGAATGCAAAGGCGGAGTCTGTTGTCTTCTACCTCCCAAAATCAAATGCCAGTGAGACAACTCTGATTGGCGTTTCCCTCCTGCCTGGATCATCCACTGTGGCTGAGAGGATGGGGAACAATGATGGATAGGCCAGGGTCACGGGCCCATTCTTGGAAGCAGGAGAAGGGCCAATCACAAGACTGAAGTGGGGTAGCAGGCACTTCTCAGTGGGAAGACCTGTGTTTGCAAAACCAGAATTCCACAAAGCCAAGCAACCTCAGTTTTATCCTTGGAACCTTCCCCATCTTTAGGATCAAAAGCTATCCACAGCAGGCTAAGCATTAAAATCACTGTGGGAACTTCATAGTACAGATTCCCAGGACTCTCTCCTTAGCAATTCTGTGGGTCTGAGTTTTTAAGGCTCCCTTGGTTATCCCAATAAAGAGCTTGGTTTGGGAACCACCTGTGAGTAAACACTTGAGGGATAATAATGTGCAGAATCTTGAAAGAAAGAATAAATTGAGCTAAATATACTTTTATGGTGCAATGTTTAATTGAACTTGAATTCTTCAGAAACCACTTTCGGTTTTTGGTAGATCTCATCTGATTCTTCCTATGTGGACTAGGAGGCAGGAAGGGCTCAGACTTGAGGATGAAAGTGCAAGGCACAGGAACATAGTGAAGACGTGTGTCGCCTTTCAACTACCGGCTTCAGAACACCCCTCTATGTTTTGGAAAGTAAGCACCTTGGTGAGATGAAGAATGAGCTCCCACTTTATGAAATGAAAACCCCAGGAACACAGTCTTCCAGTCTTCCTTGCAGCCACAGCTTAGATGTAGGTCCTAAGGCTTTGACTTGTGAGGTTGTGACATGAACCAGCAAGGCCAGTGGTGGAGGTGAGAGGAAGGCCTCATAAACGGGAGTAGAAAAATCAGGTGACCCATTGGGTGCCTTCCTGAGAAGAGGGCCCCATCTGAGGCTGGAGATTTGGCGTGATCCCCAAGGTTTTGATAGGCCGAGTGGGGGGTCTGAGCAGAAGGGAGTGGGGTATGCGCAGTTGTAGTAGTTTGCCACTAGACTGTGTTATTTCCCACTTCAGACCATCCCCGTCCTCAGAAATCTATTAAAGCTGTGAGATGGCTGCATTTCTATAAAATGTGGAACTCGAATGAGAAACACAAAAGTCACTATAGAGAAATCTACTATAGAAATTCTGAAAAACAATCTTTGAACAAAATCAGGTCTTAAAAAGGTTTCAAACTGGCAGTCCTCTGTTTAGCCCACAGCCCTATTAAGGGTAGCTGCGATTACGGATTGAACAGGAATTTGTTCCCCAAACTCATGCAGATTTTTAAACCCTGAAATCTTTTTTTAAACTTTTATTTAATAAATATAAATTTCAAAAATACAGCTTTTGGATTATAGTGGCTTTTCCCCCCATAATCTCCCTCCCACCCGCAACTATCCCATTTCCCACCCCCTCTCCCATCCCATTCTTCATCAAGATCCATTTTCTTTCTTTCTTTTTTTTTTTTTGACAGGCAGAATTAGACAGTGAAAGAGAGAGAGAGAGACAGGTCTTCCTTTTTCCATTGGTTCACCCCCCAAATGGCTGCTACAGCCGGCGCGCTGCGCCAATCTGAAGCCAGGAGCCAGGTGCTTCCTCCTGGTCTTCCATGTGGGTGCAGGGCCCAAGCACTTGGGCCATCCTCCACTGCATTCCCGGGCCATAGCAGAGAGCTGGACTGGAAGAGGAGCAACCGGGACTAGAACCCAGTGTGCCGGCGCCGCAGGTGGAGGATTAGCCTAGGGAACAGCAGCGCCGGCTCTAGATTCATTTTCAATTATCTTTATATATAGAAGTTCAACTTAGTATATATTAAGTAAAAATTTCAACAGTTTGCACCCACACAGATACACAAAGTATAAAGTACTGTTTGAGTACTAGTTTTACTGTTAATTTGCATAGTACAACACATTAAGGACAGAGATCCTACATGGGGAGTATCTGCACAGTGGCTGTTGTTGTTGATTTAACAATTGACACTCTTGTTTATGGCATCAGTAATCACTAGAGGCTCTTGTCATGAGCTGCCAAGGCTATGGGAGCCTCTTGAGTTCACAAACTCTGACCTTATTTAGACAAGGCCATAATCAAAGTGGAAGTTCTCTCCTCCCTTCAGAGAAAGGTACCTCTTTCTTTGCTGGCCCTAAACCCTGAAATCTTAGGCTAACAGTTGATGAACTAAGGATGGAGACTTGATCTAATTGTGGCTTCTGAGAAGTGGGCCTGGTGGGAGGTCTTTAGGCGATTGGGGGCTTAACCTCAGAAGGTAGTTCTCATGAAGGGCTTGGTTGCTTAAGCTGAGTTCAGCAAAGCTTCCCTCTGCTTCCAGGCTCACCATGTGATCATTCCTCTGCACCACCCTGCTGCTGCTGCAGCTGCCAGCATCCACCAGACATCAGACTAACGGGGCTGCCTGATCTTGAACTGTGAACCTCCAAACTGCGAGACAGAGTCCATCTTTTCCTTCTCAAGAAGCCCTTTCAAGTATTATAGATAAGGCAACAAAGAGCTGACTGATACTCACATAAATCCTTGAAGAAGTTGCTAACATCTCAAAGAGAAGGCTTCACACATATACACACACAAACAAATTAATTTGGTCTTCTACCACAAAGTGAGCTATCTGGTATTACTAAGTTGAGCTTGTTGAAGGTTTGCCAGCAGCCGCCTCACCCATTGATGATCCCTGATTGGCCCTGGCACCCATCTGGACTCTTATTTGCAGTCGGCAAAAGTTGACTCTGACAAATTTTAGTAGGAAAGGAGTTTATTAAAGTATACCATATGGTTCACAGTACATCCTAGAGGTTGGGAGAACTGTGCTGGAAATGCTGTAGTGAGAAATGACACCAGACCTCATGCTATTGCTCTGGGACTGCCAAGACAGGATGGTTAGGCTCCTGAACCAGACCCCACAGACAGCTGCACCTGCATCACCAGTTCTGGGTGTTTAATGCTGGCTACTGCTGTGTAGCTACTGTGTCCACTGTGTGGACCTACACCATAGGAGGGGTTCTGTGACATCGCTGTTCTGCGTCAGACTTCTTCAACCTGTAAGGTGAACAGGTCTGGTTGCAAGAGCTCGAGTCACTTTCCTGCTCCCTTGCTTCAAGGGAAGCTACAACTGCGTAACTGGTACTTTCAGCTTTGTTGGTAGAGGCAAAGCTCTGACGTGTCATTGGGAAGAGCACTCAGACACAGGAAGGGATTTGTGATATTGGACAGCCAATAGAACAGCCAGTGTCTGCCATAGTCCCCGAAGGCATCTGAGTTTGCTGTCCTCACCTCCTACACACCAAATCCCAATTAAATTAGTTGAATGGAGTATAAGACTAATAATGACATTAGTAATTAGAATAACACTAGTAACATTAGGAATAAATAATAGGAAGAGTGCTTGAAAAGAATAAGAAAAAAGGAGAAAAGGAGAGTAAGAATGAACTACAGCCACCAAGAGGAGCAACTCCAAGTGATCCATGCCTTGACAAGCTTTTGCTTAAAAGCAGAACCCCTCTATTTCCTTTTTGTTTTTCTTCTCTCGTTTGCATTATAGACTACAAAGCTCACGCAGAGCCCTGTGAAACTCACTTCCTTCATCCTGTTTGGTCAGGAAATATTGGCTCCAGCTTAGAAGTGGTTCAGCTCAGTCAGTCGCCGAAACACCAGCTGTCTAAGCGATGAGTTGGTCCATCCAAGAGGTAGCTATTTAGCCAACAGACAGATGGCCAAGAAAGCCAAGTTAGTCGGATGATGTTTGTCATTCAGGAGGCTTGCTGCCAGCTGAAATTGCTAGGAGCCAACAGATTCGGAAGCCATAGACCACCATCTTGGATGTGCTTTTGGGATCTCACAGATACCCAATTAGCAACGAAGGACAAAACAGGACAGATTTTGCTTTGCTGAGCCCACGTCATGTAATGAGGAAGAGCTATGCTCACAGTGCCAATGGTAGATAAGGAGGTGGCTGAGCTGTAGCTTGGCCAAAAGTGAGATAATCACAACCCAGCATGAGGAACATGAGAGCAAGGACCAGCAGTGAAAACGGGTGTCCAGGGAAAGCAAGGGCTACTTACAACACTTTCTCCAGAAGCATATTAGATTTCCAAGCAAGAAAGTGTGACTTACTGCACATCATAAATAATAAATGAGAATTAGAGAGACCATACATTAATCTTTGAAACTATCTAGTATTAAATTGGAAATACACTCGGAAAATGTAGCCAAAGATAGAATCTATGCCATATATTCCGTGCATTATTTCTTCTTTAAAAGAATTTTAGCTCCTAACATTTAGTTATTTATTTTATTTTTTAAAGATTTATTTATTTATTTGAAAGGCAACATTACAGAGAGGCAAAGGCAGAGAGAGAGAGAGAGAGAGAGAGAGAGAGAGAGAGAGAGAGAGATCTTCCATCTGCTGGTTCACTTCCCAGATGGCCGCAGTGGCCGGAGCTGTGCTGATCTGAAGCAAGGAGTCAGAAGCTTCTTCTGGGTCTCCCATGCAGGTGCAGGGGCCCAGAACTTGGGCCATTTTCTACTACTTTCCCAGACCATAGCAGAGAGCTAGATTGGGAATGAGGCAGCTGGGTTGTAAACTGGTGCCCATATGGGGTGCCAGCACTGCAGGTGGTGGCTTTACCCACTATGCCACAGTACCAGCCCCTTTGCACATTGTTTCAACAAATCTTTAATATGTCTGTACTGTGTGCCAGAAACTATTCTGCAGAACCGATTATGATGAACAAAAATCAGTTGATTTCTCCCCTCATGGAGCTTACAATGTAGTTGAGAAGAAACTCTTAGTCAGATAACAAGACCGATGCATGTTCCACTGCAATTCTGGTGAGCAGTGTGAATTCAGGTGCATATAGCTCTGAAGTCATAGGAGGATTTAACCACTTACCTACCTATCTACCTAACTATACATATGTATATTTTCAATATATACATATATATGTGTGTTCTATATGCATATAGTCTCCCACCTCAGTTTATTATGATCAATGTTTTTTTATTAAAAATTCTGTGGTACTGTAGTGTAGTAGGTGAAGCTGCCACCTGAAGTGCCAGAATCCCATAAAGGCACTGGTTTGAGTCCCAGCTGCTCCACTTCCAATCCAGCTCTCTGTTAATGGCCTAGGAAAGCAGTGGAAGATGGCCCAAGTACTTGGGTTCCTGAACCCACGTGGGAGACTTGGAAGAAGCTTCTGGCTCCTGGCTTCCTTCTAGCTCAGCCCCAGCCATTGTGGCCATTTGGGGAGTAAACCAGCAGATGGAAGACCTCTTTCTCTGTCTGTCTGTCTTTCCCTCTCTCTTTGTAACTCTGCCTTTCAAGTGAATAAAATAAATCTTTTTAAAGAAATTCTGTGCTTTGAAGCATACTCCTTCCTCTACCAAAACTTTAATTCTCACTTGCCTATTACTAATATTAAAAATTCCAGAAATGTTCTCATGTTCTCCAAGTTTGTATTACCAACTGACAACAAGTGGTTCTGAACATATTAGAAGCCCTTGTGTATTTGTTTCAACTTTTCTAGTGTAGTTTGAAGGAAGAGCTTTGAACATGATGACAGGTGACTTGCAATCAAACCCAACACTGTCACTTGCTAGGTACCATGAGCAGCAGACTCTCAACACTCCATGTCCTCCTCTGTACAATAGGCTAAGAAGACCTTCCTCCCATATGGTGGTGGCAATTAAATGGGAAAAGTTATCAGCAATCAAGGCTTCTCCCAGCCAAACAAAACCACAGAGTTTCATTCTATTCCCAGGTTAGACTTTAAAGTTGGGACACAAGGCAAAAATGGCTTGGAGTCACACTCATCCTTGAAGAAGCTGTCGAAACTGTCAGCACGGTGGTTCACATACTGGATCCTGGGGAGCCCAGCACCGCCAGTTACTCTTCCAGAGTCAGAACTGATTGCTGTTGCTTCTGCTGAATGCCAGGTTAACGACTGGATTTCTTTCCGTGACCGTGTTGCGGGAAGTACTTCTCTTTAATACTCAATGTTGCATGATGCTCATCTCAGAGACCGCAGCAGACTCAGGCTTCCGTCTTAACGCTCACTGTAGACTGAAGCTCATTGACTGCAAGGGCGAGGAGTATAAACTGCTAAAATCAGGAAAGCTACGTCTCTAGGACCCTCCAGCTGCCAAATAAATTGCTGAGTCATCATTCCCTTCTCTGGCTCTAGGAACCCTCGGCTGTGTAACCACTGCCAGGTTTCTCTCCCACCCCACCGGACTGCTCTCAGGATGACCGTTTCTGCCCTGCTGTTCTGAACTTCCTATATAATTTCTGCTTTGGAAAACCCATCTATGCCTGCTCAGTGCTTCCTTCAGAGGAGACCCAGTGATTAAGAGAATGGAGAAGAAAGAAAGAGGAAGAAAAGTAAGCCCTTTGTCCATCCCTAGCAAGGACTTCACAAAACTGGTTCCTTACCTCCATTCACAGGCTGTAGCTATGCAGAATCACAGGAGTTCATCCACCAGTGATGTCTTGTCCTGGAAACTCAGCGTTGATTATCATCTGAGTGTGTAAACTCCACTCCCCTCATCCCTGGGCATGCTTCACTTTCCTCCATTGTAATGTCTAGGAGGTTAAGATGTGGCCATTTCTTATCAACAGTTGATGGGCCTTGCTCTAGGGTATTATGGTCTGATGCTCACCTTTAGTCATTGGTAGATTGCATAAATTAATGATGATTGCTACCCCTAATTAACACCTCTGGCATCCAGGCGCTGTTGAATATTCTGCTTACATTTCCCCATTCAGGTCTCACACAACTATGGGCTGAGTGTTGTTTTTATGGTTTCAGTTTGCTTGGCTAAGGAAATTTTTAACTTGCCCCATGGCCATAGCGTTAGTAGGAGGTAGAGCTGATACTAGATACACTGCCTTTTTTTTTTTTTTAAGGATTTATTTTAAAGGCAGAGTAATGGAGAAAAAGGGAAAGTTTAGAGAGTGGAAGAGATCTTCCATCTACTGGTTCACTCTCCTAAGGGCCATAGTTGCCAGGGCTGGGCCAGGCCGAAGCCAGGAGCCTGGGAACTCCATCTGGGTCTCCCATGTAGGTGACAGGGACTCAAGTTCTTGGGTCACAACCAGTGTTTTCTCATGTGTATTGGTAGGGATCTGGATCAGAAGTGGAACAGCTGGGATTCAAACTGGTGCTCCACTATGGGAAGCTGGCATTACAAGTGGTGGCTTAACTCACCAGACCACAACACTGGCCCCAGATACACTGTTTTTAACCCAGGGTTATTCAGCCTGACTGCAGATGGACTCTTGGTCGATGCAGTCCATCAGTGACATCTACAGAGTCAGAGCTTCAGTGTTACCTGGATACTGGCACATAAAGCAGATTCCCAGTTCCCCAGCAGGACAGAGCCACATTTCACAGTAGAGCTGGAGTCTGCATTGGTATGAAGCCTCCTGCTAGCTCTACCAGTAAGAGCCATGGGTTTGAATCCCGCTTTCTTTATCTATTCAGCAGGAAGTCAGAGTGCCAAGGAACATATCACACACTTGGCACTGAGCGGGAGCTTTTCTGGGTGCTGGAACATTAAATAAAAGGCTGGGTGCACCTGACATGTAACCAGAAACGTTGATACTTCTCATGGACTTCACCAGTTGCAATGCAGTTGTGTTCTTAAGTGTGTGCCTTGGGACTTCAGATGTCTGTGCATCTTCTGAATGTTGAGTGAACTGATGTTGATGAATTGGATCAGTACAACAAAAGAAGGGAAATGGATGTTCAGCTTACACGTGTGTGAGAAAGAATGCTAGTTTTTTCTCTTTCTCTCCAAGCTTTAATTAAGTTCAAGTGATGGAGAAAAAGTGTTCACACTTTTTCTATTGGAAAGAAACATTTTCCCATTTTATAAGTGTATTTTAAATATGAATCACAATGTCATATACGATTTCACTGACCAAATGATAAACATCCTAAAATTAGCAGTGTCTCCTTTCCATCTATTCTGCTAAGTTGACAATCTGTTAGGTTTTCCTGTTTTCCCTCTTCACTGGGACAGTGAATTGCACAAACAAAATGATGTGTCTCTTGTTCTTTCTCCCCTCATCAAGTGTTGCTTATGCTGCCTTCCTAGGGCTTGTCTTCTCCCCACCTCTTCCCCTGATTTTTTTTCTTTTTTTTTAATTGTTTATTTATTTGAAAGTCATAGTTACACACAGAGAGAAGGAGAGGCAGAGAGAGAGAGAGAGGTCTTCCATCTGCTGGTTCACTCCCCAATTGGCTGCAATGGCTGGAGCTGTGCCTATCCGAAGCCAGGAGCCAGGAGCTTCTTCCAGGTCTCCCACACGGGTGCAGGGGCCCAAGGACTTGGGCCAGATCCTCTACTGCCTTCCCAGGCCATAGCAGAGAGCTGGATTGGAAGAGGAGCAGCCAGGATTCGGACCAGTGCCCACATGGGATGCGGGCACTGCAGGTGGTGGCTCTACCTCCTACACCACAGGGCTGGCCCCCTGATTTTCTATTCACCTCACTGTTGGGGGATCAGTTTTGGACATACTATATTTCTTCTTCCCTGGGTGAGGTGGTTGAGTTAGGGTTGGGAACCCTGAGCCAGGTAGAGAAATGAATCTGTTCTGTGGGATTTTGAGGCATCCTTTGGATGGATGGATCTTCAGTAAGTGGAGTTTGGGACTTTCAGTTTTGATTTTCTATCACATGAGCCTCAAAGAAAGGTAGATTGCAGTGAGCAAAAGAGTAGCACAGCTGTTTCAAAGAGACAGGGGAGAGAGAGAGGCCATATTTGGGGTTATTCTCAAGATTTCACTGCAGTTCCAAGGCTCAGCTCTGCTGTTGGACTCTGGAGCACATAATCCTTCCAATAAATCCCTTTTGTGCTTTATCAGTCTTTCATTCTTAGGAAGTAAGTATTTGAAGCCCCCTCAAATTTCTGAAAGCATATTACTTTTCCTATCATACATACATCACTATATATACGTTATATATATATATATATATATATATATATATATATAATTTCCCCTATGAGAAATAAGAGCAATGATAAGTTACTTAATTTGGTATACTTATTTTTATTAACTTATTTATGTGTACCTACTCTTTGCTAAATTTTGCTCCTAAAAAGTCAATAGACAATGGAAAATATAAAAATCATCACATTTTAAAAATTGTGATAAATATAAGGACTGTGGCAAACACAAGGTATTATGGGAAGACCCATGAGGGGAGTCAAAATCTGCCCAAAACCCTGAAGGGAAAGTCTTGCTGCCTGCTTATGTCTCAGACGGGCATCTAGTGGGCCCAGAAGATGCGGAGGAACTGTTTCAGTTTTTCATTTCTAAAACCAATTAAAATGTTAAAAAATGATCCATCAAGTTTTCCCCACAATACCATCTTCATATAAAACATGTCTGTCATTTGGCCGTCTCCACGAGGAGGCCATGCAGGTTCACTCAGCTCTGGAGCTTTCCAGAACTCACAAAGAGTTCTTCAGCCATTTACACTTCCTTGAAGAACACTTTCCTGGGTTGGTAACTCTCACTATAGTGACTAAAGGACAGACAGCGCCGTGCACCCCTGTCCGGGCCTGACGTGAGCCTCAATGCCCACTCTCTCCTTTTCCACCTTCTGCACCCCGACCTGTGGCTGCCTCTGCTTCGTGATACCCACTGTCATGTTTCACTCAACCCTGCTGAGGCCCTCAGAGCTGAGACACTTTCTTCAGACATAAAATGTTACTCACGACCCTTGCTGTCTTGGGCTTCCTTGAAGCTTGCTTTGGGATGGTTGGCTGAGCAGTCACTGAATTCACTGACCACAGGAATAGCTTCTCTACGCAGGATCAGTTCAGATTCCAATTTTCTATAAAGTTTAACCCAACTGCAAAAAAATGATGTCATATCTAATAGTAAAAAAAGTATCTTGTGGATCAAATACATCATAGGAATCTCAGAAAAGGAAACCTGTAGGTCACGTCTAGGTACATATTTTCAATTGGAAAAAGAAAAAAAAAAAAAGCAGATCTGTGTTAGGGCTGAAGAGAAACTTGCACTTGATCCTGGTTGTTTTTCTGGGGGAGTAGGTACGGCCCCTTCTCCAAAATGCCAGGAAAACCTTTCCCAGAGGCAGGAATTTGGGTGTGTTAATGTCTTTTGTCAGGAAATACATGGCCTTTCATGGTAGAAATTTCTGGAACATTCCTCTAAGGAGGATTATGGAAGGCAAGGAACAGTGGTTTAGTAAAATTAGCTCAAGCAACATGGGCTTTATTGAAAGAGCAGAAGAGAATCTCCAGAAACCTCACATGGGAAGAAGGGTTGATGGACCACCTGAGAGCAGGAACTGGGAAATGGAGATTAGCCCTTCCCCCTCCCTTTCTCTGAAGTGCTGAGTCCTCAGAATCGGCTTCTGCCTCCACTGTGGTTGGTCCTCCATTCTTCCATCATACTCCTCCTAAATGGCCGTGCCAGCTGGGAAACTGCAGACCTCGCTTCTGTAGCACTAGTGCTCCCTGGAAGCCACCCTGGTGTCTGATTCTGATCCGAGAGAGAGAGAAAGAGAGAGAGAGAATCGGGCAGCCCCAACTCATCTGGCCAAGCTGGGCCATGCAAGTCTTGGACTTCTGGTATCACATGGATTGACAGTTCTAGAACCTGGAGCTGTCCCTGTTCAATCAACTGTGGTGGGAAAAAGAGGGCTGTGGGATTGACAGTACGAAATAGCTTCTCTTAGCGGGAGTCCATGGAAAATGTCATGTTCCACATCTTCAGATTCCTCAAACTAGCAGAAAATCTTTTAGTAAGGAACCAAGACTTTCATCCCAATTTACCCAAGAGGATTTGAATTTAAATTCTACTGAGAGACCCATTTAAACCAGTTTATGTTATAAGGTGAATGACTGATAAATAGCATCCAGTCATTCCTCCATCAATTACTGAATTCTTAGTATGGTCACGCCACTAGATTTTGGGGGCTACAAATGAATACTTTTGGTGAGGGGAAGAGGAGAAAGGGAAGAAATGTCTTTAATCTGAGTTACTGCTGGAAGCAAGTGCCTGGAGAAGAAAAAGATTCAGAGAGAATCTGTCAGGGTGGTGGGGAAGACAGCCAACAGAGCTCTTTTCTCAAACTCCTTCTGGCTTGAAATCGAACATCCCAAGTTCATGCTACCAAATAGCTGTTCTGGACAAGGAAGCCAGAGAGCTCTTAATCCTACAGGAGAAAAGGAGCAGCCAAGTTGGAGTGAACACCTGCTCTCAGAAGACAGCGGGGAATGAGAGAGCACTGCAGGTGTTACCAGCACGCGGTGGTCAGGGCTGGGGGGTGGGGGTGGGGATCAGAGAGGGCAGAGAGGGTTCTGGGGCAAAGCTGTGTGGCTCAGGGGGAGTAGCTGGCACCAGCTCACTCGCTTTGGTTATAGCTTAGGTGGATGAGTGACAAAGAGCCTGAGGCCAGTCCCTGCCAGCTCAAGCTGGGGGTGGCTCCCCTACAGCAGAACCTGCAGGCCGCTATGGTGTCAAGAATCCACTTTTTATTTGCACGATTATACGATGGGGGGGGGGAATGATCCAACAGCAGGGGCACCTCTACTGCGGACAACTGGACTCCCAGGGCCCCAGGGCGGGGTTTAAGGCTCAGCACTGGGCCCTCTTGAAAGGACCCACGGAGCGACCAGAGCGTAGCTGCGCCTCTGGCTTCAGTCCTGGAAAGGCTAATGAGAAAGGCCTCTTGGAGGGGGGTCGTCATTCATGCAAGGCCATCGCTCAACAAACATCTCTCCGGTCAAGATTCCGTCCCCATGGCTCCAGGAGCTGCGAGCGGCTGGTGGGACGCTCTTTCGCTTTAGGACATGGCGCCTGCCCTCTGACAACTGCCAGTCAAGAAGGAACTTGGGACCGGAGGAGCCCACGTCGCAGAACTGGAAAGCAGACAGGGGTCGTTAGTTCGCAAGCGGCGCCCCCTCGCTCAGGGCTAGTGACTTGGCCAAGTTCGCGCCTCTGGTCACAGAGAGAAGCCCCCGCCCCTCCCCGGGCTGCCCCGGGCTGTGGAAGAGGAAGGCACCTCGCCAATCAGAGGCCGAGATGGCAGGGGGGCTGGCACGGTCCGGGGTGGGGGTGCATCCACAGGGGAGAGGGGGCCGGGTTTTCAGGGGGCGCGATTGGTGTTGTTACAGGGGTCCGGTTTCAGAGAATCCGTCCTGGCAGAGTTAACTCTCTCCCACTCTTGCCCTGGCCTTGCTTGGGGCGGATTCGCCCGGGAGTGCGAGGGCGCGCCCCTGCGGCTTCGGAGGCGCATCCTCCCGGAGCGGAAGGCAGGACTCCGGCAGCTCCTCCCGGCCGCCCCCGCGGACTCTGGCGCGCTCCAGGCCGGCGGGCTCTGGGGGACTTGCAACACTCCAGGCGCGGTCGGAACGCCCGCAGGTCCCCAGGTTGCCAGCAGCGCACCGCGCGCATCCGCTGCGGCGGATCCATCTCCGCAACTCCGGCTGGCGGCGCCGCGCTCCGCTCCGAGGGCGCTCGGCTGCGAGTCCCGCGCTGGGGAGGGGCGAGGGAAGGCGCTGCCCGCTTCGCCGGCCTGGACCGAGGAGGGGGCGAGCAGGCGCCGAGCTGGAGCAAGCGCAGGGCTGTGGGCGCCGCTCTCTGGCCACACGCTCTCCGTGCCGCGCGCTCTCTGGCGGCTGGGTGGCCGCGAACCTCACCGCCCAGCAGTGCTGCGCGCCCCACTCGCTCCGGGGTGCCTTAAACGCCAGGCAGGAGCGTCTCAGCTGGGGTCACCAGACGCCTTCTCCCTTTTTTTTCCCGGAGTCCCGCGGGCTGAGCAGTAGGCCAAGCCCAGCTGGACGCTGCTCTCCAATAAACAGCGCGCGTGTGCGGGCTCGGCGCTCTGCCGGCAGCGCCGGGAAAGTTGTGCGAAGGGGCCTGGGGCGTGCGGCCAGGCAGGGGTGGGGTGGGGGTGGGGGCGGCGGCCGAGCCGCCCTGCGCACTGCGCCCGGCGCCCTGGAACCGATCCCTCGAATTTGTACTTTGGCTGCTGGCGACCTGGATGGCCGCTGCCTACCTGCCCGCGTGCGTGTGACACCAGGCTTTGGGGGAAATTTCTGACCACGCGAAAGCGGAAATCGCTGGCGTCCTGGCCATGAACACAGCCTCGCGTTCTTCTCCGTCCCGGGAACACCTTCGGCCTCTGTGATTCAGCCCCGCCGCAAGCCGGACGCGACCAGGAGCGACACCCGCACCGCTCGGCACCCGCCACCCTCGCGGTTTCTCCGGGAGTCCGCTCTGTGTCTCCCGCTCCGTGGCTCGCCTGGGGTGGGGGGTGCCTGGCTCTGGGGGTGAGGATGCTGTGTTTTCTCCCCTGAGGTGTGAAGGTGAGCGCTTGGTGACTTTCAGGTGTCTAGGATCCAGGGCGGGGGCAGGGGCTCCAGGCAGCGCTGCTTCTTGGGCGGAGGAGGGTAGGGTAGGGGGTTCTGCATGAGCTCCTTAAAGGACAAAGGTACCAGAGCCGGCGAGAGAGCTCGAGCGGAGACTTTGACTTCAGACCGCGGCATCGGTGGGAGTGCGCGCGCCGCCGCCGCCGTTCCTGCAGCGCCGTCCATCTAGCCGCCGGCGTCTTCCCGATCTGGGATCTCCGGGAAGGAGGCGGCGCGGGCTCGCAGAGGCGCCAGCCGGCTGCGGCTGCCCGGCGGCCACCATGGGCTCCGCGCGCCGGGCGCTGTCCGTGGTGCCGGCCGTGCTGCTGGTGCTCGCGCTGCCTGGGCTGCCGGTCCGGGCGCAGAACGACACGGAGCCCATCGTGCTGGAGGGCAAGTGTCTGGTGGTGTGCGACTCGAACCCGGCCACGGACGCCAAGGGCTCTTCCTCGTCCCCTCTGGGGATATCGGTCCGCGCGGCCAACTCCAAGGTCGCCTTTTCGGCGGTGCGGAGCACCAACCACGAGCCGTCCGAGATGAGCAACAAGACGCGCATCATTTACTTCGATCAGGTCAGACCCGGAGGGACGCGGGACTCCGAGGGGGTGGGCGGCGTCCGGGCACCTCGGGTCGGGGCTGCCTGATGGGCTAAGCCGCTCTAGTCGCCGCCCCGGGGACTCATTTGGTCACCGGCTTCCCCAACAGGTCTGCGTCTGGAACTTTGTCCCCTAAACCGGGGCCCCTCTAAAGGAGGATGCTGGCTGGGGCGGTGGGCGAGAGGCTCGGCGAGCGGAGGCGGGCAGCGGGAGCTCAGGACAAGTGTAGCAGCAACAGGTCAGCAGGTGCTTCAGGGACCTGGGACCCTGGTCCCTGCACTTGGCAGTCTCCTGGCAGGAGCGCTGCCTCCCGCGGAACCGAGGCGGTTCCTTGTGGTCCCCGCGGTCGCGGGATGAACGTTTGCGCCGTGGTCCCGAGTGGAGGAGCGCCTCCGCCGGGACAGCTCCGGCTCCACTCTGTAGAGATCCGGCAGGTGGCCCAGAGGGCGACGGCCCGGGACCGGCCTCCTGGGGCTGCCGCCAGGTAGAGAGAGGGGAACCCTTCTCTGGGACTTGGAGAAAAGTTGCCGGGGAGGAGGCGAAAATGAATTGGGCAACCGCACTGCGCTCCCGTGGGGAAGCGCCGGGGAGCTGGTTCTTCCGTGCTGGGCGCCTGTCTTCAGAGAATTGCAAACTGCTGGGGAGAAACAAGACTTTGAGGCTGAGGGTAGGGGAACGGGGGAGGAACTGCCGAAAGCGACTTGGTGGTGCTCGGTGGTCTGATGTATGGGGAACCCCAGGACACCAGCGTAGCTTCAGCGAGGAGTCTGAAGGGAGGAAACGGACTCTGGAGTTTTAATTTCAAACCCAGCAGCGCCCAGCGCCTTTGAAATTCCAAAGTCACAGCTCACCACCACCGTCTGCAGAACCACAGTGTGCGGGAGCACGGGGTGGGTGGCGGTGCAGCGTGTGCCGGGAAGGCGGGAGGGGACAGTTGTGTTGCGGACTTAATTTTTCCTAAGCAATGCCCTCTCCAGTTGGCCACAGCGACTCTCTCTCTCTCTCTCTCTCTCTCTCTCTCTCTCTCTCTCTCGGCTTACTCTTGAATAGCCGCAATTTTAAAAGAATTAAGTAATCCCATTTGGGTTTTGGTGCAGTGTTTCCCATGTTGATGGAAATGAAGTCGAGCACCATCCCTGGGTTGTGTTTCAAGGCATTCATTAAAGGCTGAAGTAGCGTAGCCCTCACAGGATCCTCAGCACCAGGCGATTCTTACGGTGACCTTTCTGTCAATTAGGAAAGGAGAGGTGTTGCTTCTTTTGCTCAGGGAGCCGTGCCGCTCAGAGACAACAAGACACATTTAGTTATCAATGCTGATGTGCCTGGATGCTCCCATTACAGTGGAGCGTCACAGCTTTATGTGTAGCCAACACTAATCCTCCATTTCCATCATGGCTAATGAATTATGGGTACATGTCTGTGAATCAGAAAGTCCCCGCTGAGTGCTTCGGATTATTTTAAATGTGCTTTGGGAAAAAGAATCCTTGGGGAAGCCTCTGTTGGGGATTATGGGCAGCTGGTGACTTGTTGAAAGGCCGCCCGCCATCAGGTCAGGGGAGAGGGCTCTGCTGTGTGCAGGGAAGAAGGTGGACTCAGAATAAAACCTCACACACACATGCGTTTTAAAGCAGGTGTGAGCCTGGCACACCTACCTGGCTGTCTCCACGTTCTGACGCACTCGGAGGTGGCAGTATGATTTTATGAAACTACCCAGGAGCTTTGGAAACGTATTGCTAGTGAAAAAGAAGACAGTGTTTCAGAGACATGGTAACAGATAGCCAAGGACACATGGGGAATACATCATTATAGGGTCATTGGGTTTTTCTGGATGCCATTTACAGGCATATTTCTTGGAGAGTAAGGAAAGAAATGCTAGTTATTTTATTCTCCTCCCACACACTCTATTCTTCTTATAAGAAAGAACTTATGTGACTTTGCAAATTTAGCCCAAGAGGTCACTTATTGAAATTCATAGTTAATTTCATCACCAGGAGAACCGTGCTGAACATCTTGGAATACAAAATGTGTTGTTGTTATTTATTTATTTGAAGCGGTGCCTGATTTCAGTTTTCCTTTTGACCCTTGAATAAAGAACAGATGATTGATAGGAGGATGATGGATAGTGCTAGAGTGGACCACAAAAGGCCACCCATTTCAAGGCCCCGTCTTCATTTATGCTCTACTCCATGGCAGCCAGGAGGGCTGATTCTTTGCAAAAAATATGTGATCAAGGTGCGGATGGCACAGGAATGAAAAAAAGTGGCCATGGATCTTGGAAGAGGGTTGGCAGGGGCTCAGGGCAGGACCAGGCAGCTGTACCACTTTGTACCCCAACTGTCCCATGTCATGGCTTATGTCCCAAGGTAGAGGGGGTAACCTATGCTCTGAGTGATATGTCCAGGGATGGCTGCAGAGAGCCTGCAGGTGCTGATTGGCTGGCTGGAGCCGTCGCCTCAGGACATGGGAAGCCTTGCACACGGTGGGAATGTAAATACTTAGCGGATGCCTTTTTATCTGACTCTCAAGGGAAAGCTAATATTTATAAGCCTTTAACACGTCACCTAGGTGTGCCCAGAGCCACTGAGTCCTGCTGGGAGTTGAAGTATGAATACAAAGCAGTTACTTTATCTTCCCTATAATTTTTAAAAGACAAAGAATCTTCTAGTATAAAAGTTCACTTTCCAAGTCATTTAAGGGGAAAGAAATAGAACTAAATGTTTTATTCTCTATGGTTTCTTAGTTATTAAGTTAGAAAGAAAGTGCAAAGAGGGATAGAAAGAAGGAAGGGAGGGAGAGAGGGAAGAAAGATACACTTTGCTTACAGAAGAGAACATTGTAATAATTTATGGCAATTTATTATTTTTATTTGTAGATCCTAGTTAATGTGGGTAATTTTTTCACACTGGAGTCTGTCTTTGTAGCACCAAGGAAAGGAATCTACAGTTTCAGCTTTCACGTGATTAAAGTCTACCAGAGTCAGACCATTCAGGTATGTATCCTACCCCTTGAACAAGCGTGTTTATCTTTGGTGGTCGCATATTTAAGAATGTATCCAAAGATGTGTTTTCATTGTGAAAGTAAACAGCCATCTTTGTGGTTTATTTTGAAAACATTTAACTTCCAATTCTCTTCTTTATATCATCATTAAGGCATGTAACAAAAAAGCATGTAGAAAAATAAACTACTGAAGTTATTACCTTAATAACTACCTACATTTAGAAACTGTAACTTGGTAGATATTTAGGCACAAAAACCTCATTTAATCCATGTGCAAAAATCATTTGAATTTGTAAGATTTAATCCATGTGCAAAAATCATTTGAATTTGTAAGATTAAAAACCCACAAGACCAGCAGAGCTTTCCTAGTGCATACTAACTAAGTAAAACAAATTTGTTATTTAAAAAAATCATGAGACACAGTTGAGCAGTAAGAATAAGTCTATGATAGATATTTAGCTTAGTTGCTAGGATGCCTGCATCCCGTGTTGGAGTTCCTGGGTTCAAGTCCATGGTCCAGCTACTGACTTCAGCTGTTTCCTAATATGCACCCTGGGGTGCAGTGGGTCATTGCCACTCACATGGGAGACCTGGGTTGAGTTCTCTACTCCTGGCTTTGTGCTCAGCCTAGACCTGACCATGCAGGAACTTGGAGAGTAAACCACCAGATAAGAGTTCTATATCTCTGTTTCTCAGATAAACAAAAAAATAAAAATAAAAAAAAATAGATATATGAAGGAACAACTATTTGATAGCTTTGCATATATATATTTTTAAAAAGTTATACTTTGTTTGTGGAGCAGAGAAAATAGAGACCTCTGTTTGCTGTTCGCTCCCCACTTTCCCAGGAGCTGAGAAGTCAGTTGAGGTCTCCCATGTGGTGGCAGGGCCACTACTCGAGCATCTCCTGCTGTGTCCTAGGGTACACAGTAACAGGAAGCTAGAATTGGGAGCGGACCCAGGGCTTGAACCCAGGCACTATGATAAGGGCAGTGAGCATCCTGAGTGGAGTCTACACTGCTCCCCAGATGCCCTCCCCTCAAAATACTTTTTTGTAAACAGGATGTGCTGTGGTTATGCTTTAGTTTTTCTTGGTACCCTGATGCTAGAGACGTCTTACCAACTACAATCTCAGCTTAAAATATATTTGATGTTGCGCTCCCTAAGATAGTGAGTTTGCTCTTACCCTACAGGGAGCAGTGGAGCTAGTCCCTGTACACTCAGATGTGCTAACCCGTGCCTGGCTGTGGCATTCCAAAGTAGCTTCTTCTCACCTGTTCCATATTTGCATTGTGTCTGATGTCCACCCTACACACTCCTCCACCACCTCCCCATATCCTAGTGAAAGTACAGATTGGCCAATTTCAGATTTAACTTATTCACTACTATTTTAACTTGAGAAGAGTGAATGGTTAGTGACTAGATTTACTTATATGGAAAATTGTCCACGTCCCCCCTATATTTTGAGATGTCTATAGTATTTGACACAGTGTCATCAAAATTATGGTATGGAAAAAAAGTTAAAATTTTGAGTTGATTTTTTTTGCTAATTATCCATCATTAAAATCATCAATTGCCATGGTGATTATACTTTTAAATATACATTTCTTCTCAGGGAAAACAGAAAAGTAAATCAAAGCATGCCCATATTCCATTATCTCAAATGATTTTCAGCACTGTGCTTCTTGTAAGTAGAAGGACGTTGGTAGAACTGATTGTATCCGGGTGTATGAGGCCAGTGGCCACTGGGTTTGTTTTCACTAATGGGCTGGGAGGCCACAAGCCTGCTTCATTACTGAAATATTGCTGTTGAATGAAGATGTGAACAAAGTACTGAGCTTAATCTGTGTGCCGAGAGGAAGCCAGTTTTCACATGGCTATGATGCCGTTCATGGATAATATTCCTTTGATGGAATTTAAGGAAATTCCAATGAGAGAAATTTGAAACAACATTATTTCAATATACATGCAAAGTCTGATCCCTCGCGGTTGATTTATTCGGAAGGAAAGGGATGCCCGTTCTAAATGTGCAGGCATTTCACAAGCGCTGTCATCTTACACACTCATTATTATCCCCAGTGAATGTTTTCGCTTACAAAGGAGCTTCTTGGTGATGTCTTTCTTCTCCTAGGTTAACCTAATGTTAAACGGAAAGCCGGTAATATCTGCCTTTGCTGGGGACAAGGACGTTACTCGTGAAGCTGCCACCAATGGGGTCCTCCTGTACCTAGACAAAGAGGATAAGGTCTACCTGAAACTGGAGAAAGGTAATCTGGTTGGAGGCTGGCAGTATTCCACGTTCTCTGGCTTTCTGGTGTTCCCCCTCTAGAATGCGGCCTCTCCATGGTGTTTGTCCTGGTGAGGGGCAGCCCACCCCTGAGTTACTGGAAGATCATTGCTTCATCCTTGGATTGACGTCCTTTTTTGGTTTCTCGTGGGTGAACATGGATTCTCTATACGGATTCTAGACCTGTCCGAACCAACACAAAGTTCCACAGATTATTTTTGTGTGTGTGTGCTTTTCAGTATACTTGGATCGGGACTCAAAGCAGATAAAACCTATCTATGCTTCCATGTAACAGTCAAAAGCTGCCTGCCGACTTTACTCTGAATTTAATTTCCTGGAATTCATGAATTTGTTGCTGATGTGGAATTTTTGTTTATTTAGTTATTTTTAAAAGACTGGCAAGGAAGCATTTGGAAACTTTCAAGTTTTGACTTCAACCGGTGATTAGTGTGATAACTGCCAAAGAACTGTATGCTGTGTTGATGTATTGATTACCCCTGTTTTTCTTCCTTTGAGGTTACTTTGTTCTGTTCTCCGGAGGGAACTGGCAGTTTCTTGGTGACTGGTGTTGTGTTTTCTCAATGGCCTCCCTGACATGGTTCCTTGAGATCACCAACATGGCTTCCCTTAAAAAAAAAAAAAAAAAAGCTTCTTAGTTGTATTTTAATTATAAATGTGAAAGAGTCATATTTTCCAAATTGTATTTTCTAATAGGAAGAATAGATCATAAATCTGACAAGGAGAAAGTTGCTTACCCGAATTCTAAGCGCTCAATCCCCAAACCTCGGCAAAACGGCTCTCCTCTATGGGAAATCTTATACTTTATTGCTCAACTTTAATTAACATGATTGATAATAACCACTTTATTAAAAACCTAAGGGATTTTTTTCCTTAGACATGACCACTTTATTAACTGGAGATGGGATACCCTTGTTTTTAATTATATCTATTTTTCAAACCTTCTGTTGTGTTTGAAGCATCATCTGGTTTTGCCTTAACTCCTTAAATTGTATATATTTATCTGTTTAGCTAATATTCAGTACAAATATCCCATATCTAAGTTTAGTGCAATATTTTATTTTGTCTTTTGTATTGGTCACAAGAGTTCATAAAATTACTTATGTCTGTTACAGAATAAAGGTTAACATATGTTAGTTGAATTGTTTTGTCCTTTGGGTTTTGGAAATATAAACTGTACACGACTCAGTTCCTCTTCCTTCCTCTTTTTCCCTCACCCTTCCTTCTTTCTTCTCACTTCTTATCTTAATCTGGAGTTCAAGAAAAGCTTTCCGAATTTCCTGGTAATGTCCTCAGATTAGTTAGTATAGAAGATCTTCATTGTGTTTAATCTGTCCAAATCCAAGAGTTTTAAACTTGCCAAAAAAGAATCAGTTTAGTAAGAGAAAACCTTTCTTTCTTTTTAAAAATGTTTATTTATTTCATTTATTTGGAAGGCAGAGTTGATAGGGGGAGGGGAAGACAGAGAGACAGAGATCTTCCATCTGCTAGTTCACTCCCCAAATGGCTGCAATTGTCAGGGCTGTGCCAGGCAGAAGCCAGAAGCCAGGAGCTTCAATTGGGTCTCCCATGTGTGTGCAGGGGCCCAAGGACTTGGGCCATCTTCTGCTGCCTTTCCAGGTGCATTAGCAGGGAGCTGGATCAGAAGTGGAGCAGCCGGGACTCAAACTGGTGCCCATATGGGATGCCAGTATTGCAGGTGGTGGCTTAACCCATTATGCCACAATGCCAGCACTAAACCCTTCTTTCAAAAGGAGTTAGGAAATTCAAAAAGATCCCTCCAGATCTCATGAGGGTGCACAGTCATACATACATACGAGTGGTTGTGAGTAAGGAGACCAGTATTTTCAAACTATAGACTTTGGGGAAAAGTCCTGCCCTTTTCTCCACACTGAAGACAAATAGAAGATCTCAGTTTCTTTTTAGGAGGAACTGTTTCTACACACATCTTGTTTACAGATTTGGCTCCATTTCAAGCTCTGTTCAGCTGAAACAACATTTGGAGGGACCCTTTTGTAGTCATTTGCAGTGAGGTGGGTGTTCCAAGTAGATACTTGAAGGCAGCACTCCCAGTTCAGGTGTTAGTAATCACCATGAAAAGTACTCCTTCAGCACCAGGGAGAGTTACCTGGAGATGTTGGCGATGGATCCTCAATGCAAACTGCTCCCTGTCAGCTAGGGTATGTTGTGATTTTTCAGTGTAAAAAAGATGGCATTGCACAGGGAAACTGTCAAGGCACCTTCATCTAAGTACGTGTAGGGTCCTCTGCAAATGTGCATGCTCTAGCATGGGCTTCCCCTTGGTTCTTTGTGTTCGGACTAGGTGTCTACACGTTGCAGTCGAGTGGATTCTACTTGGATGAATATACTGCTAAACTCTTGTTTTCACAGAATGGCCCAAGAGTACTGGACCTGCCAGTGGGCACCTATGATGGGATCCAGAAAGACGATTAACAAATGGATCCATGAAAAATGTCTTTTATAAACATGCTGTGGCCATCCTTTGGGGCTTGCCCTTATTTTTCTTGGTTCTTCAAAACATCAAAGAACATTGGCAAAGCGCTTGGATTTAATTCCTAAGCTCTAGTTTTGGAATGCAAAAGTCTATTTAAAATTGTCTCAAAGGCACTGAGATTGTGGTTATCAAAAATGGGAGGGATCTGCAACCCTGTATTCAGGTGGAGACGAGGTTAGAATGAGAGCCTTCGGTACTCCTGAACTAGGTTGAGGGAATTCAGAGCTACCCCAAACACAGTGGCCAGAAAGGTAAGACTGGAGTGAGAGAACAAGCCAGAGGATAGAAGATTCGGCCAGAGAGCATGGATTTTCAGCAGCTGCAGGGCGCAATCCCACAATGTTCATTTGCTAACTCTGTGACCTTGGGCAGGTTTTGTCACCTCTCTGGGTTTTCACTATGTTGTTTATGAACAATAGTCAACTGTAGGGACTCAGAAGACGTGAACTGCCTGGAACACAGAAGGAGCTCAACCAAGGGCACTGTGGTGACTGCAATTTCCAGTCCTATCGTGGGCAAAGCAGCAAGTAGGACTGTGGGAGGATGTTAGGATTGGCAGGAGGAAGCGAAGAAAATTGAGTCTGAGTGGGTTAGGTTGATGAGCAGGATGCAGTATTGTCAGAAGTATTTCTAGAAATGGAGCCAGATGCTCTCCTCGTATTCGATGACTTGAAAATAGTTTTCAGAAATTGCCAGGTTCACAAAAATGCAAATTGAACAGGGTATTTGCATCAGCCCTGTCTACATTCATCAACGCCAACACCTCTTCCTAGCATGGCCCCTATCTCTTTTGACTGTTCCTTGATCTATTGATCACCAAATGCAAGCAATTGTCTGTAGCAAGCAGTGTCTTTGAGGCAAGTCCACGAAAACCAAACAGAAGGGAACAAAGAGCTTGCACACGGGATCTCCCTGATACTGACTGCTCGTCAGGGGCTCCCCACGAGCCCAGATCCAGGCAGGCCTTGTTTAATTACATTTATGTTTTTATTTATTCATATTTTGGTTGTTTCCCCCTTTCTGAGTTTTGACAACCGGGATAGCTTCATGTTTTCAGTTGCCTTCACTTTTTTTTTTAAAGCAAGTTACTGCTTTCAATCTTGAAATACATATTTTTAATTAACGTAGATTAAATTATGCTTATTGTGTGTCAGATGCTTTGCAAGTACTGAGTTTATAGAAGCAGTGACATCTTTCTCGTGTCTCCCTGACCATCAGATGGGACTGGGGTCTTCTTCCCAAGGGGCAGGGGAGGTCCAGAAGCGTGGTCCTGCTTTACCTTCCAATGGAGGCTGCTGGACTTGTGTTAATCCACCTGTGCCACCCAAACCCTGTCCCTGAACGGGAACAGTCCAGTGGGTGCAGCAAGGTCCTCAAATTGATGGACCGAATGACCATAGGAAGTGACGAAAACAGAGAGGTGAAGGCTTATGACAACCGTTCACGTTTAGAGCTGTGGAGTGGACAAAGCCGAACCCCAGACGTCAATCATTTCCCTTGGTAGAGAGGGGTTGAGATTTAAGAAGTTGGCTTCTAAACAGGTTCGTTACTGCCCCTCCTTTGATGTCAGCCTGGCTTTAATGTGGATTTCAAATATCTGAGTCAAAAAATGATTTTTTTTTTTTGGCTGCCTCTGACCTTTCTGGCTGAAAATGACTTTCTGAATTTGACCCTGAATTCTCTTGTCAGCGTCACCAACGATGTGCTTAGGAACCATCTGCAGGTCTCAGGCCGGACCCGGCTCCCGGGTGATGTCGATGCTGCTGACCTGGGGTCCCCCGCGTGCCACAGTGAGGACTTGCAGCACCCTTCCTCAAAGCCTTGTTGCTCTCGGTGTGGTCTGCGGAGGGCTTGTTAGAAACCCACATGGAGTCTGGACTCACCCCATACCTGTGGGTTCAGAATCCCTGCTCCTCACACCCTCATGATTCTTACGCACCATAAAGTATATGAAGCTCCATGTTTAGGTAAAACCCAAAACGCACCTGCATCAGAATCACCTGCCCTGGGCTTCGGGCAGCTGCGCTGTAACATAGCCCCTGGCGGTCCCCAAACCCACACAGGTGCAGGGCATTTTCCTTGGCTGACCCCAGGAACACCTGTGCTCCTGTTTGCTTCCCTCAGACTCAGCGAGGGGGCAGTTAGCTCCAGGCTTCAATGGTGGGTGGGGGGTGAGCACGACACTGCCGTTCTGTGAGGGACAGGCTCAAGGGCGTCTGGCCAGTGTTCGAAGAGGCAGGACTGCAGGAAGACACGGCCAGAGAAAAGGTGTGGGAGACCTGCGCGTGACAATGCAGGTAAGTCACCCATGGAAAAGTGGCTGTGCCGTGAAAAAAGAAAACCCTTAGGGAGGTTCCTACTTATTCCGGACCGGAGACGCGGTTCCATCTTGCTTTTCTCTGTATCAGAGGCGCTCCTCCTCCAGGGGCTCCGTGCCTCCATCTAAGTGCGTTTGGCATTTGACTTCAGATGACACTGCTCAGCTGTGCGTGTGTGTGTGCACACATGCGTGTGTATGACGTGTTCGGAAGGGTTAATGGTGCCATGAGCAGTGTCCAGGTGGCCAGTTTGTATGTTTAGAATTCGTGCAAAGGCAGAAGTTTTCCTTAATTTTATTGACGTCTAACTCGTGATATTTCTGGTGAAAAAAGACATTGTCAGAGGTACAGAGCTAAGGAGTCTGTATTTCCTATGCGGTTACCTTGAAAGCTTAAATTCTGACCTTTCACCTTTCCAAGAACTGGGAGTTTTGCGGAGCTTCTGGAGGTCACTGGCCTGGTGGTCCCCTGGGAGTCGGGGAACTCCCACAGGTTGTCAGGCCCTCTGTCTCTCTCTCTGCTAGTCACCTGTTTTTGTCATGTTGGAGCTTTGATGTTGAAATGTAATCAATAAGAGGAGGAAAATGTGGGAAGTCAATGCATGGTGAGTGACTGTTCAGTAGGGTTTTCTCACGATTTTCTTCCATGGCCTTCCAGGGAGCAGGGCAATGGAAAAGCAAGATGAGTCTTGGGATGCGCTACGGGTGGGAGTGTGGTGGGGCTGTGGCCCCAGTGGGGCCCAGATGCTGGTGCAGTGACACCACGGTTACCCTGGTCACTTCGTCGCCACATGGGAGAGAGGGCGGTTACCAGTGGCCAAGCACTATAAGGGACTCTGGATTTTAAGGAACACTGGCTACTCAGGCCAGAAAACAGCTGCAGCTGTGAGTTAGATGACACCTTGACCATACACGGCCCTGCTCACGGTGCTGCCTGCGATTCACCCCGTGTGACCCACAGCTGTGGCCACTCTGAACGGCTCGGCTCTCAGGATGGAGCTGGGGGGCGTTGATTACTTCGAGTTTACATAAATGGGTGCACCTTTTCTGTGTGAGTTGTGTGGGGCTATTTTCTCCTAAGTTCCTTTCCCTTAGCTGTTTAAGAATAAACAGTCACAGCGTTTCTTTCCAAACAACTTAGCTTTTACTTTTAAGTGTCAGCATTTTTAATACCACCATGAAAAATTTGTGTGGTTTTTTCCCCCCAATGTAAAAAAAAAAGCGCAGAAAATAACATAAGCATTAAACCAAAATATGGTAGAAGGATAAGACAAATTCAGCAAAACCAACACAGGAAACCAGAGGAGTGATGCAGCATCCCTGAGAGCTGCTTGCTCACGGCTTGGGGCTGGGCTTGCAGCCTTCATCATCTCCGGCCCATTGTGCGACGCTTCTCAAAGGAGAAGCGTTAAGATGGGTTCCTCCTCTCGAGTGTTAAGGTCAGTTCTCTGCAGGTGAAGGGATGCTCTTCCACAAAGACCTCACCCCCATTAGGGTGACTCCCTGCACCACGGGCAGCGTCAGGCAGTGTGCTAGCTTCTGCTCTTGCGATTTTCAGCCAGCCTGATGCGAAGGTAAAATGCTGCTGAAATGGCCTGGTAACTCCTCTCCAGGGAGAGCAGCACCCCCGTCTCAGCCATTCAAGGCGGCTGTTTCTGAGCCTGGCAGGGAGCCACACGGAGGGATCCTCGGGCTGGGAGGCCTCTGGGAACTTTGAGATTGAGGGGCAACATTAGAAGCACCTGGGGCTGAGCTCAGGGGAGACCGGAATTACCTCCTCCTCCTCATGAGAAGATAAAGCAGTATTTTAGAAGAAACCGTAAAGAGGCATGTGGAGTCCCTGAGAGCCATTAAAAGTCCAATTTTGCAAGGTTTCCTTTTCTTTGACAGCACAGGTTGTTAAAAGAAGAAAAAAACATCGAATCCTCTCTCACAGTGTCCGTGGGCTTGAGTTCAGCCAAGTACCACAAGGTCACTGGTGACTGAGTTCAAGGCCAAGGCTGTGTGGGTGGAAGTGAAGCAAGAACCCTCTCTTGGAGCTCGAGTGATTCCGTTTTTTTCCAAAGAAATAGGCACGCACTTATTGTGTACCTACTGTGTGCCCCATTTTCTGTGAACCTTGAGTTTATGCACTCGTGTTCCAACAAGTTCCAAATCTTGCAAACGCCCCTCTTCTTTGAGGGCAGAAGCTCTGCTCTCCAGGAGGCAGAGCGCTGTGTATCGACTCAGGTCTGGTGTTTGGAACCAAACACCTGTCATGGGTGGCCTGCGCCTCACCCAGCTTCCAGGAAAGCACCTTGGTTAGAGTGAAGGGGGAGCCATGTTTTCCTGATCCTCTGCACGATGTCTGGTTCCCAAGTGTTGTTGCTTGCGGGGAGCTGGGGCTTCACGTCTGTGTAACTGAGTGGAGGACTTGGTCCCAGCCAGGCTCACCTAAACCAGTTTGGAGCTCTGGCCCATTCCTGTCCACAGGAGGTCCCCACTGACATGTAGGTGGTGGCTGAAGAGAACAGCTTCTCCCTGTGAACTGGCCCACTCCTTGGGAGTCAACAAACACCACTGCTTGCAAAGCTGAGCAGGTGAAGTACGAACCCACACACTTCCACTCGCACAGGAAGCGATCAGTTCTGCCTGTTACGCAGCGAGGCTGCTCCGTGCACTGGGCCGCTTCTGCCCACCTTGGGTTTCCGGATGGAGGCTCTGCCATGGTGTGATGTAGCCAAGGAGGCCACTGCCAGGGGCTGAAGGCATGTGTCCACCGACCTTGTGCTCTGTGCCTCCACAACCATGAGCAAAACAAACCTAAGTACCCAGCCTCGGTTATTTCGCCACGGTGACAGAAAACAGACCAGACTTCGTTCTAGAAGGCGGAGCCTGTGGTGCAGGTAAACCCGAGGAGCTTCCTGGTCCTGTTCGTCCACAGGTGTTTGCTTTTCTGCTGCTGGATGAAGGCGTTGGGGGGACCAGTGCTGCGCATGGCCGTGAGGAGCTGTGCCGCCCTGAGAGCTCCTCAGGAGATCTGCAGGCTCTGTGGAGGAGTGCAAGTCCCCCCGTCCACTCCTAAGTGACCTTGGACAAGGAAACTGCCAGATGGCACTGGCTGCCCTGCCCGACACAGTCACACCGCCGCCCTTCAGTTGACTTCTCCCTGTGCGTAGAACCCCTCGGGAAGTCTGCTGAAGATGTTGCCTTGTCTTCTGTGCTCAGAATTTCTGGTTCTAGAAGCTCAAGGTGAGGTCCCCAAATCAACAGTTCTTCCCCCAGAGCCCCAGGGGAGTCTCGTATGAGTTGTATTCAGCTATTTTTTGAGAATTATTACTTACATAAAAATGCAGGCCGGGACCTTGCAAATCGTCAAGTGCCAGCCACTCCGATGGGAAGAAGATTGTTCCTAATTTTATAATTAAGAGCCACGGTCTTTTCCTGCCGATTGTCTTGTTAATGCAGCAACTACAGTGGAGCCAAGTGGGTGAGTCTCTAAGTAGGAGTCTGCTCTTTAATGGTTCTAAGCCTCAAAAGTCACATCGGTTTGGATACTTCGCAGGGTGGTTTATTCCCCACTCCCTCAGCGTTCTGAGTTACCAAATTCATGCCTGTGTGTTTGCATTAGAAAATTCCAAATGGTGCTGCCATGTGTGGACAAGGACAGACAGATCACCACGAGGGCCCTGGGCTTAGGTTCCCGCAGGGTTGGTGGGGGGGTGTCCTGTCTCTGTTTCTTCAGGTGACTCTAGGAGACCCAAGAGATGTTTTAGAGTGACTTTTCAAATATCGCCATCATCGAGGCCCAAACAAGAACTTGACTGTAACTCATCTTTTCATTTAAAATTTACTGGGAAAAATCCTGCCCCAAATCCCAGACAGGAATCATTCAATTGGCATGGTGTTGCCAACAAAAGCCTCTGGGTGCTGGCGGAGCCACTGATGGAGAAAGGACCCTCTCGCTGCGGGGTGGCAGCTCTGCCCGAGGTCTTTCTCGTCAGCCTGCCTCTCTCCAGCGATGGGACGAGAGGCAAGGCTGGTTAACAGTTCTGGTCCTCAGCCCTGGGGAATACACTGGCTGGAGGCCCTGAGAGTGTGCCCGACCTCCCAGCCTTCCTACACACTGGTGGCTCCTGCCAAATAGGCACAAGCCGTAAACTACTCTGTGGATGGCCAAGAAAGTCTTCCCCGGGCTGCCAGCAATTAATGTTGGCAACGCACAGTGGCCTGCTGCTTGGGGTGTTACGGGTCCTGCGGCTCCTTCTTGGGGGATTCTCAAGACACTTCTTGTGCAACAAGCGCAGCTGAAAAACCTGATACCCAAGGTTGTGCAGTCACATTCTGTCCCATGGGTCACCTGTCCCAGTCTTGTGTGTAACTGTGTGCTCAGTAAGGCTGTTGTGGAGAGTCAAGACACTGGGAGAACCGGAGAAGCATTGGAAACAAGCCCAGAGGGTCTTTGTCCACACTCTCGTCATGGCAGGAAGAGCTGTGCATGCTGGTGAATTTCAGAGGATTTCAGAGGGGCAGCCAGCATTGCACACTTAGTCTTACCATCACATTTGTTCACCGTAAAGCATTAGGCTGTATATGTGTGTGTGCATGTGTGTGCTTGTATGTGTGTGTGCGCATGTGTGTGCTTTTTAAAAAATTGTAGCTGAAATCATTAATATTCAGCTCAGTAACTTGTTATATCATGAATATGCTTTCATCTTTTTTTGTATAACTGCTTTTTCGTTAGAACAATAAACCATACAATTTGCATTCATGGTGTTTTTGTTTCTTAGACCATTTGAGTGTGTACCCTGTACCCCCAGATAATTTTGTATGCATTTCTTACAATGAGAAATATCTTCCTACAGGACTTTCATGCACCCCTCAATATCAGGGAATTTGTTTCTGAGAAAGAATTCAGGCAAGTTACACCAGCTGTCCCAGCAATGTCCTTCAGAGTGGAAGGTTCCAGGTCAAAGCCACGTGCTGTGTTCTGTGGTCCCCTCAGTCTGTTCGCCTCAGTGCATTTCCACAGTCTCTGGCCTGTGACCTTGACATCTCTGAGGACCAGAGGCCAAGGTCTTGGACCATGTCCCCTACTTGGGATTTGTCTAGCATCGCCCCGGGTTACCCATCTTTGCCAGGGGCGTAACAGCAGAGCTGCTGCCTTGCACCCTGGCAGGCAGCACACAGTTGAGATTTGGTCCCATTGCTGATAATGCCTCCTCTGATCATCAGGCTACGGTGGGGCCTGCCAGGCCTGCTGGCCGTAGTTACTCTTGCCCTTAGGGGGAAAGAGGCGTTCTGTGGGCGGAGCTTCGTGACCACATCCGTCTTCCACTCAGCACCAAACCCTGTCTCCCTGCGTCTTTATGCTTGCATGGACTTTTGGTTTCTGCGTTTGTTTATTGCGTTGTAATCCATTACCATCTTCACTTACTTAAATACTCAGATTGTCCCCAGTTTGGTCAAAAGAGCCCTTTTAGTTTGGTTTCATGTTATTTTTTAAAAGGATTTATCTATTTATTTGAGAGAGAGGGAGAGAATAAAAGATCTTCCATCTGCTGGTTAATTCCCCAAATGGCTGAAACAGACTGGACTGGGCTAGGCCAAAGCCGGGAGCCAGGAACTCCATCCAGGTCTCCTATGTGGGTAGCAGAGGCCCAGGTGCATGGGCCATCTTCTGCTGTCTTCCCAGGTGCATTAGCAGGGAGCTGCATTGGAAGCAGGGAAGCCAGAACTAGAACCAGACTCTCGTACTGGATGCTGGCATTGAAAGCAGAGTCTTAACCCCCTGTGCCACGATGTTGGCCCTTGGTTGCGTTTTAAAACACGTTTTCATCATTCTTCTTAACTCTTGTTTGCTTGAACAAATATGATGGTGCAGGCTCGGCTTCAGTTTCTTCTTCAGCACGGGAATCAGCCATGTTGGCAAGGCTCCACGTCCTTTGATTGGATGTTGGTGCATACGAGGGAGGACCTGGGAGCTACATGTGCTCACTGTGGTGGTGCTGGTGCTGCTAAGCACTTCCAGTGGCAGGTGAGGAATGTGAACGTGCACACCACACCTGTCTGCTCGGCCATCCATCTTCCTGCCTGGAAAACCTGTGAATTTATCTGTTTCCTCCAATTCCAGTTCAACACATTTCGTTTTCTCGCTTCCCCTACTTGTACCTCACTTCTCTGAAAATGAAAAATCGGGTTTTCGTGGTGCTCAGTTTACCTGTTGATCAATTCTTTTACTTAACCGATCTCTTCTTTGTAGTCCCACCTCTTCTCCCACATGGACTTCTTCCTTATTTTACTTTGGATCCAACATCTCTCCGCACTAGTGTGGAAATCTTCCTCATTCCACTCGGGGTCCACACCTGCTGTGGAGCTTCTTCTCCCAGGTGAGCTGTCTCCCCACCCTTGGGCTACAGCATCTCAAGGTGGGCTTCCTGTCCACGTGGCTGCCTTCCTCACCTTGCTGTGGTGCCAACAGTGCCACAGCCCATCACAGAAAGACACGCACACATACACACATGCACTCAAACACACAACCCCACATGCCGAATTGCATGTATGTTTCATTTACTGGTTTGCCTATGTAATTAGATGGCTCAGTGACATGCCAGTGTCTTCTGGTGCCCGGGAACGACTTACGGAAACATCCTCATCAGTCTGAGAGTGGACAAACATAGCACCCCCCAGCGACCACTGACCTGTAGTGCAAGAGATGAACACCCAAGGTGGGCAGGCAGCGTTGATATTGTATTCTGTTTCTGCTGCTTGCCCTAACCTATCTTGATCAAACACTAACTAAATAAAGCGGGACAAATATGACGTCTTTTCCCGAGGAAGACTTCACTTTTGCCTGCAAAAAATGTTTGGGGATGAGGAGAGCGGAACGTGGTCTGTGACCTTTGTGGGAGAGAGGCTCAGAGGAGCAAGTGTGAACTGGCCCATAGTTGTCTCCAGGCATGAAAATCATTTCAACGAGGCAATGCCATAAACCATACAAAATATACACCGAAGGCCTATCCAGAGCAGACAGGTGAGGTAATAGATGACCTGCCACGCCTCTCGTCCCCTCCTCTCCTTCCTGTGATTATCACAAGGATGAAACACGGCCCATTCATTAAAATCCCATGGCTCCTTGCTGGGTCTAAGAGGTGGTGATAAAGGCCTAAGTCACCATTTACATCACTTCATCCAGAGGCCACGTGGTCATACCTCGTACCCCTGGCTTGTGAGCCCACCCCCATGTAGTGTCTAGTGGGAGAACAAGAGGCTGCCCCTGGACTCCTGTGATAGTTACCTGGGCAGTGCTGGTCGTTTGTCTTTGCAGTTCATGCCTTTCCTGCAAAATGAAATTTTCCTATATTAATAAATGAGGGGAAACCAGATATCGCCTTCCTTTTCTGTCGCTTTCTCGTCCCACGTGTTGGGACGTTCACTCAGTGCCCAGGACGAAGCCTGCATCCTTCACTTGTGCTCAGGTGTGTACCAGCAGGTACGGCTCGCTGCCAGAGAACGATAGCTCCCTGCTGACCAGTCCTGCGTTCTTGTGAAAGTCTGGACTCTGGCCCAGCTGGTCTGAGGCAGGGTGGAGATTCGCATTACTAACAGGGCTGATCCTTGGACTTCATGATGGTGTGTGCTCTGATAAAGAGCATCGTCTTGAGAGGACAATAGCAAGACAAGAGCAAGGCCAGAAAATCAGAGCTGCTGACTGACTCCCCACATAGCCACGGTGCCCGGGGCTGGCACCAGGAACTCGATCCAGATCTCCCACTGGTGGCAAGAATGCAATTTCTTCAGCCACACCCCTGCCTCCAAGGTTCTGTGACCCATCAGGGTGCCTGGCAGTGGACAGACACCCAGGCCTTCTCTGCTCCCAGTCCACCTGGCTCAGCTACAAATGCCATTGCCCTGGGAAGGGTGTGGCCCTGGCAGTCAGTAGCAGACCTGGAAGGAGCTGGCAGCTGAAGTTGGGTGCGATGTATGCCCTGAAGCTGACACGCAAGCCTTCGCCTGGGTAGTGTCCTTCTGTACCCACCACTGTATTATTTAAGAAGTCCAGGTAGATCTCCTCTTCAGAGCTTAGATATATCTACAGATGGGCTCTGATGGCTGCTTTGGAGCTGATTGATATGGCGATTGATAAATGAATTCTTAAGGAGGGATCATTCCATAAGCCATGGCCCCTCAAATCCTTAATTGTGCAGGCTTCCTGGGGATGAAACCTCCACATATCTGTAAGAAGTAGAGCGATCCAGGCAGACCACATAGAGGTCAAGGTGTCCTCCTCTTGGGGTGAATATGGCAAGAGAGGCAGTGGTGATCCATAGCAACTGTAGACTCTTGGTTAGGCAAGACCAGGTGCTTAAACAAGACCTAGAAAAATAAGGGGCACACGTAAAGCCTTCACAGAAAGGTAACCCAGAGATCATTGATGTTGCTGGTTTGAGGCTTCTCAGAAATTCAGTAAACACAGACTTAGTGGTAGCTGCCAGTCCTTCATTTTGTTTGAGATGAGAAGGGAAAAGGTATTTCTTTTGGATTTTGCACATTGATAGCACCAGCATAGAGCGGGAGCCAAGCGCCCCAATGAAGCTACTGAGGAGCCAGGCGTGAACCCTTCCAAAAGATCGCACTTTCTAGATGCATTAGTGACCCTTGGCCTTCGACAAATGATTCGAAAATGTAGTGGTTTTCAATCACGCAGTTTTCTCAATTTGGCGGTTTCTTTGAATCAACGATAGTTTAGCTAGGAACCTGGCTCTAGGTCTCTCCTGAGGCTGCAGCCAGGATGGCAGCCAAGGCCATGGTCTCAGTCTACAGGCTGCACGGGGGAAGATCCCTCTCGTAAGCTCACTCAGGTGGATGCTCCTGAGCTGAGAGCCCGCGTTCTCCACTGCAAGTTGATTGGGTTCTTTGCCACATGAGCCTCTGGCGCGGGAGATTCCTCCATGAATGTGCACTGGCTGAACAGGCATTGAGTATCCCGATTTCAGAAATGACGTCCCACGCTTGTCACCACATTCTAGCCATGAGGAACAAGTTGCTATATCCAGTCCCCACCCCAAGGGTGGATTCACACAAGGGGCCATCTGCAGATGTGGGTCACTGGGAGCTATCAATCACTAAAAATCACTTGTTAATAAGGAAAATGAGGCCGGCGCCATGGCTCAACAGGCTAATCCTCTGCCTTGCGGCACCGGCATACCAGGTTCTAGTCCTGGTCGGGGCGCCGGATTCTGTCCCGGTTACCCCTCTTCCAGGCCAGCTCTCTGCTGTGGCCAGGGAGTGCAGTGGAGGATGGCCCAAGTGCTTGGGCCCTGCACCCCATGGGAGACCAGGATAAGCACCTGGCTCCTGGCTTCAGATCAGCGCGGTGCGCCGGCCGCAGCGGCCATTGGAGGGTGAACCTCTCTCTCTCACTGTCCACTCTGCCTGTCAAAAAAAAAAAATAAGGAAAATGAGTTAAAAATAAAAGTAGACATTTTAGGAAGCTGTACAACCAAGGTAACCCGTCAAAAGAATTCTGGTGAAGCCAAGCTCATGCTAACTGGCATCATGAAGCTGGGGTTAACTAGTTCTGAGTCAACAAAGATAATCAAAGGCGTCCTTATCCTTTGGCGCAGTGGAGTTTGCGTATTAAAACTTACAGGTCACCAGTGGGTAAAACTTCATTTATGAGAACCTCACTCTGGATGTTTGGAAGAAATATTCTGATAAGCAAATACTGTGAGGATTTAGACACTTGGGGTAGTCAAAGGTCCATAAATGCCTCTGGGCTCTGCACCTGCAGGATCTTTTGTTTTGACAAAGCTAAAATGCGACTTTGGGTGCAGAGTGGAATTGTTTCATATAACTGGGGAGACGGAAGCCAGCAGAGCCCCGAGGAGGGCCTGTGCTGTGGAGAAGAGGGCGGGAGAGAAGATCTGTTTCAGAAACTTCCCTCTGTCAGATCACCAGGCATTGCTCTGGGGGAGAGGAATCTTATGGGAGAGGCACGGAGGAGGAGAGGGAAGCTTCTGCAAAATGCTGGACGTTCCCAAGAGGGAAGCAGAAGAACGATGTGTGTGCACCTGCTCTTTCATCCAACAGATCTCTAAGTACTGAGCAGTGCCCTGCAAGTGGGGATAGCGATATGAGCAAGAGCAGCATGGGCTCCGTCCAGAGTTGGCAAAGGAGTGGGAGAGATGGAGGAGATGCCTTCAGACCCTCTGATGAGTGGTGACCAGGGATGAGAAGATGTCGCTTGTGAGGACAACGTGTATGTGTGTGTGTGTGTGAATGGGTATATGCAAGCAGTGGAAGGGGCGTTTGGCCTGGAAAATAGCTTGTTCAGCATCTGACGCTGCCCACTCTGCAATCATGGTTGGGGGCCTGGGGGTCGAGGCTGGAGCGGGAGGCGCGGCTGAGGGCTGTGGAATGTGACTTTGGATCTTCCCCACTCTCCACCCGGAGCTGCAGGTGCCATCTCCCGACAGCGGGCTGGCAAGCGAGGTAATGAGATTCCTTAACTCACTTCTGCTGTCTCAAGTGTTTGTGCAACCCCGCGTTGACTTTCGGCCCCTCCTCTCCAGAAGACCGAAGTCATCCATTTTTAATTGGAGTCTCTGAGCCAAAGAGCAAACTGGCTTGCTGCCCAACTTATGGGTGAAGATGTCGAGAGAGAAACCCTCACCTTCTGTCCTGCTGGCAGCAAATGAAAACAAACCGCTTTCCCCGCTCCCGGCTGCTCTGGCTCCTCCACGGGCAGGGCAGGCTCTATTTAAAGCATGCAGCCTCCTTAACTCCTTTGACGCCAAGGGACAGACATCAGCTGGCTGAGCCTTTGTCTTTCCCTGGCAGTCTAGGCTTTCAGGAGTTGCCATTCAGTCTGTTTGGAGTGTGTGTGTGTGTGTGTGCGCGCTTGCATTTACTGGGAGGCCGAGTGTCCCCAACTCCCCCAAAACCATAAGTCAGCACCATTTAAAACCACAGTTGATAACATTTACTTCTAATTCTTTAACACTGTCTTTAAAAAGAAAATAAAGCTTGCGTCCTACACAGCACCCCCATAGGGACAATCTTTCTTGGGCTCAGTTTGGTAATTCAATTGTGGGGGATGGGGGAAGTTGTGCAGTCATCGCAAAACACAGAGGTAAGAGAGCGAGCGAGAGCGAGAGAGAGCAAAAAGGAGGGAGGAGAAGGCTGCCGGCAGATGTCATCTATCTTGTGAGAAATAAAAAGTGCTTACCCGTGCCCAGATAGTAAATCCTAGCTGCTTTATTAAATAAATGTAGTATTTCACTCAGGGAAGGAGACCTTTGGAATATCTGGAAATCTTGCAGGCTTTGAAATGGAATAAAGATTGATTTATGTGGAGTTCTCTTCTATGTGTGTTTTTCTTCCCCCTGACACAAAGAATGGAAACCAAGACACAAAATTCATTTTAAGAGACCGAGAGCAGGAGTTGGGTATTGGGAATTTGGATGTTTTATTTATCTTACTTTAAAAAAAAAAAAGAATCCTAGGGTTTAGTGGATAGGCGGAAGGCTCCATGGTTGAGTACTGCAAGGTTGTTGCACGGTAACACCAACCAATGTCCTGAGCCCAGCCTGGAGCCGGTCGCACAGTAGGTACTCAAACATGATAGCTGTTTTGTGTAGCTAAGGAGTTTTTTTTTCATGGTTTTGTCTTTTTGTTTTGTTTGGCACCCTGCCTTGCATCTGAGATGATTCAAGACTGCCCTATTGGTCAGGATCGTTTCAATTATAGATGAAAGAAAATCAAACCAAACTGGTGTGATAAAAAAAAAAAAAGTCAATCTCATGGGGTCGTGGCCTCAGGTACAGGTGGATCCAGGAACTGAAATGAAAGCAGGCTTCTTGCTCCCTCTCTCGACTCTAACTGCATAGAATAGCTTTGTCCCCAAGTTCCTGCCTGTGGCCCCGCACAACTCAAGCTCCAGTCTTCAGGTTTATAACTTCTCTTTCCTCTCCAACAAGAAAAGAGTTTCTTTTTAATTTTTGAAAAAAAGTTGTTTATTTAAAAGGCATATATAGAGAGAGATGGAGAGGGAGTGAGGAAGTGAGGAAGAGGGAGTGAGGGAGTGAGGGAGAGGGAGTGAGGAAGAGGGAGTGAGGGAGAGAGAGGGAGAGAGGGAGAGATCTTCAGTTTGCTTCCTTACTCCCCACATGGTCCAGGTCTGGGCCAGGCCAACAGTCAAGACTCCTGGGTGACAGGGAACCAAGTACTTGGGCCGTCATCTGCTGCCTTCCCAAGCACGTCATCAGGAAGATGGATTGGCAGATGAGCAGCCGGGACTTGATACATGATGCTGGCACTGCCGGGATTGGCTCAACCCACTGCACCACAATGCCGACCCTAGAGAGCTTTTCTTCTAAGGAACACTCACAAGTTTTAGAGATGTACAGTAACTGGAGGGACTTCGCTCAGGTACACAGCCTGAACGAGTCATGATAGCTGGTGGGATGGGGTTACACTGGTACAATCCCCTCTCTTCCCAGGTGTAGACAGTCAACCCTGCCCCAACTTCTTAGACTGAGGGTAAACAGGGAGTGGCTCTCCAAGGAAAAGGGGAGTGTGGTTACCCGACAAGCAGCAGAGATCAGCTTCAGTGGCTGAGATACTGGGAGCTTCATTTCACCCACTGCCTGCCCTGTCCGTGTCCGTTTCTCCTCCATCCCTGCCCCTTCAACAACGGTACGAAGCCTCGCCGTGCGTCAGCGCTCACGTTTGCACCGGAGAACGGCAGACTCAGCTCTGCTCCCCTAGTCGCTGGATAACGGAGTGCGCCTCGTGAGTGCCCTGCTGCACGTTCTGGGTTCACCCCGTTGGGCTGAGCTCAGATTTCGGTCCAGCTGGAGGAGAGGAAGGGGAGAGGATGACCCGATGCCTGCGCCTTGGAGAAAATCATGATCCTGCGATCGCATTCAGGGGCTTTCTGTGTTCCAGACTTTGGGACAAGCACTTGGTGTGTGTTCCCTTGAATTTTTTTTTTTTTTATAATGAAAGATTAGAGACATTCTTAGTCTGTTTTTCTTTATTTTTTCTTTTTTGAATATTTACTTTATTTATTTGAAAGACAAAGTTAGAGAGCGGTAGAGATGGAGAGAGAGGTCTTCCATCTGCTGGTTCACTCCCCAGATGGCTGCAACGGCCGGAGCCGTGCTGATCCGAAGCCAGGAGCCCGGAGCCTCTTCTTCCACATGGGTGCAGGGGCCCAAGGACTTGGGCCATCTTCTACTGCTATCCCAGGCCATAGCAGAGAGCTGGATCGGAAGAGGAGCAGCCAGGACCAGAACCAGTGCCCATATGTTCCCTTTAATTATCTCACAGCCATATGGGGTGTGCATGATTTTTTTTTTAAGATTTATGTGTTTATTTGAAAGGCAGAGTTACAGAAAGGCAGAGGCAGAGAGAGAGAGAGAGATAGAAAGTCTTCCATCTGCTGGTTCACTCCCCAGATGGCTGCAACAGCCGGAGCTGCGCTAATCTGAAGCCAGGGGTCAGGAGCTTCTTCCAGGTCTCCCACGTGGGTACAGGGACCCAAGGATTTGGTCCATCTTCTGCTTTCCCAGGCCATAGCAGAGAGCTGGATTGGAAGTGGAGCATGGGGGACTTGAACTGGCACCCATGTGGGATGTTGACACTGCAGGTGGTAGCTTTACCGGCTGCGCCATAGCACTGGCCCCAAGGATATGAATTATTGTGCCCATTTCTCAGATGAGTAGGCTGAGGCAGTGTACTAGTAACTTGACCCAAATTACCCAGCTGGTAAGGAATAGAGCCTGGCATCCCAACAACTCCTAACCACCACTGTACTATCTTATGGGTAATGTGTAGTCTCTATCAGTAATTTGTGGATAAGCACAAAAATTAATTATTTGAGAATTTGCTGGTTCACTACCCAGATGCTTGCTGTGGGCTGGAACTTGGCCTGGCTGGAACCAGGAGCCAGGACCTCAAATCCAGTCTCTCACATCAATGGTGGGAACCCAGTTACTTGAGCCATCACGTGCTGACTCTCAGAGTACGCATTGCAGGAAGTTGGAATCGGCAGTAGAACTAGGACTGAACACTCAGCCCCACAACCACTAGGCCACGGCTGCCAATGTTCATTGATGCAGCACCCACACACACAGCTGTGTGTCACCATCTGTGCTGGGCGTAGATAGCAACAGGGACCAAGACGCCATCTCTGAGACTCTTGGGCCCCTGCCTGCGGCCGAGTGCTGACCCAGTCACAGCGGAGTCCCTGGAATGGGACCGTGCTCACCGTACGGCAGGGAGTGAGAAGTCTTCCTACAGCACAGAGCTCACAAGAGGAGTAAAGAGAGAGCCATCTCCTTCACCCGCGGCCGCTGCTGGAGACCGCTCTCCCAGGCCTGCCTTGAATAGGGCTCCCCACGTGCCTGGTGGCTCGGGGGCATCCGTGGAGCAGAGCGCCCCAGACTGTGCGGCCTCTAGGCAGGTGACTCGTCCCCTGGAGACTTCCTGGAAGGCCTGAGCCAGGCTCCGGGGTTTCCTCGCGCTGTGGGGTGCGAGCCAGGCACGGGGTGCCTGAGCTGGGGCTGACACACAGGGGTGGATTTCTCACTCTTCTGGAGGCTGATGGCCCGAGGTGCAGGTGCTGGGGGCTGGGTTTCTCCTGACGTTTCCCCCGGGCCCCCACAGACGGCCGCCGCCTTGCTGGGCCCTCACGGAGCCCTTCTGTGCATCCAGATTCCTGGGCCTCTACCTCTGTGTGTGAACGCGCCAGGCCAGGGGATCACGGCTCCACCCTGCTGCCCACATTGGACGTTCCTCCGCGCTCTCAACATCCTGTCTGCAGCTACAGCCACACTGGGGGTGAGGGGGTCCACGTGTGGATGTTGAGGGGATGCGATTCAGGCCACGGGAGGCAGTGTGCCAGGCGGAGGCCCCTTGACGCGCCCCAGCGTGGATGTCTTAAATGTTGGGGACATGCCGTGCTCTGTCGCTTACTTTGTGTCCTCTCTGCTTGCATCACGCCTGGCTCCCTGCCTATCCAAGGCCCCACTTTGCATGGGATTTGGCCAAGCCTGGCAATATCCTGAAGCTATGAGGCGCCAGAAGGTGAGGGTGGGGTGGTGTGTGTGTGTGTGTGTGTGTGTAGGAGGTGGGACAGGGGGAAGACAGGCACTTAAGGAGGTGGGAGGGTGTGTGTGTGTGTGTGTGTGTGTGTGTAGGAGGTGGGACGGAGGAAGACAGGCACTTAAGGAGGTGGGAGTGTGTGTGTGTGTGTGTGTGTGTGTAGGAGGTGGGACGGGGGAAGACAGGCACTTAAGGAGGTGGGAGGGTGTGTGTGTGTGTGTGTGTGTGTGTAGGAGGTGGGACAGGGGGAAGACAGGCACTTAAGGAGGTGGGAGGGTGTGTGTGTGTGTGTGTGTGTAGGAGGTGGGACGGGGGAAGACAGGCACTTAAGGAGGTGGGAGTGTGTGTGTGTGTGTGTGTAGGAGGTGGGACGGGGGAAGACAGGCACTTAAGGAGGTGGGAGTGTGTGTGTGTGTGTGTGTGTAGGAGGTGGGACGGGGGAAGACAGGCACTTAAGGAGGTGGGAGTGTGTGTGTGTGTGTGTGTGTGTAGGAGGTGGGACAGGGGGAAGACAGGCACTTAAGGAGGTGGGAGGGTGTGTGTGTGTGTGTGTGTGTAGGAGGTGGGACAGGGGGAAGACAGGCACTTAAGGAGGTGGGAGTGTGTGTGTGTGTGTGTGTGTAGGAGGTGGGACAGGGGAAGACAGGCACTTAAGGAGGTGGGAGTGTGTGTGTGTGTGTGTGTAGGAGGTGGGACGGGGGAAGACAGGCACTTAAGGAGGCTGTCACTCTTGGGCCTTGCCCTGCATCTGCACAGCCCTGAGAGCCAGTGCCTCCTTAAAGGCCTCACCTGCCTCACCTGGTCCAGACTCTGCCTCTTCTTTCCTTTCATAATTGTCCTACAGCACTGATCAGGAAAGACTTCGATTACCCATTAAACGTGAACTTGAGATCATTAGCAACAAATGGTTTTTCTTGAGGGCAGATAGAGTTCAGTCCCAAGAAGCACTGTGGCCTGATAGCTCACTTCGGTTTTCATCCTGCCCTGGGGGAAGAAAGCACCAGGGGCTGACTTTAATACAGTAAAAAAAAAAAAAAAAAAAAGTGTTCTCTACAGGCAAACCTGAAAATTCCTCTCCTCCTATACCGTGCGCGAGTCACTGGTGCAAGGGTTGAAAACAGGGGTGGAATCACACACTGAATTTGAATCCACACGGAGCCATTTTTTTTAAAGATTTATTTATTTGAGAGGCAGAGTTATAAAAAGGCAGAGGCAGAGAGGGAGAGAGGGAGAGAGAGATAGAGGGAGGGAGAGGTCTTCCATCTGCTGGTTCACTCCCCAAATGGTCACAACGTCTGGAGCTGGGCCGATCCTAACTCAGGAGCCAGGAGCCTCTGCCAGGCCTCCCATGTGGGTGCAGGGGCCCACATGCTTGGGCCATCTTCCACTGCTTTCCCAGGTGCATTAGCAGGGAGCTGGATTGGAGGTGAAGCAGCTGGGACTCAGACTGGAGCCCATATGGGTTGCCAGCACTGCAGGTGGAGGCTTTCCCCGCTACACCACAGTGCCAGTCCCCACATGGAGTCCGTTATTAGTTTTGGATGTGACCTTGGAAAACTCACTCAAGCCCTGGGTTGTCATTCGCAATCTGTTAACTGGTTCTATGTCCACTTCCTGGAGTTGTTGAGAGCGTCAGATGAAATTAGGTAAGGTTGTAGAGCGTGTCAGTCCCTGGAACACAGAATGCCAATACAGTCACTCACCAGGCAACACACACTCAGTGTGCATCCTTTACCCACGCAGCAGGCAGGCCCGGCTGTACACACTGGAAATGCGCTGGGCACAGTCTGCCCTGGAGCAGCTCTCTGCCTGTTGGGAGAAACAGCAATCGCGGAGATGGACAGCGCCCTCTGCAGGCAAGTGCAGAAATTCTGGTGTGAAGTAGGCGGAGTCTCTTCACTAATCTGGGGAGGTGGGATCAAGCTCTCCCTAGAAAGCGTTATTTTCTCTGATTCCTAACGGATGGGTGGGGCTCAGCCATGAGTAGGGGGCTTTGGAGGGACGCGTGGGAGTGGGAATGGTCCCCGAGAGGAGAGGCTTATCATTGCCATCCCAGCACCAGAATCAGGGGAGAATCCTCTACAGGTTCTGCCACTTGAATCTGTAGGGATGCTTCCTTTTAGCTTCACTTTAAATAAAGCTGCTAATCACAGGTGATTTCCAAGTGTGTCTTCTATTAGGGTCTTTTCAATGGCAGCATTTGACACAGGGCTTTAGAGCAATGGAGTGAGATTAGCATATCTAAGAGACATTCCTTTGGGAGAGAGTTGGGAAAAGTCATTAAGAGAACAGAGGAATCTGAGCGATTTACCAATTTCAAATCCCCACTTCTGCCAACATCATTTTGACCTTTCTGTTCTATTTATTTAAAAATTAAGTTTCTGATGAATTCAGCCCTTCACAATGGGCCACTCTATTGTTGCTGACCTGAGTCAGAGCGGAATTCAGTCTTCGGCCCTGGTTCTCGGAAGTTCTGATAGAAAGTGCAGGGCCTGCTTCTCCCGTGTAGTCTTTGCACAGCTACACCTCATTGTCTTCAAACACTCAATCCAAACTGGGACGTTCCGTCTGTGGTCAGCGGTTCCCCTCACCCTTGTTGGCAGTAACAATAATGGAACTCATAGGAGCAAACGTTGTTTGAGCCTACAGCCGCCTCTCTTGCTTCCAGAATCTTCCAGTCCATTCTTCACGCACCAACGGGGGCAAACTTTCTGACATTCCACCTTGGCTCCCAGCCTCTCCCTCCCGAAAGCTCTTGAAGGACTGTTGGTCCTCAGACTAGGAATGGACTCCTTCCCACGGCACCAGCAGCCTTCTAAGACCACTTCCTGCCTCATCCCACGTCAGCCTCTGCTTCAGTCACTTCTTCTTCAGTTCCTAAAAGCTGGTTTGCTCCTTCCTGCACCAGGGCCGTTGCACATGCAACTTTCCTGATCTATGCTGGCTGACCCATTCAGTTTTCCTGAAATTGAGGGCTTTCCCAGGCCGTGGGACTCTCATGTTGCTAAAATCCAGACGTTTTGGGCAAAGCAAGTTGAGCTGATCATGGCTCCTGCAGGAAACCCTTTCCCTTTTCATTCAGCTATTGCTCCTCCTGCAGCTCTCAGCTCCAGTGTCATCTCCTCCAGGAAGCCTTCCCTGACGTCTTGGGCAGAGCAGAATACGCAGTCTGCCAGAAAGCTCTGTTCTTTAAAGCGTTTGCGTTTGTGATCCCATGGTCACTGAAATACATGTGAAATCAATGTTCGTGTTCCCTCACCAGGGAGATCTCCAGGAGGGTGAGACAGTCTGACTGGGGGTGGCAGTGACAAAGACAGTGGCATCATGTCTGGTATGCGCTTGGTATTCAATGAACACGAGCATGTGTGTAACATGTGAGCCCACTCCCTGTGAGCAGGGCTGGGTCCCTCACATAAATTTTCTCATCCTACATCACCCCCCGGAGCCACACACTGCGACTGTCCCCATTTTGTAGGGTCAGCAAATGCGGCTTACCTAGAAGTGAATCGTGTACTAATGGACAGGTACCCAGTTAGCACTGAGTAAACCCTGCGCTCTGGTCTCAGAATCCAAAGAACATTTAACCAAAAGTCGCACAGGCAGTGTTGCCAACAGCATTTTCTGAGGGCTCATGTCATTGTGGACAAAGGCATCACCCACGTGCTCTAAGCAGGTGTGGTTTACTGGCATTTGTGGTATGTGCACGTGTGTCCATGTATGCGCACGTGCGTGTCCATGTATGTGCATGTGTGTGTCCACGTATGTGCGCGTGCGTGTCCATGTATGCGCACGTGCGTGTCCATGTATGTGCATGTGTGTGTCCATGTATGTGCACGTGCATGTCCATGTATGTGCACGTGTGTCCATGTGGTGGCTGTGTGTGCATGAGCACGCATAGCCTACTGCAGCCGCACTGGCTGCTTGCAGGCCCTTCAGTCACCTGCTTATACTCACGCCCAGCGGAACACCCTCACTGACTGTGAGGCCGCAGGGGCTCATGCAGGACAAAGTGGCACCAGAGGCCCTCAGTTGATTGTGGGGGGAGGATTAATCTTTGCTGGGATTCCTGTCAGGCGCAGCCTGCCTAGAGCCTGCAAAGCAACAGTCCGAGGGCTTGGTGCTCAGCTGGAGGCAATGAGAGGAAACCTGCCCCTGGGAGCTCCATGCCGCAGTGGGGTTAGGATACACAACATGGTCGGAGCGGGGGGGGGGGGGGGTTGTGCTTTTGTTTCCTCATTCACACAACAAATACGTAGTGAGGACCTGTTACGCACAGGACCTGGTGTGCAGAAATAAAGTAGATGATGAAAATCACAGACTTCATGGAGCTTCTGTTTGTGTGGGGTGATATGGACAATAAAGAAATAAGATGGCTTTTTGGTAAAGATTCATTTATTTGAAAGTGTTAGAGAGAGAGGTAGAGGGGTCTTCCATCTGCTGGTTCACTCCCCAAGTGGCTGCAATGGCCAGAACTGAGCTGATCCAGAGCCAGGAGCTTCTTCTGGGTCTCCATGTGGGTGCAGGGGCCCAAGGACTCGGGCCATCTTCCACTGCTTTCCCAGGTGCGTTAGTAGGGAGCTGGGTTGGAAGTGGAGCAGCTGGGACTCAAACCGGCACTCATATGGGATGCTGGCACTGCAGGCTGGGGCTTTAATTCACTGTGCCACAAATGCCAACCCTAGAAATAAAATGTTTATCTGGGGCTGGTGCTATACAAAACATGAGGCAAAGAAGGGGAGTCTGGCCATCTTGTGGCACGTGCGCGCGCGCGCGCGTGTGTGTGTGTGTGTGTGAGAGAGAGAGAGAAACAGAGACACTCTTGATAGTGCAGTCAAAAAAGTCCCTATGGTGAGATGAAGCATGAGCAAAGGCTTGAGGTGGGCAGGGAGGAAGCCACGTGGGGATCTGGTGGAAAAGCTCTTGAGGCAGAGAGAAAGGCAAGTGCAGAGGCCTGAGGATGGCTGGGCAACAGCACAGCTGGAGTGTGGAAAATGGGGGAGAAGAGCGTAGGATAATCTGGGCCCTCCTGCAGGGGGATCGGAGGCAGCAGACCACGTCGCACCCTGCAGGCTGTTGTGAGAACTGTTGGCTCCAGCTCCGAGTGAGAGGGAAGCTCTTGGAGGACTTTGGGAAGAAACGTGGTCAAGTCCACTTTGAAAGAAACGATAGTGCATCTATGCAGGAGAATTCATCACGCACCTTTTACGATGAGTATGGTAGACTTACTTGTTCTAGTTGTTTTTTTTTTTAACTGATTATTTCATTATTTAAAAAAATCTTTGCATGTCCACTCTGCGTGTGGCTCTGTGCTGGAGGCTGAGGATGCAGCGGTCATGCAAACACAGGAGAACCTGACCTCGTGGAAGAACCAGATCATAAGTAAGGAGGCTGCCAGGAACCAACAAACAAAAATGACAAATGTTGGGAGCGTGTGGAGACTTTGTCACCCTTGCACGTTTTGCTGTGGGAGCGTAACATGGGACAGCCAGTGTGTACTATGGTTTGGTGGTCTTAAGAGAGTTAAGCACCCAGCAACCCCTCTCTTGGGTGTATAGCCCAAACACTGAACAGAAGTGTCCAGGCAAACTTGGACATGAGTGGTCACAGCAGCATTATGCAGAATGGACAAAAGGTGGAACCATCTCAGTTGCCAATCAGCTGACAAATGGACAGATAATAATCTCCATACAATGACATATTATGCAGCCATGCACATGACCTTGCAAACATGCCAAGTGAGATAAATGAAACAGAAATGGAGATATCTTGTAGGAGTCTGTTTGTCTGAAATAGCCTATTTGTAGATGACATGATTCTATATATAGGGGATGCAAAAGGCTCCACCAAGAGACTATTGGAACTCATAGGAGAATTTGGTGAAGTAGCAGGATATAAAATCAACACACAAAAATCAACAGTCTTTGCATACACAGACAATTCCATGGCTGAGAAACAACTCCAAAGATCAATCCCATTCACAATAGCTATAAAAATAATCAAATATCTTGGCAAAATTTTAACCAAGAATGTCAAAGATCTCTACAATGAGAATTACAAAACATTAAAGAAAGAAGTAGAAGATACAAAAAATGGAGAAATCTTCCATGGTCATGGATTCGAAGAATCAATATCATCAAAATGTCCATTCTTCCAAAAGCCATTTACAGATTCAATGTGATACCAATCAAAATACCAAAGAGATTCTTCTCAGATCTAGAAAAAATGATGCTGAAATTCATATGGAAACACAGAAGACCTAGAACAGCTAAAACAATTTTTTTTTTTGCCAGGCAGAGTTAGACAGTGAGAGAGACAGAGAGAGAGAGAGAGAGAGAGAGAGAGAGTTATAGATAGAGAGAGAGAGAAAGGTCTTCCTTCCGTTGGTTCTCTCCCCTAATGGCCGCTACAGCCGGCGCTGCGCTGATCCGAAGCCAGGATCCAGGTACTTCCTCCCAGTCTCCCACGCAGGTGCAGGGACCCAAGCACATGGGCCATCCTCCGCTGCCCTCCTGGGCCACAGCAGAGAACTGGACTGAAAGAGGAGCAACCAGAACTAGAACCCAGGGTGCCGGCGCCACAGGTGGAGGATTAGCCAAGTGAGCCATGGCACAGGCCACTAAAGCAATCTTATACAAAAAAACAAAGCCGGAGGCATCACAATACCAGATTTCAAGACATGCTACAAGGCAGTTATAATAAAAAAATCCTGGTACTGGTACAAAAACAGATGAATCAACCAACAGAACAGAATAGAAATGCCAGAAATCAACTTAAGCATCTACAACCAATTTGTATTTGACCAAGGAGCTAAAACAAATCCCTGGAGCAAGGACAGTCTCTAACAAATGTGCTGGGAAAATTGGGTTTCCATATGCAGAAGTATTAAGCAGAACCCCTACCTTACACACCTTACACAAAAATCCATTCAAAATAGATTAAAGACCTGAATCTATGATCTGATACCATCAAATTATTAGAGAACATTGGGAAAACACTGCAAGACATTAGCACAGACAAAGAGTTCTTGGAAAAGACCCCAGAGGCACAGGTGGTCAAAGCCAAAATTAACAAATGAGATTACGTCAAATTGAGAAGCTTCTGCACTGCAAAAGAAACAGGAGAGTGAAGAGGCAACCAACAGAATGGGAGAAAATACTTGCAAACTATGCAACTGATAAGGGATTAATAACCAGAATCTACACAGACATAAAAAAAACTTCACAACAACAAGACAAACAACCCACTTAAGAGATGGGCCAAGGACCTAAATAGTCATTTTTCAAAAGAGGAAATCCGAATGGCCAACAGACACATGAAAAAATGTTTGGGATCACTAGCTGTCAGGGAAATGCAAATCAAAACCACAATGAGGTTTCACCTTACCCCAGTTAGAATGGCTTTCATACAGAAATCAACAAACAACAAATGCTGGCAAGGATGTGGGGAAAATGTAGCCTAATTCACTATTGTTGGGAATGTAAACTGGTAAAATCGCTATGGAAGACAGTTTGGAAATACCTCAGAAATCTGAATATAGACCTACCATATGACCCAGCCATCCCACTCCTGGGAATTTACCTCAGGGAAATATAATCAGCAAATTAAAGAATTATCTGTACCCCCATATTTCTTGCAGCTCAATTCACAATAGCTAAGACACAGAATCAACCTAAATGCCCATAAACCAAAGACTGTATAACGAAATTATGGGATATGTACTCTATGGAATACTACACAGCAGTAAAAAATGAAATTCAGTCATTTGCAACAAAATGGATCAATCTGGAAAATATCATACTTAGTGAAATAAATCAGTCCCAACGTGACAAATACTATATGTTCTCCCTGATCTGTGATAACCAATAGAGCACCTAACAGGAAATCTGTAGAAGTTAAATTGACATGACACTTTGAGAAGCAATGACTTGAACAGCCCTTATCTTGAGTGTTTAACGTTTTTTTTCCTCTCTTCTTCATACTATTTGTTGAACTCTTTACTTAACATAGAATTAATCATATGTGTATAAAGTCAATTGAAAATAGATCTCAGTAAAAAATAAGTGGGAATAAATGAGAGAAGAGGAAGTTTGTAACTGTAAAGCTATATAGTTCTGCATACATTCCTATGAACTTAGTTCTGAGGGTACAGTTAAAAAACTTGCCATGTGACCCCAAATCCCATTAAACTGGGTGGTATACATCTTAAGTGTTAAAGTGACCATAAAATGTTGAAGTGATCATATAGATAGGATTAAGTGTTAAAGGGATCATAGAAATAAGATCAAATGTCTGGATAATAATAGATAGAATTAAAAAAGAGAAAATGTTCCAACATGGGAAGCAGTGCACACAGCAGACTCTCAGAATGATAATCGCTTTAAATAGCACTCTGACCTCAGAATCAGCTCTTAAGGCATTCTGGTCTGGCTAAAAAGCCAATGAGAGCATTTCAGATATGGAAAGCCAAGACACTGTGACCAAAAAAGAATGTCCTACATGAAGGATCTCTGTGAGAGATCTCAGTGGAAAGAAGGGGCCATCAAAGAAGGATGTATTTTTCTCTGAAGGGAGGTGAGAACTTCCACTTTGCTTACGGCCTTGTCTAAATACTGATGGAGTTTGGGGTCACAAAATACCTCCATAGCCTTGGCAGCTCATTTCAAGAGCCACGGGTGATCACTGACATCATACATAAGAGTATTAATTGTTAAATTAACAACAGGAGTCACTGTGCACTTCTCCTGCAGGACTTCTGTCCTCAATGAGTTGTACTATGAGAATTAACCTGTAACACCTGTTCTCAAACTGTGTGTGTGTGTGTGTGTGTGAGTGAATTGTTGAAATCCTTACTTAGTATAGAGTTGGTCTTCTGTGTAGAAAGTTAATTGAAAATGAATCTTCATGGAGAATTGGACTGGAATTGGGACAGGGAGGAGGAAATTGGGTGTGAGGGTGGATATGGAGGGAAGAATCACTATATTCCTAAAATTGTACTTATGAAATTTGTACCCATTAAGTAAAAGGTTTCTTTGGGAAAAAAAAAACAAAACAAGTGTGATCAGACAGCTAAAAAGAAGGAAAGAAAATCTGTAGTTAGAGATCAGAAGAAAGGGGAAATTGGAAGCTTCTGAAGGATTCTGACTCTGATCACACACTTGTTGACGGTGTGGGGAAGCAGGCTCTTACACTCTTATTGGTAGGAGTGGAATGCAGCAGTCTCTTTGTAGGATAATTTGGCAGATCTCTCTACAAAATACTTTAAATGCAAGTGTCCCTTGGTGGAATTCTGCAGGAATTTATCTTACATAAATGTGGTCAATTACACAAAGACTATGTAAGTTCTTTGTAATATTATTCATGATGGGAGTAAAACAGAAAGAGCCTAAATGTGTATTGATAAGGAATTGGTAAAATACACTATAGTATATCCATATAATCAATACTAAATATATAATTGGTTTGAGGAATGATTTAAGGACAGATTGCTTAAATGTAAAAGAAGGTATAGGAAAAAAAAATGCCCCTACATATAAGGAAAAAAAGACACAGGTATATGTATCTCTTTACTAGTTTTCATTTCATTCATAAGGCAGAGAGACAGGTAAGGAGAGATTTTTCCATCTGCTGATTCACTCCCTAAATGATTGCAATGGCTGGGGTTGGGCCAGGCCAAAGCCAGGAGCCAGACGCTTTAACCAGGTCTCCTAATGCTTGCAGGAGCCAAGGCCTTTGGTCATCTTTCAGTGCTTTCCCAGGAGCATTGACAAGCAGTTGGATCAGAAATGGAGCGAACGGACACAAACTAGGGCCCATAGGGATGCCAGCGTCAAAGGCAGTGGCTTAACCTGTTAAGCCACAATGCCAGCCCCATGCATATGTATCTTTATGAAGGTACTTAAAAATGTTCATGGAAAATGGAATTAAAAGATGACATTATTTTGGTGTAAAAATTGAAATTCATTCATTTTTTTCATAATACACTCTACACAAACGTTTCGAAACCTTGTATGCATGGACTTCAAAATTCATTACAGCAAAACAAATAATCTTTTAATTCCATTTTTTCATGATGCTTTAAAGTACCCTTGTATATATGCACATAGACATCTCAGAAGACCATGTAAGAAACTTTTAAGAGTAATCTGTTCTGGGAAATATGACTAGTAAAGGAAGAAAGGAGTAATTTTGTTTTATGCTATTCTGTAGTATTTAATAGTTAACATGTGCATTATTGCTAAAGCTGTATTTTTAAAGGTAGAGACGGGGATGGGGGAAGGGGAGGAAGAAATAGGTCTCCCATCTGCTGGTTCACTCCACAAATGGCTGCAATATCCAGGGTGGGCCAGGATGAAGCCAGGGACCAGGAACCCCAGCTGGGTCTCCCCCATAGGTGGTGGGGACCCACGCTCTTGGGCCATCTTCCTCTGCCTTCCTAGGTGCATTACCAGGAAGCTGGTTACCAGGAAGTTGGAACAGAACAGCAGCCGGGACTCATATGAAGCTTTCTGATATGGGATGCTGGCATTCTAAGCAACACCTTAACCTGCAGAATCACAACGCTGCCCCCATGGATTATTTTTATAAATACCTTGGAGACCTGCTGCGGATATGGGTACCGCCTGGTGCGAGATTTACACCCTTTCCCCCGGATTTTGTTAAAAGATCCAGGTTCTGATTTTAAAATGATAATTTGGAGTTAGTAGAACAGAAAAAGGATATTACCCAGTAACTAAGGAAATGAAAATAAAATACAGACTTTAGTTAATGACATGCTACATCAGGGCCGACGTTGTGGCACAGTGGGTTCAGCTACCACCTGCAATGGCAGCAATCCCACCTGAGTGGTGGTTGAAGTCTCAGCTCCACTTCTGATCCAGCTCCCTGCTAATAGTGTGGGAAAACTCAGGATAGGTAGATGGTTCATGAGCTGGAAGCCACACCTCCCCTACCCCCATGTAATCCTGTCAACCCACCTGTCAATCAGACTATGTTCCCACTGCACTTTTGGGAGCTGATAAGAAGCTTGGTGAAGAAGCCCCTTATGGGCCTAGGGAAAGCCTGGTATGGAAGTTTGTCTTTTCCCTTTCTGGCCCACTGTTCCTTAATAAAGCCCTCATGTTCCTGTGGGAAAAAAAATGGAAACATTCATTGTGTACAAATGGAAAATTTCTGGACCAACGCACCAGAAGCTGAACAACGGTTGTTTTGGGGAAAAAGGGTGGGGAGCTGACCTCGAGTCAGAGGAGGAAGATTTACTTTTTACTTTCGGGGTCTCTGTATTTGACTTTTAGAAAATTGCTGCCGGTGCCGTGGCTCACTAGGCTAATCCTCCACCTGCGGCTCCGGCACCCCAGGTTCTAGTCCTGGTCAGGGCGCTGGATTATGTCCTGGTTGTTCCTCTTCCAGTCCAGCTCTTTACCGTGGCCTGGTAAGGCAGTGGAGGATGGCCCAAGTGCTTGGGCCCTGCACCCGCATGGGAGACCAGGAGGAAGCACCTGGCTCCTGGCTTTGGATCGACACTGCACGCCGGCCATGGCAGCCATTTGGGGGGTGAACCAACGGAAAGAAGACCTTTCTCTCTGTCTCTCTCTCTCTCTCACTGTCTAACTCTGCCTGTCAAAAAAAATTGCTCCCTATGGAAAATACTAAACACATACAAGCATAATGTTCTATAATGAGCCCGTGTTAAGTCATTGCCGATCTTGCTTCTGCTATGTCCCTGCTATTTCTATCCCACCCCCAACATTTCAAAGCAAATCTGATTTTGTTTATGCATATAACAGAATCTCTATGAGATGTAAGGGCACTTTAAAAGTATTTTATGTATGATAAGAGTGTGGTTAACAATAATTTTACTTCTTATCGTATATGTGCTTGTAATCTTATTGTTGAATGAAAATTATTTTTTTATTTTTTATTTTTTTACAGGCAAAGTGGATAGAGAGAGAGAGAGAGAGAGAGAGAGAGAGAAAGGTCTTCCTTTTGCCGTTGGTTCACCCTCCAATGGCCACTGCGGCCGGTGCATCTCGCTGATCCGAAGCCAGGAGCCAGGTGCTTCTCCTGGTCTCCCATGGGGTGCAGAGCCCAAGCACTTGGGCCATCCTCCGCTGCATTCCCGGGCCACAGCACAGAGCTGGCCTGGAAGAGGGGCAACCGGGACAGAATCCGGCGCCCCGATTGGGACTAGAACCCGGTGTGCCGGCGCAGCAAGGCGGAGGATTAGCCTGTTAAGCCACGGCGCCAGCCTGAAAATTATTTTTAAATATTTAATTATTTTAGAAAGTAAGTGGGCTCTTTCTACCCAGAACCTTTGGTTCCTCAGCTGAGTTGATTGAGCTGCCACCTGCAGGCTTCTTACTGCACATGGAGACACTGCGGTTGGGGTCGTAGGCTGAACCTGCTGGTCCCTAGGGTCAAGTCTCAGCCCTCTCACTTGTTCCTTCTCTGATCTGGGACAAAATCTCTAACTTCTTTGAGCTGTATTTTCCTTACATGCAGTGGACATGATGAATTTCTAACTCATGAAGTTTTTTGTGAGATTAAATGAAACTTTGCAAGTAGGAGACAGCAGCTTTTGGCATGGTAGTGAGCCATGGTACACGACTGCATTTCTAAATGTCCAATGAAATGAAAAGATAAATTTGTCTTGGTGCACTTTTTTTTTTTTCAAAATCTATGCATGGTTTTTCTTATATATATATCTCCATGAACTTCTAAAAATATTTATTTTCATCTACTCGAAAAAGGAGAGAGAGAGAGAGAGAGAGAGAGAGCGAGCAAGCGAGCTATCTTCCGTCCACTGTTTCACTCCCTAAATGCCTGCAACAGCCAGGACTATGTTAGGCCAAAGCCCAAATCCCAGAACTCCTCCCAGGTCTGCCAGTGGATGACGGGGGCCATGGACTTGAGCCATCAGCTGCCTCCAAGCAGCAGAAGCTGGGTTGGGAGTGGAACGGCCAGTACCTGACCCAGCGCTCTGCTGTGGGATGTGGGCAGTCAAGCAGTGGCTTCACCCATTGTGCCTCAATGCCTGACCCTCCATGAACTTTTTGAAAATGTGTGTATCCATGAATTTCAGATTTTTTTGCACCAAAGTAGACTTATCTTTTAATTCAGTTTTCCACGAACTTTTTGGAAGTGTCTTTGTATATGCTGTAAAACGCTGGTTCTCATTTTGTTCTCATTGCTTTTCTTCAGTGGAAGGATACAGAGGAACTGAATTAGATGAGTATCTTTGGGGAAGATTTATTTCTTATATTCCATAACTGACTGTCTTGTATATAACATTTTTGTTGCAGGTGTGGGTTATGGAGCTCCTAGCTCTCTTCACTAGCTGGGTGACTGTTTTTATCTGAGGAGTTAATATGTACATGTAGTGTATTCACTTTATAATATGGTATATGTAATTACAATTACCTGTTTAATACCTATCAGTTTTGCATCAGAAAAGTATAAATGTGCCCTAGTTTAGGAGAGGAGAGCAGGAAGTTCCCCAAAGAAGTTGAGGTTCAGTTCCCACAAATAGCGCTGTCAAACTGAAAAATAACGACACATGTTCACTCTTGACTGGAATCTATGCCTGAACTCATATTGATGGGAGAGAAGAGAGGGCCAGCCTGGCTCGGCCGCATCCTAACCAGCTCCCCATCCCCTTGGGGAAGAAGGGTCAGCCAGGTTGTAAGTGGAAGAAGAACCCTTTTCTGTAGCTTTGACGTGCAAAGAATGGAGTGAGGCTGCAAAGGCCGGCGTATCTAGAATTCTGTGGAGCAGGAAGCTTCATGACAAGTTTATCTTTCTCCTATTTTTGAGCACCCTTCCCTTCATGCTCAGACACAGGGATTGCCTGCCAACTGGGCAGTGATATCAGCGTGCAGGCAGGGGCCTGGCTTTGGCGAGCGGATGCACAGAATCACTTAGCCTGTGTCTGACCACGTGGACTCCGACAGAAAAAAAATGAGCTGTTGTTGTTACTGTAATTATCACTGTGATCATCCCTCTACGTCGAAGACTGTGGCCTAGGAAGCAATGGGATCGTACGAAAACACGGACAGGAGAGCATGAAGGTTTCCAGAAGAAAGGGTTTGCTGCCATCCTGAATGTGGCTGGCAAAGGTCTTGAGGAAAGCAAAGTTTCGGCAATTCTACGAGGAGGCAGAATGTCAAAGGAGGGCTGAACGGCCAGCAGTGTGAGTACCTGGACACGTGCCGACAAGAAATGGGCGTGAGCAGAGGTATTGCACAGTGTGTGTTGGAAGTTCAGCTTAGCTGCCCTGTGGACCCCATGCAGGGGGACTGTGAGAACTGAAGCGGGACTCGCAGGTCGTGGTTGAACTATGAGGGCCCTGAACGTGGGGCTGAGGAGTAGGGAATGTAAGCTCTGGGTCAGTGGTTTACAAGCTGCTTCTGTCTCGACACCCCTGATGGATGGGGTTCATATGTCGTCTCTGTGGGAAGAGCCAGCGTTGTGCGTGACCTGGTACAGCTCCATCCATTCCACTTTCATTGACGGCAGCAGAGTGGAAGGCAGGTGAATGTGAATGGTATTTTCATAGGAATGGATCCCATCTGGTCCATTATGAACAGATTTATCCTTCCCAAATTTGGGGTCTTTTTTTTTTTATTTTTGACAGAGTGGACAGTGAGAGAGAGATAGAGAGAAAGGTCTTCCTTTTGCCGTTGGTTCACCCTCCAATGGCCGCCGCGGTAGGTGTGCTGCGGCCGCGCACTGCGCTGATCCAATGGCAGGAGCCAGGTGCTTCTCCTGGTCTCCCATGCGGGTGCAGGGCCCAAGCACTTGGGCCATCCTCCACTGCCTTCCCGGGCCATAGCAGAGAGCTGGCCTGGAAGAGGGGCAACCGGGACAGGATCGGTGCCCCGACCAGGACTAGAACCCAGTGTGCTGGCACCGCAAGGCGGAGGATTAGCCTAGTGAGCCGCGGCGCCGGCTTAGGGGTCCTTAATTCTAATTTAGAGGTAGTAGATCACATGAGGAGTCCTCCAAAAGTTCATGGAAAGTGCATATTGTAACAAAATCATGTGAATTTCTAAAATATTTTTTGTTCCAAAATAAGCTTATCTTTTAATTTAATTTTCCATTAACTTTTTGTTGTCCCCTTGCAGAGTGGGAGTGGGTAAGATGATGATTTCGGAGGCCAGATGGTCCAAGTTTGCTTCCTGATTCTTCTCTTTAGTATCTGGGTGGCCTTGGACGTACTGCTTGATCCTTCTGTGATGTATCCTCCTCTTCCCAATGGGCAGAAAATACTACCCACATCATAGGACTGTTGGGAGGGTTCCATAAAGCATTACGTGTGACTTGTTTGGTGCAGAGTGTGTGTTACAAAAGTGTTAGCTGTTAGAGTTTGTAGCACACTGACACCTCTTAGGTGCTGGAAGCCATTGCTCTCAGGAACAGGGAGGCCACTGAAAGATTTGGGCAAGGTAATGGCAAGACCCAAGGGGTACATGGGGCATGTGGCGTGGAACAGGCTGATGGTCAGACTCTGGCGTCAGCCTGTGTCCGGATTTTGACTTTGCCATTTACTGGTTGCATTGTCTTGGGTAAGTTGAGTAAGTTCTCTAAGCCTCAGGTCCTTTTCTTATCTATAAAAAGTGAATAATATTATAACAGTGCCTTTCTCACAGGCCAGTTGTGAGGATTTAGTGGGATGGTGGCAGGTTCCCTGTCGATAGTGCTGTCTGTTCCCACATAACAAATTACCACACACAGACTGCAGCTCAAGCCAAACACACACACTTCTTTTCTGTAGGTACAAACTAGCGAGGCCCTCTGAAAGCTGCACTCAAGGTGTCAGCCAAGGGTAAGTTTCCATCTGAAGGCTGTACTGGGGAAGGCTACACCGCCAGGCTCGTATGATTGGTGGCAGAGTCCTGGTTCTAGCTGACTGCCAGCTGGAGGCCACACGTGGGGCCCTGACACATGGGCCTCCCTCAAACAGCCGTGTTTTATCCAAGCCAGCAAGAGATGGTCTCTTCCCAAAGTTAATATTACAACCTTCTTTTTTAAAGATTGATTTTATGGGGCCAGCACTGTGGCGCAGTGGGTTGACGCCCTGGCCTGAAGTGCCAGCATCCCATATGGGCGCTGGTTCTGGTCCCGACTGATCCTCTTCTGGTCCAGCTCTCTGCTGTGGCCTGGGATAGCAGTGGGAGATAGCCCAAGTCCTTGGGCCCTTGCACCCGCATGGGAGACCCAGAGGAAACTCCTGGCTCCTGGCTTCAGATCAGCGCAGCTCCAGCCGTTGTGGCCATCTGGGGAGTGAACCAGCAGATGGAAGCCCACTCTCTCTCTGCCTCTGCCTCTCTGTAACTCTGCTTTTCAAATAAATAAATAAATCTTAAAAAAAAGATTGATTTTATATATGAGCGAGAGAGAGAGAGCAAGAGAGAGAGACAGATCTTCTATCTGTTGGTTCACTCCCCAGATGGTCGCTATGGCCAGGTTGGACCAGACCAAAACCAGGAGCCAGGAGCCAGGAGCTTCTTCTGGGTCTTCCACGTGTGTGTAGGGGTTCAAGGACTTGGGTCATCCTCTGCTGCTTTCCCAGGCATGTTACCAGGGAGCTCAACCAGAAGTAGAACAGCCAGGACTGAGCAGATGCCCATATGGTATGCCAGAGTCACCTGCTGCGCCACAGTGCCGGTCTTATGTAATAGTGAGATCATTGCCTCCCATCACATCTGCCATAAAGCACTGGTTTATAATAATCATTGCCTGAATTCAGGCCTTGCATGTACTGTAAGGTAGGAATCACCCAATGGTGTGAACACCAGAAGGCGGGGATCATGGAGGACACCTAGGATTTCTCTACCACAGACATAAAATCATCCCCTCTAGAAGTTCTGTAGGACGTTCATGTGACAAGCAGAAGGTGCGCTGAGGCCCGGGGCTGGCTCACGTTCTCGTTGTATCCCACACACCGAGCCTTGCGCAGGATGCGTTCTCATGAAATCCCATCTGGACAAATGACAGTACAAGTGTTTGGGGTGTAACTCAGTCACTGTGATTCCAGACAGTCTCTATGGGCCCAGTACACTGCAGCAAAAAAGCAACCTCCACATCTCAGGGGCTTAAATAATCGTAATTTACTTCTTACTTATCCTACAGATTCCTTCAGGGGTGACTGGGGAGATATGCTTGTTGTCTCCATCTAGGGGAGTCCCCGTTATCTGGGATACTGCTGGGAACCAAAGACAGGAAAAAAGGACTTTGCAGGTTCTCAGCCTAGCAGAGAAAACAATTGGCCCCTAAGTGCCTCACGGTGCTTCCCCTCTGACCACTGGCTTGAACTAAACACGTGGGCCTGCACACAGTAGGGGATAAGGCAGGGCGGTTACATCATGCACTCACGGGGAGGAGAACCAGGGCCATTTGGTGACTGTCATTATTGACCATCCTGGATGGATAAGGTACGTATAGATCAAAGAACAGTGGCTGGAACTGTGGCATAGCGGGCAAAGCCACCGCGTGCAGTGCTGGCATCCCTTATGGGTGCCGGTCCAAGTCCCGGCTGCTCTGCTTCTAATCTAGCTCCCTGCTGTGGCCTGGAAAAGCAGTAGAAGATGGCCCAAGTCCTTGGGCCCCTGCACCTGCTGGGGAGACCCGGAAGAAGCTCCTGGCTCCTGTCTTCCGATCGGCAGAGTTCCAGCTGCTGTGGTCCTCTGGGGACGTGAACCAGCAGATGGAAGACCTCTCTCTCTCTCTCTCTCTGCCTCTTCCTCTCTGTAACTCTGCCTTTAAAACAAATAAGATGGAAGATTCAAAAAAAAAAAAAAAAAAAAACCAGTGTTTCCCATATTTCCAGAGTGACTCTCTCTTTACCCCTCCCCCTTCTCCCTGTGGCCCCAGACCATGACATTCACAGAGAACATCACGTGGACTCCCTTTCACCTCTAACTGCCAGCTGGGCTCAGAGAAGGCATTTCTAGGAGGTAGGCAATGAGAAAGAGGAATTGGGGCTGTTTATTTTCCTCCTTTCCTTTCCCCTCGTCTCTGGCCACAGCTAATCTCAGGCAGCTCCTCTCCTGCTGTGAGTGCTGTTGGTGGGTCTCTAACAGCTCCCCCCACTTGCAAGTGCCTAGGTACTTGTATTACAGTTCAGTTTTCATTGCCCCAGTGGAATACTTAAGGCAACCAACCTTATCAGGAGGCGCGGTTGGCGCGCAAGCAGGGTGGCCGGGTGGTTTGGCCTCTGCAGAGCACAGTGAATGGCAGGGGCACAGTTTGCGCAGGGGAAGGCTCAGGTGTGGGGCCAGGACGCAGTCAGGAAACCACACCCCACTCAGGCTTTACAGACAACCCTCTCCCCAGAACTACTTTCTGAGGGCATGCAGTGGTGACCTGAGGACCCTCCACTAGGCCCACCTTCTTAGCAACATGACTGGACTAATCCTCCCTCTGTAGTACCGCTAACTTCAGGGTTGAAGCACCTGCATGAGTTGGGGTCAGATCAGACTCCGGCTCCAGCCTCGTTTTCTATCCTTTGTTCCTTCTGAACTCCTGCCGACAGCTTTGTCAGTTATCTCCTCATTGAATTTTCTCCCACGGCATCCTTGAATGTGCTCTGCTGAACACTAAGAACTCTGATGGGTTGCCTTTTGGCAACAACAGGGCGATAAAAACACTTGATCTTTCCTGTGGTTGGATTCTAGGCGTGGGATTTGCTGTAAAGTTATATGGAGGAGACTAGAAAATGATTATGCTAGAGATGCTCCAGAAAACACTGGGCCTGGAACCTGTGGTCCGGTCAGCCTCAGACTGGGTTTTTTACGGGACAATTTCTGCTGAGCAATCTCCCATCCACGAGCTTCTCTGATTGCTTTTATGGGGTGCCTATTTTCTTGACAGTAAATGCGAAGTGTTTTATATCTGCACTCTGTGTCGAACTCCTCTGAGCTGGAAGTCCATTGGAAAGAAAGAAGAGGTTAAAGTGCTGTGGCCAACTGCGTGAATGTCCCCAGTTCTCCATCTCGCCCCGTGTTCGCACCCTTTGTAGCAGCGTTGTAGTCTTTCCTCTAAAGGGGCAGAACACATTTTCCTTCCCCTGGCCCATGGGTCTCTGTGTGTGATTTGCTTTGGCAAATGGAATGGTCGTAGGCATGGTACAACCAAACCTTATTTAAAAAAAAAAAGATTTATTTATTTATTTGAAAGTCAGAGTTACACAGAGAGAGAAGAGGCAGAGAGAGAGAGAGAGGTCCTCTGTCCTATGGTTCACTCCCCAGATGGCCTCAATGGCCGAGCTGCACCGATCCGAAGCCAGGAGCTAGGAGCTTCTTCCAGGTGTCCCACGTGGGTGCAGGGCCCCAAGGACTTGGGCCATCTTCTACTGCTTTCCCAGGCCATAGCAGAGAGCTGGATTGGAAGAGAAGCAGCTGGGACTAGAACCAGCACCCATATGGGATGCTGGTGCTTCAGGCCAGGGTATTAACCTGCTGTGCCACAGCATCGGCCCCAACAACCAAACATTTAAGAAATGTTTATGTGACTTGACTTGCTCTCTTGCACCCAGCCACTGCCATGACAATAGTGCACCTGGGCTGGCCTGCTGCTCTATAGAGAGGAAGGGAGGCTGGGAGCAGTCAGACTGCCCACATCCACTCCAGTCCCAAGTCCCAGATGGGTGAATGAGTCCAGGTGAGATCGGTCCAGCCCCTGGCAGAGCCACAGTGCACCACACTGTTAGAATAAATGGCTGATGGTCTGTTGTGCAGAATTACTGTGGCCAAAGTGAACAGATGCAAGTAGGGATGAGAAGCAAACTGACACTTCATTATTTATGCTTCTGTTCATCCCACTAGGAGGTATCGAACCCACACTCCACGGGGCACTCTGGAGAAGGAATCAAAAATAAACCAAGATGTGGTTCCTCACCTCCCGTTGACCTCGCTCCCAGGTTCTCACAGCTGCTCATGCTTAGCACAGCCATAGACAAGATCGGGTCTTGTGTTCGGTCATCTCACACCATCCTGGGCCCTCTCCTCTGCTTGTGTTTAACCAGGGGGGCTTAGATTGCGAGTGACTAGAAGCCCAATCATATGGACTTAAGACAAACACTGTATTGATTCATGTAACTGAGAAGACTAATTGCAGGTAAAGCAAGGCCCCGTTGCACTGCAGTGTCACGGAGACTCTGTTTCTGTCGGTATTTCCGGGCTGCTTTTGTCTCGGCTGTTCGTCATTCCCAGCCTGGCTGGTGTTCAGGGAGACCTTCGGCAGAGCGTCTCAGCACCAACAGTCCCCACGATCGTCTTTTCACCGGATAGACAGGTACAGCCTGCTCATGTCAGAGCCGATCACAGAGGTTGGTGGCCATGCCTAGAACATGTGTGCATTCCTGGAGCCTGGGCAGGGTGAGGTCAACTCAACGAGGCACGCTACCCAAAAGCTGGTGAGGTGGGTTTTAAAGAAATTGAAAGAGGAAAAGGAAAGTGCAGACAGGATGGGTGGTGGAGATGCAAACCCAGGAGAAGGCCACCAGAGTGGAACATCCTGCAAATTTAATTATGGGGTGATTAATATATTCCCTGTTTAGTACTTTTTTCTGTTCCACTGACCATGCAGGTTCCATGCATCTATTTTTCTTACCTTTTCATAAACAGGTTGGTACATAATGAGAAATCAATAAATATTTCCTAAATGAGTAAGTGAAGCTTATAGTTTGTTGGGAGAAAACAAAGGCAAAATGTGGTTTAACTAAATGAGTTAACTTAGATTTTCAGTGGCAAGAAAGGCAGAAAATTATGTTTATAGTCATTAAAGCACTAAACCGGAATGAAATTTTTATATGGCCATTTAAGAATCTACAAGCTTTGGCAAAAAAAAAAAGTGTGCAGCACCCAAACACACTCCCTCCTGTATCTTACTTTTCATCTTTGTATTGAGACTTGTGGGACAGACAAACAAGCGTTCTGAGACTGGTGGGGTTTGTGTATTTATGCACACACACATGCCTATACACGGAGGGACACAGGGGGGTGTGGAAGGAACTGTAGGACTATCTGGGGGAAAATAATTGCGTTTACAGCTCATCTATGCCTTTCCACCTGCTCTTGTCTACGAAGCCCATTGCGATGCACCACTACCGTACGTTTTAACAAGAGTAGGCAGTCATACCCAGCAGAAAGGCTGGGATGTCCGTGAAATTCTGGAGCTGAAGGTCTCAAAGGCATGGCGAAGGCAAGGTGCTGGGACAGCTGAGGTTGGGGGCAGACGGCTGCTCTTTGCATTGGCAAGGTTATGGTGATGAACATCTGAGTTTTGGCATCCAGAGGATTGCTGGGAAGGGCTATCTTCAAAATCAGAGGACCTGGGCAGATCCTCCCTGAGCCAAAAACAAACCCGAAAAGCAAAAAGACAAAGAGAGAATCTCAGGGCTACAGTTTTAAATGGAGTCACAGGACATAGTCCTGGAAAGAGAAATCATGTAGAGTTCTTGTGCTCTAGATAAGAATACTTCACCTCCAGGGGGGCTCCTCTCTCACCCCAGAAGTGGTATATGCACACCACTTAACAACAAACTGCCCAACCTGACTGTTGTACTCTGCCTCAGAGGCAGCTCATGGTACGGGTGAGAGAGCGGGCTCTGGCGCTGGGGTCAAGCGCAGTTCTCCTTCTTAACCAGTGTGTGACGCTGGCCAGATAGGCCTCCTCTCAGGCCTTTGCTTTCTTATCTAATGTAAGAGCGGATGTAGCGTAGAGTCACCAGAAGGCTTAAATAAGTTAATAAAAACAAATCACTTGTACTTGGCGCATAGGGTACATTCTGTATGGTGGCCAGTTCATCCATTCACATGACAGGAGGAAAGACGCTTAGACTTTTCCACTCTTTACTTTTGGTAAAATTTGCCCAGCTCTTCCCCAAGTGCAAGAACAGATGAGAGGTGGGCGAAGGTTATGATGGGAGGACGGGAGCCACTGCAGGTATTGTTTGCACAGAGGGGTGAGTACATCCACGTCTCCATTTCTCATTCTCTCCCTTGGTGGTCTGGGCAGTCACCATCTCCCAGTTTACGGAGCAGCGCCTGCCCAGCATCTCTGCCCCTAACTCCAGCTCCTTCCCATCTTTAACCCTGACTCCAGATGTGTTTATCAGTGTTGGAGCTGTGTTGCTCCCCTGATGGCTTTCCCAGTGCCACTCTGCCGGCTGGCGTTCAACAGTCTGCAGAACAGCCCAACCTCCCTCTCTTCCCAGCCTGGTTCCGGGCTGCTTCTCCATGCTTCATACGCCCTCCCCATGCTTGCAACACTAGACTTTCCTGAAATGCACAAACTTCATTCACAGCTGCCCCTTTTCTTTCTTTTGTGTGTAATGGAAAACGAACTACTCATTAAATTAGAACACAAAGTCTCCTGAAATTAGCCTCGACCGTCCGTGCTGCCTTTACTTTTCCCTGGCCTAAAGAATGCCTGTTAGGAAAAAAAAAAAAATCTATGCTGATGTCACCATAGAGAGAGGTGCCAATTATGGTGAGCAATTGGTCCTTATTTAATCCAAGAAAATAATCTCAATAAATAATGATGACTAAGATAGTGACTGCCCATGAATTCTTACTATATGCCGGAAACTACACAAAGTGTCTCTCACACACAGTCTTACAACCTCATGAGACAGTGTGGTCTCCTTGCAGAAACAGTTAATTTACTGTTATTCAACCTTGAGCACACCACGTGGTGAGTGAGGAGGGGAGGGGGGGATGGGAAAAAAGGGGAGGGGGAGAGAGCAGGGAGGGAGAGTGGGAGAGAAAATTTAAATTGTGCATCTGACAACAGTTCTTGTTGATGCAGGTGTGCCTGGAATGGGCATACTGTGGCAGAAGTTCATCTCCTTCCTCAGTTCACTTTGCTATCTCCATTTAAAAAGGTTCTAGAAGTATTTCTGCCTATTTTAAGCAGTTTCTATTTTTTTTTAATTGTATTTGAAAGGCAGAGAGACAGAGAGATCATCCATATTCCAGTTTGTTTCCCAGACACCTGCAACAGCCAGCATTAAGCCAGGCCGACGTCAGGGGTCTGGAACTCAATCCAATCTGTAGGGGTGGTGGGAACCCAACTATTTGAATCATTATCTGCTGCTTTTTTTTTTTTTTAAATTTACTTATTTATTGGAAAGGCAGAGTTACAGAGAGAGAGAGAGAGAGAGAGAGAGAAAGAAAGAGATATCTTCTATTGGTTGGTTCACCCCCTGGATGGCCACAATGACCGAAGCTAGGCCAGGTCAAAGCCAGGAGCCAGGAGCTTCCTCCGGGTCTTCCACATGGGTGGCAGGCGCTGAAGCACTTGGGCCATCTTTCGCTGCTTTCCCAGGGCATTAGCAGGGAGCTGGCTGGGAAGTGGAACAGCAGGGACTTGAACCATCATCCATATAGGATGCTGGCTTTGTAGGCAGTAGCTTAACCCACTGCACCACAGCACTGGTACCCAGTATCTGCTTCTTCAGATGGTGCACATTAGCAGGAAACTGGAGCAGAATTTGGGGAACCTGAACTTGAACGAGGCAATCTTATGTGGGATATGGGTGTCCCAAGAAACAAACAACTAACCACTGCACCAAATGCCTTTCCCTGCAATGTTCAAACACATCGTACAAGCCTTCTAGGACTCAAATACATCGTACAAGCCTTCTAGGACTCAAACACCTCGTACAAGCCTTCTAGGACTCAAACACCTCGTACAAGCCTTCTAGGACTCAAACACATCGTACGAGCCTTCTAGGACTCAAACACATCGATGTTTCATATATCAGAGCCTCCTAAAGCTCTGGAACTCAACCATGGAAACAGCAACTTGTCTCAAACACTACAGGGAAAGCTGGTGTTGGCTTGATGAGAGAGATGCTTCACCAGTGAGGAACCATGTCATTTCTCAGCCAAACTCGGGCTCTTCTGATCATAGAAGAGGGTACCTGTAAATAAGCATACCAGGAAAAACACATGGAGTTAGACTGTCCCAGACCGGGCTGCCTTTATCCGTATCACAATGAATTCTTCAACAATAGGCTTGTTTACACTGGGCTTTCACTGTGCTGAGTTCAGATTTGGAATTCAGCCTGACGTGTGGGAGGATGCAGCCTCCAAGCAGCGTGATAGCATCACTCGGGGCGAAGTCTGCCTGTGAGTTCTCAGGAGCCCACTGTGTGCAAAATCTCACCACGTCACTGAGTCCCATTGTAACTTTGGGAAGTAGGAAATGTTGTCCTTGTTTTATCAATAAGGAAACCGAGCTTTCAAGAAGCACCTTTGCCTGGCTGCGCTGTGGTGTAGATTAAGCCTCCACCTGCAGTTCGAGTCTTGGCTGCTCTACTTCTGCTCCGCTCCCTGCTAACGTATGGGAGAGCAGTGGAAGATGGCGCAGGTGCTTGGGCCCTGCACTCAGGTGGAAGACCTGGAAGGAGCTCCTGGTTCCTGCCTTTGGCCTGGTCCAGCCCTGGCTGTTGTGGTCATTTGGGGAGTGAACCAATGGTTAGAAGATCTCTCTCTCTCTCTCTCTCTCCTTCTCTATCTGTATATCTGCCTTTCAAATAAATAAATAAATCTAAAAAAAAAAAAAAGAAAAGAAAAAGAAAAAGAAGTGCCTTCATCAAAGCCAGCCAGTTAGTAAGTAGCGGAATAAAGACAGCAATCCAAGGCAGAGCAGAGATAGTTAATCCTTTTCACAGTGCCTCTTAAAGGAATAACACCAAGGACAACGCCAACAGTAAGCTCCAGAACAAGACTACATCCAAATCTCATCCCTATTCTAGTGCCTTTTCCATTCTTCATCCCTGAATAGGGTTATAGAACCCTCTGGAAGCCATGTAAGAAAAGCATAGACCATTCCAGGGCAGGAGAGTTGAGCTCAGGTAGCTTGGTCATTGCATACTGGGGGACCACACATTTATGTTCTTAAAAGTTCACATCCTAGCATGGAATCTGGGTCAGGGCCACTTATGTGGGACAGAAACCCACCATCAAGAGCTGATCACTAGAAGAAGGTCCACAGGGTTCAATATTATCCAAATCCACCTTTTCTGGAACCAATGTGTACAGAAGCAACTAGGAGATATTTGTGGAGTGGAGAATGAGGGCTAGGCTAGCGGGGCAGACCTATGTTTAACTCTCAGCTCCAACGTCCACACGTTCACACCTCCATAACATTAGGATTTCAATGTCATTGAAAACAGATGCCAGTTGTCAGGGGCAACCTGTGCAGCCTGTGTTTAGCCATTAACACTATAGAGGCAGTGGTTCTCATGGTCTCTCTTCCTCCAGGAGTTTTTTGAGTCATTAAACACCTAAGTTTGCTATTCAGTACAAATTATACAACTGCCATCGTTATCCATTCATTTTGGAAGAGGACACTTGACTGAGATTTGCATAACATTTGCCTGGGCATTTCCATAACTGCCAATCATTGCAACTGAAAGCCTGCAAGTCAAGCCAATTTAACTCTTAATGTGGCCCAGTATTGTTCTTTTTAAGTTTAAAAAGGAGGCAGACTTAGCAATATTCAGCCAAGTCTGAAATGGAGCATTGAGCATCTTGGTTACTGACACTAATCTGTTTTCCCACCAACAGGGCATCTGGGGCCACACTAGAGGGACCCAGGATAGTCCAGGCCAGGCACAGGAGCACATGAGGTTCCTGCAAGGTGTTCGGCGTGTAACAAATCTTCCCAGGCAGACAAATCAATTAATTCACAGGCTTTTATTGGGATTCCACTCCTGGGCGAGGTTGCCCGGTCCCAACAGAGCAACAGAGTGGGGGCGGGGAAGTCGCAGGTCAGAGATTGGGAGGGCTCCTTTCATAGATTCAGAGCATGGGGGTTAAAGGTTGAGGCGGGTCTGGTCCTCATTGGTTGACCTTCAGGCACCCGCAGGGACCTTGACAAGGACTTTATTTCCCCAGAAGTACAGGTAGGAACTTTCCATTCCTGGGAATATAGGCCTTTCCTCCTGCGGATCCCAAAGCTACCAGTTCCCAAACTATTTCTAACCTTTTTCTGTCATTCTCACCTAGAATCCAAAGTCAGTGGTCGTTCATGGAGATGGATTTACGTTTCAACATCGTAGTGGAAAGGAAAATTCAAGGCAAACTTTGTCTTTGATTTACTACATTAAAACTTAAATAAGAGGTTTGAGTTCTTTCCCTTTGAAAGAGCTTTGAAAAGACATTTTATGGAGTCACATAACCTCAGTGACCTCTTTGAGCTCTTGTGTATATTACACAACAACATCCTATGGCCATAGTCCCCAAACTATGGCATCCTATTGAAATCGGAGAAGACCCCCTAAAATTTACCCTGAAATGTGGCCCCTTAAAGTTCCCTGGAAATGCTGTCCAGGGTGCCACATGCGCTACCGGAACTTGGGGTGCCTTACGGTTTCACCACGGGCTTATTACTAAATCCCCGATATTAATAAGCCCGAGAGGGTTCTTGCCTAATATTTAGAGAAGAATTCTAAATACCGGCACAGATAAACAAGGCAGCATGGTACATTTTAAGCTTTTATTTAGTGAGAAAGATGCATAGCAGAGTGAGAGCTTTATTTAGGGGAGAGAGGTGAATAGGGGTTCATACCAAGCGCCAGGAACCAGCCACATGGATGAGCATCTAGGCCAGGAAGCCTAGAGCTCATGGCCCGAAGGCCATGCACCCTGGAGGCGTGGGGCTACAGCAAGCCCCCTCCTGGCAAGAGGCCAGGGAAAAAGAGCTGGCCGGGCCACGCCGTGGTCCAGCTTTTAACCCACTCCAAAGGGGAGTGGTTAATTAACCTGATTGGCTGGTGGGCACCCAGGTGTGGCCAGGTAGGGGAATGAGGCCACACAGGGGCTGGCAAAGGCATCAGGTAGGGGCATGAGGCCACACAGGGGCATGGTGAGGGCGTGGTCTTCCAGTTCACAAATCTGATCAATTTTAACCTGTATGCCTGCCTACTTCAGTATGGCATTCAGGGCCCTGTGGGGAGCTCCCAGGAGCCTTGGGAGATGTCAGATGTGGCTGCTACACACATTAGCAGCTTGAGTATTTATAAATAGTAAGTTCAGCTTCTGCTTCTGCTCCCTTCACTTCCACGACATTACATCTTCACAAAGCTGGGTGTCCACCAATTGCCGTGACAAAAACAAGTACTCTGCCAAAATCGAAGTGGAAGAGGTAATGCGATGGTGGTGTTTGATCAGATCCAAGGTGTGAGAAGTTACGTGGCTCCCAGGAGGCACATGTAGCCCCTTAGTAGGCAATTGTGGTCATCTAAAAATAAACTGGGGCTATTATTTTAAAATTTCAGTTTCTGTATGTATTTTTCCAAATGGGTGACTGGATTTTAGGACACACAAACTGTGCCTGGGAGCACAATGACAATATTGCTGAAACCTGAGGGAATGGAGAAAGCTTGGGAACCTGGGTCCTACATTGGGTCAAAAGTCCTCATGGGGGTCGGTGCTGTGGTGCAGCGGGTTAAAGCCTTGGCCTGAAGTGCCGGCATTCCATATGGGCGCCAGTTCTAGTCCCAGCTGCTCCTCTTCCAATCCAGCTCTCTGCTATGGCCTGGGAAAGCAGCATAAGATGGCCCAGGTCCTTGGCCCCCTGCACCCACATGGGAGACCTGGAAGAAGCTCCTGGCTCCTGCCTTCAGATCGGTGCACTCTGGCCATTGCAGCCATCTAGGGAGTGAACCAGCGGATGGAAGACCTCTCTCTCTCTCTCTCTCTCTCTCTCTCTCTCTGCCTCTCTTTCAAATAAATAAAATAAATCTTTAAAAAGAAAAAAATAAGCCCTCACGGGGGCTGGCACTATGGAGTAGTGGGTTAAGCCACCACATGCAGTGCCAGCATCCCATATGGGCGCTGGTTTGAGTCCTGGCTGCTCCACTTCCAATCCAGCTCTCTGCTATGGCCTGGGAAAGCAGTGGAAGATGGCCCAAGTGCTTGGGCCCCTGCACCCACGTGGGAGACCTGGAAGAAGCTCCTGGCTCCTGGCTTCAGATTGGTGTAGCTCTGGCCATTGTGGCTAATTGGGGAGTGAACCAACGGTTGGAAGACCTCTCTCTCTCTTTCGCCTCCTCCTCCTCCTCCTCCTCCTCCTCCTTCTCCTCCTCCTCCTCCCCCTCCCCTCCCTCCCTCCCTCCCTCCCTCCCTCCCTCCCTCCCTCCCTCCTCCTCCTCCTTCTCCTCTCTGTGTAGCTCTTTCACATAAATAAATCTTTTTTTTTTTTTTGACAGGCAGAGTGGACAGTGAGAGAGAGAGACAGAGAGAAAGGTCTTCCTTTTTGCCGTTGGTTCACCCTCCAATGGCCGCCGCAGTAGGCGCGCTGCGGCTGGCGCACTGCGCTGATCCGATGGCAGGAGCCAGGTGCTTCTCCTGGTCTCCCATGGGGTGCAGGGCCCAAGAACTTGGGCCATCCTCCACTGCACTCCCTGGCCACAGCAGAGAACTGGCCTGGAAGAGGGGCAACCGGGACAGGATTGGTGCCCCGACCGGGACTAGAACCCGGTGTGCTGGCGCCGCAAGGCGGAGGATTAGCGTATTGAGCCATGGCACCGGCCCCACATAAATAAATCTTAAAAAAAAAAAAGTCCTCATGAGATCCGATTGCCTACACTCTTGCTTAAACCCTCCATGGTTTTCCCCAGACCACTGCACAGAGCAAAGCAACACAAACCCTCCCCCCGCTGCAAGACCAAGGATCTGGCTCCTATGCACTGAGGAGCTCTCCTGTGGGTTCACCCTGCCCACAATGGAGCTCCTTGCTGCTTCAAGGGTCAACTTCTCCCTACTTGAGCATCTTGCCTGCTCCCTGAGCCCAGCGCAGTCTCCTCCCTCCTGTCTGCTCCAGGTAGTGCTGCTGCCCTTGCTGATCTAGAGCGAGCAGCACGTTCTTGTCACTCATCTCAGTCCCTGGTGGCGCCTGTGGTTTATTATTTCTTTACTTGTTTATGTTTCCCCCACGTTGTGCACTGTATCCTTCATGGAGACAATGTTCTTGCTGGTCTTTTTCACTCTGCCTCCTAGGACTTTGTTCATAGTAAATATTTAAAATGTGTTTGTTGGGCGGCGCCTTGGCTTAACAGGCTAATCCTCCGCCTTGCGGCGCCAGCACACCGGGTTCTAGTCCCGGTCGGGGCGCCGGATTCTGTCCTGGTTGCCCCTCTTCCAGGCCAGCTCTCTGCTGTGCCCGGGAAGGCAGTGGAGGATGGCCCAAGTGCTTGGGCCCTGCACTCCATGGGAGACCAGGATAGTCACCTGGCTCCTGGCTTTGGATCAGCACGGTGTGCCGGCCGCAGCGGCCATTGGAGGGTGAACCAACGACAAAAAGGAAGACCCTTCTCTGTCTCTCTCTCTCACTGTCCACTCTGCCTGTCAAAAAAACAAAACAAAAAACAAACAAACAAAAAAACCAACAAGGCAAGGAGAGCCGCACTCGCAATTCACTGCAGCATCTCACTGGGGGCTGTGCCATCGCAATTAGGCAAGAAAAAATATTTAAAAAAATGTGTTTGTTGAATGAATGTTCAAAGATCACCCCAGTCTGTCCTGTAGAAACAGGAGTTCATCAGGTTTTTTAACTTTTTTTTAAGACTAACTTTTTTCCTGGGATGGCAGCATCCCATAAGGGCACCCATTTGAGTGCCAGCTCCCTGTTAATGCACCTGGGAAAGCAGTAGAAGATGGCCCAAGTCCTTGGACCCCTGTACCCACATGGAAGACCCGGATGAAACTCCTGGCTCCTGGCTTTGACATGGCCCCGCCCCTGCCCTTGCGGCCATATGGAGACTGAACCAACGAATGGAAGATTCTCTCTCTCTCTGTCTCTGTCTCTCTGTCTCTCCCTCTCTCTGTGTAACTCTGCCTTTCAAACAAATAAATAAATCTTTAAAAATTCAGTTTATTCAAAGTTTGCTGATTGAAGAACCAGGTCTCTCATCAAAGCAAGTCTTTCACATTCAGTTAGGACTCATATGTACTAAAAGTAAAGTATCTGTATCTCACTTAGAATTAAAATTAGAAATTAAGAAAGTGCACCCACTCCTGCCTTAAGACCTTTGTACCTGCCATTCCTTCTTCCTGAAATACTCTCCCCTCAGATGTCAAGAGGACTCATTTCCTCTCCATGTCTGGCCCTCCCCTGACCACCTGTAACCTCTGTGGAGCCAGGTTTGATTTTCCTGTGCAGTCTATGGAGGCAGGAGCTCCGTGGGCGTCCTTTACACACTCCAGGGGAGGGAGGTTGGGGGGAAGGGAAGGGCACCTTTTTCTAGCTGATCTATCCAGGCTGGGGGCGGGGGCACCTTTACATAATTCACAGATGCACGCTGTGCGGGCTGCAGCCCTATGGCTTACCAAATACTGGCGTCTATACCGACTGTTTGCCTATGCGTTCTCCCTGCAGTGGGTAAGCCTCCGAGGGGCAGGCATTTACACGTCTTGTTCAGTGATGTAGCTGCAGCGTTTAGAGAGGTAGCAGCACACAGTAGGTGCTACACCACGGGGTAACCAAATGCGTCTGCTCATTGGAAAACAAGGCTGAGCTCCAGCTCCTGGGGTTTGCAGCCCAATGTCTTCATTTCATTTAGGGACTCAGCTCTTGAGATGAATTGACCGGGATCCTGGGATTCATTTGCAGCATGATGGTTTTCATTTCGCTTCACTTTCATGTAGAGGCATGAAAACTGGCTGATGCCCGTCTTCAATTCTTCTGTTGAGGCCTCTCTCTTTTCTCATCAGATTTAATGGGAACTCTCATAATGGGATGTAAATATTGCCAGCTCCTTTTATTAGGGAATAAGCAACATAAAAGCACCATACCTCCCTCTAACTAATATACACCTGAAATTCCATCTCCAAGCCTCCCATGCAAAATCAGTTCTTCTCTGAGCTTTTCCAAGGGCTTCCTCTTAAATACAAGTTTTCCAGGAACATTGTGACCTGAGAATATATATTTTCCTAGCTTTTGGTGTCTGGCTTGGTTGACTTCCCAAAACCCAAACTATTCTTTCAAAAAGCCTCATTTTTGGAATAAATGTTTATGCAACACTTCTAGCTTGGCGTTGGAACTTCTGTTTTGCATACCTTGTGGTGGCTAACATGTTTAAATATTCCAGCATACACTGGAGTTATCAGGCATCAGCCTCCCTGAGACCAATAAACACTATTACCACTAAAATTCAGTGCTGGCCTGGGATGATGCTACTAAAATTGAAGGATAATTCCCCAGTTCTGCCAGCCTTGCTGTCATATTAAGCTTCCTCCCAGTGAAGAAAGGGGTCATTCTCAAACCCAGCTGCCTGGAGATTTAGGACAGCCTTGCAAAACCAGAGCTAGAGCCCATGTGGCCTAAATCCTCCTAAACTGATTACCTTGGTGTCTTTTAAGGTTTTGCTGCTAATTTAATTGACCGCTGTGTGCAACCCCAGGAAAGGGGTTAAGAAATCCATCCAAGTCTCCACTGTTAAATAAAAGCCACCAGCAAATTACTGGCATCCCAGGAGTTTACAGAGGCTGGGTTGCCAGCAAAGACCTCGTTCAAAGTAGTTGTGCCCCATTCCCTCATGAAGCGAGAACCTTCAAGCCTCCCTATTCGGTCGCCCAAATTTTCTTGTTTGGTTGCAAGACAGTCACGCTGATTTTCATGTTTTTGCAGCAGTCAGATCTGTAACATGCTCATATCTGCCTGTTTTTTATTTGATTCGATCAATGCCATCGATTTTCCTTTAAATGCAAGGATTGCACAGTTCAACTTTAATTGCAGATCTGGTTGCAAGGGCTGTGTCTGGGAGGCAGGTTGTCCTATTTTTTTTTTTTTCCAGAATGAATTACCTTCCACTGATGAGCATTGGCCAGGTTGGACTTTCCTTTGTTAGAATTTGCCCCTTAATGTTAGACGGAGATCTGTGAACTTGCAAGCGACAATGTGTACACCAGTAGGCAATGGAAGGGGTTGTAGGCTTTAATATCTGGGTTAGTGCTTTGTCGTGTCTTAATAAAAGTGCTGAAGTAGGCTTAGCTCAAATGCCCTGGGGAGCGCTTTTCAAAGGGAGGTGTCACGTTTAAATTGTCATAGAAAACAGCCTGTCTTAAGGGGGAGGGGTGCCCTGGGGCCATCAGTAGAGACCCTTCCCCTACTCATAGTCTATCCATATGTTGCTCTATTGCATCAATTTACTTGCTGGTTTATTGGTTCATGGATCTAAAGCCAGGCCCAAGTGAGTTTAAATACCAATTTTAAGACACCTTAGCTGTGAGACCTTAGGCAAGTGTTGTCTTCTCTGTAACTCATTTTTCAGTTGGGAATAACAATAACTAGCTCTTGGGGCTTTGCTTGGATTGGCTAAAATAACCCATGTGAAGGACTTGGGAGGCGGTCCGGTAAGCAGGGAGGGTGTCACCACCGTGGGCTGTTGTATTCGGGTCTCAGGGAAAAGGGCATGGGGAAAGGGGAGAAGTGACCTGTGCAGTGCGGTCCCCACACGCTGTTCAATGCTTATGTGATGCTACCTGCATCTCGGGCAGAATTCTGCATGCTTTGCAAGTACTCTCCTCTTTAACCCTCGAGATAGGTACAATTTTTATTATCTCCATTTTATAGGTAAGAAAACTGAGGCTCTGAGAGGTAGAGATGTGCCCAAACTCTGGTGACTGCTAAGAGGAGAGCCAGCTCGTGCCAGCGGCCAGGTTTCCAATGCTCTGCTATGGTTTCCCTGCTGGGAAGACGGCTGCCTTTCCTTCCCTACAGATCTTGCATTTGGACACAACGGTTTCTGAGTATCAGCAGTCAGTTCAGTGCAATGCCTCGAGCTGTAACACCTTGCTCCCTCAAGCCTGTGTGTTTTGCCTGGAACCAGGCCCTGGAGGCATGAGGTCTTCGGAGGTCCCTGCACGGAGGTTGCTCATTTTGCTTGTGCAGGAGCAGCTGTGTCTGTGGTGGTCACAGGTGCCCAGGGCTGGGGACCCGAATCAAATGCTGCCTTGGTCTTGACATCAGCTCCCACTCCCTGCTCTGCTCTGTGCCATGGGTTCCCTTCCTGCGGCTGTCTTCTTCTTCCTGCTTCAGTTCGTCTTTCTGTCCTTTCGACCCCTTTCCTGCTAAAACCTGCGCTCAGAGAAATAACCAGAGTCGGTTCCTCTCCTCCTTCCCCTCTCTTCTCCTCCCTTGTTCCTTCCTTTTCTCTCTTCCTCCTGCCTCATTTCTTCCTTCTTTGTACATTCTATTCTGTGACATGCACTTTTCAAAACATGTATTCCTTCGCTTGACTATCTGAGAATCTGCAGGATTCCACGGTCCGTCCTGGACACTGGGGAGCACAGCGATCAATATCCACGCCCACACTCTTTTCAGAGGCTGCCTTCCAGTGAGGCTGCAGAAAGCACGTGACTAGGCAATGGACAGGCCTGGCGCGAGGGTGATGGTCAGTGATACAAAGGAAAACAGGATGATGGAGGCCAGAGAGGGATGGGCTAGTCGGGAGAGATCTCGCAAACAAACAAAAACAAGAAACAAAACAAAACAAACCCAGCATTTCAGCTGTGTCCTAACTGCTACGTGACTCTGTGTGTACGCGGGGTGGACAGAGCAGCTAACGCAGCGCCTGAGTGAACTTCGGAGCTTTGAGAGAGAGCACAGAAGCCAGGGTGATCGTGTGAGGCCATCTGGTCTCAGTCACAACGCTCCCCTGTGCTGCGTGGCGTGACAGCAGCCATGGACAGCAGGTGAACCAACGGCGTAGCTGTGTCCATGAACACTCATTCATAAAACAGGCAGTGGAGCGGCTTGGTTCGTGGGCTGTGGTTTGGCATTCCCTGGCATTTCAACGGGATATTTAAGTATGATCCTTAGACTGGTTGAAAGAAAAATAGAGCACAAAGGATTTCAAGATGCTCTCTTTACATTTGCCAAAGATGCATTCACAAGCCATATCTTGAAAATTCTCAATTCCAATTAAATAATATTAAGCAGGACTGACTTGACCAAATTGCCATGAGATTAGGGGTGATCCCTGTCATCTTTCTTTGTTCCTTCTCCCCCGATGCCTGGACCTTCAGCACTCTTAGAAGTCTCCCAGGTAGGGGTAGCTGAGTTATGCAGAGCTGTTAGTCTCTGTATTTGGGGAGGAGGGGGCTTAAGAGAAACAATGGGCCTCAAAGGGGCTTGAGGTGACTTGTCAGGCAGCAAGCATTCACATAGAAAGTGTATCATTATAACTCGAGGAGGATTCGAGGGCTTTGAGGGGGCAACGGGGAAGCTTTCACAGCCAAATTCCAACAGATAAAGGCACATTGAGATAAGGCCAGTGTCAAGGACTAGCAAGGAACTTGCATGCTAGCAGGTTAGCTAACTATGGTTTACATATCCTGTTGAAGACCCAAGTCTCCTGGGTCAGAGACAAAAGATGGGTTGTTACAGCCATGGTAGAAGCCAGAGTATCAGCAGTTGTGCTGTTTATCTGAGCTGTAATACCCCCAGGTTAACATAAAGAGGGCCAGGTCGTACCTGCACTTGCCATCATGCAGTGGGCTATAGGTTGTGTTTCAAGAGAGAACTCACAAACCTGGGAATCCAAACCTACAGTGGACAATGCCTGTGTTGAGCACCAGTGGAAGATATTATCTTAATTAATCAATAAACAGACTTGGATATTGTTGGAAAAGGACACATCATCTCTATCTTCCGTGGTTGTTGGTCATACAATTCCTTGAGAGAGCTATTTATAACAAAAGCAACCAATGCCTCTGTTCACGAGACATGAAGCAATGCAATAGGTGTGGGGAGAAGCGTTCTCTAGGACAGGCTTCTTGGTTTGCATTTAACTAGGATCAAAACAGAAGACTAAAAGAACTGTGCTGCAAAGGTGAGGGTCTTCAGCACAGTGTCAGGTAGGGGAAATAAAGACAAGGACCGTCCTCGGACCGTCTCCCGAGCCCCTCTTTGTTTCAACCCATAACCGTGCCTAGAATCTACCCAGGAGCTGTGGTGGTTAGAGTTATTTCCATCACATGAAGAGCTGTTTGCACACATCCCAACTTTGGAGAGAGACCTTTGTTGTAAGCACACTTGATAAATGACACGCAAGCATGCCGAAGAGTTGCAGCCAAGGATGAATCCCTTTTGAAGAACGCCTTTGTGAAATGCTTCCGGCAAACAGCCTTTCCCTTCAGACTTGGGCACTAACGCCTTCCAGAGTTATCGTGAGTTACTGGGCTTTTGACTGGACAGAAGGTAGCTGTGCAGTTTCTCTGCCGCTGTGATTTCTACAGCTCCAGTGATGTGGGCTGGAGTCTGTTATCAAGAGCCATTAACAACTCATGATTTCTGGGTGAGTGTAGAAGATAAAACTCAAGGAATTCACCTTCTTCTTCCTTGTTTGTTTTTCTGAAAGGAGGTAGGATTGAAATTTTCACAGATTCCTGGGTTTTTCTTGAGTAGGGTTGGAGCCCTTGAGAACATGATGTCAGCTTGGTGATTCTTACCTCTTTAGTGCCACTGCCAGAAACCAGTCTATTGAGTGATAGACAGAAGGTGCCCAATAAATGGTTGATGCAATAAACGGATGCTTGTTTGGCAGTAAACAAATATTTATTAAGTTCTTCCCAAATTAAGTTCATAGAAATCATGGAGGAAATGCAGGTTTTAATATTGCAAATCATCTCTGTAGGGAGACAGAGGCACCAAAAATAGTTTCCTAACTAATAAGATCTGTTATAATAGTGGGATTTTTCTTGGACCAACGACATAAACAATGTACTCCCTAGGTATAAGACACTAGGGAGGTCACCCATGAGCAAGGACACTGTGGCCCTTGCTTCCTTAGAGTTTAGATTAGTGTAGAGGGAGAGACCCATAGGGAATGGGACGGAGTGGGTAGGAGCTACTTTAGCTACTTTTGTCTTCTTTTCTCTGAAGGAAGACTTGAAGGTCTGGGGGAGCTGAGCTCGTGTAAGAATTAAACCCGCGATGCCTCTGGGGCTGGGATAATCTCGCTTGCCAGAGGCATAGGCACAGTGACCGTGTGGTTGGGGCAGAGTGAACAGAGAATCGTGGCAGAAACGAGGTCGGGATGGGCGTGGGGCAGGGCGTGTGGGCATTGGGTCCCTGCTGGAAATGTGGAGCTGAATGCAGGAGCCCGGGCAGCCTGAGGAAGGTTTTAAATCCATTCTTGCTATTGTTTGAGTTACAAGTAACGCAGTATCAAGTGGCCTCCTAAATACTCGCTCTTTATTTTTTCTTACTGAAAATACTACATGTAGCTATTCGCATTGCACTTGAGCTTGTCCGTAGTGTTTGCTGCCGTAGCTCTCTCAGTGAGATATCAGTGGAAGCATTGTGAAAGACTTGTGGGAAGTTTCCTTTCAGAACCTCAACTAGGGGATACTCTTTTTGCGTTTCATTTTTTCCCCTTCCTGTTACGTAAAGTACAGAAGTGATGGCTTGAGTTCCTGCAGCTGTGTTGTACTATGAGGCAAACTCAACAGTGGAAGCCACATGGTAGAATGGTAGTGTAGCAGGAGAGCAGGAGTGTGGGCCGTGGCGTCTTGACTGCCTTACGCTCTGCACGATCCACTCGTGAGTAACTATGACACAGTTAGGCTACGTGGGGTTTGTCAGCTGAACTTCATCCCGATACAGCACCTCTCATCACTCACTAGCCCTGCAGCCTTGATCTACTTCTGTCTCCTTTTCCGTAAGTTAAGAGAAGTAATAACAATACCTCATACATTTGTTATAAAATTAAATGCATTATTGTGCATAAAGTATATAGGATATTGCCTGGCACTTAAATACTAGCTAATTTTATTATGTTTTAGAAAACAATGTATTCTTGGGGCTGGTGCTGTGGCGTAGTAGGTTAGGCTTCTGCCTGCAGTGCCAGCATTCCATATGGGTGCTGGTTCAAGCCCCAGCTGCTCCACTTCTGATCCAGCTCTCTGCTATGGCCTGGGAAAGCAGTAGAAGATGTACCAAGTCCTTGGGCCCCTGCACCCATGTGGGAGACCTGGAAGAAACTCTTGGCTCTTGGCTTTGGTTTGGTACAGCTCCGGCCAATGCAGCCATCTGGGGAGTGAACCAGCAGATGAAAGACCTCTCTCTCTACCTCTCTCTGTAACTCTCTTTCAAATAAATAAAATACATCAGAAAAGGGAAGGGGAGAGGAGGGAAGGGAAGAAAAAACAGTGTATTCTGCCTGGAGGCTGGCTTGGAAGGAGGCCAGAGTGGAAGACCAGGCTGATGGTCCAGCAGTGAGAGGATCTTGGCCCAGACTACAGTTGGGGCTCCATGGGAGGCTCCACAAAAGGGCAAGGCATCAGGAGCGGTGCAGGCATCTGTGCGAGAGGGAATCGCCGCGAGTGGCACCGGCATCGCCGCTCCGAGCCGCAGAGAGCAGATTCCCCAGTGGAGTGAGTAGGCGGCGAGTGGAGGGGTGGGAGGTGATGCTGGCCCTCGTGTGGATGGCCAAGGACCCTCCTGCGTGCTCCCCCGACAACCGTGGGCAGGGCTGCAGGAGTTAGTGAAGGAGCCCTGCAGGCTCCAAGGCACAGAGGCTGTCCCTTCTTGTTCTCTGTGAGCCCCGGGGAGATTAGGGCAGGTGGATACTGCCCTGGAAGGGAGACCAGAGCCTGGCGGGTGGACTCTGAGTTGGCTGGTTTGCGGTTGACAAGCAGGCCCCAGGAGGAGGGGAGGTGCGCAGGGCGGGAGGCAGGACACCAGGCAAGGTGGCTCAGGGCGTGTCCTGGGCTGCTCAGCACAAGTGGTGCCGGGGAAGATGTTAGAGCCTCGAGCTTACAGAAGCTCAAGCATGGTGGACAAAGCCCTTAGGGAGAAATGCATGATGTGGGGGAAGGGGCAAAGAGGCGAGTGTAGGGAGAGAGCGGACACAGGGTCGTGGACTGGACTCCTGCTGACCCGTTTGTGGGACTGTGCACATGTCCTTTCACTGGGCTGCGCTGGGTTTATTCTCCCTGGGTACAGCTGGGCCATCTCACTAAACCAGTGCTTCCCCGGGGAGCCACACTGGATGCTCCAGGCAGTAATGAGAGCAGCAGGAGCAGTGTGAGATAACACTAAATCACACAGCTATTCGCCTCTCAATTGCTTTCAAGTCTTTGAAATGCCCCAAGGGCAAAAGTCCCAATTTGGTGACCCTGTGCCAGGACCAGCCCTTCAGCCTTTGCCACTTTCCGTTCAAAAACAGCACAATGCATATGGGTGCTGGTTCGGGTCCTGGCTGCTCCACTTCTGATCCAGCTTTCTGCTGTGGCCTGGGAAAGCAGCAGAAGATGACCCAAGTCTTTGGGCCCCTGCACCCACGTGGGAGACCAGATGAAACTCGGGGCTCCTGGCCTCGGATCGGCATAGCTCCGGCTATTCCAGCCACTTGGGAAGTGAATCATTGGATGGAAGACCTCTCTATCTCTCTCTCTCTCTCTACCTCTGCCTTTCTGTAACTCTGCCTGTCAAATGAATAAATAAATTTTTTTTTTTTTAAAAAGACCTTGCTGAGGTCCCCACATCTCCTATTGGGGTGCCTGGCTCCCACCCTGGCTCCTCTGCTTCTCAGTTTCCTGCTAATGCACACCCTTTGAGGTGGAAGTACTTGGGTCTCAGCCACCCACATGGGAGGCCTGGGGGACTTCTTGGCTCTTAGCTTCTGCCTGGCTTAGAGCTGGCTGTTGTGGACATTTGGGGAGTGAGCCAGTGGACAGGAGCGCTCTCATTCCCTGCTTTATGAATAATACGAACATACATAAACAACTAAATTTTAAAGAAGGGAGGCAAAGGCCCAACGTCCAGGCAGAAGTGAGTGTTTCCAGCTCTGATATTTCCAGGCCCTGCGATTCTCTGCAGTCAGCGCTATTTGTTTAGAAGACTTAGGTGCCGTGAGCCTCGAGGTTATATATCTGTAATTTAGAGCATCACAAGGCACGGAGAACAGACAATTCACAAGCTTCAGACGTTTCAGCAGGCACTGCGGTGTCTGTGTGTTCCGGGGAGGGCGCAGCCAGTGCTATTTTAACAAATACAAGGAGGCCGTCTATTTGGACTGACTCCTGGATCTCCAATAACCCTACTGGGCATTTTCACTTACATATCCTGCTGTTACCTCAGACTTCACAGGAGGAGAAACAAATTCAGCATTGTAGCCCTCCCCCCCGAGGCCTGTCTCTCCTGACCTCGCTGGCGTCACCCTCAGCCTGCCAAGCCTGTAACCTTGGAGAATCCCTGACTCCCTCATTTGTAGCCTCTACCCCTTGTGTGCAGTCACTGCAGTGTATCAACCCCCCCACCCCGCGCCACGGAGCTGTCCCTTCCCTTCCCTACCCCACTTTCCCTTCCCTACCTCCCCTTCCCTTCCCTTCCTTCCCACTGTGCCCATCTCACTGTAGGCATTCACCTGCACCTGCTCTTGGTCTCTAGCTGAGGCCTGCAAGGCTCCCTCCACATCACTCCCATGTGCACCTTACTTTGGTTACACCTGCTCTTGTCTCCGTGTCCTCGGGAGCACCCAGAGCTGGTTGGGATGTCCTTTCCAACTGTCTCACAGCCCAGGTAAGCAAATGATCTGAGCCCAAACTGTGCACGTCATGAAAATGCAGCTTAAGTCCAGTTCTCTTGCACAATGTTCCAAACGAGTTGCTCCCCTGCCACTTGTCCTATACGGAAAGTTTGGAGCCAGCCGGACCCCTCATTGTCCTTTGGGGACAGCAAACTCAGGGCTTTTCCCCCAACCCCAAATTTGCCCCCCTCTCTGTATTTGTCATGCCTGTCTATTTCTTGATCTATGCCTTTAACAGCCACTTGAAAGTCTAGCATGAGAAGAACTCAGACGAGATAGGGAATTTTGAACTTTGTCCCTCCTCTGTTTTCTCTTGGACGTAATTTTAAGTGAGAATTGAGTGAGTTTACGTTTAGATTTCTTATCTGTTTACTCTCCCCGTTCGCTCCCAGTAAACTTTCATAGATGAACCTGTGAAATGAGCATGCCCAAGGCCTTGCACCAGTTGCAGCCCTTGGTAAACAAGGTAGGTGAGGCAGAGCACATCTGTTTGCCTCTGGCTGGAAGGATTTCTGAGGTTTGGGGTGGGGGCACCAGCTGTTGTGCAAGGTGTTAGCTCCTCAGGACTGTGGAAAGATGCAAATGACCCAGAGCTGACGAGAGCTGGCAAGGATGAGGCGGGGGAGGAGAGCACTCGAATAAAGGACGGGGGTGCAGCAGCCGCCTCTCTCTTGGAAAAGCTTCCCTGTCTCCCTCCTGTCTTCAGCTGCAAGATAGTGTGGGTCCTGGGACAGCATCAGCAAGGGGAACGCAGGCATCCCTGTGGGGGCTGGGAACTAAGGGGCTCTTGGGGACTGGCTCATTCCAGTTCTGAGTTGACCCAGGAAATCACCAGTTCTCCCTTGTACAGGGGCGCTGGAGAGCATGTGCTGTCCTGCTGGCTGGCAGGCAAATGACCTTCTAGTTTTATTGCAGGAAGCCCAATGCCGTGGATCTAGGGGGTTTTGACTGGTTTTAATAAATTCAGGTCTGTTGTCTGTGAAGCAGCTTCTAACTCTTCCAGATCTCATCATTTCTCATTTTGCCAACTGCTGTCCCTTTATGCCCTGCATTTGTAAGTAAACCATTTGTTCTGCCGACCTCGCCAGCAGCTCATCAGAGCAACCCTGCGTGGCCAAGAGCACGCACTTCCATTCTTAAACTGAGTACTCAGACACACTGGCTTATGGGGTTAGCACCACCCTGGCGCTGCGTAGATTTTTGTCTCTTCACATAGAAAGCAAGCTTCAAGGACACAGGCTATGGCACTCCCATGCCTTTCACAGAGCACTCCCCCACTGCTCATCAAAGTGTTGAACACACAGCACAGAGATCATACGTAGGCTTCAGATTCGTTTATTCTGCAATACGCTACGTTTGTATTTCAACTGTGTGTCGGGCCTGGAGGTCAGCCCTGGATCTGTGGCCATACCCAGGACAGAGAGGAGGGGCACAGGAAAACAAGACACCCATGGATGGTGGAGCTGAACTCTGGGATCTGTGCTGTGAAGGGAAGTGGCTCCATCAGACGGGGCCCAGGTCAGAGTGAGTAGTCAAGGAAGGTTCCGTGTGGAGGTGACGCTGAAGCTAAGGCCTGCAAGGTGGCCAGGAGACAGGAATGGCAATGCTAGAGCAAAGGAGATGTGGAAGGGAAGAGGCTGATTTCTAGAGCATGAGAGAAGGTCCATGGGGTTAACATTTGCCAGTGAGGAGGAGAGGGATGTAAGATAAGGTTTGGGAGTCACGTGGGTCTAGTCCTGTAGGGTTTGCAGACCCCCGGGAAAAGTTGGGGTTTTAATCTAAGTGTAGTAGAAGAAAGCATTGTACGAAATAGGAGAGCTGGGATGAAAGGCGAGTCAGTGAGGCAGGCACTCCCACAGACCAGGTGAGAGTGGTGGTGGCTGAGGGCAGGTTGATGACCCTGCAGATGGAGAAAATGGATGCATTCAAGAGAAATTCTGGAGGTGAAACCAACAGGGCCCATGTGTGTAGAAAGAGGGAGACATAGGGAGCCAGAGATGGTTCTTCCATGCTGTATGTTTGGCATTGGTGTTGTTTAATAAGATGGGGGAAACTAGAAGACAGAAGACTGGGAAAGAAAAATCATAGATTTCACCTTGGACACATGAATGGCTTGAGGTGCATCTGGGTTATTGCAGTGAAGATACTGGGGGCAGTGTGTTATATGACGCCGGGCTCAGAAAAAGAGACCTAGATCCAAGAAATCAACCTGCGTATCTGAAAGATGGCATTTAAAACCACGAGAATGTCCCTTTTTCCCCACATCCTCTCCAGCATCTATTGTTGGTAGATTTCTGAATGTGGGCCATTCTAACTGGGGTGAGGTGCAACCTCATTGTGGTTTTGATTTGCATTTCCCTGATTGCTAGTGATCTTGAACATTTTTTCATGTGTCTGTTGGCCATTTGGATTTCCTCTTTTGAAAAATGTCTATTGAGATCCTTGGCCCATCTCTAAGTGGGTTGCTTGTTTTGTTGATGCGAATGGAATGGGAGAGGAAGCGGGAAATGGGAGGGTTGCCGGCAGTAGGAAAGTTATGGGGGGGGGGGGAGCCATTGTAATCCATAAACTGTACTTTGGAAATTTATATTTACTAAATAAAAGTTTAAAAAAATTTAAAAAAAAACCACGAGAATGAGCAAAGTCAGAAAAGGGGACGGAATGAATTGCTGTGTGGGTCTGAAGGCACCTAGATGAGTGCTTGTGGTTCAGGACTCGAGAGAGGGGAGGCCTCGCCTAACTCCCGGCAGGGATTAGGAGGCAGACGTGTGGGGACAGAGGCAGCTGAGAGCATGGTGGGTGGGGGGTCCCTGGGAATGGGCAGATGTCGCTTGGTGGATGTAGAACGGTATTTGGGACAAATTGTTCCACCCCCCACGGGCTATTTCCATCCTTAAGGGCATGCTTCCGGGGTTTTATGCAGACTATGGATTTACACTGGGTTAAGGTATTAGATGTAAAACAACAGAACTCATCAGTGTCATTGTGCAATTTCTTGTTTTGGAGAGAAAAGAAAGTTGATGATAATTTTCCGACACTATGTAAAGATTGCACCAAACCTGTTTTTCACGTGGCAAGATCATTCAGCTTAGCGATGATATTTTGAGGAAAGGTAATTGCACTGTGTATATGGGATACAGGCAGCTAACAGCAAAACCAAACAAAACAAAAAAAGCAAAAGAAAAATTAAATCAGCTTGTTTCCCATCCCTTTGTTTTGAACCTTAAAAAGCTGTCGAATGTATCTTTTTCTTATTTACTCCTGTTTATTTTACCACTGTGTAGGAGACAAAGGTGGCTTCAACTTGAAGCTCTCTGAGGTGACTTCTAACTGCCTTGAGTGTTTCCTGCTTGTTAATATTTAATTGCATAAGTAATTCATGACCAAATTTTCATTATTTAAAAATTAAAACACAGCAGGTACGGATATCGTCTTGTTTGACCCTTGCACTCAGTGTAGTTACCGGTGCCATGTGTTCAGAGTTCACATGTACAAGTGGCCTTCAAAAATTTCATGGAAAAAGCTTAGTAGGAAAAATCTATGCACATATATCAAAATTTTTCTACAAATATAAGAGTGTATCTTTTAAGTTTACTTACCATAAATGTTTTTGAGTTACCCTCATATTCTTTTTAAATGTTTGTTTATTTATTTTCATCCATTTGAAAGGCAGAGAGAGAGAGAGAGAGAAAGAGAGAGAGAGAGAAATTCATTTCCCAGATGATTGCAACACCAGATCTGGGCTGGGCTGGAGCTAGGAGACAGGAATTCCATCCATGTTTCCTAAAAGGGTGACAGGGGCTGAAGCCCTTGAGCTATAAGATGTAGTAGCAGGAAGCTGGGTCAGAGACAGAGCATTTAGGTCTTAACCTGCAATGGGACGTAGGCTTCTGAAGCCCTGGCTTAGCCTGCTGTGCCATGACACTGCCCCTACCTGCATAGTCTTTGGAAAGACACATGTGCATCCTATGGAAACACATGTTGTCTCATTCCTTTATGTACATCATTGCCATCTCATTTTTCTGCCCCAAAGTGTCTTTCAGATCTTGCTGTTAGGGCGTACTGAGTAGCATGACGCCGTTCTTTAACCTCCTAGGTGATAGTCTGTGTTGTGGAGATGCACTCGCCTCTGCTGTTCCCCTGTTGGTGCACCTTCAGATGCTTCCTGATCTTTTGCAAATACAAAGGCATCTTCCTGGACTGTCATTTTTTTTAAAAAATATTTTATTCATTTATTTAAGAGAGGTAGTTACAGACAGTGAGAGGGAGACAGAGAGAAAGGTCTTCCATCTGCTGGTCTCTCCCCAAATGGCTGCGATGGCCAGAGCAGTGCCTATCCAAAGCCAGGAGCCAGGTGCCTCTTCCCGGTCTCCCACGTGGGTACAGGGGCCCAAGGACTTGGGCCGTCTTCTACTGCTTTCCCAGGCCACAGCAGAGAGCTGGATTGGAAGAGGAGCAGCTGGGACTAGAACTGGTGCCCATATGGGATGCCGGCGCTGCAGGCGGAGGATTAACCTACTGTGCCACGACGCTGGCCCCTGGACTGTCCTTGGTATTATCCTGTGCTCCATGTGAACATCCCCGAAACTCCTATCTTTTTTTTTTCTATCTGAGAGGTGCAGTGACAAATATAGATAGGGAGGGAGGGAGGGAGGGAGAGAGAGAGAGTGAGTGCACTCCCATCCACTGGTTCACTCCCCAAATGCCCACAAGGGCTGGAGCTGGGTGAGGCCAGAGGTGGGATCTGAGAACAGAACCCAGGTCTCCGCATGGACAGCAGGACCCAGAGTGTTGACGAATCACTGCTGCCTCCCTGGGGAATGGCGCCAGCGGGGAGCTGCAGTCAGAGGCTGGGGCTGCGTCGTGAACCCAGGCAATCCTGTGTGTGGTGTGGGAGTTCATGGTGTCTTAACCGGTAGGATAAACGCTTGCTCCTATGGATTCAATCTTTTTTTAAAAGTTCTTTTTTTACTTATATGAATGAAACAAATTTTAGGTATTTCATATATATGGTTTTAAAACTCTAATGATACTTCCCGCCCTACCCTCCTCCCTCCCTCCCACCCTCTTTCGACCTTCTTGTTTTTCTTTTAATTTTTACAATGACAAACCTTCAATTTACTTTACAATCACAAGCTTGACCCTCCACTAAATAAAGAATTTGACAAGTAGTAAGTAGAAAAACCACTGTTCCTTGGGAGTATAGGCAAGGACTATAAACAATACTCAAATCTCAAAATGTCAATTTTGCTCACATACATTACATTTTTTGTACTCTGTATATTAGTTGCCACAAATCAGGAAAAACACGTATTTGTCTTTTTGGGACTGACTTATTTCACCAGGCATAATGGTCTCCAGTGCGTCCACTTTGTTGTGAACGAACATGGGTTTGATGTTAACAAGCACCTGTCAGACTCGCCTCTCTGTGGGACTCAGCTGTGCCTGTATCCATCCTCTCACTTCAGCCTTTCATGAGTGGTTGTGAGGTGGGGCCTGTGGTCATGGCGATGTGGAGATGAGGGGCCAGAAGTTCCCCAAGGGAAATAGTGAGCCAATGTTTGGGTGGTGCCTGAACCCACCGCACTGCTGCACTGTGCATGGAGAAGAAAGGGCTCCCCAGTCATGCTCCCTGGACTCCGGTTTCAGACTCCTGCTCTTCGCCGAGGTACCTGCAACTTTGTCAAGTCACTTACATCTCTCACAGCTTTGACTTCCCCACCTGCAAAGTGGGGATATTGAATACTGGTTTGTCAGAAGGCAGGTGACCCAGGTCATCACAGGGAATTAATGACATGGGTGAGGATGGAAAGATAAGAAGTGGCAAATATGCAAAGCTTTGTACTATGATGGGGTGAAAGAACAAGGTACCCACAGAGATTAAATCCCATAGCAGTAAACCCTGCTTATGCACAGGATGTCTTTTAGGTCCTCAGGCTCCTGACTAAAAGGCTTATAGTCTTTTTCTCCCTTTCCTCCTCTAAGAATTGCTACTGCTTTAAACATCTGTGCACTTTTATGTTAGTTTTAAAGAGAAGCTCTAAATCGGGAATGTTTATTTTGAGCCAATAAGAATCTAGGAGAGGGATCCCATTTCAAAGAGCTTTGGGTAACTTTGCAAATAATAATGATAATAATAGTAGCCATTTAATAATCAGAGTATCCACAAAAATATTCAATAGTATACGCTGAATGCCTTCTATGCACCACAAATGATGTTAAAACTTTGCTTATCGGATCAGTGCGGTGCGCCGGCCGCAGCGCGCCTACCACGGCGGCCATTGGAGGGTGAACCAACGGCAAAAGGAAGACCTTTCTCTCTGTCTCTCTCTCTCACTGTCCACTCTGCCTGTCAAAAAAAACAAAACAAAACAAAAAACCAAAAAAAACCACTTTGCTTAAATGCTTAAAGAACAAGATTTTTCTTTTTTGGTTGCAAGTTCCAAAAGCTACCCCTAAGCTGTCACAAGAAAGATAATTTAGTGACTCTTGAAATGGAGTTTCAGTACCTCTGGCTGCAGGCATGGCTGCACCCAGGAGCTCAAACAGCATCGTAAGGACTTCCTCCCTGTGGTCTTTGGTCTATGTTCCATTGCTTGGTCTCCTCCTTCCCTTCTGCTGGTGAGGAGATAGACTATGATTTTAGCAAGTTAAACTGAGCATCCTTCTGTCTCCAAAATGTAGCATAAAATAGCTTGAGTTGGGTGTTATATAGCTTAATTGGCCTGGCTTGGGTGGTGCAAGGCCATCCTTAAACTAACCACCATGGCCAGAGGATGAGCTACTTTGATTGGCCACGCCCTGCCCACCCTTGCAGCTAGAGGTAGAGTGTCAGTTTCCATCAAGATCACTTGGTTTGAGAGAGGAAAGCCAATTCTATAAAAGAAAATCAAGAGACATGGGAATGACATTTGAGTGGGCAGAAGTCTCATATGCACTGCACACTGTAAGAATCACATTTAGTTCCCACGATTCCGTGAGGCAGGGCTAGGTTCACCTGCTTAGCTGAAGTGGGTGGTTTGAGCGGTTAACTTGCTTGCTCAAAGCCACTCAGCTAGTAATTGGAAGAGCCGGATGTTGAGCCTGGGTTTGACTGTCCTCTTCATCATTTCCCTCTAACTCTGTGCCAGTTCTTGTATTCCCAACCTACCTCCAGCCCTCAGACTCCCTCTTGGGTCAATACCAGGAGCTCCAGGAGTCGTCACATCCCATTAACATTGCTCATCTGGTTTCCCTGAACGGCACACTCAGCAAAGCAACCCAGGCTCGTGGGCTCACAATCATATTAAGGGAAATCTTTACTAAGCCAATCCACAGAGTCTGCTCCACCACTGGTCTTTCCGACTTCCCATCAGGCGACCTTGTGCTCAAGGGTAAAGCCACAGGGCTCTAAATCACAGGGAAGAGTCCCCTTGACATATTTCTCACAGCTGGACTATGAACAAAAAGTTGTTTACTTTGTTCAACACCACAATTAGTGAAAATCAAAATGTCTACAGACGCATTCGTTGTAGTAAATTATTGGGTAATTAACCTTAATGCTCCCTTCTCTGAGTCACCAACTCACTTCTGCTCTGGAGAACATTTTTCAGGCATCATAATATACGACTGTGCCACAGCTCAGCGCTAAACACAACAAAGTTTGAATACAGTGGAAGGGATTTAGCATAGAACAAATTCTCAAAGGGAGGGGGAGAGCCTCGCTCACTGTCAAAGGGAAAAATACAGAATCGCAATGTAAAGACAGAACTGACAAAACGGGGAAAAGAGGTGTTCTTTTTAAGCAATCTCAGGCTCATAATTTCTTTTTTTTTTCTACTAGCAAGTTTAAGCCCTTATCACGTCATGCTTGGGCTATTTTAATAGAGAACTTTGAAATGGTCTCTTTCTGTCTCTCTACTCCCCAATACATTGTACCAGATTAATCTTCTTGCAGCACAGAATTCATAACAGCACCAGACTCACAGGCCTCCAGTGGCTCCACCTTGCTACTGAACAGCAACCTAATTTTTGATTCTTCCTCAGTAAAACCATCTTTTCCACTACGCTGCCGTAGGATGCTTCCGAGGACCCCACTGTTGCCCGAGCACTTCTTCAGGGTTTTCTTCTGTGCCTGCCTGGGGATGGGGAGATTGAAAGGTGACGGCTAAGAACACCGGTTCTCAGGTGAGGTTGCATAGATTTTAAAGCCAGCTGGGCCCAGTGATGGGTTCTGGGACCTTGGACAAGCTCATCAGTATCCTTGAGACTCATTTCCTTACCTATGAAATGTGAGTGCTGATGGAAAAGACTTCAGAGCGCTGTTGTAATGATGATATGACATGATGCAAGAAAATACCTGGAGAGCTACTCCGTGGAAGGGCCATGGTGTGTGAGCATCCAGAAAGCATAAAACCAACCAGCATGGGAAGGCGCTGCTAGGTACGGGAGGCCCCTCCAGTCTTGGGCAGGTGAATGAGTCTGTGCCGAAAGGCTTGCTTGCACCCTCAGGCGAGCATGCAGGCTCAGGTAGTGCTGAGCCCTAACCTGATGCCCCGTTAGATGAGCTCCACTTCCGTGTCTCGTCAGTCACCCCAGGGAAGACGGGTCTTTTTGGAAAGGAACCCTGATTAGCTGAACACACAGCAAGTTACAAACAAAAGCCAAACAGCGGAAAGGTTGGAATCAAAGATCTACTGAAAGAATTGAAAATGACTTAGGCTGGTCACTAGGCTAATCCTCCGCCTTGCGGCGCCGGCACACCAGGTTCTAGTCCCGGTCGGGGCACCGATCCTGTCCCGGTTGCCCCTCTTCCAGGCCAGCTCTCTGCTGTGGCCAGGGAGTGCAGTGGAGGATGGCCCAAGTCCTTGGGCCTTGCACCCCATGGGAGACCAGGAGAAGCACCTGGCTCCTGCCATCGGATCAGCGCGGTGCGCCGGCCGCAGCGCGCCTACCGCGGCGGCCATTGGAGGGTGAACCAATGGCAAAAGGAAGACCTTTCTCTCTGTCTCTCTTCTCACTGTCCACTCTGCCTGTCAAAAAAATAAAATAAAATAAAATAAAAAGAAAAGAAAAATGGGGTCTGCTCCAGACATGGTCAATATTGATGGGCTCTCTAGGGTGTGCCAAGGCTGTCCTGCACACTCAGATTGTGCCATACCCTTTTGCCTTCATTGAGAATCCCCTGCTTGATTTCAGACTCACATCTCCTGTAAGTTTACTAATAGGATCACAGAGTCCTGTTTGCTGTGTCCTCATGATTATTTTAAGTAAAGAGAAAAGAAAACCTCTAAAACTTCCTCCAAGCTTACTTAGTATGTTTACCTTCATGTTGACTGTGATTGATCTGATATAAAAAGATAAAAAAGGACCTGGAAAATAAGAGTCTATAGATAGGACTTACATAGACATAGTTACAGTTTGCAAATGCAATGAATAGTGCCAGACTTTAAAGTTGTATAGAAATTGGTTATTTTTACCATCACAGCGATTGCACATGAAGTACCTGTGACTCTGCCCCTTTGTCCTCATGTTTGATATCACCCTCACATAAATACCTAGTGGCTTTTCTGGACCACAGACTGTGTTAATTTTTAATTTTAATGGATGCTGTCCAGATTCCCTCTAAAGGGCCAGTCTGCGAGAGAACTGCATGCCCACAGTCTCACCAACGCTTTGCATTTCAAACTTGAGTTTCTTGTGTCAATCTTTTGGGTGCTGTTGATGTCGTCTTGAGGGATACAGGAATGGTGGTTAGAGTGATTTACGCTGTCATCTGCAATGTTTGAATTTTTGCTAGCAGATCGAACTCATCAACCTAAACTTTTATTTTTTTATTATTTTTTTTTTTGACAGGCAGAGTGGACAGTGGGAGAGAGAGAGACAGAGAGAAAGGTCTTCCTTTGCCATTGGTTCACCCTCCAATGGCCGCCACGGCCAGCGTACCACGCTGATCCGAAGGCAGGAGCCAGGTGCTTCTCCTGGTCTCCCATGTGGGTGCAGGGCCCAAGCACTTGGGCCATCCTCCTCTGTACTCCCGGGCCACAGCAGAGAGCTGGCCTGGAAGAGGGGCAACCGGGACAGAATCCGTTGCCCCGACCGGGACTAGAACCTGGTGTGCCGGCGCCGCAAGGCGGAGGATTAGCCTATTGAGCCACGGCACCAGCCATGAAACCTAAACTTTTAAAAATATACTTAAAGCTATATCCATGCAGTTGATGTTTGATGCTGCCCCCATGATGTGTTGGTGACCATTTCAGCTGTTGACATCGAGATGCTGAGAGAGAAGACAACAGTGGGCCAAGGGCAGGAGTGGGAGTGTTTATAGCCTGGTGGCCAAAATCTAGGGCAGAGACTGCAGTAGGAGTTAGGGTCCTACTGAGATGAGATTCTGAGTCGCTGGCAGAAAAGATACCAAATTGGAGAAGCCAAGTGTGGGAACAGAAGTGTGAGAACAAATCACCAAATTCCAGCCCCAGAGTTGATGACACAGCATGGTGAGAAGTTAGGAAGGTGCCAGGGGTTCCGACATTCTGTGGATGAAGTTCACTAGATGTAATAGGGAGAAGAAAAGACAAGAAACATCTTTTGAAAGCCGAGGTCTCTCTTCTGGGGAATGCCCTCCCTGGCCTTAAAAACAGAGATGTCTGCGTTAGGCAAGCAGTATTACTGGTGAGTTAATCATATCTCACAATGTCTCTTTTTCTTTTCTTTGTAGAACTGAAACTAATTTGTAGGTAGACATCTAATGTCTTTTCCTTGGAGCCTCTTATGTCTAGTTAAGGGTTGGCAAGCTTTTCTATAGAGGGCCAGGCAGTCTCTGTCTTAGCTACTCAACTGTGGCGTTATGCTGGGAGAGCAGTCACGGCCCATACATAAGGATATGGGCATGCCTGTGTTACAATAATGCTTTATGCAAACAAACAAGTGGAAGTCTGCATTTGGACTATGGGCTGTGGTTTGCTGACCATTAATCTAGACCATCAAATGGGAATAATAGTACTTTTCTCTGCCTTTTAAAATGTTTATGTATTTACTTTATTTGAAAGGCAAAGTGGCCAGAGAAAGAGGGAGAGAGGTAGAGGAGGACGAGGGAGAGGGAGGGAGGGAGAGAGAGAGAGAGAGAGAATCATCCATCCACTGGTTTACTTCTCAAAATGCCACAACAGCTAGGGTAGAGGCAGGAGCCTGGAACTCCAGCCAGGCCTCCTACATGGGTGGCAGGGACTTAAGTATTTAAACCATCATGTGCTGTCTTCCCAGGCACATTAGCAGGAAGCTGAATTGAAAGCGAGGAACCAAGACTCAAACAGGACACCCTGATTAGAGAAGCAGGCGTCCTACACGGCTACTTAACCCGCTGCTGCCCGGTACACACCACCCTCCCCTCTTTCAAGGTGAAGATTGAGTAAGACGGTGTGGACAATCTCCTTAGTTCATTGCCTGGCATAGACCTTTACTTTTCCTATTTTATTAATATGAATGCTTAATAAATAGGACTTAATTTGTTGTGATTACTATAAACTTCCCCTGTAAGCCTGTTCAATGTGTCTGCTCATGCAGACTTTGGCTGGGTCTGGCTTCGTGTCATGAACTCTGACCACAGGGCGCTCATTGTTATGAAATTCTAAGCACAGAGAATTGCCCCCTGAGGTACCCAGACGGTTTTACTAGAGACGGAACATATTCCTTTACACAAACCAGTGGTTCTCCTTGATGCAACAGATAAGGAAGAACCAAGTCTGTTAATTATTCTTGGTGGAGGAGGACATTGCTGGCATTTACTCTCTACCCAGGCCTCCTGCAGTAAGCGGATTTCAAATTCAAATGGGGAGCTCAGTGATCCCAGGGAAGCATAATGAAGACATCACTTGCCCGGAGCCCCCTGAGGTGAGCGTGTCCTAGAACTGATGAAGCACCATTCCACTGAGGGTTCTTCAGAGTGAATGAGTATCTGATGGGCACAGATGTTTGATCTGAACTCTTTTTCTAAAGTGGTAACTTGGTTTGCTGTTTTGATATCTCTGATGAAGTGTGTTTGCACATTAGCAGAGGTTTAGTAGGCGTTCCAACTTGTTTGCACAATCTTCCTGGAATTGTGAGAATTATCCTCTCATTAATACCAATGTTGCAATTTGGATTAAGGCATGCGGTGGGTGAATTATAGTTAAGATAAAATTGGAAACAAATGGATAATTATTTAATTACCACAAATAAGTTTGATCCAGAGTTACCTTACATCACATCAACATACAGAAGCAGCAGCTGAAGGTGACTTGGCACCATGCATTTGAGTTTGATAAGTTATTGGGACAAAACTATTTTTTCTATATTTGAAATCTCCTGAGAACTATTTTTTTATTTTTTAAGATTATTTATTTGCAGTAAAAGACAGAGATTCAGAGAGAGAAGGCAGAGATACGGAGAGAAGGAGTGGGGAGGGGTACAGGTAGGGGAAGAAGGCAGAGGGAAATATCTCCTATTCATTTGTTCACTCCCCTAATGGCCACAATGGCTGGGGCTGGGACAGGCCAAAGCCAGGAGCCAGGAGCTTCTTCCGGGTCTCCCACATGGGTGCAGGGGCCCAAGCACTTGGACCATCCTCTGCTGCTTTCCCAGGCCACTAGCAGGGAACTGGATCAGAAGTGGAGCAGCCGGGACTCGAAGTGGCACCCATGTGGAATGCCAGTGATGCAGGCGGAGGTTTAACCCCCCATGCCACAGTGCCAGGCCCCATCTTATGAGAATTCTGCAGAATCTGACAAATGGCCATGGGGAAAAGGGGTTCAGAATCTCACAACAGATAAAATAATCCACTAACACACAAACACACAATCAAAATCCTTTTGATTTCGAAGTGAAAATATGGACAAATTTTCCATTGTACTTCTTCTCTATGGAAAAAAAAAGTTACTGTCTAATTGAGATGGCAGTGAGAGTTTAAATTTTGGAAGCCTCGTTTTTATAATTGCAAGCTAACGATTAGCCTTCGTGGTGTGGAATGGTAGAAGACGTAGCCTTTAGGAATTGAGACATGGAATAGGACCCTAGGACCACCATTAATTAACCAATGGCTGTGAGCTTTCCCAGTAGATGAGGTGATCAGCCTGTCTCAGTTTGCCTGGGTCTCTCTTGGTTTTAATACTGAAAGCATCGTTTCCTGGGAACCACCTCAGTACTAGGCAGAATGGGATGATTGGTCGCCCCATCCTTCAATGAGGATCAGCACAGTACCTTACAGGACTGTTGACAGGAGCAAGCATTCTCACGGCTCAGCCAGGGACCTGCTGAGGGAGGCTGGCTAAGTTCCTTCACTTTTCTGAGCGTCCCTTGTCTCATCTGTGAAATGGGGGACTAACATCCACTTTGTCGTGCAATTACACGGCTTACAAATCAAGTCTGCAATGGGTTCTCAAGGTCCACAGCACCAACTTAGGGAAAAGAACAGGTAGGCATTTCACTGTCAAAGACAAAAAGAACATGCTGGTGTGGCCCGAGGAAGATTAGACCGAGCCGGGGAGGGTGTATAAATTGTGTGTGCGTGTCTGTGTTTTAAATGAATTCATATTGTCAACATTTATGTGTCACACACTGTGATTTTGTTTATTAAGCTTAGATTTTCCTGGGGAAGACAGACATTGTCCTCCCTTCTCCTCCCTCCCCTCCTCTCTCCTCCCCTTCCCTCCCTCCCCCCTCCTCCCCTCCTGTCCCCTCTCCTCCTCTCCTGTCCCCTCCCTTCCCCTCCTCTCCACTCTCCTCCCCTCCCCTCCCCTCCTTTCCTTCTTTGCCTGTCAAAATAAATAATTATTTAAAAAAGCACAATATGGTAAATGATAAATGAAACAGTCCAGACACAGAAACTTCCTTTTTTCCCTTTTAGACCGTTCAGCTGTGCTTCCCTAACGCAGCTGGACGAGCTAGGAGTGATGGACAGCTTGGGACGGTTTCCTAGTTCTGCCACAGTCTTGGTCAGCTACATCCCTCCCCATAAGCCGGTCATAACTTGTTTTAAAGCTTTCTCAATTTTTAATTTCTTTTCGATGATCAGCCAATGGTCTCCTTTTCCCCACCACAAATCTTCCACATTTTCAAACTTAGAAGCACACAAACTACTTTTCAATGGCAAGTTGGATAATTATATTGAAATCTTTGCATATGATAATTAGTAATCTGAAAGATAATTTCAGTTAGTGTTAAATTTAAAATCCATCATGCAAAACGGGTCGGATCAGAGCAGAGTCCCCAACAAAAGGAATGAATCAGAGAGTGAGACTTGCGGCGCATAACCCTAGAAATAAAAATGGGCAAATTTCTCAGGGAGTAATCATTGTCTCGATTTTTACTTGTAATTATAATTTAATTATGAGCCCACTTTTGCAACATTTTAAAAGTACATAGTTAGCATCTAAGTACTTTCCATATAATTATCTGTTATTGAACCTACTCATTATGTAGTGGTTACTGCACAAATTACAGTGCTTTGTGTAAAAATATTTTTCACTTCTGGTTGACTTGAAATGAAATAAGATAAATCATTTGAATGGTACTTAGTGGCTCCCCAGTACTGCCTAGCACCTTCCAACCTGACCATCTGAAAAACTGGAGAGTAGATGAACTCTGCCTGCTTCTGATTTTTTTCTTCCCAAGAATGTATTCCTTCTCTACTGTTCCTCTAGAGATTTTCCTAGGGAATACATTAAAATCCCGTTTCTGACATCTCCCAGGGGTGTGGAACTTCCTGCTGGGAGGCGGTGGAAGGCAGATGAAATCACTGGGTCTGGTCTTGCCAAACAACTGCAGGCAGGATCGAGATTCAATAAATCTATAGCAAGCTGCATTTTAAGTTGGTTATTTTGTGTGGCTCCTGAATGACGTCATAGGCATCCCAATAAGCCTTGGCATAAAAAAGGTTCCCTACCCCTAGGACCACCAGCCCTGGAGGAGGGAGGAAGGGGAGAGTTAGCACTAACACCTGATGGAGTGTGTGTGTGTGTAGGGAGGGAGGGAGGGACGGAGGGAGGGTGGGACGGGAGAGTTAGCACTAACACCTGATGGAGTGTGTGTGTGTGTGTGTGTAGGGAGGGAGGGAGGGACAGAGGGAGGGTGGGAGGGGAGAGTTAGCACTGACACCTGATGGAGTGTGTGTGTGTGTGTGTGTGTAGGGAGGGAGGGAGGGACAGAGGGAGGGAGGGGAGAGTTAGCACTGACACCTGATGGAGTGTGTGTGTGTGTGTGTGTAGGGAGGGAGGGAGGGACAGAGGGAGGGTGGGAGGGGAGAGTTAGCACTAACACCTGATGGAGTGTGTGTGTGTGTGTGTGTGTAGGGAGGGAGGGAGGGACAGAGGGAGGGAGGGGAGAGTTAGCACTAACACCTGATGGAGTGTGTGTGTGTGTGTGTGTGTGTAGGGAGGGAGGGAGGGACAGAGGGAGGGAGGGGAGAATTAGCACTAACACCTGATAGTGTGTGTGTGTGTAGGGAGGGAGGGAGGGACAGAGGGAGGGTGGGAGGGGAGAGTTAGCACTAACACCTGATAGTGTGTGTGTGTGTGTGTGTGGAGGGAGGGGAGAATTAGCACTAACACCTGATAGTGTGTGTGTGTGTGTGTAGGGAGGGAGGGAGGGAGGGAGGGAGGGACAGAGGGAGGGTGGGAGAGGAGAGTTAGCACTAACATCTGATAGTGTGTGTGTGTGTGTGTGTGTGGAGGGAGGGGAGAATTAGCACTAACACCTGATAGTGTGTGTGTGTGTGTGTGTAGGGAGGGAGGGGAGCGTTAGCACTAACACCTGATGGTGTGTGTGTGTGTGTAGGGAGGGTGGGAGGGGAGAGTTAGCCCTAACACCTGATGGAGTGTATATGTGTCTGTGTGTGTGTAGGGAGGGTTGGAGGGAGAGAGGGAGGGAGGGAAGGAGGGAGGGAGGGGAACGTTATACTAGCCCCTGAGCACCGTTCCTACTTGCTGGCATGTTTTCTAATTCAAACCTCCTGTTTGTTGATGCAGGACTACAGTACCAAGGTGTATCTTAAAGGGCTCCACTTTATGAGTGAAGGAAGTAACGGTGGTGGGTAACTTCATAAGATGGCGTGGCTGGGGGATGCTGGACCAGGATTTAGACCTGAGCAATGTGACTCCAGGGGCCACGCACCTGGCGGCCGTGTGGGCCAGTGCAGGGAGCAGGGGGCACTGAGTTGCAAAGAGAAGAAAGTCCTTCGAGTTGGCTTGTGGATGGCTTTGTAGTATCCATTGTCAAAAAGGGACTGGGAGCTCCTGTTGCAGGATGTGGGGCTTTCGGCCTGGAGGGTCTCTGCCTGCCCTGTGTTCTGTGAACTGTAAATGCTGGAGGGGACATGGGGTCCACGGGTCTCCCCTGGGTTTGCATGCACAGTTTTTCTGAATCCCAGGACTTGAGGTCGGCTAGTTTAGTACAGATGGCTCCTATTGTTACACTGCATTTAGTCTTGTCCATAGGTCAATTAAAATGAAAGGCTGCCACAGCACGTTAACATTATCCTAGAACTATGGATTCCATTTCACGTCCTAAAAGGAAGACACGTCTTCCAATTACACTCAGGCCCGTGGGCTCTCTGCAGTTTCTCGGTGCTGGGTTTACAGACCATGGAAAATGGAAGGGAGATGAACGCTAACATTTCTCCAGTGCGTACTCTTGGCCGGCACCAAGAGGGGTGCTCACCAGGCTTGAACTCATTTACAAGACGCCCAAGGATCACATCCTCCGGTTTGGCAGATGCAAGCAATGGGGTTCACTAATCTAGGCAGTGTAGCGGTGGAGCTGGGAGTTACCTGGGGCAGCCAGGTGAGGCTGTTTGAGCAGAATGTGCCTTCCAGTCAAGGCTGGAGGAGCGATGGGGACTGAGTGTGAGGCACCTTGGGTCCCCTCCTCTGGGAGACATGAAACCTGCCACCTTCTTGTCTACAGAGGACCAAGCCGGAAGCACAGGCACCCTCAGCTGCTGTTGCTGGGCCAGGAGCTTCAAGACCTGGTGTGCAGGGGAGGGGCCAGGCTCCCAGAGATGGCGAGAGCTGAGTGCCAAACTGGGAGCCAAGCAGAAGGCAGGCTGAGCCGGCAGCAATGAGGCGAGGTGCGTGGGCCTGGGCACGAGGGCCTGGGTCCCGCCTGTCTCCCACCACCTGCCCCTCCCCGCCCCTAAGGGCTCAGCTGAAAGCGGTCCTCCTCATTGAAGCTTTTCCCGCCTTCGTTCCCGTTTATAAACGCCCCCAGCAGGCCCTCGTCCTCTGGGAGGCTGTGCTGTGCTTGCTCCAGGACCGTGGAGTGGGAGGAAGGTAAGCTCTGTGCCTTCTGCCTCCATGTCTGCCCCGCGCTGGGACGGGGCCGCACGTGGGGAACCGCAGCAGGGCTGGTGCAGTGCACTTGGTTTGCCGGCTTTGCTGCCCTCCCGTTTTCTCCTGCTAGAGGTAAACACGGGGGGGGGGGGGGGGGGAGCTTTGTTTTGCTCCTGTCACACCTCTAGGCTGGAAGGGAGCCCCCAGGCTGCTGGGGGGGGGGGAGCTTTGTTTTGCTCCTGTCACACCTCTAGGCTGGAAGGGAGCCCCCAGGCTGCTAGGCGTGAGGTGCTTCATGAAAGTGTCCTCAGTACGCAGCCGGGTATTCCTCTACTACAGACACGCAACAGGATGGAAGGAACGTCTTAATTGTGCGGGGAAGCAGCCCAGCCCACCCAGGGGAACAACTCCTCATTAAGAACCACAGGGAAGTAGAGACATCTCCAGTGTCTTTCCACAAATGAATGGGCAAACAGAATGTGGTGAATCCACACAGTGGAACATTACTCTGCCATGAAAAGGAGCACCTTTCTGATACATGCCACAACGAAGATGAGTCTTGAAACCACCAGGCTAAGTGAAAGAAGCCAGACAGAAAAAAAACCACATAGTGAAAGATGATTTATATGAACTTTATAGAGACAAAGTAGACTGATGGTTGGCAGGGCTGGGGTGAGAGGGATAAGAGCAGTCCCTACTGACACATGTGAGGTCTCGCTCTGTGCAGCGTGGAAATGTTCTGGCAGCAGATAGTGGGGACAGACGCACAACCCTGCAGCTAGTGCTGAAAGCCACAGACGGGCACACTTTAAACTGTCCTGTCGTATGTGAGTTACATTTCAACAGCCATATTTTAAAAAACGAAAGAAGTCACAGGTAAGATAACAGTTAAGCTGAGCCTGTGAAATTTTTTCTTGGGTGGGGGGGTGGGAGCCGAGTTTGAGGTCTTCATTCTAGTCCTGGGCAGGTGCACACAATAGCTCCTGGGAGGAAAACCCTCTGAAGAGCACTGGTCTGCAGCTGAAGAAATGATGGCAGCTGGTTTTGCTCAAGATAAAGAGAGCCTTAAGGAACAGGGCAGAGTAGAGGAAGAAAACTCTTGCTTTCCTCTTAGGAAATTATTGAAAATTTTCATAGAACTTGCTTATAAAGATAATATTTAGTTTTAAACACTTATTTGAAAGGCAGAGTTAGAATTCTCTCTCTCCCCCTCTGTTAGCTGGTTCACTCCCTAAATAGCCACAATAGCAGGGTCTGGGCCAGGCCCAGCCAAAGCCAGGAGCTTCTCCCAGGTCTCCCACATGGGTGCAGGGGCCCAAGTATCTGGGCCATCTTCCACTGCTTTTCCAGGTGTGTTAGCAGGGAGCCAGATTGGAGGAGGAGCAGCTGGGACTTGAACCATCACCCATATGGGATGCCAGTGCTGCAAGTGGAAGCTTAACCTGCTGTGCCACAGTGCTGGCCCTTGGTACTTACTTTCGAAAGCACAGGGTTTAACAATGAATGAGCCAATTCCACCTTATAAATAGCTCAACGTTTTATCTAGGTTTCTCTTATTCAGAAGATTTTGACCAGGATTATCATCTTGCCTCTTCCCCCCCCTCCAGCCCTGACTCTGGGCTGCAGGGGTGTTAGACATCCTCTGGACAGGTTTCTGGTCACTGCACCGGGGTGGAGCTCAGAAAGGTGGTGGAACACCCTAAAATAAGCAGGACTCCCACTGCACCAAAAATAACTTCTGGTTCTCCATTCAGCCGTGCCCACCTCGGGGACTCATTACCGACGTCCTGGTTCAAATTGCCATCATCTCTCAACAGCACCTTTACAGCAGCCTTGCTGTACTTCCGGTGCAAACCTTCTGGCCAGAACAATCCTCTATAAACACTCACCTGACCATTTGTCATTGCCCGTAGTGTTAGTTTCCTGTTGCTGCCTTGACAAATTATCACGCGCTTGGTGGATTTAAAGAGTACAAATTTATTATCTTCTGGGTCTGGAGGTTGGAAAGCCTAACGCCCACATGCCAGCAGGGCTGCGTGGCTTCGGGAGGTTCCAGGAGAGACTGTTTCCTTGCCTTTTCCAGCTTCTAGGTTTACCTAAATCCTCCCCGTCTTCAAAGGCAGCAGCGTCACAATTTCAGATCTTGCCATCTCCCTATCTCTGGACCCTTCTTTCAGCATCACAGTGCCATTTCTAAACTCGGACCTATAGTGGCCCTTACAACTTCAGAGGAGATGTGTTTGGCTCTCCTGCTGTCCTGCTCCCCATAAGAGGAGCTGCATGATTTGGGCCCACCTGGATAAGCCGCGCTAATCTCCCCAATGCAGATCCTTGATGGATCACACCTGCAAAGCCCTGTTTGTCAGCTAAGGTACTGGATGCACAGCTCCTGTGTATTGGAGTGTGGCCGTCTTTGGGACAAGAGGCACTACTTTGTCCTCCGCACTCAGCCTCTCTCCCTTTGAGAGCCTCCCAGTTCTTTGTGGAAGAAGACTGCCTTCTTCCCGCAGGCCTGGGTCATCTCTATCTCTCTGACTTCATCTTAATCTCTGCCCCCTCTTTTGAATTTTGAGCTTCAGCCATGCTAGCCATCTTCCACTCGGTCAAGTCTGCAGGCTCCCTCTGCCCATGGCTTTGAAGACACAATGCACTGTCCCTGGGAGCCCCCTCCTCTTTCTTCCTGCTGTTCTCAGCTCAGACGTGATTTCTCTGAGAAGACTTCCTTGCACCCCCTGACCTCTGTCAGCACATCGAGATCAAGCTCTCCTACTACATAACAAGCAGCACAATCTTCTCTTTCACAGCGCTCACTACAGCCTCTAGGGAACACCTGGTTCTAGTGCTGTGTTTTAGCTTCCCTAAAGACGAAGAGTAAGCCTGCTTTGTTCTCTTTCTCCCTAGTGTTCACCCAGAGCTCTGGTCTCGGCGGGTGCTTGATAAACAACTGTAGAATACACACCAACAGAGAGTGAGGTTAATTTAAGTGGGGAAAACACTTGAAATAATTATTGAAAGCCATTGATGGAATTTGATCCCACGGTCTCCCTCTGTAATCATCTACTTGTTTCCTGCATTTGACTTGTGTTGTCACAGGGGAGAGAAGGTGTTGATTTTTCTCGGCACATGCTTCCTTCTCATGTGCACAGGGTTTGCCTGATGTCTGTCAAATGAAAGAATGGATCAGATACCATCTTTGCACTCCTAAGGAGCTCTGTCAGCTGTTACTATTGCCATTTGCAGTGGGATTCCTGGCTACAGTTGGCCACATACAGCCCATTCTTGACCAGTGGCCAAGGTTTTCTCTGCTGGGAGACCGTTCAGTACACCTAAGCTGCCCGAGTGAGCCTTCTTTGTTTCCATCTGTCCCAGCTCTTGAGCACCATCTCTGCTTCCAACACAGGACTAGGTCCCCAAGCCCAGAGAAGGCAGCGTTGATCAGGTTCAAGACGTTCCCCTCCTCCCTACAATCTCTTGAAGGTCATGGTCCAGAGCCCTTGTGAGCCAACTGGAGGTGAGCCAGTCAGTCTGGGACTGTGATGGAAGTCTATCCATGGTACAAAGCTTTTGAAGGACAACATCGTGTACAGTACCAGGGCATACAGTGTTTATGGTCCAAGACTCACCTCCCAATTTTCAGACATAGATAACGTAGGCATAAGCTAAGTTGAAGTGACTGCCCTACACCAACTATTTGATGGCTTAGTTACCAGTGAAATCTAGAAACATTAAGCCTGGTGGATTAGACTGTTCTGTATCTGTTTTCAGTGGTGTGGGTTTAAATATGCAAGTCCTGACATTGGCTGCATTTTTCAGCTTTATGGCCAAGCAACGTTTTGCTGCAGATTGATGAATAGGAGGATTGGTATCTGTTGGTGGTATGAGAGCAGGGCCGAGGCTTTATCTCTCTCTCCTCCAATTATTCCCAGAAAGACAAAAGTTTTAGGCAAAGATAAATGGAAATTATATAGGAACTCCAAATATATTACTCCCCAGATCTCCTGTCGAGGTAAATCAGACATACTCACAACTACAGATAATGAGATAATTAAAAACGAGTAAATATAAGTGTGAGGTGTCTTTTACCATTAAGTCTAGGAGATGTTTCTGATTATGAAACATGGACTCCGTAGTTTGAAATGTCATATCAATTATAAAAGATACTTTTACAGATCTCTCCAAGAAATATTTATATAAAACTATATTTTGTACACTATGTAAAGTGCTTGAAGTATAGATTTAATCAAAACTGTAAATAAGACTAAAGGTATGCAGTGAGTGTGAAATATGCAACCATAAAAAATCCTAACAAAATTTTAAATCAATTTCACTCTGGATCATGTTGGCTTTGCTGCTACTTGCATTTTCCTCAGCCCCAACCTCCTCTTCCGTTTCATCTTAATGCTCTCTCATTGGAGAGAAGAATTTTGCAGATACAAAATCATAGTTTTATGACTCTGTTTGTTGTGAAAGGGGTACAGACTTAGAATATATTTATACATTCTAAATTGCATGTTTTATTCTTTAAGTTTAGAAAAAGTATTTTTACTCTATCGGAAGGACAGGGTTGGGGAAGAGAGAGAAAGAGAGCTGTAACTTCGATCCACTGGTTCAGGTGCCTGCGGTAGCCAAGGTCGGGCCAGGTCAAAGTCGGGATCTAGAAACTCAACCTTGATCTCCTAGTTGGTGGCAGGGACTCAAGTGCTTGAACTGTCACCTGCTCCTCTCTGGGGTCCACATTAGTAGGAAGCTGGAATGAGGAGCAGACTTGGCACTTGAACCCAGGAATTCTATGCAATATGTGTGTCCCAAGCAGTGTCATATCTTCTGCACCAAACAGCTTCTAATGACATTTTTAAAGCCTTCTCTGGCCCCACGAGGCCATGTGACTAACAGTACACACTCAGACTTTGGCGTTTGGACCTGGGTTGAATCCTGCCTCTGACCCTAGCTCTGTGTCCTGGGCAAGTGACTCCATCTGTCCAGATTATAATCTGTAAAATGGAACTGATGGCACCTGCCTTGTGGGGCCCGGTAAGGGTTAAAGGCAAGGATGCCGGCAGCTTGTGAAGCATCCTATGTGCTTGGCTATTGCTTTACAGCACTGCGTCTCCATCTGACCTCTTATTTCCTGGGGTAGTTGAGACGCTGACTCTCGTTTCAAGTCACAGCTAGATGGGGATCAGTGTTATGTGAACGTCGTCCAGTGATCAGGGCTACCAGGTGTCCCAGGGATCTAGTGGGTATGGCCAGTTTCAGAGTCAGGAGCAGCTCCTTGTGGACGGCTTCATTGCTGGACTCTCCTCAAATCGGAATGTTTTACACACCTTGCTTTCTGGAGGCCTTTGGTCAAATGCCCGATTCATGAAATCGTGCTACTCTGTTGGTCAGGATAGATGAAACACAAGAGGGGAATGGGAAATGGCAATTTTAGTTTTACAAAAACGCTGTGGTCGAGTGACCAGCTCATGCCAGTCTGCCCAGAACTGCCTTGGTGTTAGCACTGTACATCCCGGGCCACTCAGCACCATTCGATCCTGGGACAAGCAGGATGGTTGACCACCGGACACTGAGTGGTCAGCAGTTTCAATTCTGGGGTGGGCAGTCAGAGGCAGGGGATTTGTGGTTGTATACAGCTGGGTTTGGGAATGAAGACTGTAAATGGCAGAAGGCTGCTTTTTATGTCACGGGAATGTTCTAAAAGTAGGTGGTGGCAATGACAGAACTCTGTATATACAGTAAAATGCACCCCCTTGCAATCTTAGAGCGGGTGGGCTCTGTGCTGTGTAAGTTGTTTCAGTAAATCTGGACTAGGGTTTGGGTGTGGTTTGTCCTCAGTGTGACAATGTTGGGAGGTGATGGGAGTTGTATGTGAGTTCTGAGCAGCCAGGGCCAGCCACTCCCCTCACTCTGACTTCTGTCTTGCAAGGTGATCTCGCCATTTTGTGGGTGCTCCCACTCATAATGCCATCAGCTGTGAGGAGATGGATCCGGGGAGGCCCACGTAAGGACCGGCACTGCACTGTTTGGATTTTCAGCCTCCAAAACCGTGAGTGAAACCAAACTCTTTCTGTGTTTCCTAGCTTCAAACATTTTGTTACTGTCATGGAAGACTAATGTAGGAGGATGTTTGAAAATAGATTATGGGTGGTATTTTCACAATACATCAGTAGGCTTTGTCCATAAAGTGCTCATATGCTCCAGAATTTGAAGTGAATTGCCCATCAATTTGGGATAGGTTTAAGAAGATTGCCAAAACTCAGATTTGATGGGGAGACGGGGAACCTGTTGGTCTCTGGCTTCACTGGTCGAACGTGTGAATGAATACATTGATTAAATAGCAAAATTTGACAGAATGTAGTGAGATGCCAAATGTATAGTCTTTGACTCAGCAACTTCATTTCCAGAAATTTATCCCACACAAATAACTGTCGAGTGTGCGAAGCTGTATGTGCAGGGGCTGTTCATCACAGGTGGTGTGTAATAGGCACAGTGGCTTAAAGTTATGAACAAGCTTAATCTGTGCTAATAATGGTTCAGACGAGTTACCGCAAATCTCTACAATGAGATTCTCTACCATGACAGCATTGAGAGGGTAACACAAAACCACATCCACACCCAGGGAGACCAAGGCCCCAGTTTGGAACTGTCCCTATTTGGGCACTGGGAATTCGCAAGTTTGGGGAAACTTCTCAGTCTGAGATCAATGAAAATGATTGGTCTTCAGTGTACTTAAAACAGCTCACAGATGTCGCCGAAATGTCAACGGGGGTTGTCTCAGGTGGGACTTCAGTTTACCTTTCTTTATGAGGGTTTTTATTAGGGTTTTGTTTGTACCATTTTCATACTTTTATTAAATAAGTTTACACTTGAGAAAAGAACATTTCTGCTGATACATTAAGAAGGTAGGCATATTAAATACATGGTGAGAAAATGTTTTTCCTATTTTCATTTCGAATGTTTTTGATGTGAGTTGACTTGTTAGTGTGGCGGGTGTTTCAGTGTATAGCTAAATAAGTAAGCATATCTGCACATCTACAGATTCCAACAAGTGAATCCAGCACAGTACTTAGCACACAAGACAATTATGTGTTCATTAAATTATGAAAACAGTCAAAATGGAATAAAATGTCAAAGCAGTACCTTTAAAGTACTTGGCTTGGTCAGCTGATTGTTGTCTTAGATGATGTGCACGGATCTGGCTGTGCTAACTTTCCTTCACAATGAATTGGCCACTAGTGATTGCATTGACTAATTTTCTCCTCAGCAGTTTGCATTTTCGCTTTCCTCCTTGTGATAACAGTGTGTCTATTACCTGAAAATCAGAAATTATTATAAAACAAACAAAATGAATAAGCTCTTGAGATAGCCACTGTTAAATGCCTGTATCATCTTCTAACCTTTTTCTGTACACACGGTAAAGGGGTGTGTGTGTGTGTGTGTGTGCCTGTTGATGACTATGTGTGTGAAACACTGAACAGAAATGGAATCCTTTCTTATTGTGGACTGTCCCTCAGCCACGTGCTGTTGCTGCAGTCCATATCCGTATGCGTGCAGCTTTCGCATTGTCGAGGGCTCTGGACGGCTGCTGCATGGACAGACCACGCACACAGGACGGGCTCACTTGAGCAGTGCTGCTTTCCCGCTGAGCATTGTTCAGTCGGGAGTCATTTTCAGGGGTCTTTTACTTGGTCTTGTTAAATACATATATGCAACGTGCCCACTGTCATGCCTGGCACCTAGCAGGTGCTCAATGAATGTGATTCCCATTCTGACCGCCTCCATGTAGGAGCCAGCAATTTCAGGAGCTGGGAATTGTATAGTAAATAAAAGTGGTAGTTTTGGTGGTAGTTTTCTGTGCTGCAAAGGCTCCAAAGTGAACGGAATTTAATCAGTTTTCTCTATGTGGGATATTAAAACACTTTCTTCATTTCTGTCAGCCAAATCATCAACAGCTACGCTTCCAGAGTCTTCCAAACTCTACCTCAAAGCCTCTTCTTTCTTAATGAGCCCCCTTATCACTTGCCACAGCTTTCAAACTCTTTCTGCTCTGTTCCTGCTCTCTGCCATCTGCTGTTCATGCAGCAATGTCTTTGTCTCTTGATTCTGATCACGTTGTCTTCTTCACAGCCTCCCATGGCCTTAAGTCCTGATTAACTGCGCCTTTGGCCTCCTCGCTCAGTTCTTGTCCTTCCTATTTGTATTCTCCTGTTGTGGGTTGCATGTCCCCAGCTGGTCTTATTCCGGGTTCTCCCTTTCACATGTGAGAGAATTCAAAGTGTGTGGTGGAATGAGAAGGCCATGCCAAGATGGCCACTGGCAACGGAAACTGCCTGGCAACAGGCTGTGATTGGTTAGGGCATAGACTGCCCCTTGACTGGATTGGCTGCCCTGGCTATTTAAGCTGCTGTACCAACTGAAATAAACAAGTCTGCAGGCTGCTCGCCTCTGGCCTGCTTTCGCCTGGCTCCTGGGGTCTGTGTGGTGACACCGTGCCTCTTGCCCCCACCACGCTCCTCCTCCCAGAATGAATGCACCCCAACAAAAGTGGAGGCATAAAGGTGCACAGAGCAGAGGAAAGTGCACGCTCGGGAAGTAAGTGCGGGCAAGCTCATGAGGAAGGATGGATGAACAGAAAGCCAACACACAGACACACAAGACCCTCAAGTTTGGGAGGTCCCTTTGTACTACCAAGAGGCATTGGGGGTGCCGTCCTGGGTGGGTTTTACAGAATGTTCGAAAGGGGGTGGAGCTTTGAACAGAGCTCAAGTACTGCCCATTTTCATGCCTTTTTTTTTTTAAATATTGGAAGTGTCACGGTGTTAGGTACATGATGGGAGTGGGGGTGGTGGCCATAGTAATTGCATTATGACGACATCATGACACATCCTGCAGCCACATGGGATGTTTCCAGCATTCCCAACATTGTGGAACTTCCAGTGTCTGCATAAGGGGGTGGGGTCTTGGTGGTGCACAGAAAGGGAGTTGTCACGTGGGCTGCGCTGGGTGGGTCGTGTCGAGTTATCACACGGTGGGCACACTGCTGCGCAGGCCTGCCAGCGCTATCCAGCCTCGGCCTGTACTGCTGCGTGGGCTGGCTGGGACGGACAAACCTCGTCTTTAACGCTACCTACCTGTATGAAATCACACCTACCCTTTTGCTCCTTGCTGCTTACGCTCCTACAAGTTCTGGCTGCCTTCCTGCCCCTCAGGTGCACCAAACTCTCCTAGCCTCAGGTTCTTTGCATTTTTTGTTTCTTCTGCACAACACTTTCCCTGGCTGAACTCTTCTCACTCATTGTTCTCAGCACTTTTTCTTGTACAGTGTGTGTTGCTAGGACAAAATACCAGAGACCGGAAGATTCTTAACAGAAATTTATTTCTCAAAGTTCGGGCAGGAAACAAGGCCCAGAAGATAATGTGTCATGTCCTAAGTCACGGGTAGAAGCCATGCAGCCAGCTTGTTTGAGACCAGAGCTTCCCAGAGTGCCACACAACCCCTAAAACATACACCTATGGAGTGAATGCATGTACGAGCTGAAGGTGGAAACTAGAATACAAAAATATGTACGTGTATTTAGTAAACCAACATGTTAGGATGATGTGTGATAGCTTCCAGTATTTTTGTTTCTAGATGTAGTCAACTGGTGACATTTGCTAAAAATATGGCCTTAAGAATTTCATTCTAGACCTAATGAACAATATCTTACGCGGATGGTACATGTGAACGTGTCATTTCAACCTTGACACAAGCTGATTTTGGTGTACCCCATGAGGGGAACACTGTGGTTGTGAGCTCAGTGTAGGAGGGCAATGGGACTTTGCAATAATTGAGGATATTGCGTTGAGGTCTGTACTTGGGTTATGAGCTTTGAACCTTATCCGGAAAGGGAAATATGCCTTTACTTGGTGGGCGCTTAACAAGCTCTCAAACTGTTTTGTGCTGGGACTACCATTCCATGAATGGCCCTCAAGACTAACCAACACTACCTGTTCTCTATCACCTTCACCAAAAATAAAATTAAAATATTGTAGACCTCAAGTTACCTGTTTGCATTAGGAATAGAAACTTCCAGAATATGAGCTGTTTGAAGGTACAATGTGTTCATTTTACCCATGATTCCTCCTTCCATCTGCCCATCCCATAGCTAGCCAACAGTGGAATAGGTGGCGCTTAATGAATTTAATTTTATCCAATATGAGGAAGACAGCAACACAGTTTTGAGAAAGATGGCTTATATATTGATTCTTCTTGGATTTGGGCCTAATATTACGGAAAAAACTGTTTGTGGTTTTGTTCACCTTAGAATTTCTACAAAAAATTTAAAGTCTTTTTTTTTTTTTTTTTTTTTTTAACAGGCAGAGTGGATAGTGAGAGAGACAGAGAGAAAGGTCTTCCTTTTTGCCGTTGGTTCACCCTCCAATGGCCGCTGCAGCCGGCGCATCTCGCTGATCCAAAGCCAGGTGCTTCTCCTGGTCTCCCATGGGGTGCAGGGCCCAAGGACTTGGGCCATCCTCCACTGCACTCCTGGGCCATAGCAGAGAGCTGGCCTGGAAGAGGGGCAACCGGGACAGAATCCGGCGCCCCAATCAGGACTAGAACCCGGTGTGCCGGCGCCGCAAGGCGGAGGATTAGCCTGTTAAGCCACAGAGCCGGCCAAAAAATTTAATTTTAAAAAAACCTTCTAGACTACTCCTGTGTGGGGCAAATGTAGCTCCTTTGGTGGGGCTTTCTGCTGGAAGACAGTGTGGTATGGCAACACGTGTGGAGGTTTACTTGTTTAGGCAGACCTGGGTTCAAATCCTGGTTTTACCACTTGCTTGTTGAGTACCTTTGAGCAAGTCCCTGCAGCTCACTCAGCATTTATTTCCCTACATCTTCAGTGAGTTGCATGATCCCTGGCTTCCAGGGCTGTGGTGTGGACCCCAGGCTGCAGAAATACAGATGTGGCTCTCAGAAGTGCCTGCCAGGGACTGGACCTTAACTGCTACATTATCTTTGTCATTTTTCTTACATTCCATTTTTGTCTATGCAACTAAGCACTTATGTGAAAATATCCAAATCTTCATCCTCTATGTGTACCTCATACATGCACAAATCATACATTGTGATTTGTAAGAATAAATGTTTTACTTTTGTAGATTTCTTCATTTTTAATCATAGCTCGACTTAATCTGGATTAAAAACAAGATATATAAAATGTTTTTTCTTTTTTTGACAGGCAGAGTGGACAGAGAGAGAGAGAGAGAGAGAGAGAAAGGTCTTCCTTTTCCGTTGGTTCACCCCCCAATGGCCACTGCAGCTGGCGCACTGGGCCGATCTGGAGCCAGGAGCCAGGTGCTTCTCCTGGTCTCCCATGCGGGTGCAGGGCCCAAGCACTTGGGCCATCCTCCACTGCCCTCCCGGGCCACAGCAGAGAGCTGGCCTGGAAGAGGGGCAACCGGGACAGAATCTGGCACCCCAACCAGGACTAGAACCCGGTGTGCCGGCGCCGCAGGCGGAGGATTAGCCTATTGAGCTGCAGCACTGGCCAAATGGTTGTTTTTATAATATCCTGAATCTGAGATGCTACTAGTTTTCACACAAAAAATATATATTAAGTATTACTCCAGTGCCTGGGAAATCTTAAAGCCTCTGTGATATAAATACTCTTCATTTAACTGCTATTTTGGCGGGAAGGAATCAGAGCTCAATTACAGAACTGGGACCCTAGATGCTGAAATTACACGTTTGGTTTCTGTCACTCAAGAGTAAAATAATCAACTGTTGTATGCTTCCCTGTGGTTCTCAAGCATTCTATTGTCTTCCCAGTTCTAGTGCTCTGAGTTTAGATATCTGTGACTAGTCAACCTTGTCTTAGAGCCCATGTTTCTAGACAGGTCTGTTATTATTTCTCGAGCTTTGTTTGCACAGTGTTTCAAATATAACCAAGAGACACAGGATAAAGAATACCAATGATTTTATTCATTCACCCTCCTCTACATCATCATTTCTTCTGTCCACCCAGCAATATTCATTGTGCCCCAACTATTGAATTCTTTGACTCATTCAATCCATGTCCATTAAGTGCCTCCATGTGGTAAAAGTGTCACACATGCCAAATCCTGGTGATATAATGGCAAGAAAAGACAGTCACAGAGCTCAGAATCCAGCAGGGTAGAAACGTTAACACAGATCATCCTATAGGAGTGTGTGTATATTAATGTCTGTAATGTCAAACTTGATCCATGTGGTGAAAGAGGCTATGGAGTGAAGAGTTTATGATCGTAAAGGGAAGGTACTTTAATCAATGGCATTATGAGAATTTTTTTTCCAGGGGAATGAAGCCTGTTTTGAAGCCCAAAGTAAAAGTCTGACTTAACCAGGAGTAAAGTGGGGGCAGGAGGAACAGGAAGGAGGCAGCATACACTGTCCTGTGATGGGACCACGGTGGGTGGGAGGGATTAGAAGTCTCAGCTGTGACTCCAGCAGAGCAAGAAGACAGAAGAGGGATCAGAAAGGATGGCAGACAAGTGGGCAAACCAGACCCTGAAGAGACCACTTCAAGGAGTCTGGATATAATCCTTAGCACACACACACACATGTACCGGAGGATTTTCAGTAGGGATGGCTGTCAGCAGAGGCAAGGGCAGGAGCAGAGGGGATGTGGATGATCCATTCAGCAGCCCGAGTGAGACATTCTGGGGGCTTGAGCTGAATGTTGGGTTTAAACCACAGGGACTGATAGAGAAGCATTTTATTGCAGCCTCCTGGAAGGCAGGTGGGGACGGAATCTGCAGGCAGATGAACTGGCAGGTGACCACATGAGATGGGATAACCACACGAGGTAGGGCAGACGTCTGAAACTGGGGCTGAAGCAGACTGGGGTTGAGACTTAGCGTGGGCTGTGAGAGAAGAGGAAGGAGGAGTGCAGAGGGCATTTCTGATTGGGAGTAGGTGCCTAAAGCCACAGGCAATGTGCATGCTTTGTGTTGAGGAAGCGTAGCATAGGAAAAAGAAGAGAATGTTGAATGTAATAGTATGCAGCAGCTATGATAATCCTTCCAGGCAAAGCAATTAGTCATGACTGTTGCTTTCATGGCCTAAACCCAGCTCAAACTGGCTCAGTGCAATAAGTAAATCAATTGGTTCATGTAAATGAAAAATTACACATGTAAGGGCTTAAGGTAGAGCTGGATACAGATGCTCAAAGAATGGTGCCATGGCTTTCTCTCTATAATCCCTTGACTCTGCTTTTTGTCATGCAGGATTCATTCCAGGGAGGTTCCTCCTTCCTTGGCAGCAAGATGATGCCAAAGGCTCAAGTGTTACCTCCCACAGGCTAGACAGCCTTGTTGTCAGAGCCTCCAGCTACCAATAGTTTCAAGCTATCTGTCTTAAAGGGCTACTTGAGTTCACCTGTCCAATCACTGAGATTGAATGCTCTGATCAACCCTACTGGGATCATATGCCTTTCACTGGGATTAAGGATGGGACGAGAGAGGGTCATTTCTCCATTGGAAAGTAGAATGCTGGTACAAGAAGAGACGATGCACATCGGGAGTGTGAGTTAACAAAGCAACAAATAATACAGATGTCTTTTATACCACATGATGTTGGATGGGTTATATGGTAAATCTGTAGGAATGCCTCCTTTTAGGAGGTTCCTTTCTGATTCAAGAGAAGTGATTGATGATGATAGCTGAGGGTACACATTAATTCATAAATGCCCCTAGTAGAGTTGGTCTTTATGGACTAACTATGCTTGTATTGTATCCATGCGATTAGTGGTATTTCTTAGAAATTAGAGAATCTTCAAATGTCTGATTCTTCCTAAGACTGAGTTCTAGCATCTTGCTCAGGCCCGTGGCCTCTAAGCTGATGTTGGTTTGTTCATCTGGTATTCTATAACATGGCATGATGGTTGTCATAAAACTGGGAATTGAGTCAGATCTGGAAGGTGAAATGGAACTTCAGTCGTTCTCTTTCATCTTCTAGTAGAAGGGGATTGATACAGGATTTTGGTCATAATTCAAGTAACACACGTCCTTGACAATGATTCAATAGGGTTATCTAATTTAGAGCCTTTATTCTCATAAATTATTTTTTCATGTTCTTAAAATTCTTTCATCTTAGATTTTTTTTTTTAAAAAGGTTAATCTTATGCTCTTTTTTTGCTTTATCTTGATTAAGCTTTGAAAAGCCCTTTTGAGGAACTTACTCTGACTGACAATTTTAAGGCATTCTTCCTTGGTTCATAATAGGTTTTGTTATTATATAATTAAAACAAAATTAAAATCTATCTGCCCCCTCACTTTTGTGAAGCCTGTAATCCAGGTCCCAGCAATGACTGGGTGTCACAGTTGGGTGCAGAACGTGGAGCCTTCCTTATCTCTTGTAACTAAATTAAAACTCTAATAAGAGGAAACAAAGTAAATATTAAATCACTTCTGAGAGATGATGAGATTTTATCAAAAATGAATTCTTCCCACCATTCAACTTTCTTTATAGTGTTTTCTTGGGTTCTAGGCAAAATGGGTATCAAGACCAAGTGCCTAGCATGATGCTTCCCATACTTGCATGGCTTGCAGTCCGTACTAAAGTAAAATGGTGCACATCCTTGGTGAGGGAGAGGGACATACAGATGTCACTTTTAAAAGTTTGTGGAAAACAGAAGTAAAAGATAAGTTTATTTTGGTACAATTTTTGAAATTCAGTTTTTTCATAATATACATCTTCCATGAACTTCTTGAAGATCTTGTAGAAAGGAACCACAAAACACACAGCCTGTTTCTCTGCACCAGCCTCAAGTTTCAGGGATTGTAGAAGGCAGAATTCTAAAGATGAATGCTCCAAGTGTGCCATATTTAGGTTATTTAATCAAACACCTGATTTAATCCAGGTCCTGCTATAAAGAGATTTTGCAGAAGTAAAGTCCTGCCCAATTGACTTCAAGCTAATGGAATTACTAAAGTGAGTTTGACCAATCAGGTGAGCCCTTCCAAATTAAGAGTTTTCATTCACTGGTCGCTGAACAGGAAGTCAGAGGTATTCAAGCCTCTTCAAGACGGTTTCAATGTACTGTGGCAATGCAGGTGGAAAGATGGAGGGAGCCACCTGCAAAGACCAGTGAGAGCTTCCTGCTAACAGCCAGCAAAGAAGTAAGACCTCGGTCCATAAGCCGCAAAGAACTTTCTACCAATGACTTGAAGGATTCTTCCCTAGAGTCTCCAGGAAAGAGCAGCCTGGAAGAGAACTTGACTTCCCACTGGTGAGATCCTCAGCAGAGAAGGAGGAAGCCTCCCAGGCTCTCGCTACTTTCAGAATGTCAAAACTAAGATAATAAATGGGGACTGGTGGTAGTGGCTAAGTTTGTGGTAATTTGTTACCCAGGAGAGAGAACTAATTCAGGAATTTAAAAGTCTGATACATAAGGTCATGTAGAAATAATTGGACACCAGGGCTTGGGCAAAGATCTCTCATACTTCAAGGTCAGCTGCTCAGAATGGTGGCAATATGACTGAGCTGCTAATGGGATACATGCAACCAGAATGCAAATGATGTCGTGTATCTCTGAAGGATCTGATTATTTTGCCACTTCCATATCTAATGTGGTGCAGGACAACTGGCAAAGCAAAATGGAAAACTGGAGCAATTTATCACTCTTCACGAGCAATCAGAACCATCTCTCTAAACACATACGCAATATACAGTTAATCATGTTTCATCATCTCGTATGAAACTCTTGAATGGCTTTCCCCCCACTTTTTTTTTTTTTCAAGGATAAACACTAATATCTCAAATGTGACCAACAAGGCTCTACATGAGCTGGTTCACAGCTATTACTCATAGTAGGCAAGGCTGAAAGGACAAAGATTAAAAAACGTGTACTTAAACTGCAATGAAAGTTTCTCACTCACATGATAGCCCCGACAGACACTAGTAGTTGTGGGCAGGTAGTTTTCCTGGTAGTTCCTGTTTCATCCTTCAGCTCTTCCTTCCCGGGCTTTACCATCTTTGTCCTGCAGGCAGGACGTGAGAGGAGAACTTCCCTGTTAGAGCCCAGTGAGCCTTCCTTCCTTCACATCCCATCGGCTGGAACTCTATCACACGGCAATGCCTAACTGCAAGGGAAGCCAGGGTATGTAGCCTGGCTGTGTGCCTTCAGGACAGGAGTGTGTGAGCTCTGGTGGGCAGTTGTCTGCCCTCTCACTTGTTTCCTCTGTGTGCTGCAGCTGTGCTGTCCTGTGTTGATCCTTAATGGCTCCACGCTTATTTTGCCAGAGTCATTGCATTGAGTCCCTCTGGACTTGTAAGCAGAAGTCACTCCCCTAATCTAGCTCATTCTCACTCTCGGTGGCTCTCAGCTTGTGCATCACTTCCCCAGGGAAGAATTCCCTGATCATTTTCCCCGTAAACTCCCTTCCTTATGTGTTCTCACGGAGCCTTGTTCGTTTTCCCCATTAAAAAGAATTCCTGTGTTTGTGTTAGTTTCATTACTGTCTGAAGACCATTAGTTCAGTAGTGACTGCCTTGTTCATATTGAATCCTGAGTACCTGGCACAGTTCCTATAGCCATTCAATAAATATTTGCCAAATAAAAAATATATATGATGTTAAAATCACATCAACGGATCAAGCAATGACTCATTGATCACATTCTTATCCTGAGACTGCTTTATAAATTAAGTCATTGAGTTATTCAGGAGATAAGTGAGCAGAGTTGTGAATCTTCCTATCAACCCACACTCATATTTCTTTTTGTAGATCTGTCGTTTTGTTTCATTATTCTTTTCCTATTGATTCATCAAACATACTGAGTGTACATCAGCAATTATACTGGGTCCTGACTACATGCAAATAAATAAGCCATATTTTCTATCAATTTCTAGATAGCAAAGGAAATTGACACATATTCAACATATTAAGCAATGGTATAGTTCTTGTTGTAATATACAAGAATGAAAGATGATATTGCTCACTCAGACTTACCCCTAGAAATGTGCCAGGGGATTCCCAGTCCCAACAAGGCAGCATGTACCAATGCCATCGTACTAGTTAAAGTGATCAGTTTAAGTTCACAATTGATCATAATGATAGGATTAAGTGTCAAAGGGATCACATAAGCAGGACTAGTGTCTGCTAATACTAACTGATAGAATTAAAAATGAGAGGCTGGCGCCACGGCTCAATAGGCTAGTCCTACGCCTGTGGCGCTGGCACACTGGGTTCTAGTCCTAGTCGGGGTGCTGGATTCTGTCCTGGTTGCTCCTCTTCTAGTCCAGCTCTCTGCTGTGGCCCGGGAGTGCAGTGGAGGATGGCCCAAGTCCTTGGGCCCTGCACCCCATGGGAGACCAGGATAAGCACCTGGCTCCTGGCTTCGGATCAGTGTGGTGCGCCGGCCGCAGCGGCCATTGAGGGGTGAACCAATGGAAAAGGAAGACCTTTCTCTCTGTCTCACTGTCCACCCTGCCTGTCAAAAAAAAAAAAACAAAAACGATCCAACCTGGGAAGCAGGATACACAGCAGATTCATAGAATGGCAGATGTCCTAAACAGTACTCTGGCCTCAGAATCAGCCCTTAAGGCATTCGGATCTGGCTAACAAGCCCATGAGAGTTTCTCAGGCATGGAAAGCCAAGATACTGTGGCAAAAAAAAAAAAAAAAATCTAAATGAAAGATCTCTGCGAGTGAGATCCAAGTGGAAAGAACGGGCCATCAAAGAAGGAGGTACCTTTCTCTGAATGGAGGAGAGAACTTCCACTTTGATTATGGCCTTGTCTAAATACGGTTGGAGTTTGTGAACTCAAGAGGCTTCCATAGCCTTGGCAGCTCATGACAAGAGCCTCAGGTGATTACTGACGTCATAAATAAGAGTGTCAATTGCTGGGGCCTGCGCTGTGGTGCAGCGGGTTAATGCCCTGGCCTGAAGTGCTGGCATCCCATATGGGCACTGGTTCTAGATCTTGCTGCTCCTCTTCTGATCCAGCTCTCTGCTGTGGCCTGGGATAGCAGTAGAAGATGGTCCAGGTCCTTGGGCCCCTGCACCCATGTTTGAGACCTGAAAGAAGCCCCTGGCTTCAGATCGGCACAGCTCCGACCACTGTGGCCAATTAGGGAGTGAACCATCGGACGGAAGACCTCTCTCTCTGCCTCTCCTCTCTCTGTGTGTAATTCTGACTTTCAAATAAACATTAATCTTTAAAAATGTCAATTGTTAAATCAATAACGGGAGTCACTGTGCACCTACTCTCCATGTAGGATCTCTGACATTAATGTGTTGTACTATGTGAATTAATGGTAAAACTACTACTCAAACAATACTTTATGCTTTGTGTGTCTGTGTGGGTGCAAACTGTTTTTACTTAGTATATACCAAGTTGATCTTCTGTATATAAAGATAATTGAAAGTGAATCTGGATGAAGAATGGGATGGGAGAGGTGGGAGTAGGAGATGAGATGGTTGCAGGTGGGAGGGAGGTTATGGGGGGAAAAGCCGCTATAATCCAAAAGTTGTACTTTGGCAATTTATAGGTATTAAATAAAAGTTGAAAAAAAAGATGATATGAGACTGGGTGGTAGAAAATGAATGTGTTTGTAGAAACAATACTCCATTTTGTTATTGTCAGCAAGTTTCAAGTGTGGGGGAGAACCCAAGGATGTTAATTATTTTTATGTTGTCCAAGAGCTTTCTGTTCTGAGTGGTTTTAGATGTTATCTCTCTTCATACTCCAGCAAGTCTAGGGCCGGGTGGGTCAAGTTTCCTGATCCTGTTGCCGGCGAACATGAGGAAGCTCAGTAAGGGGTGAGTGTTGCTGAGACCCCTGAGGGGCTGCATCGTGAGGCCTTTGGGGGAGGGTCTTCCCTGAGGGGGGCTAGAATGGCTGGGCTGGTAGGAGACTTCGAGTTGTTGAGAATTTTTTGATAGACTGATCCACAGGAGTTCCAACATTCTAGTGATTAGCATGGCCTTCCCAGCCAGGATACCAGCCAATCACCCTCAATTCCAAATTGTATTGTCTGCTAAATCATGCTTCCTCATTCTGTACATTTTATTTTTAAAAATACATTATATAGAGAATTATATACACACATAGTTAAAAGAATGAAAAAAAAGGGGGTAGTGAATTTTCTCCATTTTTTCCAGAATACTAGTCCCTTAATCTCTCCAACAGGGGCAATGACAACTTCTGTATCGTTTACAAAACACTGCAGAAAACCTATACAACACAGGAATGTGCTGTTCTCCTGCATCTGCTACTTTTCTTTTAGTAAATATTAAGTTTCCCATATCATAACATTCATGTTATCTCACTCTTCTTCACAGATACACAGCATAACCCTGTAGGAACTATTTGTGTGTGTATATTACAATTACATTCTGTGATGTGTTTAAGCATAGAAGTATACAAATAATCTACATACTCTATCCCTAAATAAATATGGATTATTTATCTGTAAATGATTAAAGCAGGGGTGGGAATCCTATAACCCAAGGATCAAATCTGATATTCACAAAAGCAGATGCGGGTATGATTTATGGAACACATGCATTTACTTGTTTAACAGCAGAGCTGCATACTTGTGATAGATACAAGATGTTAGCAAACTCCAAAACTGATACTATCTGGCTTCACGTAGCAGAAGTCTTTTGGGCTCCGTGAGGGTCTGAGGGTGGATTGCCCAGACCTGAAATAAAGGTTTTTGTGAAGGTGATGTATTGAGGGGGTACTCCCAGGAGAATGGACTGAAAGGAAACCAAACAGGTGTTGATCTGTGTATATACTCATATGTGTGTGTGTGTGCATGCACATTTGCATAGGCATTTAGTTTGAGAGCTAGGAAGCCAGCTTAAAGGGTGACTGCAAAGCCAGGTGCAGTCATCACATCCCTTGATGTGGACCGTGACCATTTCCTCGACTGAGGAGGGACTAACTTTTTGGCAACAGCTCCTAGTCTACATGTGGGAAATGAGTGTGCATCTTTGAGTCAGCGTCCAGGTTCTGTGATCCCTGCGAGTAGTGATTGGGAGTTAAGAGGATAGAGATGAAGTCGAATAGCAAAGGTCTCAGTGTGACTGACATGTTTCTTTTTTTATTTTTTAAGATTTTTTATTTATGTATTTGACAGGTAGAGTTACAGAGACAGAAAGGTCTTCCTTCCGTTGGTTCACCCCCTCAAATGGCCGCAATGGCCAGAGCTGCACTGATCCGAAGCCAAGAGCCAGGTGCTTCCTCCTGGTCTCCCACGCGGGTGCAGGGCCCAAGCACTTGGGCCATCCTCCGCTGCACTCCCGGGCCATAGCAGAGAGCTGGACTGGAAGAGGGGCAACTGGGACTAGAACCCAGTGCCCATATGGGATGCTGGTGCTGCAGGCTGAGGATTAACCAAGAGAGCCACGGTGCAGGGGCCTGAAGTGTCTCTTTCAACTTTAGAAGTCATATTGAAAAACAACTTACTACCCTCTTCTCTATCATCCCCACTCTACTATGCGAACCTAAAACTTGTTGAGCGTATTTGTGGTGTCCCCTTGGTGAGGTTACTAACGAGTGCCTGTAAACCTCAGTTTTCTAAGCTGGGGTTTGGGAATAATATGCCCCTATGTAGAACTGCTGTGGATTTAAGTGAGAAGATGCCTATAAAGTACTTAGCATAACACTTAACACAGTGAGACACCAACCAATCATCAATGTACATTTCTCATATGTGTGTCTCTATCCCCCTAATTGCTTAGGGATAGCTTTATCCTTTATCCTTTCCTATGTTTGAGAATTAAGGGAGACCACTGGGTTTGCATGGGAAAAAATAACCAAAACTTCAAAAATCAAACATAAGGGGCTGGTGTTGTGGCACAGTGGATTAAGCCATTGCCTGCTATGCCGGCATCCCATATGGGTGCCCGTTTGAGTCCTGGCTGCTCTACTTCCAATCCAACTCCCTTCTAATGCATGAGGTGAGGCGGCAGAAGATAGCTCAAGTGCTTCTTGGCCTGCAAGGAAGACTGGGTGTTTAGGCTCCTGGGTGCAGCCTGGCCCCAGCCCTGGCTGTTTCAGCCCTTTGGGGAGTAAACCAGCAGATGGAAGATCTCTTCTGTCTCTCCCTTTCTCTGTAACTCTGGCTTTGAAATAAATGAACGTTTTAAGAAAATCAAACACGAGGAAGATAAAGGTCTGCAATGACCCCATGTCCCCATGTTGTGCTGGAAGCCCATGCTGGTTTTGGTGAAGTGGTTTCCCCTGTAAATGAGCAGTGTGGACCGGTTAGCTGGGCCTCCAGCCGTTCTTGCCCTTTGGCTACGTGAAAGATGATTACTGGTTGAGAAATCACACACAAGCGGCCAGTGAAAAAATCCCTCCCAGTACTTGGCCAGCCAGTTACTGATCAACAAACAAACAAGTAAAACCTTCAGCTAAGCAACATTTAAAATGCTTTCTTCAATTTATTTGCCTGTTTGCAGAGGGAAGTTGGGGCCTCTTTTCTGCCTTCCTCCTAGAGGACCCCTTTAAGTCAGGTGGCAGTGCCCCCGGGAGGAGCTGTTTGTCGGAACAAATGCCCCTGGCACCCAAGTCCAACCTCTGCTAATAAGCAATTCCATCTCCGATGTTTTTGAGGATGAGGTCTTTGAAGCACATGCTTCTTCAAGATTGTTAATTGTGTCTGCTCTCCTCTGGGAGATGCCAATGAACAGGATCCTCCTGCTGCTTCTCAGGGAAGAGGAAACCCGAAGGGGAGCTTAGAATGGGAGAAACCCCTCTGGGTTTCGGGTAAGTGTGTTCCCCATGAGTGCCTTAGGTACCTCCTGGCAGTTGCATCTTTTGGAGAGACCCCAAAATGTACCTGAGCCACGCACAAAGGCTTCACATGGAGCTGGTGGCCTTGACTCGAATTACAATTGTGCATCGGCTCTGTGCCTGGCTTTGAAACCTCCTAGCAGATCTTTTGATGTGTGTGCATTTTCCCAGCTTGGAGATCTTGCTGGCAAACTGCACAGTTGTCAGTAGGCACAGTGCCGGCCCTCTGCAGAGCTGGCAGGGAATAGGGTAATGTACTCAGCACCCACAGAGCCCAAAGTCACTTGAAAGAGACAATGATGGGCTCCAGACGAAGTTGGAGAGAAGATAAAAGGGACCTAGGGCCTCAGACTTGGCCACGTTGCTTGGGGTCAGTTGAGGGTCCTAAGAAACATTTAATCAGTTTTCAGTCTTAGAGATGACGATAGCCTTCCAATCCATATGGAGAAAGAAGTGAGGAGCTATGAGAAGGGGTCACAAAGAATGGAGGTCTGGAGGAGAAATGCGTGGTTAAAGACTCCAGCATGGTTCCCAGCCTCCTCCTCACCACAGAATTCCCTCAGAGCCCATTAGAGTATTTCTGTTGGTTGCAGGGACAATGTTTGCAAGGCATCTCCAACTGTTAGCCAATCAACAATTGTTCCTAACAACCTGACATTGAGATTCTCTGTTTTGCAAGCATTTTAGTTTCAGGCAGTAAGGTCCTGGTTGTCCCCCTAACCTCTGTCTCCTGGACATGAGGCTAATTTCTCCACTATGGTGTCTTTTGCTTGTCACTACCCATCACTTCCGTTTAGTTTTGTGATCACCTCAATACCTGAATGTTTTTCAAAATAGAAAGTTGCATTTCCTGCTGATGCCGAGGCTCACTTGGCTAATCCTCTGCCTGCGGCGCTGACACCCTGGGTTCTAGTCCCGGTTGGGGCGCCGGATTCTGTCCCAGTTGCTCTTCTAGTCCAGCTCTCTGCTGTGGCCCGGGAGTGCAGTGGAGGATGGCCCAAGTGCTTGGGCTCCTGCACCCTCATGGGAGACCAGGAGGAAGCACCTGGCTCCATACTGGCGCAGCGCACCTGCTGTAGCAGCCATTGTGGGGGGGGGGGTTGTGAAACCAAAGGAAGGAAGACCTTTCTGTCTGTCTGTCTCACTGTCTAACTCTGCCTGTCAAAAAAAAAAGTTGCATTTCCCTCTTAACTCTTTGTGTTCAGCATGGGGTTCGTATAGTCACTCATTTGTACAATAACAGTAGGTGACACTTATTAGCATGTATTATCTGTCATGCACTGTGCTAAGCACTTTATGTAGATTGTCTAAGTCATCCTCAAAACAATCCTAGGAGACGAATGTTGTAAATTACTTACTTTGAAATAATTTAAGACCTAGGAAAAGGTTACAAAAATAGTCCATAAGAATTACTATATACGCTTCACCCAGTCCCTGCAATGCCTGTGTTTTGTAAAATTTTGAAAACAATGTAATACACTGTCTACCTGTAAGTCTTATTCAGTGTTGTATAGCTTATCTTACTGATGTCCTTCCCTGATCCAGCATCCACTTTGGGATCCTGAACACGCATCTCCTCCTTAGGTCCTTTGAATTGGAACGGTTCGGTTCCTCTTAGGTTCCTTCAGTCTGGAAATGTTCTTTTTCCGGACTGCAACAGTTTGCCAGGAACGCTGTAACGATTTGCCATAAATTTGGTAAATTAGAACCGTAGGGGTTTATCCACTCACAGTTGTGAAGGCCAGAAAGCCCCGAATTACGGTGATGTGGGGACTGATCCCTGCGGAGGCTGAGGGAGAATCCACTTCTGGCCTCTCCCAGCCCTGGTGCCCGCCGGTAGCCCTGGGCTGGAGCTTTACCACGCCATCCTCTACTGCCAGCTTTGCCCGAGGTTCCTCTCTCACGGTCTCTTCTCCATTTTTGTGTTTTGTAAAGACACGTGTGGCTGGATTTAGTGCCCACCCGAATCGAGAAGGGTCTTGTCTTGAGATCGTTACCGTGATGATAATTGGAAAGACCCTCAATGCAGATGATGTTACATTTTGAGATTCTGGGTGGGCGTATCTTCTAGAGGCCACAGTTCAGCCCACTGAGACTATTTTGGCTTTTGAAGGACACCGCGTGGCTATTTGCAGAACATCCCTCCATTTAGGACGCTTTGATGTTTCCTCATCATGAGATTCAGGCTATGCATTTTTGGGAAAATACCACAGAAGTCATCTTGTGTCTTGAATCCTTTTGAAGTACATTGTGTCAATTTCTTCCATTACTGTTGATGTTACTTTGATTAACTGGTTAAGGGGGTGTGCTATAGGCTTCTCTAGTGTAGTTGTCAATTTTCCTTTGCAATTAATAAACCTCTTGAGGTAAGATACTTTGAGATTCTGTAACCATCCTGTTCTTTATCACTCTGCCTGATAATTTTTATTATCTTTATTAACATAATACACATGACATAAAATTCACCCTTGGAGATGTCCAGTCCATTGGTTTTTATTCACAATATTGTGCAACCACCATCACTAACTGCTGAGCATGTTCATCACCCTCCAAAGAAAACCATACCCATTAGCTGTCATTTCCTGTTCCTCCTCTCTCAGCTGCTCAAGACTGTGGGCTTACTGTCAGTCTCTCTGGGTTGCCTCTTTGATTGCCCACTGTGCTCAGCATCCGTTGATAAATCTTACCTGAAACGACTGTTACTGTGGTGTTTGCCAAATGGTGGTATTTGAGACCGTGCACTTGTGAGGACCGGAGTTATGGTGATACATCCAAAGAGATGAACTCTACTTACTGTTACGTGACACCAATGCCCAGGGCAGTCCTGCTGCCCATCGCCGTTTACCATTTGTCCCAGACAAAAACATCCTGTTTGGATGATAAATCATGTGGCCACTCAGGTTATTTTTCACTTGGGTTGTAGATGATCATGTTGAATGGAGTAAATCTACTTCTGTGGCTCTACATGGATCTTGCAATAGATTTTTAGTGGACTTATTTCCTTTATTCTCCTGATTTGAAAATTATTGCTCCCCTGAATGCATTCTCTGATATGATCAGTAAGAACAGTGCTCTTTGTCCATGTGATCTTTTTTAGTTTGTGCATGACATTGTAGTGTACCTCTTCTGTCTCCACTTTCAGCAAACTGTACCTGAGTCTGTTGCATCAGATGACCTGCTCACTTTGTCTCTATTTCACAGATTCCTTTGGAGGCACACAAAGGTACCTTTCATTGTAGCAAAGATATATTGCACACAGTGAATGCGATTTTTGCCGCATAACTCAGTGTGCACAGCACAGCACTTTAGCCACGTTGAAGTCTACAGATGTGGAGGATGCTGTTCAGTTTTTTCCAGCTGTGTCCCTGCCTGTCTCCTCCATGGGTTTGTAGCGATGCTTATATTTCTTCTCATGAATCACTGCTAAAGTGGATCTTAAATGCTGCAGTTGATTTTTGAGAAGTATGTAAGAAATTTACATTTATTTTGAATAAACTTAATCTTTTTAGTGTGAGCCGGTAATTTCAGATCTTAAAGATTCAGTTTGAGTATCCTTCATCTGAAATGCTTGAGGCAAGAAGTGTTTCAGATTTCGGAGCTGTTCCTGTCTGAAACTCACGTTGGAGTTTTATACCCATTGTGAGGTATTAAGAGGGTTTCTTGACACTTAATCCAATTATGGTGTTCAGAAGTGAGGCTTTCGGGACATATTTAGAATTAGGTAAGACCATCAGATTGGAGGCCCCATGACTGAACACCGTTGGCTTTGTAAGATGGTAGAGAACAGAAGAGAGACACACACATCTCTTTGCTTATGGTGCCCTGTGACACCTCAAGACTCTGCCAACAAGAGGCTGACACCAGATGCAGCCCCTTGAACTGGGATCAGACTGTGGTCTAAAACAACCCTCCTTTCCTTATGACCTAACCAGTCGATGCTGCTTCATCAGTAGCAACAGAAAACAGAGTATCAGTGGGATTTTTAGAACATCTGCATAGACTTCATGGATTGAACATCCATAATCTGAAACTATAAAATCCCAAATGCTTCAAGACCTGACTTCTCAAGCATCATGTCAAAAAGTTTGATTTCTGAGCATTTTGGATTTCAGATTTTGTTTTTGGGATGCTCCAACTCTGTTTGGCTTAAAGTCTCCGTTTTTTCATGACATAAGCTTGCACATTCTGTAAGTTTGTTGAACAGAATGTTGTTGGATAAATAGCCATTTATTAAGCGGTTGCTGTATGCTGGGAATCACATTAGGTACTTTACATAGAAGATTGCATTAACAAAGTTTTTTCTTGCCTCTGAGCCTATAACTACAACAATGGCTGGATAGGTTTGTTTTTTTTTTGACAGAGTGGATAGTGAGAGAGAGACAGAGAAAGGTCTTCCTTTTTGCCATTGGTTCACCCTCCAATGGCCGCTGCGGCCGGCGCATCGCGCTGATCCGAAGCCAGGAGCCAGGTGCTTCTCCTGGTCTCCCATGCGGGTGCAGGGCCCAAGGACTTGGGCCATCCTCCACTGCCTTCCCGGGCCATAGCAGAGAGCTGGACTGGAAGAGGGGCAACCGGGACAGAATCCGGCGCCCCGACCAGGACTAGAACCCGGTGTGCTGGCACCGCAAGGCAGAGGATTAGCCTGTTAAGCCACAGCGCAGGCCTGGATAGGTTTTTTATTTTTTATTTTTATTTCTGGTTTTTTAAAGATACCTTAGGAATGTCTGCCCTTAGAATTTGTTTACTTCTAATTGACACATATTTGTACATATTTATAGGATACAGTGTGGTATTGCACTGCATGTATACAATGTGTAATGATCAGATTAATTAGCATATCCATCACCTCAAACTGTTATCATTTGTGTCCAGAACTTTCAGAATCCTCTTAGCTATTTTGAGGCACACAATAAACTGCTTCGAGTGACCTCACTGAACTGCAGATCATCACAGGTTATTCCTCCCATCCAGCTGCACCCTTGAGCCCACCACCCATCCATGGCTGCAACAACCGGAGCTAATCCGATCCAGAGCCAGGAGCTTCTTCTGGGTCTCTTACATGGGTGCAGGGGCTCAAGGACTTGGGCCATCTTCTTCTGCTTTCCAGGCCATAGCAGAGAGCTGGATTGGAAGTGGAGCAGCTGGGACTTGAACCAGGCGCCCATGTGAGATGCTGGCACTGCAGGTGGTGGCTTTTACCTCCTATACCACGGTGCCTGTAGCACAGTTTAACTCCAATGTTTCACTATTGATTTTCTATCTGGATGACCTATTGACAAATGGGATGTTGGAGTCCCCAGCCTGTATGGTTGGAGAGTTTCTACCTCTCTTTAGATTAAGAGTTTTTGATTAGGGCCAGCATTGTGACATAAAGCCATCATCTGTGATGCCGGCACCCATGTGGGCACCAGTTCGAGTCCTGGCTGTTCCACTTTCAATCCAGTTTCCTACTTATCTGCCTGGGAAAGCAGCAGAGGATGGCCCAAAACCTGGGGCCTCTGCATCCATGTGGGAGATCTGGAAGAAGCTCCTGGCCTTGGACTGGCCCAGTTCTGGCTGTTCGGAGAGTGAACCAGCACATGTAAGATTCTCTCTCTCTCTCTCTCTGTAACTCTGCCTTTCAAATAAAATTCTCTTTGTCTTTGACTTTTGACAGCTTGATGATAATGTGTCTTGGAGAGGACACATTATTATGGGTTGTGTCTACTTGGGGTTCTTTGAGCTTCAAGGTCTGTAGAGTAAGGGGAGCAATTGTTTTAAAAGTTTTCTATTTACATCCAAAAAGCCCTTTGTTCCAAGAGGAGCAGAGGTGGGGAAGCAAGACCCATCTCCTTAAAAACCCCCAGCCTCAACTGGACTGCGCGCTCAGCTCTCTGCATCTTTGCTGAGCCGCCCGCCTGGCCTGGTCAGGTGTAACCTCTCCACTCAAACCTCCCTCCTTCCTCCCTCCCCCCCCACCCCCGAGTCTCTCAGGCTCTGTCTGGAGAGGTGCCCGTCCGTCCTTACAGATGTTCCTTCCTAATAAAACTTGCTGTTTTACCTCCCACTAAAAAAAAAAAAAAAAAAAAAGTTCATTGTGAGAAAACACCAGGACAAAGGTAGTTCTCCTCTACAGAAATGCAAGGCTTTGTTTATAATGGAACAGCTCTGCCCAAGACTGCAGTATTTCATGTATATCCAGGGCAAGGAACAGCACATGGACTTAACCATTACTATCCTGAGCAATGTAAGGGAGGCTGGCTAAATAAAATAGGATAAAATACTAAATAAAAAATGAAATTATACCATTTGCCACAAAAAGGACATCACTGGAGGACATGTTAAATGAAATAAACAGGACCCAGAAAGACAAATGCCTTATATTCTCCTTATATATGGGAGCTAAAATTAAAACAAGACATGTCTGTGTGAGTCAATATTGCTGTGAATATAGTTTTTGTAAAACTTTGTTTCATACCTTTGTCAAACCAATGATTAAGATTGTAATGCTAGTATAGTTTTTATGATCTGCAATTACTTTAAAATTCACCATATATGGGTGAAATGGTCATTTTTCCACTCAGTTACTGTTTATAGCCATTGTCTATATTACCAGTAAAGTAGGGTCTTTCTACTTTTTCAACTTCTTATTTGGCGAAGTGTTAAGCCTTTTTAATGTAATGTAAATTTAAAAGATATTATCTCAAAAACTAAAAAAAGGGAGATGGAAGGAGAATGGGAGGGAAGATGGAAGGAGGGTAGTTGGAAGGGAATATCATCTTCTTAGAACTGTATCTGCAAATCGCATTGAATCTGTTAAAAACTAATTAAAAGTTAGAAAAAATTCCTACTATATCATAGTGAGACTAGATATTGTTATTATCTATAGCTTATAATCAAGGAAATTGAGGTCTTAGAATGGCTAAGCAATATGATCATGGTCATATCCCTGTGCTACGTCATTGTTGGGTTTCAGTCTGGGATCAGTCATCTTCTAGAACCATGGCTTTTTAAATCCTGTTCTTTATAGCTAAGGGTGCTAGAACCACAGTAACAATACACACATTGTTTGCTTAGGATGGTTCTAGTGTCCCATGACATCTGCCATTTGTTACAGACAAAATCATGTAGTTTGTGTGATGATCAATGACTCTAGCTGTCACTCGGGTTGCTTATAATAAAGTTCAAAACACCACTTCAATGGACTTGTGTGGATCTTGCTGAGAAGAAAGGTACATTGTGGATCTATGAAGCTCAAGTTTATCATATTCCCCTTGATAATATTTAGTATCTCAGAAATGGGAGTCGAGCAACCAGGTGATGAAGGTTACTGATGGCTGGGAACTGGGCTCAGGAGGAATTCTGGGAGAACCAAGGTTCTGATGGGCTGGAGAGTGATGCCATGATGTCGTCATCAGGACCACTGGCTCCAGGCGTGGGAGGAAGTTGTGTGCCAAAGGGGAGAGAGCCTAGAACAATTGGAAAAACCCTGAAGGTCCACTGTGAAGATTTGTATAGAACAGAATCAGTAGATACGAGTGACTAGTAAAGGGGAAAGATGGGTACCTGTAACACATTGGATGTCAGGTCTCATGGTTTGGCCATCTTGTACTCTACAACGTAATCATTTAATGTGTGGTCTTGGAGGCTTGATGTGACTGTTGCAATGGAGAAAAGAACCCTAACTACTTTGTGAATTATCTCACTCAAGCTGTCCTTTATTACTCATCTTCCAGGACAGTTTCCCCGGTATTGTTTTGGAAGTACATTTTCCATTTGCGTTCAGTTAGAACTCAGTGCTACACAGCTGGGGATCCTTGGGCTAGGTTCTTGCTTATAAGGCACCGAGTTAGACTGAACTTGGCAAGGCTGCACTTACGGTCTTGGGAACTGTGCCTCTTCACATTGTGTCAGCAAACTCCACTTGAAGAATATAGTACTAAAAAAACCCCAAATTTTGTGTTTAACACCTTCCCTATGGGATGCAGAAATAATTTGTGCATGTCTGGATGGACAGGCAGCAGAGGAAGCCAAATGGGCTTAGAAATATTAGTGTAATTTATGCAACAAAAACTTTTTATGTTCTAAGATATAATCATAAATCTCAGTTATTCATATGCAAATGTGGGAAGGCTCCCATACTTCTATAATGGATGAGAGTCCATAATGACTCCTGTCCTATTCAAGTTTAATGGAGGAGAAATAAACACACATACACACACACACATGTGCATACACAGACACACACACTCTCTCTCGCTCTCTCCCTCTCTCCTCCAGGGTCTTCTGGGTCTGATTCCACAGAAGTGCAATGTGTATTTGGAAGACATATGTCCCTTAGAATTTGTGTGCCAGAGCCCACTCTAAAGGTTCAATAATGAAATAATTATTTACAGTCAATAATCCTCAATTATTTATGGACCTCGCCTCACTGACGCCTACCATTTGGTGGTTTTACTACTTGCCTTCATTAGATAGTGGGCAGGGAAAGTTGCAGACATTAATAGCTGAATTTTCTCTTTTTTATAGTATGTTTACATATTTCAAATTACAGATTTTTAAAATTATTTCTCTCAATAGTCTTGGTGATAAATCAGCTTTTATGTGATTGCTAAAATGAAGTGACTTACTCCATAGCCACTTAAAGAGATGGTACCCCAAACTGATCATTTAATTCCGAATGCTAGTTAGTATTCTGTCAGTTGAGTGGGTGCTGCAAAGTTTGGTATTCGGGCTCCTTTTCCTAGCTTTGAACTTTGCTCATCTCCAAGTTGGCTTCATTTTTAGGCAGTCTGTCCCTCAGCCTGGCAGGATGCTGCCAGTAGCTCTGGATCTACATCCTACATTTCCAGAAAAACTAGAGCGCAGAAAGATGGGTCTGTCCTTGGTCTTTCCAGCCACAGCCCCAGGCCCATCTTTAATGGAGTCATGTGCTCATTTCTGGGCAATCATAGTGGCTGGGAGAATGGGATGCTGATCCGATGGGTCTGTGTCACATGTGCACACTGGAGTTAGAAAGTTCAGCTCCACCTGTGGACACTGTCATCTGATGGAGAGACATCTGTTCTCAGAGAAGCACTGGGAAGCTTTCAACAAAGGATGGGAGACAGTTTTGTTCCTCCTTGGCTGTCTGGGGACTGACCATCATCATGAATCACATGGTACCCATCCAGACCAGCAGGTTCTTTTTTAAAGTTATTTATTTGAGGGGCCAGTGCTATGGTATAGCAGGTTAACGCCCTGGCATGAAGCACCAGTATCCCATATGGGTGCCGGTTTGAGACCCAGCTGCTCCACTTCCAATCCAGCTCTCTGCCGTGGCTGGGAAAGCAGTAGAAGATGGCCTAAGTCCTTGAGACTCTGCACCTGCATGGGAGACTAGGAAGAAGCTCCTGGCTCCTGGCTTCGGATTGGTGCAGCTCTGGCCGTTGCGGCCAGTTGGGGAGTGAACAAGCTGATGGAAGACACACCCCCCCCCCCCCGCCTCTCCTCTCTCTGTGCAACTCTGACTTTCAAATAAATAAATCTTTTAAAAAAGTTATTTGAGAGGGGAAAAGAGATGAGTAGACGAGAAGAAGCTCCCATCTGCTGGTTCACCCTCAAATTCCTATTACAACTGGACTTTGGCTGGACTGAAAGTCGGGAGCCAGGAACTCGATCCAGGTGTCCCATGTGACTGAGCAAGATCAGGGCACTACAGAAGCCATCTGTGCTGGCAGAGAGGGGATGTAATAAGCATTTCGCAATGACTTTCTATTCGGCCATCCTGAGGGTTTCTCCACAGAGGGTCAATAAACGGATTTGATCATTGTATATCATATACAAACGTAGAATTACAATAGCAAATCCCATAAATAAGTGCAAATATTAAATGGAAATAAGCACATTATTTATACCTAAAAAGCAAAGCAAAACAAAAAAAATTGTGAATGTTGGTCAGATAACTGAGAATTGCGCACAAAAATGGGTGGGTGGGTGGGAGATAGGGTATGTGAAATTCATAATCTATGAGATATTGTGGAAGGGTTTGGGCTACTCTTAGCCCAGTGGAATGTACTCTATACCTCCCAAAGTTTTCCTCCAGTCACCACTTGCATTATTTTCCTATAGTCCCTATGTTGTTAGTTTTTTTTTATATATATTTTATTTATTTGAGAGGTAAAGTTACAGAGAGACAGATGGACAGAAAGGTCTTCCATCTGCTGGTTCACTCCCCATATAGCTGTGACAGCTGGAGCTGGGCCGATCTGAAGCCAGGAACTCCTTCTGGATTTCCCATACAGGTACAAGAGCCCAAGTACTTGGGTCATCTTGGACTGCTTTCCCAGGCCACCAGCAGGGAGCTGAATTGGAAGAGGAGGCGCTGGAATATGAACCAGCATTCATATGGGATGCCGACACTGCAGGTGGAGGCTTAGCCCACTAAGCCAAAATGCAGACTCTAGTCCCTATGGTTTTAAAGATATTTTTTAAACAAATTCAATTTCTTAAGTAGTAAATAGTGTTCCTTTTTAATTTTTATTTTTTAAATTTAAATTTTAAATTTTAATTTTTTAAAAATTTTAAAAGATTTGTTTATTTGAGAGGTAGAGTTACAGACAGAGGGACAAAGAAAGGTCTTCCATCTGCTCGTTCACTCCCCAAATGGCTAGAATGGCTGGAGCTGAGCCAATCCGGAGCCAGGAGCTTCTTCTGGATCTCTCATGTGGGTGCAGGGGCCCAATAACTTGGGCCATATTCTATTGCTTTCTCAGGCCATAGCAGAGAGCTGAATCAGAAGATGAGCAGCCAGGACTAGAATCGGTACCCATATGGGATGCTGGCACCGCAGGTGGAGGATTAACCTATTATGCCACAGCACCAACCCCTTTAGTTTTTAACAGATTCAGTATAGATTGTAGATGAAATTCTAAGAATATGATACTCCCTTCCTTCCTCCTTACCTCTTCCCCCCTTTAATTTTTGAAATATTTTGTTAATTGCTTACTAACTAGTATGATTTGGACCACATAGGATGTCTATAAAGTAACCCAAACCAGACAGTTGCTGTATCATCACTAGTGCATGTTCTGTTTAGTGCTTTTGCAGAAAAATTATAAATTATTAAAGACAGTTCACAAAACTCAGTAATCTCTTAGGATCTAGGAACCCACAGTTGGAGTGCCTGGACTAGATAACATATTAACTGTGGAATTTTCTGTGGTATCTGCTGACTATACCTGGTAGACTCTTAGAATCTGTTCGTGAATAGGATCTGATGAAAGATCTGGTGATCAGGGAAGTTGAGAGTATTGGTATCTTTTGAGGATCTGCCTTTAATTATCCATGCCTTCCCTTCCCTTGTTGTAAATAACCTAGTACATCACTTAAATGAACCACAAAGGTGAGTCACTCAGGGAGAATACATGGGCCGCTGCAGACCCAGAACCATGGAAAGTGGAAAATGTCAAGTGGAGTTGGGGTTATGAGTAACTTTCCTCCTACAAGGTAACAAAGTTTGGCTCTGCCTTCAAGATGGGTTCCAACCTCATAGATTGAACCATCTTTTCTTGGATGAGGTCCAAGCAAGTCATTGCCTAAATTACTGTAGTGATTTCCCAGTGCTCTGACAGCTCCTGCACTGCCCTCCCCTTTTGTGCCTCAGCATCATAACCAGAATGACCTCTGTGTGAGATGCATAGAGAACCACTACGGGATGCTTCACAGCTCACATTACTGTCTCCTGAAGTATTAGAACAGCCTCTAAGGGGCTCCACGCTGTCCTGTCCTCTCCAGTCAAAACTCAGCTACAACCCAACTAATTCTCCTAAATGTGAACTCCATGTCACTGTGTTGAAAAACCCTTTGGGGAGTCCTCATCTCACCTGGAGTAGAAGTCAGAGTCCCCATAATAAGCCACACTACTGGGCTGCCCCTACCCTCTCTGCCAGTCACCTCTGATTTGACCTTCTACGTTCCCTCCCCCAACTCCCCTCAGCTGCACTGTTCTGACGTCAGCCCAAATGCCAGATACAACCCTGCTTCAGGGGCTGTGCACTTGCGTTTCTCCTGGCAGGAATGTGTCCCCTCAGATATCCTCCATGGCTCTCTCCACCCCTTCCTTTAAGAGCTTTGTTCAAACGTCGACTTTTCCTTGGCTGAAATACTAGTTTCCCTGGGGCTGTAACAGATCACTATAAACTCAGCCTAAAACAGCAGAAGTTTATTTTACAGCTTTGGAGTTCACAAAATCCACACGGTTTTCCACTGTGCTAAAATCAAGGTGTCAGCAGGGCTGTGTTCCTTCTGGAACCCCTGGGGAAGAATCGGTTTCCTTTGCTGTCCCAGCTCCTGGAAGCTGCCTGCAGTCCCTGACTCATGGCCACCTTCCAGCCAGCCATCACAATCAACATCTGCTCCCATCTCTCTTTTCTGCCTTCTTCTGTGAGAACATTTGATTTTTTTTGGGAAAACTCCTATTTAATAAATACAAATTTCGAAAGTACAAGTTTTGGATTACAGAGGTTTTCCCCCCCCATAACCACCCTCCCACCTAAGCATCCCATTGCCTACTCCCTCTCTTATCCCATTCTTCATTAAGATTCATTTTTAATTATCTTTATATACAGAAGATCAACTTAGTATATACTAAGTAAAGATTTCAACAATTTGCACCCACAGACACACAAAGCATGAAGTATTGTTTGAAGACTATTTTTACTGTTAATTCTCATAGTACAACACATTAAGGACAGAGATCCTACACGGGGAGTAAGTGCACAGTGACTCCTGTTGTTGATTTAACAATTGACACTCTTGTTTATGGCATCAGTAATCACCTTAGGCTCTTGTCATGAGTTGCCAAGGCTATGGAAATCTCTTTGAGTTCACCAACTCCGACCTTATTTAGACAAGGCCATAGTCAAAGTGGAAGTTGTCTCCCCCCTTCAGAGAAAGGTACCTCCTCCTTTGATGGCCCATTCTTTCCACTGGAATCTCACTCACAGAGATCTTTTGTGTAGGTCATTTTTTTTTTTTTACCACAGTGTCTTGGCTTTCCATGCCTGACAAACTTTCATGGGCTTTTTAGCCAGATCTGAGCGCCTTAAGGGCTGATTCTGAGGCCAGAATGCTGTTTAGGACGTCTGCCATTCTATGAGTCTGCTGTGTATCTCGCTTCCCATGTTGGATCGTTCTCTCCTTTTTAATTCTATTTAGTATTAGCAGACACTAGTCTTGTTTATGTGATCCATTTGACACTTACTCCTATTTTTATGATCAATTATGAACTTAAACTGATCATTTTAGTACGATGGCATTGGTACCTGCCAACTTAATGGGATTTGGCATCCCATAGCACGTTTCTAGCTTTACCCTTAGGGGTAAGTCCAAGTGAGCGTGTGCGGAACTGTACATCTCCTCCTTCTCTTATTCCCACTCTTATTTTTAACAGGGATCACTTTTCAGTTGGATTTAAACTCCTAAGAATAATTGTGTTAATTGAAGAGAAGAACCTTTGATTATACTGGATCCACCCAATTTAGGATGGTCTCCCCATCTAGAGATCCTTTACCTTGTCTACCTCTAACAAGCCCCCTTGGCAATGTCAGATAACAGCTACAGATGTCAGGAAGGGAGACAGGGATATCTTCGGCAGACACCCACCCAGACCACCCTATGTGAGTTGGTACTCCTCCGCCAAGACGCCATTCCTGGCTTGGACAGGTTTTGTATTTTACTTACTTGTTGGTTGAGCCCATCAGGTATCTTAGACATTGAGTGACTTGAAGCAGGGGACTTCATCTGCTTTATTCCAAGCCTGAAACAAGCCCTCACACATGATAAAAATTCAATGTGTTGTTTGAGTATATAAATACTCTTAAGTATCTCATATCTCCTCCCACCTCTACACAGTATAAAAGTCAACTCCACAAGTCTCTTATTGTGGGCTTCTAGAAATGCTGACGGAGACCAATACTTGCCAAATATTCTGTTTTTCTGCTTAATACACAGAATAGTAAGGGAAGGACCAGGCGTCGCATCCCTGTGCGAGTCTGCAGTCCTGCTGTGCACAGACTGACTTGGAGGCTCCCTCTCTTCCACCTGACATTTGTCTCCTTGCATCCTCCATCTGTGACGTGATTCCTGCACCTGCGAGTGAGAATATGATCTCGACGTGCAATTTAGTATTAACCTCTGAAACAAAACCTGGGCTCTGGACTTCACCATTACAATGACAACTGCCTTACGTTGTTTTATTGTCTTCTTTTGAAATTGACAAATACCACGCATGTCGTGATGACTTCAACACTTGCTAATATCATTTGAAAATTGTGATATTTGCTCTGGGGAGAATGTCTTATGATAGTATTGCTGAATTTGGCCACTTAAGGGTAGATTTGAGTTGCAATCTTAGTAGTCCCAAGAGAAAAGTGGGACATACTTATCTGAACTATACAATACAACTTATCTCAAACAATTTGAGAAATAATACTGTAAAAATTTTAAGTGGGTAATGGTAATTTTTGAGAAAGTAATATATGCACATAGTATAACATTTAGAAAGTCAATGGGGGTGAGGGGTGGCACTGTGGTATAGTTGGCTGGGCCTCCTCCTGCTGTGCCAGCTCAAGTCCTGGCTGCCCTTCTTCCAATCCAGCTCTCTGCTATGGCCTAGGAAAGCAGTGGAGGACAGCCCAAGCACTTGGGCCCCTGTACCCACATGGGAGACCTGGAGGAGGTTCCTGGCTTCTGGCTTTGGATCGGCTCAGTTCCAGCCATTGCAGCGATTTGTGGCCTAAACCAGCAAATGGGAAACCATTCCCTCTGTCTCTCCCTCTGTCTGTAACTCTGCCTCTCAGATAGATCTTTGACAAAAAAATCAATAGATTATATTGTTGCCTATTACCCATATTATTCAATATAACTTTCTTTTTTTAAGATTTATTTTATTTGAAAGGCAGAGTTACAGAGAGGGGGAGGGGGGGAGAGGGAGAGCAGCCAGCGGGAGGGAGAGTCGGGGGAGGGGGAGGGGAGAGGGGGAGAGAAAGGTCTTCCATCGGCTGGTTCACTCCCCAGATGGCTGCAATGGCCAGAGCTGTGCTGATCTGAAACCAGGAGCCAGGAGCTTCCTCCAAGTCTCCCACGCGGGTGCAGGGGCCCAAGCACTTGGGCCATCTTCTGCTTTCCCAGGCGATTGTGGAGAGCTGAATCAGAAGTAGAGCAGCCAGGACTCGAACTGGCGCCCACATGGGATGCCAGCACTACAGGCGGCAGCTTTACCCGCTCACCACAGTGCCGACCCCGTAGAACTTTCTATAATGATGGAAATGTTCTTTATTTGTACTGTTCAAGAAAGTAACTACTAGCCACATGAGACACTGAACACTTCAACTAAAGAATTGAATTTTTAATTTTTATTTTAATTAAAAACCTCATATGACCGTAGTATTAGACAACACGAGTGTAGTCATTAAGCCTCGCATTTCCCAAGCTACTTCTGTTCCCAGATTGTGTGTATTCTTCCACAAGTGTTCCATGGATGTACACAACTGTACACACCTGTACAAGCGTTGTTTCTACATTTCCTTTTTCTCCCTCATGGTATGATATCGGTAATAGGAGGGTAAGCTTTATGGATGAACTGGGGAAGATCTCTCTCTGACAGCCCCATCAACCTAGTCTTTGTGTGTAGGTCCTGACATGGGTTGAAGGGATATGAAGCCCTGGATGGTGGCTAACCCCCTTACAGCCCTTCCTGGTCAGTCTGTTCCTTAAAGATTTCCCAGGTCTATTCTAAGCAAGCTCCTAAAGAAATACAAGGCACGAAGAGACAGGGTGTTACATCCTGAGAGGCAGTGAATCACACTGTGTTTGTGACTACTACACTACTGACGTTTCACTGTGGTTCCCAGTTCCCAGCACTGGATTTCTCCTGTGCCTTCATGCTACTCTGGGTGCGCTCCCTTTGGTTATTGATAGTCTAGCAGGAATCCAAAGAGGATCTGACACCTCCATGTTTCTCTTTTAATACATTTTTAAGATAGCTGGTAGTGAAGGCTTTCCAGATAGCTTATTTGAAATGAGTAATGATCTTTTCTTTTTTGTACGGGGAGTCTCGAGACGCATCCAAAAATAGTGGTATGGCAGCGCAGGAATGGTAAGACAATTTGCTTTGTGGTTCTCACGAGTAGAGAGACCACTCATGTATCTTTTATCTTCGGAAAAGATCTGCAAAGGCAGAACACTCTGGAAATCCTCTTCTGGATCTGTGCCTCCAAGAAGACTCCAGCCTCATCCACTGAATATTTGGATAAGTGCTGAGGCTTTCTGGAGAATATTCATTTGACATATACCCTCACAGTTTCTGGGGTAGAAGATGTAGAGAGAAAAATGCAATGAGTGGCGAACACTGGAAATATAGCGTGGGAGTAACAGTTGTTTTCATTTGCGGAATGTCCTTCCAGATAGCTCCCATGTACATGTACGTGTAAAGCCAAGTGCAGGGGACTCCTGTAGGTAATGTGGTCATCTGGGCTCCTGAAAATTGGTATTTTTTAAGATACATAAATGTCATGGGTACATTCCCATATCAAAAATGATTAAAAACAAGCACCTATTAAATATTCATTAATCCATTTACTAAAAATGAGGACCTTCCGGGTCCTGTGATATGCATTCTAAATGCATCATTTCATTTTGTTTGTACAACTCTCTGGACTAGTTACTCTGGAGAAATAAAGTAACAAGCTGGATCAGTGGCAGAATGGGAACTTGAGCCCTAGCATGTCTGATGCCAATGTCTGTGATTTTAAATGTATTATACTAGCTGTATGATTATTTCCATATGACTATTTTCAATGATTGGTCTGAATTCTATTGCTTTACCTCTCCTATTTTGTTTAGCATGGATGAAAAATTCCTTTGTTACATTCAACTGTCCAACTCTGGAGACAAGATGTTACCTGCAAAAATGGCTCTGTTCCTGGGCAGCCAAGTCTTGTACTTCATATCAGAGTTGCTTTGTTATAAAATTTCAGCATTTTCTGTTGTACCGAGAATTAATTAATTAATTAATTCGAAAGAGCTGCAGAGAGAGAGAGAGAGAGAGAGAGAGAGAAGGAGGTCTTCCATCCGCTAAATGGTTGCAATGACCGGAGCTGGGCCAGTCTGAAGCCAGGAGCCTGGAGCTTCTTCCGGGTCTCCCATGTGGATGCAGGAGCCCAAGCACTTGGGCCATCCTCTACTGCTTTCCCAGGCCATAGCAGAGAGCTGGATCAGAAGTGGAGCAACTGAGACTTGAACCAGTGCCCATATGGGATGCCAGCACTGCAGGCAGCAGCCTTACCTGCTATGCCACAGCCCTGGCCCTGTACCAAGAATTTGATAGAAATGTTCTTGTGACAACATGGAGGAATCTTAATCTTGAATTGAAACAGTCTTTTCTATGCCTTTGGTAGTTATTTTTACATTTATAAAAATCACATAAATAATAATGCCTTTACTACAATAGCTTGTAAGTTACCCGTAGTTCCCTCTCTGAACATTCAAGATAAGCTTCCAGAATAAGAAATTGCTAACTCATCATTAAGAGATGAGCAAATCATCTTTGTCTTCAGATTAAGCTGTTAATTATCACTTTTTCATTCTTTAGTAATACCCAATTGTTTCATTAGTTGACAAGAGAAAAATGCCAGTTTATTTCCCATTAAGATACAAGGCCAACATGAAACTACATGTTTTTTCCAAGAGGACATGCTAGCCTGTTTTATGAATAGTGTCTATAAAACAAAACCTCTACCCTCATTATCCTCTCAAACCTGGTAAATTTCATAATAAAAACAAACCCATGGTAACATCTCTACTCACCAACCAAAGATTTTACATTTTGGTTAGTATGTAAGGGAGATTCTGAAGTTACAGTTACATCTGCTCTATTGAATACTTGCCAAGACATCATCCAAATACCATTATGGAGTAATTTTACTTTTAACTTGGTATTTTGCATAATAATATCTAAAACTGCTTTCTGTGTATTTTTGCCTGTGTTCCATGATTGAAGGACAAGCTTATTGCATTTCACATGAATTGAGCCCAAAAACTACAGACCTTAAGAAAGAATAAAAAGTATATACAGTACTGTAATTGAATCTCAAAGTAGGTCATACATTCCCAGCGGCAAAACTTTAATACAATTCAACTTCCTAGAAATGAAAAAAGAGGGAGTTTATTCACATGTACTTAAATATATCTTAGGAAATAAATTGCCTTTCTCTTGATAGAATGCGTCGTGTTAGTCAGTTTTTTGTTACTACAACAAAATACCTGATGCAACTAATTTTATAAGGAGAAAATACTTAGCTCACAGCTTCAGAGGTTTAAGTCCAAGATGAAGCATCTCAGCTGGTTGGGTGTTTGGTGATGGTGATGGATGGTGTGTGGAGGGGATCGCACGGTGAGTCGGGAAGGAGCAGCTGAGCCCAGGTCAGCTTGTATAGCCAACCTTCTGGCAAAATCTGCCTTCCTAGGACACATCCCTATGGGGTTTTCAGATGAAGAAACAGAACACGGGAGTCTCCATCAGAAGAGCGTGCTGCTGTATAGCTGTCGGCCAGCACTTTTTATTAGAGGGTACGTTCGATTCTACAAGCTAGCAAGCACATAGGCGCAGCAGTACATTTAACCAAAGCCCACCATATGTACAGGAAAAACCAACCCTATGTTCTGGGGGTGGGAGAGGAACAGCAAGCTGATCCTTATCATGCAGTACAAGGATCTGGAATCTTACTGACAATGTTGAGCTCCTGAAACCAGCATCCACCATTAGTTACAGATCACCCACCCTGCAGCCTTCTCCCCCGCATTCCGTTGAGAGGGTATGTTCCCATCTAGCCTGTGTAGGCAGACAGAACTGCAGCCATGTCCTATTCCAGGGGAGTGTTCCCCTGAGAACATTTGGGCAGTGTCCTCTATACACCCCACAATGACCTAAGGTACGCTTAGCAAGCCCTTCTTGTAAACACTGCAATTGAATTAAGTTTCCACTCTCCTGGTACCATTAACTTACAGCTTCAGGGTTTAACCACCCGTGTGAGTTTGGGAGCCTATTCTTACTCAAACTATAGTATAGGTCTTTTATGTTAAGACTGTTTCAAAACTAGTACCCATTTATTAGAGCACTTAGATTGTAATGTGTTCTTCTTAGTTAAATCTAAATTAGGAGATAATTTCTTAAATATTGATAAAGCCTAATGTCCCCTCCAAATGAAGAGAGATTCAATGGATTTCCCTCGAGATCTTTCATCTAGCAAATCTTATCCTAAATATTTAATGATTCTTTGGATGTTAGCATTATAAACAACTGTCAGAGCTAAAGACAAAAATGACTTAAGGTTCAAAACATCCTAATTTAGTCACAATTTCTAATGACTTTGGGGACTTTTTTTCACTTTATTTTCCCTAAGCCTCTTCTTTAATTGCTTTGCTTAGAGAAAAACAAACCAAAAAAGAACCAGTACACTTGGTAGCCCCTGTGACTTCTGTTAACATGCAGCTCTCCAGGGTCACCAGCACTTTGTCTTTATCAGCTGGGATTGTCCAGCTAGAAGGACAGTGAGGCAGTCTGCTGGCAGAGGAGCTCCAGTGGAGCTGCTCTCGCTGTGTTTTCATTGTTCTCAATTTTCATGGTATGGTGTACCCAAATGCAAAATTGCTTTTGTTTACTAAGTTCTGCTGTTTATCTGGTAAGCCAACTCCAGCTATGCATAAAGTCCAGCTCATACTGCTTATCATGTCTATATTCTTAAAAATTTATTCGGGAGGCAGAGTTACAGACAAGGATAGAGAGATCTTCCGTCTGCTGGTTCACTCCCCAGATGGCCAAAATGGCTGGAACTGGGCTGATCCGAAGCCAGGAGCTTCATCCCGATCTTCTATGCAGGTACAGGGGCCCAAGGACTTGGCCCATCCTCTACTGCTTTCCCAGGGTGTAACAGAGAGCTGGATCAGAAGTGGAGCAGCTGGGACTCCAACTGGCACCCTTATGGGATGCTTTTACTGTAGACCGGGACTTTAACCCGCTGCACCACAGCGCTAGCCCCACAAAACAAATTTAAAAAGAAGGCATGGACCCATACTCAGATGGTTGCCTTACCACCCTCTTTCTTGTGGACTATAGCAGTAATGGTTTTTAGTAAGCTTGTTATTCTAGCCTCAAGGAGACAGGATTCTCTTTGAAACCACTCTCCTTGTGGCAGGCCTGTGGCACAGTGGTTAGACCGCACTTGGGATGCTTGCATCTCACGTTAGAGTACCTGCTTCGAGTCCGGCTCCTCCTTGCCCACCAGCTTCTGGCTGTTGCACATCCTGGGAGGCAGCACTGATGACTCAAGTACTTGGGTCCCTGACACCCAGATGGGAGTTCTGGATTAAGCTCCAGGATCCTTACTTTGGCCTGCTCCGCCCTGGCTATTTTGGACATTTGGAGAATTGAACTAATGGGTAGAAGATTTTTCTGTCTCTCTGCCTTTCAAATAAAATGAAAATAGATTAGAGATAATTTTAAATATTTTTTGAAGATTTATTTCTTTGCTTGAGAGGCAGAGAGAGAGAGGGGAGAGAGAGAGAGAGATCTTCCATCCACTGGTTCACTCCCCAAATGGCTGCAATGGCCCGAGCTGGGCCAATCTGAAGCCAGGAGCTTCTTCCAGGTCTCCAACATGGGCGCAGTGGCCCAAGCACTTGGGCCATCTTTTACTGCCTTCCTAGGCCATTAACAAGGAACTGGATCAGAAGTGGAGCAACTGGGGCTCGAACCAGCATCCATATGGGATGCTGGTGCCACAGCAGAGGCTTAACCTACTACACCACAGTGCCAGCCCCAATTTTAAAATTTAAAATCTAAAATCACTGTCACTATTTTGAAATGAGGTATGTCTTGGTACTTCATGAGTACACATATCTCACATAATCTTCACATCCTCAGAGGTTTTGCTTCTTATCTTGTGATTACTTATGTGTTTATTGGATAAAGAGGTGGTGGTTGTTGCTGAAATACGAAATCATGACCCATCTTATTTCTGTGTGACATACAAGGATTATGTAATCCTGTCGACCTGGTTGGTGGAAGATAAAAGTAGTAATCACTTTGGAATTCAGCCCAGGGCCTCCCATCTTTTAGATGTTCTGAATACTTTTAGCCACAAACAGTGCAGACAGGAGTAGATGAAATTCGTGAGATAATGAATAAATTTTCAGAAAATAAGTAGATAACAATGATAGAACCACAGGCCTATTCCTTCTGATGGTGTAGATGAACCAGAAAAGGAACTTGTAGGTACCTAAACATTATGAGCTGGCAAAATGGGAAATCCTCATGAAAGAATACTTATGATCTACAGCAGTTTCAATAATGAGTAACTCTGAAGAGAGGAAAATACTCTTTAATGAGTACATTGCTTACAGGAAAAGGGGGCTATTTGTAAAAGAAAATGTTTGCATCATCAAGATGGTTCACTGGAGTACTATGTTTACAGAGTTAGAATAAGCAGGAAGAGGTAATGACCTGCCGTTGGGAAGTCTATCTGGAAATGCGAGCGTTGATTGAATTTAGATGCGGCTGATGAACTGCAGAGTGGATACTGCGCAAAGCAGAATTCGTCCCATAGGAGGCAAATCGGAATATTCACCCACAATACTAAGGCAAGACAGAAGTGTTAGAAACAGCAAGTGAAAAAAAAGAGCATAAGGAAGATAGTTCCAGGAAATCTGTAAAACAAGGGTTGCAGGAAGACAGAAAATAGGCACAGTGAGTCTACATACCAGGAATTAAAACAGTTCACTAAACAGTCACAAACCCACAAATCCAAAAATATCAAGTTAGTCATGGTGCAGCAAAGAAGAACAACACTGAGACAATATGATATTTGAGTTTTAAGGACAAAGGAATCTGTCAAGATTATAGACTTCGAAGCAAAGAAGTTATTAAAAATAAAGAAAATTAAAGACTGAACAAAACAAGGATGATAAAAATTCGGAGTGAGTGCGTTGATAAATTTATTCCAGAGGATGTATCTCCTCAAATGCTTTTAGGCAGAAAGAACAGGAACTGTTAAGCTAATCAGTAAATTTCCAAAAAATTCAGCGAACACAAGGGTTGAACAGCTTTGTACACTTATTTTTTTGCATCTCCTCTTCAGATTTTTGGCACTGTGTCTGAAATGGATTCCAAGAAGTGAGATTCTGAGGTCAAACAGTAAATTTGTATTTTATTCTTGCTAGATATTGCCAAGTTCCTCTCTGTAGGAGCTGAATCATTTTACAAGCTCACAGTCAACTTCTGGAAGAGCCTCTTTCCCACTGCCTTGGCAATAGAGCTTGTTGTGGGAGCTCTGGATTTGCACCTGAGCTGCAGAGTGAGTGGTGGCCTCACACTGTCAGCGCTCTCAAGAGCAGAGTTGAGGTTTGATTCACCATGTCTTCAACAGTGTCCTTTTCAGTAAACACTAGATCCCAGCACGTGGTCCTTTGCAAGCCTCTTCTCACCTTACTAAGCCGCCGCGTTTTTGCCTGTGCACCATTGTGGCTTCCATGATGTGCACACTTTGTGCACAGGCTGCCTCTTGCACAGTCAGCACCCACTGTGGTAACTGAGAGCCGTCTGCCAGCTCGCCCGCTCCGTCGTCCGTTTCTTGACATGTCCTTGGGCATCAGTATCCTGGTGCTTGCCCCATCATGCTGGGGTCTACATCAGGGACTGACAGACTGTGGTTCCCAGTCACAGATTTTTGTCTGACCTTTGAGCTAAGAATGGTGTTAACAGTTATAAATTGCTTGAAAAAGAACCTAAAGTAGAATGAGATTCAGATACGCAAAAAACGTATGAAACACGAATTTCTCTGTCTACAGATTCGGTGCTACTAGCACAGAACCTTGCCTAAGGTGTTTCTGGCTGCCGTGTCATCTGGTACACAGGAGGAGTGGGAACCTTATTTTCCGCCAAGTGCCATTTGAGTATTTACAACATTGTTCGTGGGCCATACAAAATTATCAACTTAAAATTCAGCCGTGGCAGGGCCAGACCAAACGTTCCCCATGCCTGCAGGACTGAGTACTGACAGGTCCTGCCTGGCTCTTGGCAGAAAATGTTTGCCAGCCTGTGCTCTGCAGAATTGGGTGAGGCCGACTCAGGCTGTCTGCCTCTGGCTGCTCCCCAGTGGCTGCAGCTCGGCCGTGGGCTGCTGGACAGGGCGGCAGTGAGTTCACGAAAAGTTCTTCAATCTCCTTGGGCTCTACGTGGAAAGGGAGACCCACCCTCCTTGTTTTTCATCACTGTGAATTCTGCCATCTTCATCCCAAGATCATGGCCTCACTCAGATACGTGACAAACCCAAGAGGTGGTAGCCCTAACCATGTCTGCCTCTCACTTCTCTCCCTCTCCATCTCTTCCCAAAGTTTCCCTCACTCCAGGCCGGAAAGGATTGTTATTTCCATCCTGTGTGATGGAGAAATTCCTGTTATCTGCGATGGACTCTTCTTAGAGGAACAGCTACATTTTGAAATTAAAAACCGTCTCCTCTGGTATTCAGCTTTTACAATCAGAAGACAAGGTTTTTCAGAGTTTGTTTTTGTTGGGTTCTTTTATGTCCTGTGTTTTCCAGATGCAGCTGACAATACGCATTTGCTTCCCGTCCTGCAGATTCCAGATAGTCTTGCTGTCATACTAATAAAAACTTGAATAAGCCGGTAACATCTGAGGCACAGGCATGGGACATTGCGTCAGTGTTTGAGGATTGTGCAAATGAGTTCCAAGTGGTGACCTCTAAAAACGTATTTGGGAAAGTGATACTATTTTTATTTAAGAAAATGTGATTCCTAGGATAAAAATGTAGTTTGATGCACATTTAAGGGGCTTAAAGCTATAGCAGGTCAGGATCTACCTCCAACTTGGTAGATTTACATAAGAATTTTTTAAAATTTTTTAATTTTTTTTTTTTTGACAGGCAGAGTGGACAGTGAGAGAGACAGACAGAGAAAGGTCTTCCTTTGCCGTTGGTTCACCCTCCAATGGCCGCTGCGGCCAGCGCACCGCGCTGAGTCACAGCACTGGCCAAGAAATTTTTATAAGAAAATTAGCATCGGCCAGCGCAGCAGCTCAATAGGCTAATCCTCTGCCTGTGGCACTGGTACCCCGGGTTCTAGTCCCAGTCGGGGCGTTGGATTCTGTCCCAGTTGCCCCTCTTCCAGGCCAGCTCTCTGCTATGGCCCAAGAGTGCAGTGGAGGATGGCCCAAGTGCTTGGGCCCTGCACCCCATGGGAGACCAGGAGAAACACCTGGCTCCTGCCTTCGGATCAGCGTGGTGCGCCGGGCGCAGCGCGCCAGCCACGGCGACCATTGGAGGGTGAACCAACGGCAAAAGGAAGACCTTTCTCTCTCTCTCTCTCTCACTGTCCACTCTGCCTGTCAAAAAAAAAAAATAGCATCTTTTGCCTCTATTACACAACTCCTTCTAATCACATGTCCTCCGAGAAAATAACAAGTTATCTCGTTGGGAAGGGTATGCCTTATAATTGCAAGAACTCCTAAGCAGGTTACTTGGCAAAACCAGCACATCTTAGAAAAATACTGAACTAATTTCCTTAGATATTACATTAAACTGAATTCCAGACAAAGAGTTAAAAGTAAATAATGAAACATACAACAAAAACACAAGCAGCAACACAGAAAAAACCTGGACAAAATGACACAGAAGTTTTTCTACCTTTAGAATTATGGTTTTCAAAATAAAAATGTTGGTATGTTCACAAAAAGCATTATTTAGAACAGATTAGAGTTTCCTTTGTGGAAGTAATGGGATAATGAGCCTTTTCAGTTGATCTTGCAGTGGAAGGCGGTCTCTCCACCTTCTTGCTGGGGTAAAAGACTTATTATTGGGAATATGTGCTGGCCTCGCCCACACACTCTGCTACATTTGAGCAGCACTCTTTGATTTGCCTTGCTAATCATAAGTACTGTAATTACAGTGTTCGTGTGTTTGTAAATGGGTATGTTGAGCTATCTGATGATTACATTTTGATCTGTATCCCTCCACCTCGTCTGTTCTAAGTTTACCTTGGAAGACAAGGTGCACAATTCAACGTACACTTAACAAGTGACTACACTCTGTAGAGCTAAAAATGTATGCCCCCATGTTGCTGAAAATTTATCTCATTAAATAAATTGAGTCTATTGACAGTCTAATAGAAAAATTTGTGTAATCAGCTTCTTCCTGACTGTATCTTATAGATTGATCATTCATAATCTTAGTTCACTTGGAGAGTGAAGACAAAAACAATGTCTGGACAACTACCCTAGGTGAATTGGGTCAGAATCTTTGGTGAAAGACTATGTCTCTATCTAATCTGTCTAGATATTTTTGTAGTAGGAACACACAACGTGAAATTTGCCCTCATCATATTTTGTGCAGCTTAATATTGTTTAGTGTTGTTAGATGCAAGGTACAGAGAATTTATGCATCTTCTATAAGTGAAATTTTACACACGTTGAGAAGTAACTCTACATTCTCTTCCCCAATCCATAGTCTTTGGCAACCACTGTCTGCACTCTATTTCTATGAGTTTGAAAAATTTAGACAATTTGTGTAATTGAAATCATGCCTATTCTTCTATGATTATCTTGTTTGACTTAGCATAAGGTCCTCCACATCCATCTACATTGTTGTATAATTCAGGCTGAGTGGTATTTCATTGCATGTTTATACCATGTTTATATCAATTCTTTTGTCCTTGGACATTGAAATTGCTCTGTATCTTGGCTATTGTGCAGAATGCTACAATGACTATGGGCATGATTGTATCTCTTCCATATCCTGATCTCAATTCTCTTGGATACCTATCCGGAAGTGGGATCGCTGCATCAGATGGTTGTTCCATTTTTAACTTTTTAAAGAACCCCAATACTGTTTTGATGGTGGTATACCATGTTACATTCCCACCAGTGATACACAGGAGTTCTAGTTTCCCTACCTCCTCATCAGTACTCGAGTTTTCTTTTTAATAACAGCCATCCTAATAGCTGTGAGGTAATTTCTAATTATAGTTTTGATTTGCATTTCCCTGGTGATTAGTGATGAACATTTTTTCTTTGAACACATGTCTTTCAAACTTCACCCATTTTTAATATCATTCTGATTTTTTCCATATTGAGTTGTAACTATTCCTTACATATTTTGGCTGCTAACCTCTTCTTGGGTACATAGTTCACAAACTCTCATGCTTCCTCCCACTTTGTAGATGGCTTTTTCGCTCTGTCGATCGCTTCCTTTGCTGGGCAGAAGCTGTTTAGGTTGATGTAGTCCCTCTTGTCTATTTCTGCTTTTGTTGTTTTGGTGTCATATCCCAGAAATCGAGATTAAATTAGTGGATATTTTCCCTGTGTGTTCTCCTAGAAGTTTTATAATCCAGGCTTTAAGTTTACATCTTTGATCTCATTTGAGTTAATTTTTGTGTGTAGAAGAGACTATTCTTCTCTGTAGTGTCTTCTTTCCGCCCGGTTAAAGATCTGTTGGCTGTTTTTGTGTGAGTTATTTCTCTCTCTCTCTCTTTTTTTAAGATTTATGTATTTATTTGAAACAAAGATTCGCAGAGGGGCAGAGGCAGAGAGAGGGAGAGAGAGAGGGAGGGAGAGAGGGAGGGAGGTCTTAGACCCACTGGTTTACTCCCCAGAGCTGTGTCAGATTTGAAGCCAGAAACCTGGAGCTTCCTCTGGGTCTCCCATGGCAGTGTAGGTGCCCAAGGACTTGGGCCACCTTCCACGGCTTTCCCAAGGCATAGCGGAGAGCTGGATTGGAAGTGGAGCAGCTGGATTTGAACTGGCACCCTTATGGCACTGCAGCGGTGGCTTTACCCACCACACCAGGGTGCTGCCTCTGTGAGTTATTTCTGAGCTTTCTATTTTGTTCATTTGGTCTATACATCTGTGTTTATGTCAGTATCACACTGTTTTGGTTACTGTATTTTTGTAATATATTTTGAAATCAGGAAATGTGATAACTGCTGCTTTATTCTCTCTCAACATTGGTTCTAGGACTTTTGTGACATCATGTCAATTTTGGAATGTTTTTGTTTATGTAAAAAAATACCGTGATTTTGGTAGTGATTGTTTCTGTAGATTTGTTTTATAACTTGTAATACATTTAATGATATTAAACTTTCCAGACAGTGCACACAGGATACCTTTCCATTTATTTGTGTCTTCCTTAATTTCCTTCATAAATGTTTTGTAGTTTTTAGCATGCCTCTTTTATTTTGAGTGGTATTGTAAATAGAATTGTTTGCTTAATTTTATTTTTGTGTTGTTTGTTGTTGGTATAGATTTACAAATTCTTTTGTGTCTTTTTTTTTTTTACATAATTTTAATGCACTAATTCCAAGAATTTTCTTATGGTCTTCTACATATGAGGGGTCTTCAAAAAGTTCGTGGAAAATGTCCCTGCTCTCTCTTTTTTTTTTTTTTAAAGATTATTTTATTTGACAAGTAGAGTTACAGAGAGAGAGAGAGAAAGGTCTTTCGTCTGATGGTTCACCCCTCAATGGCTGCAACAGCCAGAGCTATGCGGATCCGGAGCCAGGTGCTTCCTCCTGGTCTCCTATGCAGGTGCAGGGCCCAAGCACCTGGACCATCCTCCACTGCTCTCCTGGGTCACAGCAGAGAGCTGGACTGGAAGAGGAGCAACCGGGACTAGAACCCAGTGCCCATATGGGATGCTGGCACCGCAGGCGGAGGATTAAGCTAGTGCACCATGGCGCCGGCCCTGTCCCTTATCTTTTAACTCCACTTTTCCATGAAGTTTTGGCAGAATTCAGGTAAAATTGTGTCACTTGCAAGCAGATCATTTTACTCCTTCCTTTATAAGGGAATGCGTTTAGCTTTTTTGTTTAGCTCAGTCACGCTCGCTAGCATTTCTAGTACTATCTTGATTGGGAGTGGCCAGTGTTGGAATCCTCGCCTTATTTCTGGTCTCCGAGGAAAAGCTTTCAGTTTTTTGTCATCAAGTGTGATAGTGCTTGTGGGATTTTAAAATTATTTTTATGCCAAGATAAATGTCTTTTATATCTATTTTGCTATTAAGTTTTATCATGAGAGGGCATTGAATTTTGTCAAAGATTTTTTGTCAGAAAAATCTATTGAGCACATCATGCTAATTCTGACTTGCGACCACCCTTGCATCCACATAATAAATTGCTCTTCATCATAGTGTATGATCTTTTCAACATGTTGTTGAAAAAATGTAGTTTGCGTGGAATTTCTTAGAAGACGCCTTACAAGTCAAAAGGGAGTAGAATAATACATTTAAAATGCTGAAAGACAAAAACTACCAACCAAGAATACAATACCCAGTAAACTATCCTTCAAAAATGAAGGAGGCATAAAGATTTTCTGAAACAATGGCTAAGGGAATTCATTACCAGGAGGACTGACTTAGGAGAAATACTAAAAATGGTTTTTTTCAAGGTGAAACCAAAAGTTGATAAATAGCAACACAAAATCATATGAAATCATACAGCGCACTGGCAAAAGCCAATCTGTAAAGTCTGTGATACCCCAATAGAGGATGTCAATCTCTTAATTCCAGTGTAAAAATTAAAGGGCAAATATAATAACGGCAAGAAATTTGCCAACAACTTTACAATGAGGAGCATTGTAAAGGGGGACATTGGTTACAAAGTATTGAAGCACAAGGGTGGGGAAGTCCAGCTCATGGCTGCAGGAGGCCCATGAAGTCCTTTGTCCTGCCCCTGCCAAGGCAGCCACAGGTAGAACTCGAAATTCAATGTGTCCATGGCAGGCTAATTTTTAAGTTGATAAACTTGTGTGATCCGTATTTAAACACTTAAATGACCGTTGGCAGGATAGAGTTTCCCCATACCTGGAGGGGAAGAAGTAAAAGTACAGTTTTTTTTTTTTTTTTTAATCTGTGGCTGAAGTTAAATTTTTACCATTTAAAACATCTGTTATAAGACATATTATGTAAGCCTCATGGTAAACAAAGAAAATACCTTCAAAAGATACACACACACACACACACACAGCGAGAGAGAGAGAGGAATCAACCGTTTTATTATAGAAAAATCAACCAATCATGGAGGAAGACCTCAAGAGAAGAGAAAAGGAACATAAGAACTACGGGACAATTAGAAAGCAATTCACAACACGGCAGTGTTAAGTCCTCACCTATCAATCAGTTTAGTGGCTTTTATGACACTTGCTTTTGGCCAAACCCACAAATCAACCCAAAGAATCAACCCTAATATAAACTCAGATTTTAGTTGGAATTGATTACTGATTTCATTAACATTTGTAGCTAGTGTACCACACCAATGCAAGATATTATTAATAAAAGAAACTGGAGTAGGGAAGAGACTATAGGCAAATTCTACTCATCACTCTTTGTATAAAATTCTGTTTCTATAGATAATGTCTATAAAACACAACATAAATGAATTCTCCAATCAAAAGTAGTAGAGGAGATAAAAGTATTAATAACAGTAGGAACACAAGATTCGACTTTATGCCACTTGTAAGAGACTTTAGACTTAGGAAACATGCAGGCTGAGCATGAAGGAGTAGAAGATATTCCATGCAAATGATACCCAGAAAGAGAGCAGGGTGGATATCCCCACAGCAGGCAAAATAACTATCAAAAACTCTAACAAGAACTAATATCAGTTTGTAGAGAAAAAAGGTACCTAACACTTCAATATATATAACAAACATTGACATATCTGGAAAGAGAAATAAACACAATAATAGCAGAAAAGTGCAATAATGGGTATACTCTCCAGACGGAAAATCGGTAGTGAAACATTGGACTTGAACATTCTACACCAATGGACCTAGATGAAATACAAAACCATTCCACCCACAGCAGCGGGATATCCATTTTTCCCACTTGCATATAAAAAGTTCTGCAGTATTGGGCACTTGTGGGGTCACAAATAAGTCTCAAAAAATTTGAGATTGAAAACATACCAAGTGTTTCCCAACCATAATTGAATGAAGCTAGAAATCAACGGCAGAAGGAAAAATGGAAAATTTACCAATATGTGGAAATTAAACTATACATTCTTGGACAACAAATAAATCAAAGAACTCAAAAGAAATTTTAAAATATCAGGCAAATGAAAATGGAAACATCAAAACTTTAGAGAGACAGCAAACATAATACTAAGGGGGGAATTTATACCAATAAATGGCTGCATTAAAAAAGAGGAAAGCTGTCAAGGAAACAACCCACCTTTATATACCCAGGAAAAAGATCTCACTAAGCCCAATGTTAGCTGAAGGACAAAAAGAATAACACGGAAATAAGTGAAATAGACAACATATACCTAGTAGAAAAAATTGTGCTTTATTTTTGAAAAGTTAAAGTTAGTCCATAACTAAACAGACAAAAGAGAAGGCTAAAATCAATGAAATCATGATAGAGGAGACATTACAACTGATTCCAAAGAAATACTAGGGATTATATGGGATCCTGTGAACAGCTAAATATCAAGAGGATAACCTAGAAGAAATAAATTACTAGAAACACATAACCAACCAATACTAAATCATGAAGAACATAAGAACTGAGCAGACCTCCCCTGGATAAGGATGTTAACTCCGGATCAGGAGGTGCCCAACAGTAGATGACTTTTCAACTGGGTTCTACCATTTAAAATATAACTGATGTCAGTTCTTAAACTCATCCAAAAAGATAAGGGAATACTAGCAGGATCATTTTATGAGGCCAGCCTTACCGTGATACCAAAGCTAGACAAAGACATTACAAGAAAAGAAGATGGCGGGACAACATTCTTCTCTATTTTTAATAATCTCCTCCAAATAATTGCAGCCGGAGGTGGGGAACGTCTGGTCTGAGGGCTCTGTAAGGTCTTCAAGGAAACCACAGGCAGGACTTGAAATGCAATAAATCTGCAGCAGGCGATGTTTAAGTTGGAGAAGTATTCAACTAGCCCTTGGCAGGAAAAAGGCCTCCCACTCCTGAAACAAATGGATGGCTCAGGACTTGAAGTTGGATAAACTGTATCTACCAAGTGTAGTAGAAAGTAAAGTATTAAGTCAGTGTAGAAAGCCCAGATGCTATTTTATTTAGGGTATCTTTTTTAAAACAGTTATTTATTTTGAAAGAATTAGAAAGATCTTCCATCCGCTGATTCATTCCCCAGATGGCTGCAATGGCCAGTCCTGGACCAGACTGAAGCCAGGAGCTTCATCCAGGTCTCCCACATCAGGGTGGTAGGGGCCCAAACACATGCACCAGCTTCCACTGCTTTTCCAGGCCATCAACAGGGAGCCGGATTGGAAGTGGAGCAGCCAGGAATTGAGTTGGCACCCATATGGGATGCTGGCATCAAAGGGGGTAGCTTTACCCACTGTGCCACAATGCTGGCCCCTAGGATGTCTTTTGCAGCCTCATGTATGAGAATGGAAGCCTCAAACGTTACATGGTCCTTAGTGGTGAAGAACATCTTGAGAGGAATTCCCGTGGGAATCTTTGGGAAAGAAAGGAAGAAGCGCATTGACATGGGGGAGATGAGGTCAAACAAGTAAAACAAGTCACTGTATCTGACTTACTCAAGCCATCTTGAAGAGCTCTGGGGGTGTTTTAGGCTGAAGACTCCAGTAATTGTGTTTTTAAAAGGTTGCTCCAATGGCAATCTAGAGAACAGGCCTGTTGGGGCAAGGCACACAGCAAGTGAAAGATGGTGGCTTGATGAGGGAGGTGGTGGTGTAGATGGAGAGATGAGACAGATTTGAGAATTATTTCCCAGATGATTTTTTGGATCAAGATTTTAATTTTTGAGCTATTCTTTGCTCGTCTAGGGAAAACAAGGGCTGGAACGATAATTTTCATTTGACAGATGCATAACCAAAAATGTCAAGACAGGAGGCTATGCAGCCAGCTCAAGGTCATGGAGAGCATATGGCCAAGGAAAATGTGAACAGATTGGCAAAAGTATATCAAGGAGTCACCTTTCACCTGCCAGCGGCCAGCACCATAAACATCTCACTGTCACATCACTTAATTCACTTTCCTTCCTGGCCTCAATTGTGTTTGATTTAAAGTCCTGTCTTAAGCGAAATATACTTCTCCTCCCCTTTCTCTAAAGCTCATGGTATACTCAAGCTATTTGCTTTCTCCAAGGCAGTGCTGTAAGTTTATTTAAAAAGTAGTTAAGAGAAAATTGATCTCAATGTTTTACTATTTCTAGTGCCTTTTCTTCATTTCCCACTGGACTTCTCCATCCAGTGCAAACATTTTCAAATGAGAATATGGGAGTCGTTGACCACGAGTGTTAGAAATTGATGTTAAAATCACATGTTATAAATTGTTGGCTTGCAGAATCAGACTTGCCAAGGCCAAGTCACAGCTGTAGGATAGTGGGGGTGAATTTGGGGAAGTTGATGAACTGTCTTTGGGCTTGAATTTCATCTCTAGAATGGAACCTCCCACTGTGACAACTGGATGGGATGAAGCAGGTATGGGGCAATGCGTAATGGCGGGGGCATCGCTGGTGCACACTCAGGGTTCAGGTGTTGTTGTTAGTGGAGTACAAGGTACAAGAGGGATGAGCTAACAAGGTGTGGGTTTTCATGCATTTTCCACGACCATCAGGAAACTGACTTTGGTGTAGAAACTTGCCTTAGATTTGAAGAAAACATTGTGCTGAAACACATTTTGGGAGAAAATTGGCTTGGTGAAATGGAATGAGCTGAATTTTGACATCAAGAGAGATCTGTGTCCCAGCCCTCACACTGCTTTTATGTCTGAGAGTGGCCTTTATGATGTTTATGCCCCTTTGCCTGTTTTTTTTTTTTTTTTTTTTTTTTTTTTTTTTTTTTAACAGGCAGAGTGGACAGTGAGAGAGAGAACAAGGTGTTCCTTTGCTATTGGTTCACCCTCCAATGGCAGGCACACTGTGGCCGGCGCACCGCACTGATCTGAAGGCAGGAGCCAGGTGACTATCCTGGTCTCCCATGGGGTGCAGGGCCCAAGCACTTGGGCCATCCTCCACTGCCTTCCTGGGCCACAGCAGAGAGCTGGCCTGGAAGAGGGGCAACTGGGACAGAATCCAGTGCCCCGACTGGGACTAGAACCCGGTGTGCCGGCGCCGCAGGTAGAGGATTAGCCTATTGAGCTGCGGCGCTGGGCTCCAGCCTGTCTTGGTTTTCCTGAGTGTGTGAGTCCATCTTTTTGAGACCACGGTTAGAAGGTTCTTAGTTCCTTCAAGAATAGAGCTTGTGACATTCTTGGTAATACCCCCTAAAGGCAGCCACATGCTGTGAATATGATACAACAAAGCAGGCTGTGCAGATTAACAAGTTAAAAATCTTGAGAGCCGGAGATTGTCCCGGGTTATCTCGGTGGGGCCCATGTGATCACAGGGTCTCAGTAAGAGGGAGGGAGAGGGGGAGAGGAAGGTGCTGGGTCCTGGCTTTCAGATGGAAGAAGGGGCCGTGAGCAAAGGATGGCAGGCGGCCTCTGTGAGCTGGAAAAGGCCCGGAAATGGATTCTCCTCTAGAAGATTCCAGAAAGATGGCAGCTCTGCCAACGTCTGGAGTTGATCCTGAAAGATCCATTTGCAACGTCTTACCTCCAGAAATGTAAGAAAATAAATTCATGCAGCTTGAAGCCTGTGCATTTGTGGTATTTGATCCAGCAGAGATAGGAAGCTAATACTGAGCTGGATAATTTTAGTAGCAACGGCTTTAAGTTCAACTGCCAGCAGTGTTCTTGCAGTTCATTCCAATGAGTGATGTGGGTGCAAGGAAGGCGCAGATAACGAGATGTGGGGCAGATACTGCACATGCACAGACTCAAAGCAACACTTGGGAATTCTGCTAGAGTTTCTGATTTTTTCAACAAGCTGAGAATCTGAATTTTTTTTTAAAAAATATGGATTTTCTTGTATTCACATAGTGATGGCAACTGAAAATTGTAAAAATGTTGGGCAGGTCAAATACTTCACAACCTGGAAATGGAAGAGGCCTTGAGTTGGAGAATGGGGGTGACGTTCAGCGTGTGGTAGTTTGTCTCGGGCATGTGTTTTATTTTCTGCTTTGATTGTTACAAGCATCTTTGTGAGTGGCTGTGCACAAGGCTCCCCAGCAAATCTGTTGTCTTCTGTTGGTGAGACTCACCAGGATTTCCTCTGACAAGAGAGAAAAGAAAGGATAGATGCACTTTCTCTTCTTAATTTCCTTTCCAAATGTGACATTTATTTGTTTGGAAAGTAGAATAAACCATTAGGTCTTTTTGTACTGAAACAAACATGTACAAAGAAACCCAGCAGGGATCAGAATGTGGTCATAATTCATCACCCCAAAATGATTCTACATATCCCAGCAGGAGCCCTTACAATTTTAATGATCTTACACTTCTTGGTAGAGCTAGACATAAATTAATCACCTGTTTTTCCGTGTGTCTTTTTTTTTTTTTCCTCCTACATTCTTTTCTTGGTCTTACCTTTTTATAATTCTGTCATCTTTATTCTTCTATCCTGGTTTTCTCTTCCATGGTGTGTCTTTGTTTCGCTTATTATTTCTGTGTAACTCGCCCTCTTTCTTGTTTATTTAGAATTGCCCTTACATTTAATAGCCCTTGTTTTTATTTCACCCAAGAACCTTAAGCCCTTGTTTGGAACTATTCAACACTAAGTAAAGCTTACCTTTCTTTGTGAATAGTAGGAATTTATTGTAGATTTATTGCAGAAAATTTCCACTTTATTAAGCTGACAGATTTTGCTCGAAGGCATACTAGCCTGTGAATTTCTAAATTTGATTTAAAGGTCATACGAAAATCCTGGCACCTACAATCTGCCCTCGAATTGTTTTTGTAACATAGAGTTTACAAGGAGAGGAAATACAATTGGTCAGCAGAAGGCACGCCAATCACAGCTCCTCTCAATAAATTCTTTGTCTTTAACCAACAAAGGAGATGAAGAAAACTGCAGAGATTAACATGATCTTGCAGAATGTTTGAAATTTCAGGTTCAATTAGGTGTGTCGGCTGGATGAACCGCCTTGTAGGAGAAGAGGGGACTCCAGCATTACTCTGAATGCCAGAGAGAAAAATCCTGAATTACATTTGTCAACCTCAACATGCTCATGTTCATAAATAAAAAGATGGCTTGCTAATGGGAACCTATATTTTGAATAAACTTTTTGCTTGTTCCTAAGAACTAACAGCTTCATACTGGTGATAGACATGGAGAATCCTTGATTTTCAAATGGTTTCTGTTACCACAGCAAAAAAAAAGGATATGACTTTATCCATTAAAATTTATTTGTAACATTATGAAGTTGTGCATTTTAGCAGTAAGGAAGATTAATGAACATATAAACTTTACTGTGTCAATTCCCTAACATGTGCAAACTAACATGTGATTTCTTGATAATGGTATGGGTGAGAGAAAATATAAACAAACATAAAATTCCTAAAAGCTGTCAACATTGGAGTTTCCAGAAATCGGCAATAAGACTAAGATGTGAACTGGAATCTTCTAGCCCCATTCGATGGGTGCAGAATGGTCGACCATTGTACATTTTTCTGATGAAGGGGATCGCTCAAAAGTTGCCTTAAAGGAGAGAAGCAGTGAGGTCCTAGTGGGAAAATGCAGAGTTCAAATGTCAAAATCATTTGTACCTAAGGCCAGTCTTCGGTTACTAGCAAAAGCAGAGTGAAACCGCGAACCATCACCGATGTGGTGCCTGAGGGAGGCCCCACGTCTGGGCCTCCCTGTGTTGGCCGAGACAGCCACCACCTTCTCCTGCCTGTTTGGCTGATGTCGGCAGCTGCTGATGGTGATGGCTGCAGGCTTTGAGTGTGGTCATTGACCCCGGCTGCAGCTTCTGCTTTAACTATTGGTTTCATTGTCTTAATTAGTCAGGATTTTCTGTAAATTTGGTAAATTCATGGTAACTTGAGGAGAAATGAAGAATCACCTACAATCTGACCACCCAGAGGTAATTATCCAATAATTATAATTATTCTGGCCTGTTCTAGCTTTTTCTCCTGTGTGGGGTGTGTGTGTGTGTGTACATACACATACGTGTTCAGGCATATATGTGTTCCTGAGGTGTGTCTTTGTGCCACAGTGTAAAGTTGGCAGTATAGAATACAGGCAATTTTACATTTTTCTCTTTGTACATATAACATTGTGAGAATTTTCTGAGTCCTTGATAAAATGGCCTTATAAGAAATAGTTGAGGCCGGCGCCGTGGCTCAATAGGCTAATCCTCCGCCTTGCGGTGCCGGCACACCGGGTTCTAGTCCCGGTCAGGGCGCCAGATTCTGTCCCAGTTGCCCCTTTTCCAGTCCAGCTCTCTGCTGTGGCCCGGGAGGGCAGTGGAGGATGGCCCAAGTGCTTGGACCCTGCACCCCATGGGAGACCAGGAGAAGCACCTGGCTCCTGGCTTCGGATCAGCGTGGTGTGCCGGCCGCAGCGGCCATTGGAGGGTGAACTGATGGCAAAAGGAAGACCTTTCTCTCTGTCTCTCTCTCTCACTGTCCACTCTGCCTGTCAAAAAAATAAAAACATATTAAAAAAGAGAGTTGGAATAATATCCTATTATAAGAAGCAAGCATATTTTGTTCACTTGTGAGTATTAAGGTTTTTTCATATATATTATTTATTTATGTTGAAAGTCAGAAATAGGGAGAGGCAGAAAGAAAGAGAAATCTTCCATCACTGGTTCAATCCCCAGATGGCCACAATGGCCAGCACTGGGTAGGGCTGAATCCAGAAACTCTATCTGGGTTTCCCATGTGGGTGGCAGGCACCCAAATAGTGGGGCAGCAGCTTTTCCAAGGCCATTAGCGGGAACTTGCTTAGAAGTGGAGCAGCCAGGACATGAGCTGGTATCCATGTGGGATGCTGGTGTTGCAGGCGGCAGCTTTACCCGCTACGCCACAATGCTGGCCTTGTGTTTCTAGTATTTTCTGCTCAGAAATGGTCCTGCTATAAATACTCTGGCAACCAAATCTGGGGATACCTGTGATTTTTTTTAAAGGTCTTTTTTTAGAAGTGTAACGCCACCTGGAAAGGACTATGAATGGCGAACTTGAGGTGCCCAATCTTACCGCTGAGATGTAGCAAGACCCACACTGTGGGTTCGACTTCGGAGTTTTCCTTTTGATGTGGGCTGTGCTGCGCAGTCAAATTGTTTCTCCAGGCGGGAGATGGATCCGGGCGGTTGGCACAGGCTTCCTCTGCGCTTTCCCTCTGGCCAAGATCCTAGTCACAGCGTCCAGGTTACTCATAAAATACATCTGGATTCTTGTTACTTTCTCAAGAGAAGAGGAGAATTTGGTCTGACTCTGGAATTTCACACACACACACACACACACCCTATGTAAGGTAGCAGTTCAAGGCAGGTAGCAGGTGTATACCTCTTTGACAAAATGTGCATGAAATAATCACCACTGGGCATTTTTTTCTTTGAAGGGGTGGGAGCACTAAGTAAGAAACTCAGGACTGGAGTTCAGGAAGTCTAATTAGAGTTTTCTAGCAATTAACAAGTTTATGCTGAATTTGTCTAACAATGTACATTTTAAATCATACATGAGAATAATTAATATTAGAAGTATGATAATACCAACTAACTGAAATGTGTAGCAATTTGTGTTATGTCTTTCAGTTTTTCACAACAAAACCCACAAGGGAACTCGTTCACATTTTACATGTGAGATACTGAAACCAGGAGCATGAACGTATTCCACCCCAGGATCTACCCAGGTAGCGAAGAACGGACACAGAATTACAGACTGTGTGTATGAGCCTCTCTAATCTGGCCTTTGCTGCTCTCTGGTAATACTCAGAGGGAGGAGATTTCCCTTCTATGTTGTACTATAATTTAGGAACTTATCGATAGCGACTAAGTGTAGCTAAAGTACAAATTTTAGAAAAATATCATGACTCAGATAAAATGAGTGTTAGGAATTTAACTCAGTCAACAAGGAAACCAGGTGACTCTTGTAATCTGTGGGAAAAGAGAAGGCTAAAAATATATTTGTATAGAATCAAGGAATGTTGAAATGGAAGTGCAAACAGAGGCCAAGTTAGTTGTTTCTGAATGGCAGAAGGAAGCCAATTAAAGTTCTGCTTGGACAGGACAGAATTTGAATGTCTAGAGACAACAATTAGTTTGCTTTACTATTAGTTATCTACAAGGTACAGAGTTAAAGTAGACAAATAAATAATAAAATAAATAACCTTCTAGCCCAGACTATGCATGGGCTTCTGTTGAAGCACAAATTTTGTTGTATATTCTCAGAATACAACAGTAAAGCCTGTGATGGAGGAAGAGAGCTTCATCCTTCAAATTCCTCTGACTTAAATTTTCCAGGTAATTGAAGTAAGCAGGATTCACATGCGTTATTTGTACTTTGATTTCACCAGTGCCATTTTGGAAGGAAATAAGGGTGAAAGTTTTGTATTAATTCCCTAACTTTCAGCCACAAATTCTTCTGGTTTATGAAGTCGCAGGCTAATTTTTCTAAATGCCAGCCTTGCAAATTCAAGGTGGGACTGAAATTCCAGCTGTGTTTTCTCTGCCTCTTGTAGTCCATCATTGGTGGCAATAAAGACCCTGCACATTTGTCAGCCAAGTTCTGACAGTAAAATCTTTATTGCTGGTGATGATGTAAGAGGCAAAGGGAGCACAGCTTGAGTTTCAAATCCCAGGTTGGACATAGGATTTTATCTAGACATCAGCTTCCTTTCACCAAACAAAATTGATCATTAAGGAAAGATAAATATGGAACCCAGCAAGGCCAACTATATAGTCTTGGAACCAATCATACTCACTGTTAATTGTTAATAAGAAGGTGAAGAAAATTAATGGAGGGATTAACTAGACAAACAGAAGGAACTAGAAAAAATAGAAAATTAATTTAAAGCAACAGCTAGCAATACAAGTCAGATTCAGTGTACGGCTGCAGGGAAAAATTGATAAAGCAATTTCTCAGAAAATCTATAAAGTGCTACAGAATTGCCTTGTGATAAGAATTGCAGAAGAAACAGTTTGTTGAGAGTTGGAGGATTGTTTAATTAAAATTAAGCAGTTCCAAAGGGTACGTTAATTACCACAGGTTGTGATCAAATAGCATTAATAAAAAAGCAAGCCCTAAATTGCGAAATGAAACACTACAATACAATATAAAATAAACCACAAGTGAAAACATATTTTCTAGGCAAAGTTAAGTGGGCATTTGCTGTAGCCATGCTGTTAATTCAATGTGTTAATAGTGGCCTTAGATAAATCTGAGATCTCCTTTTCCTGTCTCTCCAGAGAAGAATTTCCCAAACCTATCCTGGGTCTCATCCTCATGTTGATGCGTGGCTCAGAGCCAGTAAGGATGCCTTCAAGGGCACCTATGTCTTCATTCCTAGGATGTCACCACTCAAAAGATACTTTCCTAAAAAACTATGACTGTTAGGTGATGGCTGCCCCTTGGGGATTGATGGACACCTGTCTGAGAGAATAACTTTGTAAAATAAGAAAATTAAAATGTGAGGTCCCCTTTTTAAAAGAATCTCAAGATGGTGACGTCAGAGCATTGAACCAAGTAAAATATTCTGAGAACAGGATCCTGTGTGATTCATGGGTCACATGCTCTGGAAGTGAAACTTGGATGCTTTTAACATCCATATGAGAATGTCAAAGCTGAAAATAATAGTGCATGAGTTGAAGGTCAGCATTCAGCAAAAATAATAGTGAAGAGAAGTTCCCAACATTCATTGAATGTTGAATAGTTACAATGTGACATCTGTCTCATTTTTCCAGTAGCCCAAAGATTTACAGGGCTAGTGCCATCTCTATGTTGTAGAAGAACCAAGTGGAATGATGAATTACTCAAAGTCCTGTTGCCTTTGAGTAGCTGAATGGGCACTTAAAACCAAATTACCAGCATGAGTACCAATGCTAGGGCTCATACTCCTAGTAAAGTGTTCACCTGGAGATATGGGCAGAGTTAGTGCAAGGGCAACCAAGTAGGGGAGTCAAATTCTAGCTTCAGTTATGCTGGATGAATAAAATCTACCGTACAATACAGCACCTATAGTTAACAATAGGATATTGTTCACTTCCAAATTTGAGAGTAAATCTCAGGTGTTCTTACTAAAACAGAACAGGACACAAAGAACCTTCAGGGGGTATCGGATGTATCTGTTATAATTGTGATGATGCTATTGCAGATGTTTGCATGTATCCAAACTGGCCAAATTATCCCCATTAAATATGTGAAGTTCTTTTTATATCAGTTAGGCCTAAATAAAGATTAAAAAGTTCAAGTTGGACACTTCAAAAAATTTTATATCACAGCAGTGTTTTATCTGTTTCACTATTGTTGTTACTTGGGCCGAGAATGTACGCTCTGTAAGGTTAGAGACTGTTTTCATTTTAAATTCTTGACACCACTGATAGCGCTTGGTAAGTGTGTTTGAAGAAGTGGCTGAGGGACAGAGTCTAGCTCTGACAGCAGTGACCAAGGAAGCAAGGTGTAGAGCTGATCTGGAGAATCTGCTAGCCCAGACCAGGATGAATTCATGGTGTTTTATCGAACTGGATGTCTCTCAAAGACCTAGTTCTGGTTTCACTGTGAGTCGTCGTCGTCTTTTTTTTTTTTTTTTTTTTTGACAGTTAGAGAAAAAGGTCTTCCTTTCGTTGGTTCACCCCCCAAATGGCTGCTATGGCAGCACGCTGCGCCAATCCAAAGCCAGGAGCCAGGTGCTTCCTCCTGGTCTCCCATGCAGGTTCAGGACCCAAGTACTTGGGCCATCCTCCACTGCACTCCCAGCCACAGCAGAGAGCTGGACTGGAAGAGGAGCAACTGGGACGGAACTGGTGCCCCAACTGGGACTAGAACCTGGAGTTCCGGTGCTACAGGCAGAGGATTAGCCTAGTGAGCCATGGTGCCGGTCAAGTGAGTCATCTTGTTCCTTGAAAATGTGTGTTCAGTGGAGGACTCTGAACACCAATGTGGAAGGCTAAGGTTCGCAGGCACATGACTGGTGGGCGAAGAAAACCATAGCAGGCAAAAGGCATTCTTTGACCACCCATCATGCATTTCTCCTCTTGCTGGGTGACTACCCCTCCCATCCTGATGGGGATGTTTCTCGTCGTACCCATCTCCCTGGCTCTCTGGAATGGGAATCTTGAGCAGAGTTGCAAGGAGGAAGAGCGTAGATGACCTGACTGGTTGCAGAGAGCTGCAGTGATAAAGTAATCAATTTTCAGGTTCCAACTCTAACACTGGAATCCTCAATTTGTTGAAACATCACACACCTTTTTCCCTTCATTCTCTGTTTCGCTTTGGCATGTTTTATTTCCGTGGCTTGCTATGCATGGATAACTGCAGGATTTTAGCATTGAATTTCCTGATCTTTCTATGCCTGAGAGCTAGCATGGATATTCAGCAAGGGTCTGGGTGGGAAAAGTAAGAAATAGCACTGAAGAATTGATAAGGATAACTCTGAGGAAAGACAGGACCAGGAGATACAGAGGCCTTAGGAGGGGGAATGAGTTGTCCGCCATTCAAAGTTGAGCAAGGTACCACATTTTGGTTTTGTTTCACCAAATAATTTGAATGCTCCTCCTATAATGTAAAGGCTCCATTGATTTTTCTCTGTGATGATGTAGCTGTGAGTGCAGAGTTCAGTGGAGTGGTCCAAGGACTTTACCAAGCTGACCTGAAGAAGTGTATCTGCGGTATTTGCTGTAACCTGGTATCGGGACTGATGAGTGCCCTCCGTGCAGGCACTTACATTCACAGTAAACCTGGACAGGTTTAAGAATGACAGTAAGGGGGCCGGCACCGTGGTTCACTTGGTTAATCCTCCGCCTGCGGCGCTGGCATCCCATATGTGCACCAGGTTCTAGTCCCGGTTGCTCTTCTTCCAGTCCAGCTCTGCTGTGGCCCGGGAGGGCAGTGGAGGATGGCCCAAGTGCTTGGGCCCCTGTACCCGCATGGGAGACTGGGAAGAAGCTCCTGGCTTCGGATCGGTGGCCATTTGGGGAGTGAACCAATGGAAGGAAGACCTTTCTCTCTGTCTCTGTCTATTAAATAAATAAATCCAATTAAATAAATTAAAAAAAGAATGTGACAGTATGAAGGATCTATAAATATTTCCAGTGTGTGGAGCTCCACCTGAAGTTGCTACCCTAGAAGGAAACCACCTTTGAGTAGCGTTACCATTGGCAGTGAGATCAGTCTCTTGAGATGGTCGAAATAGCAGCTCCTGGTGCCCGTGAGCCTGTGGGATCTCTTCCCACTAAGTCTGTAGACATCTGCAACATGTTTGGAATCAATTGAAAACATTGAAGGTATTGGAATGGTACATGATTACATGACATAAGGCCATAGTCACTGTCATGCTGGGGTCTCTCCATTGCTAGCGCTGAGATACTGAGTGATTGCTTTGAGGAGTTCTGTGTGGCAGAGAGCTATAGCCATTCCCCGGGGAGCTGAAGGCAGTCTCCAACTGATGCCTAGAAAGAAACTGAGGCCTTCAATCCTAAGGCTGCAAGAAAATTAAGCCTGCACATAAACTGGCCTTAGAATCCAGTCACCCCCAGGTGAGCCTCAGAGTGGAACCGTAGCCCCTGGTGTCATCTGAACTGTTCCCTTGAGTGACACTCTAAGCAGAGTGTCTGCAGAGCTGTGCACAGACTCCTGACACACAGACATTGTGACCTGGTAAACGGGTATTGCTCTAAGCTACTAGGTTTCTGGTAAAATTGTTACTTAGTGATACATAACCAAGACAGTAGCTTATGTCAGCAAGCAGAGTCTGGGTTGGGCACTTTTTCCCTTTAATGTTTGTGTCCTTGGATGAATTAGCCAACCTAAGGCTTGTCTTTCCAACTGGCGCTATGGATGTTTGGAGCCAAGCAGCTGTCCTGTGCATTGTAGGGTGTTTAGCAGTTCTACTGACCTCTACTCACTAAAGTTCATCTTCCCTTAACTTACGACAGCCAAAGACATGGCTAGACACCCCTAAATACATGCTTGGGGTTAGAGTGGGGGCAAAATTGCTTGCAGTTAAGAATCAAGGTTATCAAGGAATCGGGCATCAAGGTTAAGGTTAGTGGGGATGGTAGCTGTAACAGAACCAACTTCGGGACATTCCTGGAAGCTTTAAATGAGGGGGTGACAGGACTTGAAATTCTTAATAACTTAAAGGGTGATAGCAGTAATTATCATAAGGAACCAGGGTTGTTTTTATTCCTTTAGTTGTGGCCATATACAGAGTGTGGGTTTTGACTGTCATCAAATCTTCCCAGGAGATGACAATAGCATTTCGGGTGAGACGAGAAAAGACATTATCTCCTAAAGGTGAGAAGAGGGGTAGGCGAGATTGAGGAGAGAGGAAGGACGATGGCCTGTGGTGGAGGGCACGTGCTTCACAGAACTATATTGACTGAAGCTTGCGTGCGTGTGCTTGTGAGGATGTACAAGTTGGCCATGACAGCAGAGTTCTGTGGACATTAGCAGTCATAGAGGAGCTTTGTTAGGCTGTAAATTTTGATTGGGAGCAAAAGATCTTGAGGGACTGGGCCTCAGGAGGTACGTGGAGTGCACTGCTTTCATCAACATCATCATTATCATCAGTCTTTGACATCACATTAGGGGAGGACAGGTGCTGGGTAGAAGCCCATCTTCCTCAAATCTGGACACTTTAAATTTCCTCCCAGCTGAAAGCAGCAGTCTTGTATCCTTTCATATAAAGGCGAGTAAACGAGCACCTTGGGCCTCCTGGTAATTAGTTTGAACTGGAGCATCACTGGCCAAAAATAATAAAGAGAATCTCCTATCTCTTTATTAAGCTTGGTTATAGTGATTGGACACGGTTTAAACCAGCCTAATGGGATGGAAATTTCCCTTAGGGGAGAAAACCAAAGAAAGCAGAAAAGGTAGCCCTACTAATCAGTTATAAAATAGTTCAGCAGGTGCCTCCTCCATTGATTTCTTTCTCCTCTTCCTTTGTCCTAATTTTCCTCCCTTCCCTCTTCACCCTGCACAAGATTTGACCCCATGAGTAAGGACCCCAGAAGCATGCAAATCAGCAAAGTTGGTAGCTGGGTGTTCATGATCACCACAGGTGGCTTTCAACTCTGTCTTCACAGCAGTGCCTCCAGGAGATGAAATAGCAATAGTTCATATTTGCATAGGATTCTTTTGTGAAAATGCTTCCAAATGCAGCATGTATAATCCATCTAACTTTGTAGCAAGTATATTATGTAGGTACTATTCTTTTTTAAAAAGATTTAGTTTATTTATTTGAAAGAGTTACACAGTGAGAGGAGAGGGAGTGAGGGAAAGAGGGAGGGAGGTAGGGAGCGAGGGAGAGAGAGAAGTGTCTTCCATCCATTGGTTCACTCCCCAGATGGCTGCAAAGGCCGGAGCTGCACAGATCAGGAGCCAGGAGCCTCCCCCAGGTCTCCCACGCGGGTGCAGGGCCCAAGGACTTGGGCCATCTTCTGCTTTCCCAGGCCACAGCAGAGAGCTGGATTGGAAGAGGAGCAGCCGGGACTAGAACCAGCGCCCATATGGGATGCCAGCGCTTCAGGCCAGAGCTTTAACCCACTGTGCACAGTGCCAGCCCCTGTAGGTACTATTCTTAAGCCCATTTTCAAGATGACAATACTACTTATGAATACAGATAGTAATATCACAGATATAGTGGCATGTTTTGACCTAAGAATTTTACACCTAGTAACCAATTGATTTAATCTTCATGTAACAACTCCTTGAAGTTAACTGATTTTATTTAATCATGATTTATTATTAAATGATTATTTACTTATCTGAAAGATAAACAGACAATGAGATTCTTCATCAGCTGGTTCACTTCCCAAATGCGTACAACAGCTGGGGCTGGGCAAGGCTGAAGTCATGGGCTTGGTGGGAGGCAAGAATTCCATCTGGGTCTCCCATATGGGCGGCAGGGACCCAAATACCTGAGCCATTACTTGCTACCTCTCAAGATACGTGTTTGCAGGCAGGTGAATTGGAAGTGGAGGCAGGTGTGACCCAGGCTTCAGTATGAGCCGCAGGTGTCTCAAGTGGTGATTTGACCTGCACCGTAATCTTCCCTATTGTTTTCTTTATTTAAATATATATGTATTACATTGATCCATCATATTGTGTACAATGTGGGATCAAAGCAGGGTAATTAGCATTTTTCTCCTCTTAAACATTCCTTGTGTTTTGTGTTAGAGAACGTTGAGTGTGTCTCTTTGATATTGAAGATATTTAATAAATTGTTGTGGACCATGATCGCTTGCAGAAAGCTATGCTGTAGGACATTAGGATGTTTCCTCCTACCTAACTGTATTACCCTTTCCTCTTTACTACCACCATACCCTTTCTGGCCACTCGTGGCCACAATTCTACTTTCTTCTTTTGAGATTGGTTTTTTAGCTTCCACCTGCATAAGATCATTAGGTGGTTGTGTTTCTGTGTCTGACTAATGTCACAAAACATACTTTCTCCGAGATACATTCTGCAAATGGCAGGATTTCATTCTTTGTTCTGAATGAAGAATATCCCATTATGCTAATAACCATGTTTTCCTTATCCATTCATCCATTGATGGACATTTTGATTGATTCCATACCTTAATTATGGAAGCCTAGCTATCTGTTTGATATACTTACTCATCTCCACAGTAGTGGAATAGCTGGCATCATTGGCTTTTGAGGTGGAGGAATGTCACATGGAGGTGTAGTGATGTGTCGAGATTTCTCAGGCAGCCTGGTCCCAGTATTCCTGCCTGCCCACATTTACCCTCCCACCACCTCAACAAGGAGAAAGAAGCCAGTTCCACACTAACCAGGAAAAGCTTTAGATACTTCTGGTACAATGCAAGGATTAAATTCTCTCTCTCTCTCTCTCTCTGTGTGTGTGTGTGTGTTCAAGGAATGAATGATGAATAATTAGTTAAGACTGGATTCTGTTTACTTTGGGGTGCATCTCCATCCCAAATAGAATTGCTCACTGCATGTTTGCATCCTGTAAGAGTAAATGTTGCGGTTTGTTCCCAGTAATAAAACGTTGTAATTGTGCTTGTATATGCTGTGAAGTAAGTCACAAGCCAAGAGATAAACCCCCCTGCTTAGATATTGACAAAAGGGTGCAACTGCTGAAAGCAAGCTTCCATTTGGGCCTGCTCTCATTAAGCCCAGAATGTGTGTGAAAATCCCTCGCGTGGAGCCCTGCAAAGTACATTAGCAGTCTCTGCTTTGAGCTGCACTTCGGCAGCTTGTGGCACCCAAATACGGCTCTGTGATATTTGTATTGTCAAACGCGATCTCTAGTAGCATCTGTAAAGCAGGCAACAAATAGCTCCTGTCTTTTGCTGGAGGCGGCAAGTTCCACTTTGCATGAGTAGTAAAACCACAGAAGTTGCAGGTACATCAGAAAGCAGCACACCGTCAGATGGGAAGAATTCATACCTGAATGAGCAATTAGCATTCCACTTATCTGAAGGGAGATGACATATGCATGTCTACTTGTGAAGTAGCAGAATTTTTTTTTTCCATCTCTAAAGCTATTTCTTCATCAAGGGTTCTTAACCTTTTTGAGGATACCAAATGCTCCGAGATGTTCGTGAATGTATGAATCTATACCTAGAGGACTCTACACAGGCCTATGTTTCCATAGATTCCTTGCCTTCCCCCAATCTGTTTTTTTTATTTTTTAGGGCTTTCACAAATACAAGTAGCGAGCTGTGTTCTGCTTCTCTGTCCCACTGGAAGACTTCTATCTAGAAGGCTCCGTGCGAGAAGAGGAGCATGGTTCATGGGGCAGAGCCTTAGGTTTGGCTCAACATTGGGATGTCTCATCTCTGCATCAGATTGAGTCTTGAAATAAGTAGACACAACGTGTAGACTACAAGGACCAAGAACACTCCAGGGTGTTACTTCCGGACTGTTCCTTGTGAAACTTCATAGGAAAGTGCTGTGCCCTGCTGAGACTAATCTTCAGTGCTCTATTGAGTCCTGCTCTCAGGGTGGGCAAGGCTGGTGGGCTTGTCCCTGAGCATGGGCACAGCCCAGAGCCAGGTGCCTGGAGGTGGGTCAAGACTGTTCTGGTTAAGGGATTGGGTCTGGTGCAGTGTTCTACCTGCTTGTGGGCACTGGGGGAACGTAGTCACATCTAATCCCAAGTGCTCCTCCTCAGAAGGGAGACTGGGGTGCTGTGATGGTGAAGGGCGTGGGAGACCAGGAAGGCGCTTTCCTCAACAAGGAGAGAGGTTTCTAGGATGATGTGGACTTCTCAGCAGGTGCGTGGACACTCTTAATGCACACACATATGCTTACAACCTGCACTCAGAATTCACACACTCAGGGTACACACGCATATCCCTGCTCCACCTGCGCATTCACTCTCAGTGCGTGGAGGGATGAAGGCTTGAGGGGAACGAGAGGGCACTCCCATCTGACAGTTTGTTCATTCCCCAAATGCCTACCGGGGTGGGGGCTGGGCAGGTGCCAGATTTGGGAACGGCAAACACAAACCAAGTCTCCCATGTGGGTGACAGGAACCCAATTACTGGAGCCATTGTTGCGTCCTCCCAGGGTCTTCATTGGCAGGAATCGAGTTAGGACCTGGAGCTGGATACTGAACCCAGGTCCTCCAATGTGGTACTTGGGCATGTGGACCACTAGGCAAACGCCTCTCTGCCTAATCTCTTATTTATCCAGCCAATCCCCTGCACCCTTCAAAGCTCAGCTTCAGCCCTGGCACTTCCTTCAGGAGTTGTGTCCTGTGGGCTGACATTGTAGGCTGGGCCTTGCTAATTAGCTTAATTGTTTCTTTCTCCTCTGAATTCTACATTTCTAGAGGGCAGGGGCCGTATGTTACTCAACTTTTCTTTGCATTGTGTCCTTCATAATATATTCATAGCTATGGTGAAGGAGCCGATGACTGAAGAAAACTGGGGTGATGAATATTGGATGAAGAGTTTGAAAGAAGTAGAAAGATTCTGTAATAGCTGGCTTTTTGAAAGAATGTCTTACAGCAAAAATACATTACTACATTAACAAAGGTAGGGGAAATGAAAATTTGAATCAAGAGCTTGTATTTGACCCTAGCCAGCAACAGCAGCTACAGAGCTGCCAGTGGTTGCCAAGGGGCAGAGTATGTAAAGGTTACGGGCTTGGGATCTAGAAGCAAGCAGTCCAAAGTTCAAATCTAAGCTTCAACCTGCCAGCCTCAAGACTGTGAGTCGGGTGTCGAACCCTCAGAATCCCCATTTCCTTATTCGTCAGAAGAGAGTGATAGGTATCTACTTCCTTCTCATGTTGTGTTTGTAAAGACTGAATGGCAAATTGCACTTACAGGGGTTAGTTTGGTATCTGGCACACGACTAGTAATCAATAAATGTTAGCTCCACACAGGTGGAACGCAGGATGACGTGCCCAAGGCGCAATCGGGGCTGAACTCTGGAAGGTGCTGCATTTGCTTGGGGATTTCCTCTGAAGCTGGGATTCCAGAGAGCGCCAGAACATCAGTCCATGATGGGAAAGTTCCGTCTTCTGTTCTGCTTCATACATTAATTTTATGGCTTCAAGTTTGAGTAAATGCATGCAATTTTCATTCATTAGTATTCATAAGCATTGTCCATAGTGCTAATATTTCATAAACATCAAGGCATTTAATGCCTATACATGCCAATTATATATACACACACACAAATTATCACTTAGGATGGTTTCCACTTACGAGTTTTTCCACAAAGAGCCATCTACTTGTTTAAGGGAGCATCCTAAGAATATCTCTTGTCATTTCTCTGCTATAACTTACGATGAAGTCTCTGAATCCTTATTTATTTGCACTTGGCCTGTTATAGGAGGTCCAGAACATGCTTGTTAATTAGCTTCATTCTCTAGAAGTGAGCATTAAAAGTTGAGTTATGGCAGTGGTGGCATAGTCATAGTGTGGCACTAGTAGGGAATGTCTGGGACATTAGGAAAACACGAGTGGACCCCATGGTCTTCAGTGATGGCCTGAGCTAGGTTTAGTTAACCCCATTCGCAATTTTGGAATATCACAGAAGCTGAGTAGAGTCCAAACATAAGAATGTAAAATGACTTTTGGCTGTATACAATTGCAAAACACATGGAATTGCTACATCCTCAGCTCATTCTGGAAAGCTGTCTGCCTTTTGGACTCCAATTCTTTGAACATATGATGAACCGTGACTGATTAAGGAAGTGGGACATGCAAAACTCTGAATCGTGAGTGTTCATGAAAAAGTCTATGAATTCCCTGCGGTTTATTTTAAAGTAGGCTTGTTTCTTGGGGATGAGGATGCACTGTTTTCATCAGATTCTCCAAGGGATTCGTGGACATAAGCATGATCGATATTCTGTGCAATCCTTGACGTCCTCCAGACTAAGATTCCAAGATTCTCTCAAAGTTGTAATGAAAGGCTAATAACAGAGCAACGATATGTAAGACTTGTAAAGATAAAATGCTCATTTCCATTTTTTTAAACATATACTATTATGTCTTTCCTCAAATAGGAAAATAGGTGGGTGTTATGGTCATAGCTCAATCGATCTAGAACAGTGTATCTCAAACTGTGTTTGTCAGTGTAGACAATGATTAAACATTAGAAAACTGCCGTACTGCAACTCCCTCTCAAAGACACACAGAACACATAAGCATATAAGAAGCTCTAAGCAATCCTGCACTTAAGAATCTGTTTAACTTTTCTAAACATGGTATTTTCTAAATTGCTTGACTATAGCTGTCCTTATCCAGAGAGCACCTGTTCACATCTTAAGGATAGTTCTTCTGAGGAATGTGTTATTAGAAATGCCGGCCTGGTCAATTTTAGCTTTAATTCTTGCAGACTTTTATTGGGTTCCTTGAGGTCTGGCACTGCTTGCTTAACAAAGCACATGCATATCAGTTACCATTCCAGGGTATTTCAGGAAGATTTAAATAAGTATAAAGAAAAACGACTCTGTTTGTTTTTAACAGAAGGGAGGTATAATTGGAAAGCATTGGATTTTGTGCTATATAAATGCAAGAGGGCTGGTACAAGGAAGGATTTGTAGAGTGTTGTAGATCTCTGTGAGTAGGGGTTCATTCACTATTTAGCTGGGTTAGTGTTGTGGCATAGTAGGTTAAGCTGCCGCCAGCCATATGGTGCCAGATTGTGTCCTGGCTGCTCTGCTTTTGATCCAGCTCCCTGCTAATGTGCCTGGGAAAGCAGTAGAAGACAGCCCAAGTGCTTGGACCCCTGAAGCCATGTGGGAGACTGGGATGAAACTCTTGACTTTGGCCTGGTCTAGCCCTCACCATTGGGACCTTTGGGAGGGTAAACCAGCAGATGGAAGATATTCTCTCATATTCTCTTTCCCTCTCTCTCTCTCTGCCTTTAAAATAGATAAATATTTTTAAAGGGAGGTTTTCAATAATTAAGTAATAGATGTCATGAGACTAACTTATAATCTAAAAGAGACTGGGGGCTGGCACCATGGTGCACTAGGTTAATCCTCCCATATGGGCGCTGGTTCTAGTCCTGGTTGCTCCTCTTCCAGTCCAGCTCTCTGCTGTGGCCTGGGAAAGCAGTGGAGGATGGCCCAAGTGCTTGGGCCCCTGCACTCGCATGGGAGACCAGGAGGAGGTACTTGGTTCCTGGCTTTGGATTGGCGTAGCTCCGGCCATTGTGGCCATTTGAGTAGTGAACTAGTGGAAGGAAGACCTTTCTCTCTGTCTCTCTCTCTTACTGTCTGTAACTCTACATGCCAAATAAATAAATAAATAAATAAATAATAAAAAGATTGACATTGACCTTCAGAAACTCAAAATCAAATGCTATTGAGATTTAAGTAATAGATAATTACAATATAGATTAATTCATTCTATGATTTAGGTACTTTAGCCATAGAAATACAGAAAAAGAAGCCAATTGTTTTGGGATAGCCAAGGAAGACTTCAAGGAGGAGATATTTGAAATGGCTTTAATATTCATGGCTGAATAAATCTATGTTCTCATAAAAAGGCTGAAATGGATGTATAAAAGATAGCAGGAAGCTGTGTTACTTAATAAAGTGAGAATTGTACCTCGTTAGATTCTGGCTAATGGCATGTTGGCTGCAACTGTAACAAATCTGGACTAAAACTAATATATAAAGAAATGCATTATCTCACTTATATAGTAACTTTGGAGGGAGGCTTTGGGGTTATTAACTTGTTCTTCCATTGCTCCATCCTGCTGTCCTCCTGTCTGAACACATTCTCGTGTGGTCAGCAAGAAGGCTGAAACCCCTCTTGTTCCCTTTTAGGAGAAAGGAATCTTTCCCAGTAGCCTCTCAAGAGATGGTACTTCATGTCTCATTGGCTGGTTATGAGTCATCTTCCTAAGCCAATGTCTGGCAAGGGCACCTTTGTACCGATCAATTCCACCCAGAAGACTTCAACCGATGTCATCATGGAGTGGAGAGGAATGAAATTAGGGTCCTTTGTGAATGGAGAAGCGGTTGGAGGGTGAAACCCACAATACCTACCCCAGGGGGCTGTGAAAAGATTGTCATCTGCAGGATACTTAATCTGTAGCAGAAAATCATTGTCTTTTCCCTATCCTCATGATCAAGAATAATATCCTGGGCACAGGTATTTACTGAGGCTGCCTTACCATACTCATATCTATGTCTTATTTCCAAAGAGCAAGCATCATGAGAATGTTGAACATTGTGCTAATACCTAAGGGGTTTGGGATCCACACAAATCAACCTCTTCATTGAGAGTTATTTTTTTAAGATTTATTTATTTGAAAGGCAGAGTTATAGAGAATTACAGAGGGAGAGGCAGAGAGAAAGGTCTTCCATCTAGTGGTTCACTCCCCAAATGGCTGCAAAAGCTGGAGTTGGGCTGATCTGAAGCCAGGAGCCTCCTCCAGGTCTCCCATGTGGGTGCAGGAGCCCAGGAGCTTGGGCCATCCTCTACTGCCCTCCCAGGCCACCAGCAGAGAGTAAGATCGGAAGTGGAACAGCCAGGACTCCAACTGGCACTCCTATGAGGTGCCAGCATCGCAGCTGGAGGCCTAACCCACTATGCCAGAGCATTGGTGCCAAGACTCTGTTTTCTACTAACATTTAGCACGATCTTTTCTGAGTACGTGAACTTTCATATCAGACGTGCTCGGTCCAGACAGTGCTACTCAAAAGTTAGCTTTGTGGGAAGGACTGTGGGGAACTGCAGGCTGGCCACCTGTGAGAACCTCCTCATCTACATGGTTTGCAGCAATTGGTCGACCACAAGGCCTACGAGAACAACCAGGTGAAATGGATGAACTTTCGACCTGAGGCTATACGTGTCCTTTCATCTGATTGGACGATATCAGCATAAAGGGACATTGGGATCTGGGCGGGCTGGCGTGGCCACCGCTGCCGGCGGCAGCTGCCACGGCCCCTCCTCTTCTTTTCTCCTCTCCCCGCTTTCCTTCTGCCCCCACAAGTAAAAGTTCCTTGAGAACCGATGAACAGTGACAAAGGACGATGATGACTTGGTGGTAATTGTCATTCTCATGACAAATATCAAAAGATGATAAACTAATTCAAATAAATATACTATCTGTGTCTACATTGTATGTAGAGAGAGAAAAATCCCAGCCCCATCAATCTTTCGGTATTCATATTGATTAACATGAATTGCTGAAAACTCTGAAGCCAGCAGCATTGTACTGATTTGTGGTTTATGAAGGCTATTGACATATGTGGAGATGCAGTACGGAATCTTTAGGCATGATTGCAATACATTGCTATACGGATTATCTAATTATTGACTAAGCACCAGTGATGAGCTCCTGTAATAAAAATACCATATGCTCACCAGGGGACTATGGCACTGAGATAATGGCTGACTCGGACAGCCTTTAATAGAAATCCTCACGATTGCTCTTTCAAAGCAAAGAATGGATGAGTCAAAACAACTGTTATCCACTCTTTGACCTCTGCTTTTCTTTTAACTGTTGGTTATTTGAATTTCCAATCAACTTCTTATTGTTTCCCCTTCCCTCCTTTCCAAAGTATTCATTTTTTAATCAAACAATATAAATGGCAACTTGAAGGCACAATGGCTTTAATTTTTTTGTTCGTTGAAGTTGGTTTTGCCTATTAATAATCATTGTCAGCACGTAAACCAGAGTTGCACAGTAAGATAGACATAATGTGTGTTTTTTCAAATGTCAGTGTTCATCAGAACCATCTGATGTGCTCATCAAACATAGCTTGCTGGACTCTACCTAGAGCTTTAGCTCAGTCTGGGGTGAGGTGTGAAATTTGCATTTTCTTTTGTACTTTATAGATTTAAGAGTATTGTGATACTTCTCGCCCTATCCTCCCTCCCCGACCCATGACCCCACCATCTCTCCTCCTTCCTTATTTTTTAATTTTTACAATGACATGCTTGCAGTTTTTTATATTCACAAGCTTAATCCTCCACCAAATGAAGAATTCAAGTAGTAAGTATTACTTGTTCCTCAAGAGTATATACAGGGCTGTAAACAATAATCAAATTTCAAAAAGTCAGTTTCACTCAAAGACATTACCTTTTCATACTCCGTATATTGATTACCTCATATTGGGGAAAGCATATGACACTTGTCTTTTTTGGACTGGCTTATTTCACTAGGCATAATGTTCTCCAGTTGTATCCATTTTGTTGCAAAAGACAGGATTTCATTTTTTTTTTACAGTTGAGTAGTATTCCATTGTGTATAAACACCATATTTTAATTTTTTTAGTGCATAGCTTATATTTTTGCAGCACTAGTTTGTGTCAGGATCTTGAGAATTATATTATCAACAAGGTCTAGGAGATCTTGAGCTTGACTAGTTCTTCAGGAAAAATTCCCCCTAACAAATCTCCAAAATTGGAATTCCTGGTGTGGTTTCTCTTTTACTAACTGATTTCTGAGTGATGTAGTTAGGTGTCATTATTTCCTCTACCTTTTGGATAAAGAAATATAAAGGGAGATTCTAGCTGATGGATGGAGATACTGTTTGAACTAAGGCAGCTGAACACCAGCATCACATTTCCTTATCAGCTGTTATTTACCTGAATCTTAAGTTTAGAAATCTAACCTGGGAAAGGCTACAAGAAGCATTTAGTCCAACTAATATCACACCCAATGGTGAAAACCTGAAATCTTTCCCTCTAAGACAGCAATTCAAAGATGCCTATATTCAATATCTCTTTACATCATAGTACTAAAGTCCTTGACAGCAATTAGGCAAGAAAAAGAAATAAAAGGCATTCAGATCATAATAGAAGAAGTGAACTTGTCTGTTCGCAGATGACACAACCTTGTATATGAAAAATCCTAAATATTTCATAAAAAATGTTAGAATTAAATAAACAAATTCAGTGAAGTTGTAGGATACATAATCAACATATAAAAATCAGTTGGGTTTCTAAACATTAACAATGAATGATCAAAAAGGGAAATTAATAAAAAATCCCATTTACAATAGCAACAAATAACAACTATAATGCTTAATTAAGGAGGTAGAAGACTTGTACATTGAAAACTACGTAACACTGATGAAAGAAATGAAAGAAAACACAAGTAGATAAAGTCATCTGATATTCATGCGTTGGGAGACTTTGTTACATTAGAGTTTAATCTGTAGAGCAGAATATTCTATCTCCATCAAAATCCCATGTTTTTAGAGCAATTGAAAAATTATAAAATTCATATGGAACCAAAAAAGGCACAAAATAGCCAAAACGATATTTAAAAAGAAGAATAAAGCAGGAGACATCATACTTCTTGATTGCAAAGTATATTGCAAAGCTGCAGTAATTAAAATGTTAGGGTACTGGCGTAAAGACAGACATGTAGATCAATAAGCAGAGAGCCCAAAATAAACAAGCACAGATATGATCAACTGATCTTTGACAAGAGTATCAGACTAACAACAAGGAAAGGATAGCCTCTTTAACAAGTAGTATTGGGAAAACTGGATATGCATATGTGAAAGAATGAAATTGGATCTCTATCTCACACCAAGCACAAAAATCAACTCAAAATATAATAAAGACTTCCATGTAAAGCCTGAAAATTAAAAAGTCCAGAATAAGACGGGGGAAGGAACTGGCATTGTGGACATGCGATGCTAGTTCAAGTCCTGGCTGTTACAGTTCTTCTTCTTTTTTTTTTTCTTTTTTACAGGCAGAGTGGACAGTGAGCGAGAGAGACAGAGAGAAAGGTCTTCCTTTTGCCGTTGGTTCACCCTCCAATGGCCGCCGTGGTAGGCGCGCTGCGGCTGGCGCACCGCGCTGATCCGATGGCAGGAGCCAGGTGCTTCTCCTGGTCTCCCATGGGGTGCAGGGCCCAAGCACTTGGGCCATCATCCACTGCACTCCCGGGCCACAGCAGAGAGCTGACCTGGAAGAGGGGCAACCGGGACAGGATCGGTGCCCTGACCGGGACTAGAACCCGGGGTGCCGGCACCGCAAGGTGGAGGATTAGCCTAGTGAGCCGCGGCGCCGGCCTGGCTGTTCCAGTTCTGATTCAGCACCCTGCTAATGCACTTGGGAAAGCAGTGGTAGGTTGCTTAAGTACTTGGGCTCCCACACTCATGCAGGAGACCTGGATAAAGCACTTGGCTTCTTCCTGGCCCAGACATGACCTTTGTAACCATTTGGGGAGCTAGCCAGCAGATGGAGGATCTCTTTCCCTTCCTGTCTTCTGTCTCTAAAACTATGCCTTTCAAATAAATAAAAACTAAGTCTTTAAAAAGAAAGAAAACAGAGGAAATACTCCTGGACTATGTCTAGTTTTCTAGAGGGAAGCCGAAATTTCCTGGAAGTTGAGTATTTTGCAAACATCTAGATAATACTTAGTAGTAGTTTCTTGAGCAAATATTTATCCAGTATTCCCTGTCCTGAATTCTGGCAATGATAGTAATAGACAACAGACCACAATACCCTCAGAATTAGGAAATTTATTAATGAAGAGATAAATGATAATACATGAGTAAATGGTAGAGGACTACAAGAAGAGAACACGTGCTATGCAGTGGAGTGATTTTACTTGCTGAACTCTATACTAAGTGGCACATTAAGTCCTTGACTCTAATGTAAATAAAAAATATATTATCTCAACAGTGGAAGGGAGGGAGGGGGGAAAGGAATAGTATTATATTCTTGGAATTGTATCTATGAACTATATTGTATCAAAAACCAAGGAAAACAAGCTAAACCTAAAAGTTACAAAGTTGGAGTGATGTGGGTAGATCTCCCGAAGAAGGCAGCATCTGAATGGAGACGTAAAGGTGTTGAAGGGAAGGTGAGATTGTACCTGCAGTGAGAGCTGCCAGGCAGTCGAGAGCAAGCATAGAGGCCTGAGGAAGGAATGCGGCGGAGAACCTTCTAGAAGGCTGCTGTGGTTGGAAGAGATGTGTGCAAAGAGGAACTGGCTTTGCAGGCCATTGTCCAGACTCAGGATTTCACCTCCGTGAGAAGCTGAGTCATGTAAAGGAAGGCGGGTGTTCAATGCCATGGCCTGCCCCAGGCAGAGGGAAGAGAGTTTGAAGATTCTTATTTAGCACAGATCGAGGAGACTTGAGTTACTCCCCGAAGCCTGGGAGTGGGCACAGTGAGGGTGCAGGGGAGAGGCGTGGGAGAGGCTCCAGAGTGGTAGCTGTGCTCAGCTGCTCAGGGTCATGTGCTGTGTGTGCAGAACAGGGCACTCCAGTGTGGTGGCTTTGTCAGGCAGGTACGCGGCAGGGAGAGGTCGGCAAGTGAGTGATCACAAGGAAGGGCGACAGAAGCCAAACTGGGTGATAAGAGAAGTGAGGCTGTGAAGGTGGATGGATTCGATGTCCAGAGTGGTTGGAGAATTCTGTGTGGGGATACTTGAGAGAAACTGCGCTAAGAAGATAGCCTGGTCAGAAAGTGGGACACATGGGATTCAGGTTTTATTATCTTTTTTTAGGGGCAGTGTTGGTGATGCAAAGTTAAGACTGTGGTTATACAAGCAACTGAGGGTGGCCAGAGGCAAACACTGTGATAGGTGTGAGCCCCAATCGCTGGATAGAAAGGCAAGTGTTTCAGGAGAGCGCGTAAGTGCTATGCTCATAGCTCCGAGGGAACTGATGGGTGAAAGGAAGATACAGTTATTTTTAGGAGATGGCAACAAGGGTGGATGCTGGGTCGCATGTTTAGATGTTCTGCGCCTTAAGGAAGGAGGAGGAAAATGGTTTGAGGGAGCTTTGAAAGGCCGGAAAGACACTCACCTGTGTCTCAGGCTGCTGTTGCACAACTGTGCTTGAGAAGTTGCGTTTCTGTTACAGTTGCTGCTTGGTTAGAGCCGGAAGAAGAAGGGAACGTTCAGAGAAGAGATGAAGGGTAAAGGGGGCTTTTCCAATGACAGATCATGAATTGCAGGGGGAATTTTGGAGTTGTAGGTTGGGGCTCGTTAAAGGATGTACTGACTGAGAATAAGAGCTAGAGTGCCACCTGGGAATGCTTGGGCTTATGTTAGTAACTGGTTTTAAAATGTAGGTACTAGGATATTTCAAAAATTATTGGAAAAATGGAAATTAAAAGGTAAGTTAATTTGGTATAAAACATTTCGAAGTCCATTTATCATTTATTCATAATGTACATTTTCATAATGCAGATTTTGTGCAAGATCTTTGTGAAATCCATGGCATAGTTTTTTCATAATATGCATTTTCCTAAAATGTATTTCCCATGAACTTTGGAAGTATCCTCATAAAATTAGATCATAATGTGCCTATGCCTATTACCATTCTTTTTTGGATTGGTTTCCTAGAAGTTCGTAGCGCGAGGGTGTGTGGTGTGCTGTTGGATAAGTAGGAATTGCAGAAATAAAAGCAAATATTCCTAACCTGCTGCTTTAAAGGAAGAACAAACAGTGAGCTTTCAACTGAAAAGTGATAGAAATCTCCAGGCAGTCTTCAAAGCATCTCATCCAGGACTAGCTGATGATAACCTTCATCGATATCTCCAAGAAACAAAAAGTTGGTAAACTGATTCATTTGGTAAGGGATAAGTGGATTTCTGGGGACCCAGTGTGCTGGGGTTGGATGCACGGAGTTGCTCTCTACCGTTGCATCCTACAGGGGCGGCAGAGGCACAGCCGTGACCCTCAGTAGGAACTGCTCCTCTTCCTCTCCTTCTGTGTTGAAAATCCTGGAGAAGTTGTCTGGCCTGGATTGGTCACATGACAATATCTGGCTCTGGCCAGAGGTGGGGTTTTGTGATCCATGGGCTGCCCCATGAGAACTTGGGTGTGGTGGGAAGGCAGTTTCCCTGGGATGGGGTGGGAGTGCTCTTCCCTTAAAAAAGAGGAAGATACTGGACAGACAGCAGTGCTCCTCACAGGAGTATTGTTCCTTAAATTTTCTTTAATCCGCTGGTTCATTCCTCAAATGCCTGCAACAGTCAGGCTGAGTGAGGCCAAAGCAAGGAGCCTGGAACTCCCTCTGGGTCTCCTATGTGGGTGGCAGGGGCCCAAGTACTTGAGCCATCATCTGTTACCTCCCAGGGTATGTGTTAACAGGAAGTTGAATCACACGTGGAGTAGCCAGGACTTGAAGCAGATGCTGTGATGTGAGATGCGTGTGTCACAAGCAGTGACACTGAAGCCCACCCCTAGTCCTCAATTTGACCACCGAGAAGGGAAGAGTTAAAGAGGCTGAGATCACAAAGATCAGGGGATGCCACAGCTTACGGACCCAGGGGCCATGGACTTCTCCCTGATGGTTTTCTGCCTTGGATGTCTCTGAAAACATCTGCTGAATTTGCCTTCATGAATTACCAATTTGTGTGCTTACATTTTCCCCCGGAGTTCACACAAAACCATCTTATGAATTCATCCACACGACTCGGTGGCCAAAATTACTTATGCAGAGGTCCCCCAGTCTGCTATCGCTGATGAGCCTGAAATCCGGACCCCTGGTGAGCAGGCACAGCAGCATGGGGAACTCGGGTGTTGGAAACAGAGGATAATTAGCCAGGCTGCACCGTCTGCACAGTGCTTGGGGGAATTTTAAAACCTGGAAAAGATCCCTGACCTCAGTGCTCTGCTGTTCAATTTGTTCCTTCTCTCAGCAGAGAGGAGACACTATCAATAGTGTACAATTTATTTTCCCTGTTGTCTGAGTCAGATGTTATGAGGGTAGATGTCTCGGGCATGTTTTAAATAGGATGAAATTGATGTTAGTTACTTTCCTGATATCATTTAATTTGTGTGTGGTTGAGTTCAAACCATGGCCCCAGACATTCTGCTTATCATGGCGCATACTTTGCTCTTCATCTCACCTAGAATGCATGTATAAATTGAGGGTTCTTACATTTATCTGGCCTTGAGCATTGCTCAGACAACAGATACTAATTTAAGATCTCTAATACTGTATCTTCAAGCGTGATTCAGATAAGACATGCTTTTCAAGTGGGCTGGGGAAGCCCGAGATTGCATTGAAAACAACCATTAGCTTTGGTGCCATTTTCATTTCTTGAAACAATCCTTGTCAACGAGGGCTAGCCACAAAATCAAATAGCAGTTTATAGAGGCGTGTAAAAAAAATCCTCCCTTCTGAGTGAGTAAAATAAATCATTGCTCACTAACGGTGATATTTAGTGAGATTAATTTGAATTGCTTCCTCTTCTGGCTACATTTCACAACAACCAGTATTTATCTTTAGAAAGTTTCCCAGTCATCCAGAAGAGATGGATTATACTGAATTAGCTTCACAGGCAGAAGTGTAAAAACAGAAATATAAATTGGAGTGTAATGGCCATGGTTTGAATAACTTCACATACTGCATTGTGAAGACCACCAAAATATTTTCTGTGTCAGGTGGGGCTTGGCTCCAATCCCTGATGATTGTTGTTGAAAGCAAAGAGATTGCAATGTTACATGCGGGCTTGTGTCAAGTCTTAGTGAAACAATAAATCTGGGTGGAATAATTTCACATCTCAAGGAACTTGTGTTGCATCTGACATGATTTAAAAGAGGAAGATTAAAAATTAATGTCATAATTATAATCCTGGTGCAGCTCGACCTTCCTGAAGTTTAAGAACAATAATCTTCCATAATTGTCTTTTAGTTTTGCATTATCAGGAAGTATTGATTTCTTGTTTGACAAATTGCCAAGTTTTGTGTTTTAAAGACACATGTTTCCAGGCAGTGAGATGATTAATATCATGGTAGAGAGTCGTGGTAACTAATATGCAGAGTACAAAAAAATGTAATGTACATGAGTGAAATTAACATTTTGAGATTTGATTATTGATTGTAGTTCTTGTCTGTATTCCTGAGAAACAGTGGTTTTTCTACTTACTGTTTGTTGAATTCTTTATTTAGTGAAGGGTTAGGCTTGTGATTATAAAGTAAATTGAAAGTATGTGATTGTAAAAATTAAAAATGAAAAGAAAGAGGAGGGAGGATAGGTGCAAAGGAGGGCATGTAGGGTGGAAGGTATCCTGCCCCAAAAACTACATATATGAAATACTGGAAATTATTCCCAAATATTAGACTTTTTGTGGATTTTATTTAAAAAAGCAGATCCTCAGGTAACATGAGGTTGTGGACACAATATTGACTGCTTTGACAGCAACCATTCTTTTTCTAGCGGTGCCCAGAGAAATCCATTCCATCTCCATGCTTTGTCTGGCAGTTTGGGCAGAGCAGAGCTGCCCTCAGCCCAAGCAATGTGATTGTTTCTGTGATCTCAGTGTTGGTCCCGGGCATGGCTGCACCAAGTTCAGGTGGAGGTGATGGGAGGAGATGACTCTTGGGGACTCTGGGAAAGACGCCTTGTCATCTTCAAGGAGGACTCCTTGCAGTAACATTCACTCTTCTGCTATGAGAGGATCAGTAGGTGCTGAGTGCAAGAACCGCTGGCCTTGCAAAGGTACAGCCATCAGTTAAAACAGCTGTGAGAGAAGACAGCGTGGAGGACACAGAGAAGTGGATTCCTGGTGATCAGAGCCTCCTCTGAAGCCTTTCCAGTTAGGTATTTGTGTTTTTAATGAATAGCACATTTCCACATTTGTAAACCTCCACACTTTTACAAATGTCAGGTGTTGTGGGGAACCTGATCACTATGATAGTCATCAAGTCTGTTTGCAAAATTTACTGTGTTGTCCCACCTTGGGAGCAGGTGGCAGGGTTTCTCCTGGCTCCCTTGAAGTTGAATGGGGTTATTGTATGGTTCTCGGCAATGAGTTGTCTAGAAAAATGGTATGTGTTACTTTTGAGATAAATGTGTAATCACTTAGAGACCCTCTAGATCTCTTTGCCCTTGAAATAGGGAGCCTAGGCTGTGAGTGGCTGATACAAGTGGCAGCTCAGTGCCTGTGTCTTTGTTAAAAGCCAGGGAGGTGTGGGGGTTGCTTGTTAATGTGGCGTAATCTAGCTCGTGTGGGCTGACTCAATGCCGTGACTCAGTTCTGTACAAAGAGACTAAAGCTGTATTCCCTATACTCTGTCAGAGAAGCTGGCTTGGAAAAACTTCAGGGGCATCTCAGTGGAGTGACAAGTTGGATGACTGTTCTGTGGATTCGAGATTCGGTGCTCAGGAGCTAGATACACGTCCATGATTTCCTCGGAGTCAGCAGCATGGGGTGAATCAGAGATGCCGTATTGAGCTACGCAATAGAGTTCTGGGGCGACAGAGAAGGGGACAAACGAGCATGCCAAGTGTGAAGACAAGGGTGTGTTTTGCTTTTTAATGGAGGGGTTGGAGCGGGTTGGGCAGTGCAAAGAAAAGGAAGGGAGATTTCCTCCTACAGTGTTGTGGGGTATAAACTAGTTTGCTCAAATCTTCCTTGAGTAATCCATGTAAATATTGGGCCACTTATGTAATCACTTTTGTTTACCATTCAGCACTTTTATTTTTACAAAACTTGGTTGAAAGACTGGTCCATATAAATTTGAACCTTTCTTGGAGCTGTGTGTGTAATACCAAGAACATGATTTGCTTTGTAATAAGTTAGATTTCACTTACGTTTCCAGCAATATTGATTTATTCCGACTTCTTATTTTGACTGACATATAATATTTATACATATTTATGAGATATGATGTGATGTTAGATTAATGTATATATTGATTAGTGAGCAACTCAGGGTAATTAGAATATATTTAGACATTTTTACTTGTGGAAAAATTGGGCAGGCAATATGTGTTTTAATTTTTATTGGGTAAAATTCTTGGATGTTTGCCATACAATCCCGAACTCCCACTAATACATATCCAAGAGACATGAAAAGATGTGTACACAAAGATAATATGAACATCCAGAAACTGTTGGGTACAGTGTGGGACAGCCATGAAATGGGATACTATTCAGAAATAAAATGGAACAAGATAGGATCTGTGCTACAAATTTTTTTGAGGATGAACCTCAAAAACATACGCTAAGTGAAAGAAACCCTATACAACAGACTATATATTGTATGATCTCATCTATATGAAATGTCCAGGAAAAACACATTTATATACAGCAGGTGGATCAGGGTTGCTTGAGAAGGGAGATGTGTATGTGTATTAAAATAAATAGGCATGGGGGACCTTTGGGGGTGATGGGAATAATTTAAAACCAAGTTACAATAATGACTGTACAACTCTATAAATCTACTTATATTCAAAACAAGTGAATTTCATGGTTTGAAAAAGATACCTCAGTAAATTTGTTTTAGAAATATCAGGTGTTCACCATAAACTTAATTATCTTCTTTAATAAAGTGAAAATAGTTTATAACCTGGGACTTTTCAAGTTGCCTGGCATGCAATAAATGCTCGACAGATACATGTTGAGTCAGAGTTGTGTGCACCCAGAGGCCAGGGCTGGTTTGCACACGCACAGCTGACTCCCGAGGCTGCTGGACTCGGCCGTCTAGCTGGAAAGGAGGGAGAGCAGGATGTCTGATTCTTTCCTTCCTGAAGTTTCTACATCTGCTCAGCCAATTGTGATGATGAAGTAAAAAATTCCACGTGATTACAGTGAACATACACTGGTTTAGAGTCACACAGCATCTGCCACCTCTTATTTGGCTTCAGTGTCTCATTTCTTATGGGGAAATACCCCCTCTATTTTAAGGCCATGGACTTTGAGATCGATGCCACCTCCAGGACCTGGCATGGTCAGGTGGGTCAAACCAAGCCAAACAGTGAATCCCATTCCCTTGGCCATCATGATTGGTCTGGGATAGACATGACCCTTGCTTGGCCTTTGAGACTGGGCTGTGGACTTTGTTTAAAATTTCAGGGAACAGCAACTCTCTTTGCTTCTGGATTCGGACCATAGCAGATACACCTGTAAAAGTTCTTGGCGGTTATTTTCCCATCATGAAAACAAAGCCAGCTTAGAGGAGAGCACAGCAGAAGTGGAGAGATGCATCCTTGTTGGCATCTTTGATTCCTGGAGTCCGACTTCCCTGGATGTTTCACAAGCCAGTGATCACACCTTTCTGGAGTCAGGTTGAGTTGTAGTTTTGCTGTCACAAGCAGAGCCAGGAAACAGGGATGCTTCTTTCTTCTTGGAAACTGGGAGAGGCTGGAGGACTGAGCACCCTGGTGTAGCTGTCTTTCTGTTTTTAGATGTGCAAACCAAACAGTGGCCTGCGAGGAGCTGATGAGGTCAAATCTAAAACACTTTTTCTTTGCAGCCAAAACCGGGGCAGCCTACCTATCAGGATTAATGATGGTAATTATAGTTAGCATTTACTGAGCGCTCAGTCTGTGCCAAGGTCCATTTGAAGAGCTCTGTGCACAGACTCTGAGCAGGGTGCTTACTTGCTGCATTTTTAAGTCATCATCCCAGGTTGTGAGTTGCTGCTATTAATACTCCCATTCTACACAGGATGGAAACTGAGGCTAGCTTGCTTTGGGAAATAATGGACATCAACTCAACAGTTGACTATCAGCCTGGTGTTAATCATTTTATGTATCTTAACTCACTGAATTTTCACAACACTGATTGTCCCCATTTAACAGATGAAAAACTTGAGGTCCTGATAAGCCGAGAAACTTGCTCAAGCCACGAGACCAGTGAAGGCTGAGCCTGCCTACAACATGGTCCCAGAGCTCAACTGCTGAGATCCATCTACCTCTAACCCTCGTGCCCACAATTAGGCCCTACTGCTGTGTTTTCAAAATGGCATTTTTATTTTGAAGTAACGTTAGATTTATAGGTGATTCTCAAAGATAATGTACGTTGTTTGTGCCACTGTATGTCACGTGACCATGGCCCACCCACACTGTGTCACGTGACCATGGCCCACCCACACTGTGTCACGTGTCCATGGCCCATCCACCACTGTATGTCATGTGACCATGGGCCATCCACCACTGTATGTCATGTGACCATGGCCCATTCGCCACTGTATGTCACGTGACCATGGCCCATTTGCCACTGTATGTCACGTGACCATGGCCCATTTACCAAAACTAAGACATCCACACTGGTTCATCACTAGCAGCTGAGCTGCTTTTTAATTCTGAGTTCACCAGCTTTTCCACAGTTGTCTTTTCCCCAGATCTGGGCCTCAGCCAGGATACCATGCTGCATTGAGCCCTGATGTCTTCTTAGGAATTTCTTTCATGTTGGAAACTTTGTCTGGAATTAATAAATGCAGTGTTCACTCTTGATCTTTTCTCTAGTAGAAGGGGAAAAAGTGTTGTGCGGTTGGTTTTTTCTGTTTCTTCATTTGTTATTCTTCTAAAAATTTCAGATGTTGGTATAGCAAATAGTAAAGCATTCATGTTAGGAATGAAGGCCTGGGGTTTGGATGGTTGGGAACTAATAAAGTGGCAATTATTAGCAAATTTATGTAGTTGGCATTTTGCTCTGCCTTCCATTTTGCAGTGCTCAGTTGTTTCTGAGGAAGCTGCCTCACTTCACTGCAGCTGTTGCTGAATTCCAGGAAGGGGTCATTCCCTTCGGTTGGTCAGGTATGTGACGTGGACCTGAACCAGGCCCCGACAATGCTCCAAGAACGTGGTGACTCTGTGCCAGCTTTCCCGATAGACACCCATGACTGTCCCATGTCCCCAGGACCAAGCCCCAGTGTGCTGACTGCATGCCCATGGCTGGAGTCCTGGAGTCTACACTCTCAGCAGGGTCTTTACACGCTCTTGTTTGAATGCCACTGGCTTGGGGACTGGTCACGTGCCAGAGCTGGATCTCAAGCAAGACCCTCAGACTAAATCATGGTGGCACGCAGCACAGCACCCTGTGGTGGCCAATGTACTTCTTCTTTTTTCTTCCTATTAGTGTGATCTATGTAAACGCTGCACTATCGACTCCAGTACAATCCCCACCGGGGAAGGAAGAGGGCTGGAGAGAGTAGCAGGGCAAGCTGGGTGCCCGTGGTCACCCCAGAGGACCTGAATCTGCTTTCCCTGGGTTTCTCCACGGGTTCCCTGGCCTCAGGGGGAGCACAGTTGTCAGCACTCTGAGTCTGCTGCTAATACCTGTGAGTCACCCACCACAGTGGTGCTGAGCCAGTGACACAATGAGCTAGCTCAACACAGGAGTTAAAACTGGATAAGTCAGAGTTCTCAAGAGGTATAAAAATTCTGTCCTTTATGAGTGGCCCAAGGGAGTTTTCCGGAGTAATTATGAGTGGACGACTTTAGAACCTAACTCCTGTAGAAGAAATGCACTTGGAGCCAATGCTCTCTGTGCAGTATAAAACTTCACCTCATTCTACAAGTCTGTACCCACAAGTACATACCTACAAGCGGTCTTCAAGAATGTCATGGAAAATGCATACTAGGGGAACAATGCATGGATTTCAATTGTTTTTGCAACAGAAGACACTTATTTTTGAATTCCATTTTCCATGGGCTTTTTGAAGCACCCTCCTGTACACGTGTGGGTGTGTGTGACCTAAAAGTTGAGCGTACTAACCACCTAAATAATCTGACACTCTTTTGAGGCAGATGGTGTTGTGCGTCTTAGAGGAAGGACATGACCTGCTCAAGCTCTTCCCTCCAAAGACTCGGGGAATAGTGATTTGTAGTCAGATGTTCTGATTCCAGTCTGTGCACCACCGGTGCATGTGGGTTTCTGTCCTTGGTCCTGTGTGTGGGCCATGGCACAACAGGAGAGCCCAGCCTCTCACAGGGCTGCTTGTTTGTGCTGACTGCCAAAAGGTGGTAACTAAACAAACATTAATGAAGTGATACTCTCTAAGCAATGGCAGGTGAACTGAAAAATTGAATTATCCATGGCTAGTAACTAATAATGAATATAATGAGGGAGGGCTGCCAGGCATCTACAGATGAAAAAGAACATGACAGGGGCAGGGCATGACAATGAGGTTCTGTGGAAAGACCAGTGCGACAACTCGAGATAAATGGAACTTGCCTCACCTTTGACTGTCACTGCGCCTCCCCCACTCCAGAACTGCCTCTCATTACATGGTCAGATTTCCCAGTCCACATCATCACAGAAGTGCGCTTCTTACAAAAGGATCTGCTTTTGGTTTTGGTTGCAAATGTTTACCCTTCTCAATGAAATGCAAACAAGACTAGCTGGGGTTTTGGCTAATGTGTCCTTCCTCTAGGACAGAATAAGCTATTGCCATACAAGTTGAATAAACTATCTGTGGCTGTGAAAACAAGACCATAACGAGTTCTGGGCTGAGGTGGGGAGCACACCACCAGCAGAACAAATGCGAGTGTCTCCTGGGTTTTCACTCAGCGCACTTGATTTACATGGGCTGTGTGCCACATTTCATCCTGATGACGCTCATTCTCCTAAGGTGCAGGTGCAGAGACATGGTAATAGATGGAGCCTCTGCCTGTTAGCCTTGCCCCTTACTGTACCAAGTACCATCACTGTAAGGAAGTGGTATCATTCATTTCCTGTTCGGGAGCTTGTCTAAAGGAAAACAGGAATATTTCCTAATACGTTGAGCTGTTCTTTACATAGCCTCTTCTTGAGGGAATTTTCCTTGACACGTTTGAATGAATTTATGAGCAGGAAAAATATTTTAATATCTTGATGAAAAATAAAGCTCTAAACAATGTTTCATTGCCACCAAAAGGATATAAACCATTAAATGAGTGGAAATAATTATCATTAGCTTTGGAGAGACACTTGCAGTCTTTTTTTCAATAACCTTTTTAAAAAACTGTAATTATAATAAATGTGCATTGTATATAATTTAGAAGATGCAGAAAAGTTTGAAGAAGAATCCATTTCACCAGATAGATGACCACATAGAAACACACTGCTAATGTTTGGATGTATTTTTGTTCACAGGGCAGGTGGGGGGAGTGCATTTCTTTTTGATTGTTCTAAATGTGAGTACTTGGTGCTTGAACTCTCTTCATGTCTTTGAAAATGTCCATTGCCAAATGTTGGGCTCGCATCCACTTCTAGAGGGAACTTGCAGAGCCAGGACCTGACTGGGTGAACCCTCCTGAGAGGTGTGCATACCATGAGCAGGGCCAGTGGAGATGGCTTGGTGACAGAAGGCAGCGCTGGCACCTGCAGCACCCTTGGGAGAAGGAAGGTGGCATTCGCAGGCATCCGAGCATCTGTGGTCCTCGGTGGAGGTGGGCTGGGCAGTGCTGCAGCCCAGAGTCTGCTGAGGGCACCATGGGCGGTCAGTGTTCAGAAGCCAGCTACAGGCGTGCCATTATGTCCACTGCAGCTCTCATTTCTGCCTCTGCCTTTGTCCAGCTCATCTTCTTAGCCCCATTGCAGCAACTCTGAAGATTTCCTGAGCTTGTCTCTTAAGAGATTCCTTTTCTATTTAAATCACTGGGTTAATTCTTATTGCTTCTAACAAGAAACCCTGCCTTGATACATTACCAGTTTTATCTTTGCATTTACCTGAATTTTTTTTATAAATCAGAATTTTCTTTATTTTGCCTGTTGGGGGAAATCCATTTTGTTTGATCCTTGTGCCAACTGCTTCTTGTTTCATAGAATGGAGCTATGTTAGGATTTTTGGCGCCATGAATTAAACATGTGCTTAAATACTCTCCTACTTTGTTCACGGCACCAAAACCGATCCTCTTGGGTGATGTGCAGTGTCCTCACAGGTCTAACAGTTGCTGTCTGTTGGCAGTTGGCTGAGGGCAGGTGTGGCTTTCCTCTCTCATCTTTTCATTTTTTTCTGCTGGTTTAAGGTTCCTAGATTTGGCAATTAAGAACACAAGAGGCTCATTTCGATTTGAATTTCAGATTAACAAGAAACTTTTGAGCATAAGTATGTCCCAAACATTTCATGGGATATACTTATGCTGTCTTATATGGCTGCCCTATATTGATTAAACCTTCGGTCTCATGACCTGCTGCCAGTCCTCAGGGTAGAGTATGCTACTGAGTTGTCCTGCAGAGGTGCCTATGGTAACTCACCGCCTGCTTCCTTTTTGGGACTGATAACATCTCCACAACCTTGGGTATGCATTCATTAAAGTTTATGGTTTGGGGATGCTATCCTTTCCTTCTCTGGGCTCCTGTAGGCTGTTTTTGAAGCTTTTTATTCATTTTGTCATTTCTACCACAGCACAGGGAGACTGTAGAATTAGATTCCTCATGCCATTTTGCTTAGAAGTCCTAATTATCTAATATTAACATATTTCATGAAATGCATGTTTGTATACATACAAGTATTTACATATACAAGTGCTAGATTCTCTCACTTAATTTGCAAGATTTCTAAGTAATGAAATCTTGCACATTAAGTGTTGTGATTGTATCCACAGTACCTGAACTGTAAAGCCGTGTCTATCACCATCTATCTGATTTCACAGCCTGCATTCATTCCCTTGCATTAAGTCAGCACAAATACCAACACAGCTTCAATAAAATTTTTTACCAATATTCCCATAGGTGTCAATAATAAATTAGAGGCAAAGAACTCCTACCTTAATTTGGAAGTGATCAGCAATTTCCCTTGACTTTCAAAATTAAATAAAAGCTATGCCACTTTGACAGTTTACCACATTTTTTTGTTGCTGTTGTTGTCTTAGTTGGTCCTTATAAGAGGGGAAAATGCAGTGGAAAGTAATTCTTAACAATGGAACACATTGTCTGTGCACCTAAATAAATACCAGGTTAACTTCCTCTTCCTCAGAAATTCATTATTGTCATTTGAACAACTTTCAGAGCCCACACAGAAATTCCAAAGCACCCCATGGCATTGGGTGACTCTGACCCAAGCAAGTGTGTCTGTTTCTTTTTTTTTCTCAGAAGTGTTGCCTGAGGGTTTCTGAAGAAGGTACTAGGAAATTTGAAGAGCTTTTTATGTTTGACTATTTCTAAGCACTTTGGGTGTGGATAGAAAGAAGCCTGCCAAAGGAGGATAAACCATTATTTTTATCATTAAAAAGAAAAAAAAAGAAAAAAAAAAAACCTTCAAGTTCCTAGTGAGTCAAGCACAGATGAAAACTTCTTGGATTTCAACAGTTAACTTCCAGAATATTTAGTCGTAGCAATTCCAGAACACATTTAGAATCAGCTGCATTTCAGGCAAACCTCAAAGGTTGGTTGAAACATGAGAATTAATGGATGGCAACGTTCTGACCTCTGCTCCCTCCCCCCCACCCCCCAGCTGTCTGCTCAATGTCCACACTCTGCTAACTGCATTTGTTTAGGGAAGTAATGACATCCAGAAAAAATACGCCCTTTATGCTTTCCAGGCTCCCTTGCAGCTAGGAGCAAATGTGTGAGAAAGCAGTCAAGAAGAAATCAGAAGCCCAAGAGGAAGGAAGATCTTTGTTCTCCAGGGAGGGGAGAACTCAATGGAATGCTTCCTTTGCCCTTGACGGTTACGCACTGGGGCTTCAGGCAACAGAGACAGCAAAGAGAGAAGCCAATAGTCTGAATGCTAGGACAGAAGAAGGGACCTGGGGCCAGGTGCATGTTTGAACTAGAACCGGTGATCTGGCGCCTTCTACAGCAGTAGCAATCCTGTGTTTTCCTCCAGCCAACGGTGTGGATCTCCTTAAATCTCTGATCTGTGTTGGCTCGCTCTTCTTTCTGCCTCTGCCTATGAGCCAGGGATAACTTAGTGCTTTTCAGGGCCTCTGTCAGTATATTGGACCCATCTGGGAATCTCTCTTTTGCCCTAAAGCATACCATCATCCCTGGAGGGGTGTGCCATACTATTCACAGGTGCCACTCACTCAAGAGGAGGGGATTATGGGAGAGGGGCCTCAAAAAGTTCATGGAAAAGTAGAATTAAAAAATTATGTTTGAAGTCCATGCAGTTTTTCACACTACATATTTTCCATGAACTTTTTGAAGGCCCTTCATCCAGGGAAGAGTGTCACTGGGGTGGAGGTGGGGTAGAATTCTACCTATGACAACCACTAAGAGAAAACATGTTGCCAGTTAAACTATGAAACAATGCACAATTGCAAATAATTCTACAATCACCAACTGTATGGCATATTCCTATTTCAGAGATGTTATAAGGAGAGAAATACACCAGTGAGTTCCAATTTCTTGACATTTTTGGTACAAAATAAATTGCAATGACAAAAGTGAGACTCGGAATAGCTTATCTAAGGACGGAACTGACCAGAACAACTGAAGCAGAGAGCCACTGCTGCTGAAAACTTGGGCTTCGTCTTTGCTACCGGGGTGCCAGCCAGAGAAGCCTGGTACTGGGCCAAGCGTCTGCATACAGAATGAGCTGAGGACAAGGCTGTGCTCTCCCACGAGGTCTACCCCCAATACCTCCTTTTACCTTCTCTCAGAGCCTCTCAATCTGCAAAGTCCATCAGGGAGTTTCCACACGTTAACACTGCCCCTACAAAACTCATGGGCACCATGGAGAAGGGAAGAGGCTGCAGGGTGTGCCAAGGCACAGTTGGTGTGATTCCCAAGCAAAGCCGCAAGGGTGCCCCCTGGCAGAGTCGGATCAGAGTGAAGACTCAGAGGAAAGCTTGTGGAAATGTACACTGGCACCATATTCCTGGAGAGCAACTTAGCAGCACGTGGCAAATCTTTAAAAGCATACGTTCATGTTGACCAGTCATCCCTCTGTTAAGGATTCTTAAAAAGAGAAAAATCTTCACTGTAAATGAAACAAAAGATGTGTCCATCCAGCCTTCTTTATGGTGTCAAAAAGCCCAGGGCCAATCTGTGTGTTCTGTCATCTTTTTAAATAAATCAGACCGCATATATTCAAGATGATGGAATAGGGTATTTTTATATATACGTTTTGATAAGTTTAAAAATCCTGTTAGGAAGACCCGTACAATACAAGTCCATGTATTTCTCAGAGGTCAATGGTGCAGTTAGGACCTGGGTTGCATGTATTTAAGTGGATTTTTGCCTTGTCAGTTTGGGAAAATTATTAAAGAAGTAAAGACATCTCATTTTTTATTTTATGTTCCTAGTTGTACAACTAGACAGTTTCCTTAACTTTTCTTTTTTTAATGATTTATTTATTTACTTGCAAGTCAGATACAGAGAGAGGGGGTGGAGAGAGCAAATTGATTGATCTTCCATCTGCTGGTTCACTCCCCAGATGGCTGCAATGACCAGGGCTGGGCCATGCCAAATCCAGCAGCTTATTCTGGGTCTCCTACATGGGTATAGGGGCCCAAGCACTTGGGCTATCTTTTATTGCCTTCTCAGACACATTAGCAGGGCACTGGATTGAAAATGGAGCAGCCAGATCTTGAACCCTTTCCCATATGGGATGCTGGTGTCACAGGCAACAAGTTTATCAGCTATGCCACAACACCGGGGTGCAGAGATGCATCACACTGAATGCAAAGGCATCAATTTTTATCTGTTAATCCACAGACATGGTCACAGCCATGGTAACACGATAGTTGATAGCCTGACTCCCCACTGTATGCTGGGCACCGTTCCATCCACTTCCTGTGCATTAACTCAGCTAACTTCACACAAACAACCCTATGAGCAGCTGTGGGTATTTTGCCCATTTTACTGAGGGGATAACTGAGGCTCCCTTATGCTTTATCTTAACTCTTCCTATGTATAACTGCAGTGGCTTTGAATTTTTGTGGCCTAACTTTCTATTAATTGTATCAGCCTCTAATCCCTTTGCTTTGCAGCAGAAGGAGAAACTGTTAAGATGCAAATTGAATAACATTACTCCCTCCCCTTCCTTCAAACCCTCCAGTGCTTCCCCATTCCCTGGGGGATCTAACAACTGCAAGTTTTTTCATGACCTTCCAGGATCTGTAGGATCTGTCCACTTCTCCCATCTTAACTCAAGCCACCGAGTGCTACAGCATAAATACAGTTTCTAAGGTGGAGTGGTATGTATGCCCTCTTAACATAAAATCATGTGTGCACAACAATTTCTTGTGCAGTTGCGTCACTCATACTTCTGTGTGTCCATCCACACGTAGCTGCCTTTGACTTGGGAGCCCCTTGCAAGTGCGCTCAGCTCTCACTTGTCTGCGTTCTCTTCACCTGTTAGCACGTTCTCTTGTACTTGTATGTGTTCAGCATGTGTTTGCTCGATTGAAACAACAGCGATCTGCGAGTTGACCAGAATAGCTAATTTGATAAGTGAATTGCTATTAATGTGTGAAAATGACTTACCGTGCTATTCTTTCTGGTTCATGGTTTTGCATTGCTAACAGGAATCTCTGGTCAGAAAAATCTGGGGTGACTTGAACAGTGGGGATCTGAAGACCTATGATAGATTAGTTGTTTATAATGTAGTTCTGCTTAATGCCTGCATTTTTTTTTAAAAAAAATTTGTTTATTTTATTTGAAAAGCAGAGAGTTAGAGAAGAAGAGAAAAATCTTTCATCCACTTGTTCACCTCCCAAATGGGCACAATGGCTGGGGCTGGGCTGGTCCAAAGCCAGGAGCCAGGGGTCTTCTTCCGGGTCTCCCACATGGGTGCAGGAGCCCAAGCACTTGGGCCATCTTCCACTGCTTTCCCAGGTGCATTAGCAGGGAGCTGGATCAGAAGTGGAACAGCTGGAACTGGAAATGGCACCCATGTGGGACGCCGGCACTTCCGGCAGCGGCTCTACCCGCTTTGCCACAGCGCTGGCCTGATAGATTTGTCTTGAGAAATAACGGAGCTGCCAGTTGCTGAGTGTTTGCTGTGCGTTGGGCGCTGTGCAGGGCATTTCACATTAGCTCCCTCTGATGAATCCTCACGCCACTCCTAGAAAACTGGCGTGGTTGTCTTCCTTTACACAGAGCAAGGAGTAAAGGCAGAAGACAGGGCAGCCCCACCAAGGTCACCCAGCTAATAAGGAACATAATCGGTCCTGGAGCCTGGCATCTGACTGCACACCCTTCTAAGTGGCACCCCGTAGTTACTGCTTCCCGACAGATTGTGGGGTTGCCCCACTGTGTTCTCTGCTTTTACAGGTGAATGACAATATTGCACAGTTTGGGGAGGGCGGGGATGATGGGAACGTGATAAAACCTGACCCAGGCAGAGTCTGCTGCACGCAAGCAGAATGTTAATGCCTAACCAATGGGGGACTCGCTGGAAATACACTGGCAACAGGCAGACATGGAGCCAGTGGTGGGGCAGAGTGGCATGTCACTGAGGGAGGGCAGGGGCAGGATGGGCCAGGGCTTGAATGCTTGTGCTGGTGGGGGGGGAGGTGAGAAGCCGAGGTGTCTCCCTGGATGGGGTGGAGTGAAGTGAAGCCTGACTGTGTGTTGTGATGATAGGGATATTTGGAAGATGTTTTTGCTCTTAATGTATTTTTCAAAAATAAAAGAGTTGGCTATTTCTTCTCCAGTTCTTGAAAACAAATAATTAAGAGCATTAGAGATCATTTGTCCTTGGCATTCAAGGAAGTCTGTGGGGGGATGAGTGAAGAAATAAAGAAGGTGTCTTGAACACTGAATATTTAAATATCTGCAATTCTCTTAGGAGATTTTGTTTTCAGTGACAAAGTATTATACTGCAGTTCTCAGCTTAGTTTATTGTTGCATCCATCATTTAAGTTATTATTTTGAGTGACCTGAGAATGGACTAAAGTACCAAGCAGGTGCACTTGGAAGGGGAACTGGGGTGGGACCCATGTTGACAAATGTTTGCCTGAGGCAAAGCAGGTCTTGAAAAGGAGCTACACTTTAATTAAAAGCTGTGCCTTTTATATCTCAGCGTTTGTTTGTCTTTAGTGAGAGTTGAGATAAAGGGGCTTGTTAATTATGTTTCTGTCTCCCAATGTGGGCCTTTTCCATTTGCTTTTGTTATCAAGACTTTCTCCAATTTCTTTTAACTGATTTGAACACATCAAATATTCCAAGTTGTTCAGGTTCTAGCAGTAAACCCTTAGTAATTAGTAAAAATACTTTACTAATTAATGCAACTATATGAACTTGAAATGTTTGGAGGCCATGTGCTAAGGTGGGTTATAGATACAACTGAAGAAAAATGGGCTGTTGAATCTGGGTGTTAGGCACCTTGATTTCAGATACTCAACAAATGCATTTCCAGTTTAAATTAAATGTTTAACAGAGAAAACAATAAATGAAATGGTATGTGTCTTTTTTTAAAAAAAAAATTCATTTATTTATTTGAAAGAGTTAGAGAGGTCTTCCATCTGCTGATTCATTCCCCAGTTGGCTGCAACAGCTGGAGCTGAGCCAATCTGAGGCCAGGAACCAGGAGCTTCCTCCGGATCTTCCCACACGGGTGCAGGGGCCATAGCAGAGAGCTGGATCAGAAGTGGAGCAGCAGGGATTTGAACCTGTGCCTGTATGGGATACCGGCACTGCAGGTGGCCGCTTTACCTGCTACACCACAGTGCCAGCCCTGTGTATCATATTTAATAGCCTGGGTATTACAGATATTTCTTTTAAAAATACACAGGGCTTTAAAAAATAAAATGAAATACAACAGAATATTGAAAGTGATTCATAGAGAAATACAGAAAACATCATAATACAACAATTTTGAAATATCTTGTGTTGACTATAATCTGTGTTCAGTACCATATTCCACGTGTGTCTTTGCACATGTATTTTCATGTTATACATGTGAAAAGTAATCATATTACATATCTACTTATAAGTAGATTTGTTTATATATTCGGGTGTAACTTTTTGGTTATCTTCATAGGTGCTTTATCAATGAGATTCTTCAGTGGCAACTGACAAACTTGCTCTACAGGAACCTAAAGGGAGTTTGTTTGAAGGGTTTTTGTAATCCTAACGAGTTAAAAAAAAAAAAAAAAAAAAACTCAGGACAGAACTTGGTTCCAAAGATGTGGATTGCAGGAGCAACTGACAGGTTTGCTCAGTTGCCTCTTCTGTAGCAAATGAACCACAAGAAACTGGAATCTTTTTGTCACTCATGAGTCAAACTCTAGGGAGAATGTGTCACACTGGCTACACTTTGTGATGGATCTTTCCCTGGAAGGGAAGAGGGCAGGGGATGAGGGTCAGGATACATGGCTCAATAGTCCAAACTAAACTGTGTCTAAAAGAAAAATTGCAGAGTTACTACTGAAAGAAGGAGGGGATCTAATGTCCAGACAAAATCAGAGTTTCCACTATGATTTTATGGCAATTTTTGCTCATTGTTATGTCTTCAATGAGAGTTTGTGTTCCATTAACAGAACAATTCACAACCTGGGGTGACTTTTGTGCCCCATGTCAACATCTGGAGGTATTTTCTGGTTGTCAAAAGTTTGTGGGGGGAGGGGCCGTTATTAGCATCTGGCAGGGGAGGCCACAGATGCACAATGCACAGGGTGGCCCTCCTACGCCGTAGAATTATCTGGTCTGTAATGTCAACAGCATTGCAGTTGAGAAACCTTGGTCCAGATCATAATTTGTGTGTTTCATTTCCTCTTCAGTCCCCATAAGCCTTAGTGACATTTGAGGCCCCCTTTCTGCCACCATGCCATTTCTATCTCCACTTTAAAGGAAAAGGAATGCTAACATAGAATGGGATCTAATTACATAGTTAATCCAGAATTCTTAACTGGAAAAAAATCTGATCAGAAAAGGGAGAGTCCACACTGACCCATGTGATCTGTAGTTCTTCTGGACAAGAAGGGTACAAGCTGGTTCCAAAATGATCAGATGAATTCAGAAAAGTGGGTAGGAGAGAGGGGGAACGGGTGGAAACCATCCTTGAAGGGTAGATTGTGACTATAGACACTACAGAGAGGATGGATCAAGATGATGTGGAGCCAGATGAACAGAACTCTCCTCTTCCTCCTCCTCCTCCCCTCCACCCCTCTCTCCTTTACCCCTACTTCTTCTTTTCCCTTTGAAGCAGAACTTCGTCAGGATAGGAAAGATGTAAATTACTGCACATTCACACGGGAGCCAGTTGCTATGGCCACCAGCTTCTCCAACTTGCCTAGCTCAGAACCACCACTCCAGAGCCCTGACAGTCTCTCTGAAAGGCTGCACCCTGTACTAGAACCCCACCTCTCTCCTTGATTCTTCAGCAGTAAACTGAGCTCTGCATGGAGTGGACTTTTGAGGGAGGTACCAAGGGACTCGAATTTCAGCCTAGAAGCGGAGCAGGTGTTAACGGTTTAGAGACTGAGCTCCAGAGCCAGGTGGCCTGGCCGGGGATCTCAGCTCTGCTGCTCACCATCTGACCATGGCTGACTTAGGGGTGGTGTTACAGCTAAATCATGATGATGTATGAGAACTGCTTAGACAAATACCTCACTGTCACTGAAAATAGATCAGCCCATTTCTATGAAAGATCATGCTCTCTACAGGTGACTGACTTTTGTCGTAAACTATTTCCTCTTCCCTTCCCAAATATTTCCTTTCTCCCTGGTCCCCTTCCCTCCCCACTGCTCTGCACCCAACCTTCCTTCTTAGACTTGCCCAGAAAATAGCTCAGTGTGACCCTTATGGGCACACCCTGCCCGCTTAATGTAGCAAGCTGCTGGACTTGAAGGTTCTCAGTTGCAGATGATACAAAACCTGATTCAAATAAAGCTAAAACAGTTAACAAAATTAATACAGTTCATCACCTCTTGTTACAGAGATAAAGTAGAATTGATGCCAGGCAAGGCTTGGTCTTGTACTAGCAGGGTCTCCAAAACCCTAGTCATCTTGTGTCTCCCATCTTCCTCCAAGTGTGTCTGGTCCACCCTAAGCCCAGTTCCCTTTGTGGTCCCCAAATGGCTGCTCCCCAAAGGCCAGTTCCTCAATTCAAAGGTCTCTTTCCCAATAAAATCCTGAATCTGTCTTTCTCTCTTTTCTCTTTTGATCTGCTCACCGAAATCCCTATCCTGTACCAATGGCTAGGGGCATGGATGGGCTGAGCAGAGTTATGTCTGTATCTGGAGTGGGAGGTGGCATTAGAGTCCTGAGGTTCTGGCAGTGACAGCTGTGAGAAGCAGGAAAGGCCACACGACAGAGTCCGTACCAGTGTCTCTTTAGAACAGTGTTGTCTGTATGAGCTTGCATGAGAATCGCTTACAGGCTTGCGATTCCATGTCTTTGATTCCATGGATCTGGGATGGACCTGAGAATTTTTATTGTCCATGAGTTCTGCTGATGCTGCCAGTCTAAGAAGGGCACTTGGAGAGGGACTGAGTTAGAATGAAGCAAACAAAAACAAGCAAAGGTTGTCACTGAAATCAATTCAGGGACTCCCTCTGGAGTCAGAAATAGCTACCTTTTGTTGTAATTTTAATTGTGCTTCAAATTTCCTTTTTTCTCCCAAGATGCTTAACGTCATCCAGTGCGATTGAATAAACAGGTGCATGGGGATGAGTTGACTTGTCCAGATCCCAAAGCTGCTCTGTGGCCCGGCTCAGAGGAGCTTCCCCATTTCACTGCCTCACACAGTCTTCCCAGAATGGGCAACAGGGGGCCATTCCAGGGCACTTTGCAGAAAACATCCTGGTAGGAGAGTGGTGTTATAGGAGCACGGCAGATGTTTAGAGTGTAAATGCGGCAGTTTAGGTGCTGTCTCGAACAGCCAAACTTCAGATGGAAATGGGATTCCTACCCCATCTCTGAGATGTGTCTTTCCTCTTATGGGCAAACACGGTGCCCTCAGGCTGCTGGGAACGTGTTCAGCTCCCTGCTCACAAACACCAGAAAGACAGCAGAGGTTGAATGTCCTGCTTTTGAGCAGAGGTTGCAGCTGAAAATAGGGTACCTCAGAGAGACTGATTCGGACGAAGATGTTCACCTTTCACCAAGGTGAGTATTGAACAAAAAAAAAAAAAAGGAATTTGTCTTTGAGAGGCACCCTTTAATAAGGCAGGCCATCTGGTTCCCTGATTTAAAAGATCTCTGCTTGGAGCTCCTGGGAGCACATGTCTCTCACTTGCTCAGACTTGGCTTCCCTGGGTTTAAGAGCTGCCCAGTAGAGAATTCTCTAATACAGCCTTGCACGTTCCCTCAAACCCTTGACAGCATTTCTGTGCTCTGAATTAATACTGAAGGTGGAATCCTTATTGCTGCAAGCCCGGCGGCAAATTAATGGTTGCCTGCTTCAATGTGGTGCTGCAGGAAAAGTCATTGTCCATCTGGTGACAGATTCTTCCCTCCCTGCCTCCCTCCCTCTCCCCCCCCCCTTCCTTTGGATACTCAGCAAACTTCTGAGCAATGGAAAGGGAGAAAGAGATATACAAGGCATAATTCCTAAGCTTATGGTAGAGGACATTAGACTTGATCTTGCATATTTGAAACGCAAGGCTAGCGTTCTGCAGAATCCACTGTTGCTTATATCTTATGACCTCTATGTTTTCTAGTCTTCCATTATTATTATTATTATTTGACAGGCAGAGTGGACAGAGAGAGAGAGAGAGAGAGAAAGATCTTCCTTTACCGTTGGTTCACCCTCAATGGCCGCTGCGGCCAGTGCACCGCGCTGATCCGAAGCCAGGAGCCAGGTGCTTCTCCTGGTCTCCCATACAGGTGCAGGGCCCAAGCACTTGGGCCATCCTCCACTGCCTTCCCGGGCCATAGCAGAGAGCTGGCCTGGAAGAGGGGCAACCGGGACAGAATCCGGCGCCCCAACCGGGACTAGAACCCGGTGTGCCGGCTCCGCAGGCGGAGGATTAGCCAAGTGAGCCATGGTGCCGGCCTAGTCTTCCATTATTTTAAAATATAGTTAAGTTCTACTCTAAGTACTAAGGATGTTCTGGTGAACAGGACCAAAAATGTCTCCCGTTGGGAGTTGGAGGGAAAAAAAATAAGAAGCAAATGAGGAAGACTTGCTGGTGTTGAGAAAGGGTGCAAGGAGCTCAGCATCAGAGTGAGAGGGTGGCTGTGCAGGTGCCTGAGAGTGTTTTTTTCTGAACTGAGAGTTGGAGACCGGGCGCATGAAGATCTCACTATCTGGGCAGTGGAAACGGGGACCACTCAATCCCCTGAGGTGGATGAGTTGGCAGCTCAAGGACCTGAGACGATCCCACACTGCTGGAGTACTGTAAACCTCGCGGGAGGGTGGGGGAGAGGAGAGGAGACTGAGAACAAAGGGGAAGCTCCGAGCGTCTTCAAGGCCTTGGCTCAGAGCTTGGGTTCATTCTAAGGGTAAGGAGAAGGAGCCTCTGGAGAACTTGAAGCCATAGAGGTGACTCCAGCCAAATAGATGAATATGATTCGGATGTTTAGGACCCTTCCAAAATACCATTATGACAACATAAGCTATGTAACAACTGAAATCAGACCTACCAAAAAAAAAAGTCAGACTTACAGAGAGGCAGAGGCAGAGAGAGACAGCCATTTTCCATCCTCTGGTTTGATCCCTAAATGGCCACAATGGCTGGAGCTGGGCTGATCTGAAGCCAGGAGCCAGCAGCAGCTTCTGGGTCTCCCACATGGGTGCAGGGGTCCCAAGTACCTGGACCACCTTCTGCTTTCCCAGGCCATAGCAGAGAGCTTGATCGGAAGTGGAGCCAGCTAGGTCTCGAACCAGTGACAGATGGGATGCTGGCACTGCAGGCAGCAGCTTTACCTGCTATGCTACAGTGCCGACCCCTAATTCATTCTAAGAGAAATTATAATTTAAATTGAATCTTGATGAAGAATGGGATGGGAGAGGGAGTGGGAGATGGGATGGTTGCAGGTAGGAGGGAGGTTATGGTGGGAAAAACCACTATAATCCAAAAGTTGTATTTTGGAAATTTATATTTATTAAAGTTGAAAAAAGGTCATGGAATGTTTATCCCAGAAGAATTTTCAGAGTGCGAGAGCTCTCTAGGCATTGGATGAGCATGACCATCTTGCTGTGGAAAAAAATTGCCTTGAATTGTCCATCTTGTTTGCCAATAGAGGCTTTTCACGCCATCCTTAAACCTTCACTTTGCCTTATGCCTGCTCTGCAATTCTGTTAGAGTACTAAGTACTAAGTACTGTTTTTCCGTGGTCATGGATAAATTTCTCAATATTCTGTCCTCCTGATTCTAATGACCTTTGGCTGCTTGATTTGAATTATTTGGCTTTTCAGATAGGGAAAGGATTGAAGCAGGAAGACATGTTGGCAGAAAAATCAAGTGACATCTTGTCTTGTCACATCTGCAGAGTGAGCAGCAAACCAAGCTAGTCAAAAAACTTCCCAATAAATGCTAATGGTATTTCTCCCTTGGTGGCCAACAGTTCTTTATTGGTCTCTCTTTCTCTCTTATTTTTGCATCATCAGAAAAAAAAAAAAAAAAGCACACTGATTTTTGCCTTGAAGGCAAATATTTGCAGGGTGTATCTCCAAGACCTTGAAAGATGGCTTTCACGTGTTTTCCTAGTGCAGATAGAAGTCCTTTTTCCTAAAATTAAATCTTGCCAACTTGTGAGTCCCAACTGAAATCCTTATGTAAAGTAATTGCTGAATAAAATGATGTTTTCAGCAACCCGTCCCTGAGTGTAAGCAAAATAGAGTCTATAGGATGATAACAACAGTTTGAGTAAGAAGTGATGGCAGAAGTTTTCGATAATGAAGGGAAGAAAGGTGGTTGGTTGGAGACCTGCCAGACTTAGGCAATGAATTTTATTCGAAAGTCCACAGGATGCCCTCCTGTGGACTGGGTGGGCATTTCGCTTCCCAGATTGATGGGGATCTGGCTTAGTTTTTGAATTTAGGAACTTTTTTCCACCTGTTGTGTCCGACTTTCTAAAGCAACTGTTTTATATGGAAAGAGTCCAGGCTGATCACTTGATTCACATCAGTGGGGTGACACAGGAAATAGGAAAAGTAGCAAACTAATCATGGTCCCCTTTGGAGACCTCCTGTGCATCATGACCAAGGGGAGGGATGGGTCTGTATTGGTCTCCAAATTCCAACATGTTAAGATATAAAGGAAGTCATTTCAAAGTCAGAAGCTCATATTGTACAATAAACTGATATGACTTACAAGGCCAGGGTTGGCATTGAGTAAGTATGTAATTAAATCCTGGAACTGTCTGGCCATCACAACATTAGGAGGAGCCTGTGCTCTAACCCCTGTATGAGCTTGGGAAACAATATTTATACACTGTCATTGTATCTCCTCCCCCAGGTTACTTTGCTACAGGGACTAAAGCTCCTTTAAAGCAGAGAAGGGGGTCTCCCAGAAATGATCTCACTCACATGATTAAAATTTCATCACCAATAGGACACATGAGTGTCCTATGCCTTCCGGGATTTGAGAAAGACACAGCCACTGGTATAGCGTCATTGTGTACCCTGACTCTTAATTCAAAGGGAACATCAGACCTCAACTGAGGCACAGTCCACAAAGCAGTCTCTTGCCCTCATCAGTGCTGATGCCATGAAACCATGTTCCAAGTGAAGGCACGAAAGGGCAGATAATTAAATGCAGTGCATGACCCTGCACTAGATACCGAGTCAGAAAAAAAAAATGATGCAAAGTATCCTATCAGGACAGTTAGTAGTATTTGAATTTAGAATAAATACTAGATAATAGTATCATATCAGTATTGATTTCCTGGATTCAGTAACTAAATTGGGGTTATATAAAATGATATCCTTCCTCAAGAGATACAGGCTGACATTTTAGGGTTAAAGATGAAATTGTTCAGTAAAAATAACAGTGCACATGTCTGTAGCACACATCTGTAGCCACATACAGAGAAAGCAAATGTGACAGAAGTAGTAATCTACCTGAGCAGCACATTGCATGATTTTGGTACATGGGATTCTGTTTTTGTAGCTTTTCTGTAGGTTTGACTGACATTATAGAGCAAGTGGGGACAGCATGGAGGAGGAGGTGGGTGGAGAGGACCAGCCATAAACTCCCCTGGGGTGCTGTTGCCTCACTGAGCTGTCCTCAGAGACGGCGTCCCAGCTTGTTAGTTGGTTCATATCGCCCCGACCGAACTTTTTACCCAGAACAGCAGCCGAGGGAAGGGCACATTCAGCTTCCACCTGGGAGTTTGGAAGGTTGTGCAGGGTCGCACAGCACCTTCTCTTCCTCGTTCAGTGTGGGCTCCGCTGATGATGGTGCCATGGGCCCTCTAAGAGATTGGAGCCCTCTGGAAGCATGACTTCGGTTGCCTTCCCCCAAGCAGTTCACTGGTTAATGTTGCTGGGGTCCAACTAACCAATCAGCTAGGCAGCCAACCCACAACCACTGTAGCCCTCCTTTCATTCTCCTAAACTAGCATTTGATTGGTGAGAGGGATATTGTCCCACTCACTACCCCTCAAAAAGGCAAAAAGGAAGAGGCTCAGGACAAAAATAAACATGACATCCCTGCATTTAAAAATCTGAAAAGAAAGTTACCTTTTCTTGATGTTTTCAGCGCTCTGCAGGACGGTTGAGGTGGAACCAGAGGAAGTAGTTGTCCAAGAGACAATGGAGAGAGAAATCTCTCCAAGTGTGTTCCAGCCCTGGGGCTTCTGAAAACATGGAGGAAAGAAAGATTATTACATAAATTTGTATTGATTGTGGATCCTGGTTACTGTTATACTTTCCATGTGTGTTTATGTTGCCTTGAAGGTTTCTATCCCAGTTGCAAGATGTTTCAACTCCATCCTTATGTGCAGAGGATCTGCTTGGATAGCTCCATTGATGATCCTTCCTTTGTAAATAGGTGTGCTACTATCGAGATCCTAGTGACTAGATTTGGTCCCTTAGAAGTAGCAGGTGGAGTGTGATAGTGGACCCCTGGAGTGAGACACAGTGGTTGTTGGTATGTGAATGACAGCTTAGATGTCTCAGGGTTGCCCTTCTCAAAGTGTAGCCCTCAGAACCTGGGCCAGTTCTCTAAATAGTATCCATCTGCCCACAGACAAAGACACTGAAGTGTTGAGAAACTTTTGTATTAATTTTCTGGAATAATTTTATTTGCTAAATCTAATTTTATCTAAAATAATGAGATCTAATATTTCCTGGTCTTTTAAAAATGACTAGTATTTTCTTGTTACCGTATTTTACAAGAAAGCATTGGATGGTGGTGCACTGGGGTTGGAGAAAACTTGTTTCTTTACCGTAGACTTATTTGAGCAGCACTGTCTTCGGGGAGCCAAAGTTCTGCTCTGTTAGATGGCTTGAAAATTTGTGTCTCCTTCTTTTAACTCTGCTTCTTTCTGGAAATTCTTTGTTTTTCCATCCTCATAGACTTCCCATTTCGGCTTCCCTGTTCTCAAGGCAGAAATGGCTTGTGATCTCTTGCAGGCTGCATGACCACAGGGATGAGACTTGATATTCCTATTTTTTTCCATTTCCTCGCTAATATAGAGATAGTAATAATAATACCTACTTCAGAGAACTGTTTGAAGGATTGAATGAGATAATGGGTATCTAATATTAGCACAAAATACATGCTCAAAAATCATAAGCTGTTATTGTCATTCAGAATCTGGTTGACTTTTTTTTTAAAGGCTCTGTACCTTGGAATAAATCAATTTCCATGGCTATTTATATACATTTCTCACAAGTCTATGATGATTTCCACATTTACTGCCATGGCCAGTCTCATAGATTGCTGCTCAACTCTGAGAGGCAGCAATGATAATATAAATAATCAATGTGGAGGTTGTAAACCATTGCCAAGGTCCTCATTCTTTGCTAATCCACAATAACTTTAAATAAAAAGACCATGTAGAGTAGAATCCAGAACAAATACTTGAATAGTTTTTTAAGACTCATTTTCTTTATCATTATTTAAAAGATAAAATGGGAGACAGCTTTGTGGCATAGCAGGTAAAGCTGTCACCTGTGACACCAGTACCGGATATGGTCACCGGTTTGTGTCCCTGCTGCTCTGATTCCAATTTAGCTTCCTGCTCAAGGACTGGGAAAAGCAACAGAAAATGGCCCAAGTGTTTGGGCCCCTGCTACCCACATGGGAAACCTGGGTGGGAGACATGGATGAAGCTCCTGGCTTTGGCTTGGCCTAGAGTGGGCCATTGTGGCTATCTGGGGGGTGAACCAGCAGATTGAAGACCTTTCTCTGTCTCACCCTCTCTCTGTAATTCTTTGAAAATAAATCTTTTAAAAATAAAGATAAAATGAAATTATGAATATGGTATGGTAGTTTAAACACTTTCATATAATTTCGAAGATTAGGTGTCATCATTATGATTACTTAATCAGAGCATTTGCTCAATTGAGATGGCCTAATAGATTCCACTATCTGATTTTTACTGCGTGTGCCAGTAGGAGTACTCATTGAATGATTTGGGTGGTCAGATATTGTGAGAATGAGCAGATGCTTTCTTTTTTAAAAAAATTATTTATTTGAAAGGCAGAGTTACACTGAGACAAAGAGATCTTCCATCTGCTGGTTCACTCCCTGAGTGGCTACAAAGACAAGCCATGGCTGGCATTGGCTGAAGCAGGAGCCAGGAGCTTCTTCCAGGCCTCGCACATGGGTGCAGGACCCCAAGCACTTGGGCCATTCTCCACTGCTTTACCAGGCCATTAGCAGGGAGCTGGATTGGCAGCAGGCAGCCAGCACTCGCACCGGCACCCATATGGGATGCCGCATCATAGGTGGCAGCTTATACTGTGCAATGACAACAGACCCGCAAACGATTTCTTGATCCACACTTTTCTTTCATTGTTCTCTCTTGGATTTTTCTAACAAAGCTAGATGGTAACATGATAACATGTCAAATAAAGTATCTATTTATTAGATAACAGAGTAATGTTTAATCTCCTGTGCGATCATGGATGGACCAGAGTGCCGTTGCAAATGAAATGCGATAAATAACAAAATGACAGTTTTATAAAGTTAAGCCTAAATTACATTCATTCTGTATCTTGCGGACATGCACTAGATGTTTTGCAACCAAATTACTGTTTTAGTCCCACTTCAGGGGTGTAATGATGAGCTATCAAGTTATCAACCACTGGTCAGAAGTGTGTGTCTTGCAGGGTCCATGGTGAATAGCCTGCAGCCAAACAGATGGCTCTTGGCTCTGTAATGCCAAAAGGCTCATTGGAAGCCTCTGACTTTACCCCTGAACTAGAGCAGCTGGATTTGAGGATTTAGGGAAGAAAAACAACCTTTGAATGGAAAAAAAATCAATTTGCATAAATAAGACAGACAGCTTGTTTGGAAGGATTGAGGAAAAAACATCTCAGGAAGTACAGTATCAGTCCATGTGAAATAGAAACTTCCATGATTCTAGATGGAGAATTCGGTTTCCATTATTGGCCTGACAATATATAGCAACTGAATGTGTAGAATCTGGAGCCAGACAATTTTGGATTTTCATGGTGTAGCAAACCACCCCCAAACTTAGTGGTTTAAAGCAGGGAACATTTATTGCTACTAGCAAGTCTGCAGGAGGGGTGGGTGGTTCCTCTGGCCTAGATGGGTCTCGTCAGGGCTCAGCCAGTCTCTGCTGGGCTCTCTCATGCCTCTGCAGTCAGCCAGGGTATCGGCTAGAGTTGTCTTATCTGGGAGTCTAATCCCCATGTGAGCTCTCCTTCTCCCGCAGGCTGGCCATGGCTCTGCCACACAGCAGTCTCAGGGGTCTGTTTTTCCTCTGTGGAGTTGGACTCTTCACAGCTCCTTCCCTCACCAGGCCTGGTTTCCAGCCTCACATCTGGATTTCCCTCAAAGAACAGGCAGACCCTTGGGGTTTTAAGATTAGTGAGGACACGTAAACTTTTCCTGGAACTTTGGTGTTTAAATTGGATGCACCTTCCAGACACAATTCAGAGCATCTTCTCTCTCTGCTCACATACATGTACACACACACATACTCTTCCTCAGCTGCCTCTGTTATATTTGTGTATTACATTATCTGTCTTTATTAAATCTTACCAGGTTTGTCTAAGCTGTTTATCTTTAAATCCCAACCTCAATTTTGGTTTCAAGAAATTATTATTTTCTATCTTACTACTTTTCAATAATTTTTATTTTTGGGACTTTTATACAAGAAGACAAATAATGTTAAAAAGGACTTAGGTCTTGCAATGTAAAACCATGTGGGGACAGGCATTCGGCCCGGTGGTTAAGGTGCCCTGCACCCACGCTGGAGTGCTGGATTCAGTTCCCACCTGTAGCTTCTACCCCAGCTTTCTGCTAGTGCAGAGAGGCAGCAGTGATGGCCCAAACGACCGGGTTCCTCCTCCCATGTGAAAGACCCGGAATGAGTTCTCAGCTCCTGCTTTGGCCTGGCCCAGTCCTGGCTGTTGGAGACACTTTGGGAATGACCAGGTAGGTGGGACTTCATTCTCTTTTCCTGCCTGTCACTTGAGTAAATGAAAAATCTTTTCTAAGAAAGAAACCGTGTGATATAAAAAGGAAGCAAATGCGTGGTGAGGGAACTGGGAATGTTTCACCTGGTTGGCGGCCTTGGTGCAGACCCAACGGCTGAGTTCTCACATCTGAAGTCTGGCCCTACAGAGAAGGGGCTCCCTGTCTCCTGTTCTGGGACCCCTGGGTCTGAACTGCAGGAAGAACAATTTGAACACAAGCTGAGGAATTCTCCTGCACTGTCTCCTTCTCTAAGTTACTTGAAATGCAGTCCAATTGCGTTGGGAAGGTAGGGGGACCAGTGTGAATAGAGACAAGCAAGCAAAGGCAGAGGGTGGGCGACTAGCACATTGTTCTGAATGGAGCACACAGCTCCTGGAGTTTGGGATCCTGAGCTCCAGCCTATGGATCCTCTTGGCATTACAAAAATAGTTTGTTGCTGTTAAACCTTTGATATTTTCTCAGCTTTGTATTTCAAACCCTTGATAATTTTCATATCATTGAAAAATTTCCCAACGATGCTTTGTAATTTACGTAAATGATTAGAATTAAAAGCTGTGTTGCTTACCCTCATGCCTACTCTGCATATACTCAAAACAGTGCCCATGAATTTTTCAGTCATGAGGTCCAGACTGCTAACTCCCAGTGTCAGACAAGAGCAACACTTAGGTCTTGTTAATGTGCTATGCCTTTATTTACTGCTCAAATCTTTTGTTGTTGTTGTTGGTCCAAATAGACCTTGGGGTAAAGAATTTTCTTTATATGAAACAGTTTGCAAAGTATCAGGTTTGTTCAGGATCTACATAGAACTGGCAAAATGTGGGATGATGTTAACCAGACAATGTGACAGTCCGCCAGAGGCGTGCATATGCATCTGATACCAGGTTTGTTCGGCACAGGAGTAGAGCACGTTCTGTAAGTATACACCAACCAGTGTGAACAAAACCATGTTAATGCAGATAGTGTTGTCTTGTTAAAAGGTTTATCTCTAATTTTAATAGCTGGATTCTGTATCTGCTTGTTCTTTCCCCAACCTGAGGAATCTTTGGCCCTTTCTCTGAGGGAAAGTCTTGTTCTCAATTGGCTGCTGGATATGACTTCCAAACTGAGAGCAGTCACCTTGTAATTTGGAGAACCAACAACTGCAACAACAGCAAAGTTAATTCCGTTTGGTGCCTAAAAATCACGTCTGAGACCCGTCGTTGCCATCAGTTGACGGGGGTGGCGACTGTTTTCTGAAGTGGTACCCAGGGCCGAGCTGGGCCTGCTGCTGTATCTCAGAACTCACATCTGATGTGGAGAGCAGGAAGGTGGATGGGCGGTTGAGGGGGTTTGGGGGAGTGGGTTCTGGGATATGAAGTTTTGATATATTTTCTCCTTTTAGTTAGAAGACATTAAAACATCTTGTAATTAAGCTTAGACTTAATGTAAATAAGCCAGACCCCAAAAGACAAGTATCGTCTGTTTGCTCTGATTGGCTGTAGCTAATATATAGAGTACCCCCCCCCCCCCCGAAAAAAACCTTAATGTCTATTGAGCTAAACTGACATCGTGTGGTTCAATTGTTGTCTAGAACCCTGTGGAGCAGTGGTCTGTCTGTCACTGGTAGAGCTCTTTGTTTAGAGGAGTATTGAGCCTGTGATTATAAAGTAAACTGGAGTATGTTAACACAGAAAATTAAAGGGAAAGGAAGGGGGGGAGAGAGAGGGAGGAAAGTGTCACTGTATTCTTGGAATCGTACCTATGATATTCATGAAGTCTGTTCCATGTTAATAAAAATGCAATGAAAGACTGAAAAATAAAACATCACATTCCCAACAATCTCAATAGAGGAAAGAAATCTAGAAGCACATTTTCAACCTAGAACATTTTCTAAAATACCCAAATTCCTGACATTCATACTCAGAATGTGTAACCCCGAGTCACACTGAATTGATGAGGATTGTGGATTTACTCAGAAAGCAGTGGGTGCTATTTTAAGCTCATGATGACTCTGGAATTCAAATGTGACTGCCCCAAAATAGTACAGTAATACTCCCCAAGATAAAGAACTAAACAATTATTGAGAGTAATGTTAACAGTATTGAAAAAATCTCCTCCCCTTCTTTTTTTTTTAGCTCCTATATTTTTGAGACATTCCATCATTATATTGCCTTTAATCAAATAATTTAGTAGGAAATCTCAAGATTTTGTACTCTGGGTAAACTTTAATAAGTTGGTTTTTAATTAACAAATGTTCTCAATGTTGAGGTGTTCAGAGAATGACCAAAACTTAATTTTGAATGGATTTGAACCACAGTGACACCCAAAACACAGAAACCACTGTTATACTCTGGAAGGAATGGGTTCTGACAGCTTCACTCTGTACAACACTTAAAAATTTGAGTGTACAGAGCTTGGGATGTTTGTTCGTTCCTTCTCCTGGCTGATTAAAAAGAGTAAAGAGACAACGAGAAGCTTTGGAATGGAATTGGCTTATGAGAAACTTATTTGTAAGCTCTACAAATAAGAATAATTTGGATTTTCTATTTTCATAATTTAATTATTGGATACGTTTTCTTAACAAACTGAAAAAGGAAAGGTATAATTGGATAGATGCAATGTGGATCCAAGTTCCAAAGGTCAACACAACAGGAGGTGGACCCTTCTGTGTGACTAGGCCTCTATTCTATTTTGGCAGATAGCAAAGGACATTGTTTTCCATGGGCAATATAGAAAGAAGACTGAAATTTCCTTATTGGTTTAGATTGTAGTAGATATTTGCATATTTATACTTTAAGATTGTCTTTAATTCATTGATTCATTTACATTTGAGGTTTTTTTTTTTTTTTTTTTTTTTTTTGCTATCTTCCATCTACCCTTCTATTTATAGGTCAAATATTATTGGGGGAAAGCCTATCTTTTAAATCATGTACTCTGACAGTGCTCTGCTCCTATTTCTAGGGATGTTCGTGTGACACAGGCATGGCTTTTCTTCCTTGTTGTTATGGGGATTGGTTAAGGTTTGTGTATGTGAATTCTAGGACATCTCGTCAAAATGTTGAGTGAAAGAAACTCTTTTCTGCTAGTCTTGATGCTAGACAACTGTCTTCTACCGGACATAGCTTAAAATCGAGGCCAACATGGCGGAGAACGGACGTGACAAGGAATCTAGATCCCTATGACATCACTTGGTCCCCTGGATTGAGCCTCACAATGAGACAGTTCTAATACTGCACATTTCAGTTGCGTGAATAAAAAATTGCTTTTAGCTTATGCAAATTTGAGATGAGTTTTGAATTAGGGATTTATGACAATGATCATAATGTAGGAAAAGAAGAGTATGGTGTAACATGGGGCGATTCAGTGAAGTAGTATTTATAGGCAAATACCCAATGATATAACAGGCACACAATTTTTATACTGTTTCTATATATTAACTTTCACCAATGAGAGAAAATAAGCAATATTTGTCTTTCTGGGTCTGGCTTATTTCACTTAGCATGATTTCCAGTTGTATCCGTTTGTAGCAAATGTGAGGATTTCATTCTTTTTTTTTGGCCAAGTAGAAGTCCACTATATATATATATTTACGTTTTTTATTCAGTCATCAGTTGATGGGCATCTGAGTTGGTTTCTTATCTCTGCTATTGTGAGTTGAGCTGCTATATATGTGGGAATGGAGATGTCTCATATGCTGATTTCACCTCCTTTGGATAAATTCCCACTGTACACTGAGTGTACCAGTTTGCATATGCAGATGTATAAAATGTGTACATTCGCCATAAATGTGGCAAAATGTTAAAAAAAGGTTGTAAATAAGAGCTTGAACAGATTTGCTACCTGTAGTCATGAATCATAGGACAGAAAGTATTTTAAATTCATCTCTGGAGTTCACAAATCTAGAACAACTTGGAATCTAGAATCCAGTGGAATGAATGATAAGGATCATAAATAGTAGAGGGCTCGAAATTAGCCTACAAATCCCAACAGAGAATGTAGTAATACTGTAGCTGGAAAACTGAAGCCTAGACTTAGCCTTCTTTGGTACTAGCTGGAAAATTTAGGTAAGAGGTCTGTCATGACAGTTGTCTACTATTTGTAGAGCCCATCTTAATATGGTGATTACAAACTTCCGCTGTCATTGAGCTGGATATATAAATTATGAAGGACAGGCCCTGAACAGGCCTAACAACCTGCCTCTGCTATAGAACGTTCCTGAGAATTTAAACATGTACTAAGTGTGAGTCCTATTAATCAATAAGACTCATGGAGATAGAATGGCCATAAAAATGTAAGCTATTTACAGAAAGATATACTATTAGTAGAATGAAATTTGAAAAACATTAAACACTGGATCATTTTCTATATAAAAACATCCTGTCTCCATCTCTGTTTGGAACATTAAACACAAATGAGTCCAAACGAAATATTAAGTCTTTCAATGATTTATGGTTAATAGTAAATTCTGAGAAAAACACACCAATTTGAGGCATTATTGTTATTAAGGGACAGTCAGCGCTTTTATCTCTTGCAATCAGCATGTTAACTCATATTCTCTCTTTTGCATATTCATAGTCATGGTCATTTTAGAGGCAATATACATAACTGGACTTTTTTTATTTCTTCACCCTGGTGTCTTCTGGTTGGAAAGATTCCATAATTTAATATTTTCCCCAGCAGACAAGTTCTGAGACTTTTATTTTTACTTTCAGAGGAAAGATAGGAAATGATATTTATGAAAATGAGAAATAAGTCCAAGACGCTGTGTTATCGAGATCTTGCCCCCAGTGAATTTTCTTTTACAATTTTTCCGTGTGCCATTTAACACACACATTTGTGTTTTGCAGCTATTTTGTTGTGAACTCCTTTGTATGTTGCTTCTCTCAACAGATTGGAAATTGTTTCTTATCTTTTCCCATCCTGTTCCAACAAAAATGCACTGTTTGTACCAAGTCAACAAAACCTTATTTATAAACTATGATAGGATGGAAAATATCTAAAACTGAAATGATAGTTGGTAGTATTCTTTGACAAATTGAACCATTTGAGGAAGACAGAAAACTTATCAGAGCCCTGTTCCAGACACATAAGCTAAAATCATCTTATAGTTCATTCAGGCTTTCACTGTGCTTTGGGAGGTTGTTAAGAACAGCAACCCCAGACAATTTTTCATTTTTCTAAACATACAAAGCAAAATAGAAAGCTTTAAAATTTTCTCAATGTATTCTCCTAACATAGTCACCATAAGAAACACAAGTAAAGGTAACTCTGACCTACAGGAGCTATGATTTGCTTGCCAAAGTGTGACCCATTGGCTTAAATCATATTTAATCCAGTGAGCTTATTAGAACAGTAAAACCATGTAAAACAGATATACTCTGAGTTTTAGAGTAATTAGGGGAACAATCACATGAAGCCTTAATGTTAAAATATAGATAACATAAATTGAAAGGGGCCAAAAACTTTCTGCTCGGAGAAGTTCTTGCCACTTTGTCCCCAAAAGAATTTCTTATTCCACATTCATATACCACAGCCTACCCATCATTAAATACACTTTCAAGGTTGACATTTTAAATGCATTTGTATAAATTCTCAAGGGCAGTGACTGTGTAATTAGTTGCTTACCATTGAATTCCCAGAACCTAAGGCTGTACTTAACACATAATAGACACTTAAGTATTTGTGAATGAATAAAAAGTTGGCATGAAAGAATGACCTCTGAATATAGCTTGTTGTGATAGAAGGGGTATCTAAGTGTTACACAATAGTGGGATTTTTTTTAAGAGGGGGTGATTCATAATGATGACATGGCATGAAAGTCCCCCAAATAATGCTATCAAGGAACTTTTAAGAGCGTTGGAGGGGCCAGCATGGGGTGCAGTGGGTTAACCTACTTCTGCCAGTGTCCCATATGGGCACTAGTTCAAGTCCCAGCTGTTTCACTTCTGATCCAGCCCCTTGATAATGCACCTGGGAAAGCAGTGGAAGATTGTTCAAGCGCTTGAGCCCCTGCACTCATGTGGGAGACCCAGACAAAGCTGGCTCTTGGCTTCCACCCAGCCCAGTCCTGGTCATTGAAGCCATTTGGGGAGTGAATCAGCATATGGAAGATCTCTCTCTTTCTCTCTCTAACTCTGCCTTTCAAATAACTAACTAACTAACTAAATAAATAAATAAAATTTTAAAAAGCATTGGAAAATGGAAATGGCTCAGTGAAGAATTTTTATTTATTTATTTGTTTTTATTTTTGACAGGCAGAGTGGACAGTGAGAGAGAGACAGAGAGAAAGGTCTTCCTTTTGCCATTGGTTCACCCTCCAATGGCCACTGCAGCCGGCGTGCTGATCCGAAGCCAGGAGCCAGGTGCTTCTCCTGGTCTCCCATGGGGTGCAGGGCCCAAGCACTTGGGCCATCCTCCACTGCACTCCCTGGCCACAGCAGAGAGCTGGCCTGGAAGAGGGGCAACCGGGACAGAATCCCGCACCCCGACTGATACTAGAACCAGTCCTCCGCTAGGCGGAGGATTAGCCTGTTGAGCCACGGTGCTGGCCTTCATGAAGAATTGAACTATTTTGTGAAATCATTCTAAGAAGTTTGTACAACTTTTTTTTCTTCTCTGTTGCTCCAGTTGATTTAGAACAGTTTATCACTGTCCATACCCACATAGGCAGCTAATATCATCACGAATTTATAGACATAGGGCTTGGTGAAATCTCCTTCCTGCATCAGGTTTGGCCATGACTACTATTTGGCTCTCAGGTCATGCATATCGTATGGACAATTATTACCCTAGGATTCTTCTAGGCTCATTAATTTCAATGTTACCTCTCACAGAATTCCAACTCGATAAAAGAGGATTCTATTTTGTGGGTACAAAACGGAATCAACAAGCATATGCCTTACTGATAGGCAAATGCAACACACTGGAGACTATCTAACGGGGACAATGTAGGGGTCGCTCACAGAATTACACAATAGGCTGATGTTTCTCTAACTAGGTTCTAGAAGACGCAAATTCCCATAGATCCCTATCTGGTAGACCAAGGAGAAAAGGTTTTTTGCTTAAACTTGGGAAGTCCCAGATACCAAGTTTCTTTTTCAAGTCCACAGTTGTAGTTGTATATTAAATGCTTAGAGATATCTGCCAGCCAATAAAAGTTCACATTATTCATAATTTAACAAGTAAACTCACTTTATCCCAGATAATAGTTTCCAAGACAGATCTATTACATTAATCTGATTCAAATGATCACCACCAACCATTTTCTCTCAATAACAAGTTACTGATGACATCATTACACCTTTGTCTTCCTGGAGGGTATAGCCCCAAGGCTTTCCTGAAGTTTCCATATTCCCAAATATCGCTAACATATTTTGTTAGTAAAATCTAATACAGTGTAATTTTACAAGCTTTGTGGAATACATATTGAGTAGAGAATATTAGCAAGGCATTGCTGAGCTGGAAGTGGTTCGTATTAGTTGGGCTTACTAATTTTCTGTGAACTTATCTGCTCTATACGTTAGTGCCAGAGATCACAACTGGATACTCAAAGTGGTAAACATATGGTGGACATACGGTAGGTACTCTTAGTTGCTACCGAAGACATGGTATAATACTGTGAATATGGTAGGTACTCTTAGTTATTACTGAAGGCGTGGTATAATACTATGAATTTTATAGTGTCCCAATACAGAGTAGATTTAAGTAACATATTGCTTAAATTTTTGTTAATTGTTTTTATCACCTGAAGCCATCTTGTGTACAGGTATCACGCTTATGGTAACACTGCATATTTTAATGAGTGTTAGAAAAAAAATACAACCAGCACACCAAACCTGTGATTTTCCAGATACTATTACTTCGAATGAGTCTAAAGTAGGTCTCAGATTTTATTGAATAATTTGATTTTTTAAAAATCTATTATAAATATTACTAGTATAAGTGATATGCGGTTTGGGAAAAAAATACTTCTAAAGGATAACGTAAATGACTGAGGTGTGGGAAACTCTGGGTTTACTGTTTCATGGAACTAGTGTTAATGGTCAGTCTGCCATACCAGTTGAAGAATAGAGTTTTCCCAGCCTGACCGTGTGGTGGAGTCACTTGGGAAGCTTTTCCAAATGCTGATGCCATCTCCACCCCAGACCAATTAAATCCAAATATCTGGGCATGAAATATGGGCCCCAGCAACTCTTGAATGCTCCCAGGTGACTGCCATGTGCAGTTGGGGTTGAGAGCCACTAGGCTAAGGTGCTGTTCATGTGTAGCTATTGCTCCCCATGTCTCTCTTTCAACAGAATCTTTCTGGATCTTTCTCTCATCTGACTTGTCGATGTCCACAATCCATGCCAATCCACTTAACCTGTACTGGACACCCGTTTCCTTGAACCAGAACTGAAATATTTGTGGCAGCAAGTGCTTGATCCACCTGGGGACATGGTACACGTTCCAGCATTTGCATTCTGGCTGGCTGCCTCTGTTGCATAATTTCATAATTGAAGTTTACTATTCTAGCAATTCAAGTCCTAAACAATGCTGTAAACTTCCCATACAAAAACCGGGAGGATAACTTTTCTGTAGAGCAAATAGTTCCTGCAATGAAATTTCATAGAATATTTGAATGACTTCTCAACAATGCGTTTTGCTATAGGTTTTCTGTAACTGCAGCGTGGATTTGTTTGTAGATCATCTTAGTGTTCGGATATAAAGAAAACTCTTGTAATGAGTTATAGGGTGATTACCTCATGAATTAACATTTCAAACTCTACCCCTTTCTCTCTCTCCTTAGGGATCCTGTTCCCACCCCATTCTCAAGTCTCTCACCTAGAGCAGTGAAGTTATGGATTATTCACTTGCATGAAAATTTGTTTTTATTATATTTTATTCTATAAATAATTACCAAATGCCTATGAAATGCATGCAGCATGTGGGGGTTACGCATGCAATAGTCATTTTTTGTCTGATAGATCCAGACACAGGTTTTGAGACTGAGGGATAGACTATCAATCTTTTGGAATACAAAACCCAAAGTGGTAGAAAAGTCATTTTCCTGCCTCAGCGGTGACCTATTTATTCTTGCACCTGCAACTCATTTGTTCTTTTCGAAATGCGTCGAATGTAAAAAGTGATTTGCATCTTCTCTTCCTGTCCATATTCATTTAGCTGCAGAGTTTTGTTCCATAAGGCTTTCCTCATCGACCTTCAGTTCTTTCTCTATTAACCCTTCCTCTTAAGATCCTCCAAGTTAACAATAGACTCTGGGTATTTGTAAGGGCTCCAATATTAGATTTTGTGAATTTCTGAGTTTGAGAGCATCTCTGTAGCAAGTGTTGGCAAACCTTTTCTGTAAAGGACCAGATAGTAGAAATTTCCAGTTTTCTGGCTTGTGCAGGAGCTTCCCCACCCTGCCTCGAACCCCTGACCACCACTACTGTTTCTTCTGTGAGCTCAAGTTTTCAAGATTTCATGGACAAGTAAGATGATGCAGTATTTGTCTGCCTGCCTGCTTGGCTTATTTTCTTCTAGGTTTTCACAAATGACAAATTTCCTTCTTCATTTTTAAGACTGGATGGTATTCCATTGGTAAATACACTGCATTTTCTTACATCCATTAATACATTGACTGACATTGCTCTGATTCTTAAATAGTGCCACTCATCTTGGGAAGTTGAGAAAAGCTAATTATTCACATATTCCTTCGTCTATACAACAGTTCTCTCCTAGCATACCAGCCCTTGCTGGTATTGAGCTCTGTAGGAGCTCTGGGCTGGGGAAAAGATGGACATTCCCATAGGTGATGGAAACTCAACTCTTCTGTAAGGGAAACAGAGTATGGGGAGAGAAAGAGGAGGGAATCCTAAGCACCCATAGCCAGGTCCAGGGCTGCTTTCTGGAGGGAGTGACCTGAGAATAGGAGGGCGCTGGGTGCAGGGCAAGGGTGCAGGTGAAAGGTGAGTTGTTCCCAGTGAGAACATCACCTGACCAAGGCCTGGAGTAGTCACAGATGCCAGGGGCTGTTGAAAACATGTGGGCTGTAACCACATCGGATACAGGATATTTGACTTCTGTACGGTGTATCTTGAGTGTGGAGGAGCCCAAGAAAGGCGAGGGGTCTGGATCCTTGTGTTGGTTGATTTAACAGATGTCAGCAGGCACTTGCAAAATTGCAGTAAACTCATTAGGGCTAATCCTTCCAATGCTGTAAGAACTGGGAGTTGATTGTGCGGGGGGATTTGTCTCATCTGTTTTCCTTTGGTGCCTGTTAGCACACGAGAGGTTGTTAGGGACCTTGGCGTGTTCATGAAGACATAAGTCTCATGCTGCCAACAGTGAGAAAACTCTCTGATTCATAGACAGAAGGTGACTCAAAACGCAGTCTTCTCTTGCTGTGTACTTCCCCCCAGACTCTCACCACATTTCCTGACGCACTGACCTCATCTCAACTCTTGCACTGCTGCTCTGCTGGTTCCCTTGTGTACACAGCTTGTGGGGAATCTTGTGCTGCATGGCTGCCTTGTTGCAAAAGGCTCTTGCTATTGGATTTCTGAATTTTGACGCTGAAATGTCCGCCCTTTTTGTTTTGGGAAAATATGTAGGGCCGAGTACACAGACGTAACACACACACATCCCCGTGTCAAATGTATTCCTATTCACATATTGAATGAAGAAGTAGTTTAGCCATTACACAAATACCATGGTAACTGTAAATGATTGGCATTTGTGGAATGAAATGAAACTTAGTAAACGAATATTCATTTTGGAGCCTAATCATGGTTTGAATCTCAGGTTTACCACATCATATCTTGGGAAAGTTATGCAGGCTCATTGAACCTCAGGTTTTAAACCTGTGCAATTGGTTAATGAATCTTGTAGCATCAGATTTTTGTTTATGGAGCAGTGATTTAAACATGGTAGAACACACTGGGCAGAGAGTCTAGGACACAGTACGTATGTCAGTGTCCCTGGCTCTCCTCCTGTATTTCCATGATCTTGTTCACACAGATCTGGATTTTCTCCTTAAGAAAGATTATTTAAGTTATTAATTAGAATGTTCTTTATTCCATCCACTGGTTTACTCTCTAAATGACAATAACAGTACACTAGACCAGGCAGTAGCCAGAAGCCAGGAACTCCATACAGGTCTCCCACATGGAGGGCAGGGACCCAGACACTTAGGTCACCATTTGCTGCCTTCCCAGGCATGTTAAGAGGAAGCCAGATTAGAAGCAGAGCAGCCGAGACTGGCAGTAGGCACTCTGACATGGGATGCGGGCGTCCAAGCCATGGCTCGGCTCACTGCATCACAGCGTGCTCTTTAGCACCACGAAGGGCACCTGCTTTCACAGGGGACATTTTTTTTTAAAACTCAGATTTCCAGCTTTTTTTTTTGCCTGTTTTCAGAATGATGAAGTAGAGTACAGGCATTTGGTTCAGTAGTTAACACACTGCTCAGGACACCTGCATCCCATACCAGGGTGCCCAGGTCCAAGTCCTGGCTCTACTTCCTGGTCCAACTTCCTGTTAGTGCAGATCCTGGAAGGCAAAGGCAACAGTGATGACACAGGTAGGTGACCTGAACTAAGTTCTGGACTCCTGTCTTTGGCCTGGCCCAGCCTCAGTGATGGCAGGCATTTGGGGATTGAATCAACAGATGGGAACTCTCTCGTTTCTGTCTCTGAATCTCTCTCACTCCCTTTCAGACAAAATGAAAACAAATTAAAAACAGTAAAACCATCAAGTGGAGAGACAAATAACTAGTTATTTTAGGACTGTTTCTGATGTGAGGTCAGATTCCAACAAAGATGTCCACCATCCCAGGTTTCCACTTTCCAGTTGCTGTGTTGACTGTGATGCTATTAAGATTTATTTTTTATTGTAGATTTCCAAAACCAGTAAAGTGTGTGGGGTTAAGTCTGCTGATACTGGAGCATGGATGCCTCAAATCCCCTATTAGTTATGAGGTATTAGTTCCCAGCAAAGGCACAATTTATCACTTATTAACCTACTTTAACAAAATTTTCAACTCCAAACTTTATTTGGATTTCATTTTTTTCTATAATTAGCGTCCTCTCTGTCCCAGAGCTAGGTACTCACTGCATTTTGTCGTGACATTTTCTGTCCCCTCTGTTCTGTGATAATTTCTCGGTTTCTTTTTAACCACCTTGAGAGACTTGAAGGTCATTTGCCTCCCATCCTGCAGAACGGCCCCTTCCCCCATTGCGGCCGCGTTGGAAGATTTGTTCCTATTAGACCGGGGTTTTCATTTTGGTGAAGAACCCCTCAGAGGTGAAGTGGCTTTGCCGTCATTCTGTGTCAGGCGGCATGTTGTAGCCATGTGGTGTCCTTGGTGATCTTGTCCTTCCTCTCCTGCCAGGGTCGTGTCTACTTGATGTCCCCACTGCACATGACTCTGCTGACCTCTCAAGCTCTGCTCATTGGAAGCAGGTCACCAAGTCTGTCCCACTTGGCCGGGGAGGTATGGGCACTCAGTCTATTTCCTGGAGATAGAAGTATCTGTAGATATTAAATAGAATAATTGCATTAAGTATGATCAGTCTCTACAAAGAGGGTTATTTTTTTCCCCTGTCAATCAGCTTCCCTATAAAATAGTAAAATATCCACCTACAGTAGTCTTGATATTCCCTCTGCTCTGTGGGATTCAAGTATTTATACAACAAAGTGTTGTTGAAATGCACTCCTGGTGTTTCTGTGAAACAAACAGGACTGTCTCAAATGTTAGTCTTCTGTTTTCTTTTGGAAAAAAAAAATCACTTTATTGAAACGTTGGAAGACACATAATTCCACCAGGGTCTTGCGAAAAGAACAAACGAAGAATTGCTGGCAAGTTTAGCAAGCGGTTCTGCCGGCATTCATGGAGCATTTCCACAGTGCAGATTTCACTTCTCCAGAGTGGCGCAATTTCTTCAATGCCGTCTGCAGGTGAATCGTGGCCAGTGGAGCCCCCTGCTGATTCAGTCCCCAGGGATGGCCAGGGCTTCCAGAGACAGCCTCTACATTCCTTAACACTTTCTCTTTCTAAGTGGTTTCAATCACCCGGAAAACACTGGGCAATCAGAAACAAACACCTCCCAAACTTACTGCATCAGTGCAGTGTGACGTGCCTGGGGTTCCTACCATCAATGCCAAAAGCTTTGCTCCCAAAATGCTTCTTCAGAAAGAGCAAGTTGGAAAGGCGTGTGGCTTTTCAGTACCGGTACCAGCTTCGCCCCTTTGCTTAGGGAAGCCCCAATGGCTGAAGCTGCTGAGTTGAATGTAGTCTTTGAGTAAACAGCTCGACCCAACATTGCTCTCATAGCTTCCCGGGGATCTGCAGCCTGAAGAAGCAGGGCTCACTCTGGCTAAGGCCTAAGAATTATGTGGGTCTGTGGCCTCAGACTCTGGGCAGTGCTTGGTATGTGGGGAGAGAATGGAATACATTGGAAGATCACAGCTTTTGTATTAAAAAGGAAAATCCAATACATTTCCAATATTCTGAAAGTGTAGAAAAGCATATGAAAGACAAAAAATATCAAACTTCTGTAACACAAAGAAAACAAAATAAAATAATTCAAGATAAGTTATACTTCACAAATTTTTTTTTAAATCCCTTTTTTTAAAAAAGATTGTATTTATTTACTTAAGAGGTAGGGTTACAGACAGAGGGAGAGACAGAGAGAAAGGTCTTCCATCTGCTCTGTTACTCCCCAAATGGCTCCAACAGCTGGGTCTGGGCCAATCTGAAGCCAGAAGCCAGAAGCTTCCCCCCGGTCTCCCACATGGATGCAAGGGCCCAAGCACTTGGGCCATCTTCTGTTGCTTTCCCAGGCCATAGCAGAGAGCTGGATCAGAAGAGCAGCAGCCAGGACTTGAACTGGCACCCATACAGGATACCAGCACCACAGGCTGAGGCTTCACCTACCACACCACAGCACTGGCTCCCCAAATTTTCCTTTTTGAAAACACCACTAAGAAAATAAAAGTCAAGCCTTGAATTGGGAGATGATATTTGCAAGTCATATATCCAATTAATGACTTGTGTCTGGATACATAAAGAACAATTTCAACACAACAATAGGACAAACAACAAAAAATGGAAATACATGAGAAGTTTTTAAAAGTTTGGCACAGTAGTCAGGCCACCACTGGGATGCCTGCATCATGTATCACAGCGCCTGGGTTTGAGACCCAGCTCCAGCCTCCATCCCACCTTCCTGAAAAGGCAGGGCCTGGGAGCCATCGGGTGGGGGCTCAGGTAGCTGGGTTTCCCACATAGGTGGCAGAGTCTTGGCCTTCAGCCCTGGCTGTTGGGCATTTGAGCAGTGAACTAGCAGTTAGGAGATCTGCCTCAGTCTCTCTGCCTTTCAAATAAGATCAATAAATAAACATTTTAAAACTCTGGGCACAATATTGGAACAGAAACTTCACAGATTAATTCATATGAGAATGGGCAGTGAAGCAAAAGAAGGTTGCCCAACCCCACTAAGAGATGCAAAGTGAGCCGCGGTGAGCTCTGCCACAGATGCATTCCATCAGAATTCTGGAGACCATGTGGAGCAGCTGGAAGCCCTGTGCACTGCCAGCGGGGATATGAATTGATGCTTCACTTGGCCAGGCGGCTTGGCAGTTTAAGGTAAACATAACTTACTGCAAAAACCAGCAACCCTCTCCTAGGTATTTACACAAAAAAACTGAAAATGCATGTTTATGTCAAAACCTTGTATGAATACTCATAGTGATTATATTCGTAATAAATCCAAACTGGAAACAAACCCCAAGTCCACAAACAGGTCAGTGGAAAAACTTGTGTCCGTACTGTGTACACTACTCAGCAATCAGAAGCAAGGTTCTGTAGATGTGTGCAACAACATGATTGAAGTACAAAATAATTGTGCTGGATGAAAGAAATAAAAAAATATATATTACGTGAACCCCACTTACAAAACATTCTAGAATGTATAAACTAACCCATAGAGACAAAATACAGGTCAGTAGTTTATGGGGATGAAGTGGAGGGATGGATGGATGGTAATAAGTATGAAGAAATTTTGGAAAGTTATAAAAATATGTTGACCATACAGCTTTATGGATGTACACAGAGGTCAAAACTGGTAATATTTTGTGATTGCAGTTTATCTCAATTATACGTAAATTTGCTAATATATTAAAATGGCTTTGTGTTTCATTCAAGTTATGTAATCTGTGATATAAACTAGTAGAACCTATTGGAATATAAAAAAATAATTTCTAAAGGAGAGAAATGACTTCCTGTATAAGACTAGAGATCTCAAGTGAGAATAGCATAGAGAGCTAGTCATTTCAAAATAATAACTATTTGTCTCACAAACTAACCTACGTGGTTGCACAATTATTTTGTCAGTTCCTGGGGTTGAAATTATTCTGAAGACACAGTGCTCTTTGGCATTTGTAGCTTCAACATTCACAAATTCAACAGCTCCCAAGTCTCCTCCAGGGCCAGCTTGGGCAGGTGTTGGTATTTTGCTAAGGAAGAAATTCGAGTAGCACAACCTGTAGGCCATGTGTGCAAAGCAGGTCCTACGGTTCAGGAGTGGCATCCACCAGCAGCCCACGTTCTCACCGGAACTCTGCTTCTTAATCCTGTGTGTGCAAGGAAGTAATGATGCGTGTGGGACAGCAGGGGTGGGGCACAAGCATGTGTGTCTGTCTAAAACCAGTAACCCATGAAGGAAGGGGAAAAGGCGGTTACTTGTGATGGGAGCCTATACCTAGGAAACATGTCTGAATGTACACTGAGGACATCAGAGGCCTTTTCCCTCTGGGCTCCATCCTCCATCCACCGGAGGAGATAACCCTGAACTAAGAAACCAAGCCAGCCATCAGACACATTATAAATGACAGCAGGACCATCTAGTGTGGGTGGTCAAGGAATGCTCGTCAGAGAGGAAGGTCTGAGATGTGCAGAGGAAAATGAAGGAAGGCACAGGAGGAAGGCTTCTGGGGCCAGTGTTCCAGGTAGAGGGAACATCCTCTGCTAAACTAAAGGTGCTTTGGAAGAGAAATAGTTAAGGCAATCTTTTCTATACGTGGCAATTTATGGATAGCTCAAACACCATTACTCATTGTTCTGCATGGAAGGAAGGCGGATTGTTCTGTCTCCAGAGCCCCAAGGTACTTATATCTTGTAATTCCCGTGGGTTAGATCGCTTTGGACTTTTGTGTTCTGGGTTTTCGGCATTTGCTTGGAGGGCATATATAACTGGAAACATGCACAATTCTTGATTTTTTTGTTGTGACTGGTTTTACAAAGTCACTTTATCAGGTGGACTTAGACTACTGAAGAGAAGGTCAAGTTATTTTTTTTTTAAAGAAAGAAGAGTTTATTATATGTAAGTGATATAATTCAATGAAGACAACACAGTTAAACATCTTTATACCAAATACTGCATTCACACTTATTTTATGTGGATATAAACATGCATTATGTCTAAATGTCTATATATTTTGTATATATGTTATATGTATGCATATACTATGTCTATATATATTTTATCTAAATGTGTATATTTCTTTCAAATATGAGAGAATACATGTGGTATTTCTCTGTGTGTCTGGCCTCTTTCACTTAGAATAATTATATTCCATTCTGTCTATTTTGTTGAAGGATGTCAGGATGTTTTTCTCACTGAGTAATATCTTTTGTGTATATATGTGGTCCTTTCTTTATTCATTCAGCCATTGATAGACATCTAGATTGATTCCATATCTCTGCTACTGTGTACTACAGTGTACATGAAAGTGTAGATATCACTTTCAAAAATGCATATATGCAGTTATCTTTTTATTTTTTTAACTTTTATTTAATAAATATAAATTTTGAAAGTACAAGTTTTGGAGTATAGCAGCATTTCCCCCCATAACTTCCCTCTCATCTGCAACCATCCCATCTCCCACTCCCTCTCCCATCCCATTCTTCATTAAGATTCATTTTCAATTACCTTTATATACAGAAAATCAACTTAGTATATACTAAGTAAAGATTTCAACAGTTTGGACCCACACAGATATACAAAGTATAAAGTACTGTTTGAGTAGTAATTTTACTGTTAATTTGCATAGTACAACACATTGAGGAAAGAGATCCTACATGGGGAATAAGTGCACAGTGAGTGGACAGTGAGAGAGAGACAGAGAGAAAGGTCTTCCTTTGCGGTTGGTTCACCCTCCAATGGCCACTGCGGCCGACGCACAGCGCTGATTCAAAGGCAGGAGCCAGGTGCTTATCCTGGTCTCCCATGGGGCGCAGGGCCCAAGCACTTGGGCCATCCTTCACTGCACTCCCAGGCCATAACAGAGAGCTGGCCTAGAAGAGGGGCAACCAGGACAGAATCTGGCGTCCCGACCGGGACTATAACCCAGCGTGCTGGTGCCGCTAGGCAGAGGATTAGCCTGTTGAGCCACGGTGCCAGCCTTAATTTCTTTTTCTTACTTAATGGCTCTGGCTAAAACTTCCAGTACTATATTGAATAGCAGTGGTGAGAGTGGGCATCCCTGTCTGGTACCAGATCTCAGCGGAAATGCTTCCAGCATTTCCGCATTCAATTGGATACTGGCCGTGAGTTTTTCATAAATTGCTTAGATTGTGTTGAGGAATGTTCCTTTCATACCTAATCTTCTTAGAGTTTTCATCATGAAAGTGTGTTGTATTTCATCAAATGCTTTCTCTGCCTCCATTGAGATAATCATATGGTTTTTCTTCTGCAGTTTAATGTGGTGTATCCCATTGATTGATTTATGAACACTGAACCATCCCTGTATACCAGGGATAAATCCCACTTGGTCTGGGTGGATGATCTTTCTGATGTGTTGTTGCATTCTATTGGCCAGAATTTTATTGAGGATTTTTGCATCTATGTTCATCAGGGAACTTGGTCTGTAATTTTCTTTCTCTACTGCATCTTTTTCAAGTTTAGGGATTAAGATGATGCTGGCTTCATAGAATTTGGGAGGATTATCTCTTTCAATTATCTTGAGTAGTTTGAGATGAATTGGAGTTAGTTCTTCTTTAAATGTCTGGTAGAATTCAGCAGTGAATCCATCTGGTCTTGGACTTTTCTTTGTTGGGAGGGCCTTTATTACTGATTCAATTTCTGACTCAATTATGGGTCTGTTTAGGTTTTCTATGTTCATGGTTCAATTTAGGTAGGTTGTATGTGTCCAGGAATCTATCCATTTCTGATAGATTTCCCATTAGCTAGTTTATAGCTCTTTGTAGTAATTTCAGATGACTCTCTTTATTTCTGTGGTGTCTGTTGTTACATTCCCTTTTTCATCTCTGATTTTATTGTTTTGGGTCTTTTCTCTCCTTTTTTTAGTTAGTTGGGCCAATGGTGTGTCAATTTTGTTTTTCAAAAAAACAGCTCTTTGTTGATCTTTGTAATTTTTTAAATTCTGTTGATTTCTTCTCTGATTTTGATTATTTCTCCTACTAGTTTTGGGTTTGGTTTGCTGTAGTTTTTCTAGATCATTGAGATGAATTGAAAAATCATTTATTTGGTGCCTTTCCAATTTCTTGATGTAGGCACCTGTTGCTATAAACTTTCCTCTCAATACTGTTTTTGCTGTATCCCATAAGTTTTCATATTTTGTGTTATCTTCATTTGCTTCCAGAAAGTTTCTGATTTCTCTATTGATTTCTTCTATGACCCAGTGTTCATTCAGGAGCATGTTGTTCAGTCTCCATGTGTTTGCACGTGCTCTAGGGATTCCTGATTTGCTAATTTCCAGCTTCATTCCATTGTGTTCTGAGAAGATGCGTGCTATGATTTTGATTCTTTTGAATTTGCTGAGACTTCCTTTATGGCCTAGTGTGTGGTCAGTCCTAGAGTAGGTTCCATGTTCTGCTGAGAAGAATGTGTATTCTTCAAGTATAGGATGAAAAGTTCTGTAGATTTCTGTTAGATCCATTTGGTTTATAGTGTCGATTAAATCTGCTGTTTCCTTATTGATCTTCTGTCCAGTTTTATCTGTCTATTGCTGAAAGTGGAGTATTGAAGTCCCCCAATACTATTGTATTGGAGTCTAAGTCTCCCTTTAAGTCCCTTAACATATCTTTTAAATAAACCGGTGTCCTGTAATTAGGTGCATATACGTTTATAACAGTTACATCTTCCTGTTGAATTGATTCATTAATCATTATATAGTGCCCCTCTTTGTCTCTCTTAACAGTTTTTGTGTGAAAGTTTATTTTGTCTGATATTAAAATGGCTACGCCAGCTCTTTTTTGGTTTCTGTTGGCATGGAATATCTTTTTCCAACCTTTCACTTTGTCTGTATGCATCTTAGTTGGAGAGATGTGTTTCTTGTAAGCAACAAATAGATGGGTTTTATTTTTCAATCCATTCAGCCAGTCTGTGTCTTTTAACTGGAGAGTTGTTATTTACATTCAATGTGACTTTTGATAGGTAGTGACTTTGCCCTGCCATTTTTCCAAAGATATTTCTAATAGATACTTTTAACTTCCTGTGATCTTTTACTGAGAGATTTTCTTCCTTTACCTTCTTTCATATTGATGAACATGTTTCTTTAAGCATCTTTAAGCATCTTTTGCAGGGCTGGATGAGTGGTGAGAAATTCTTTGAATTTCTGTTTGCTGTGAAAGGTCTTTATTTTACCTTCATTCACAAATGAGAGCTTTGCGGGATATAATATTCTGGGCTGGCAGTTTTTCTCTGTTAGTACCTGGGCTATGTCTCGCCATTCCTTCCTAGCCTGTAGGGTTTCTCATGAGAAGTCTGCTGTGAGTCTAATTGGAGATCATCTGAGAGTAATCTGACGTTTCTCTCTTGCACATTTTAGAATCTTTTATGTTTCGCTGTGGTGAGTTTGATTACAATGTGTCATGGCGAGGATCTTTTCTGGTCATGTTTATTGGGAGTTCTGTGTGCTTCCTGTACTTGGATATCTCTCTCTCCAAACCCAGGAAGTTTTCTGCTAGTATCTCACTAAAAAGGCCTTCTAATCCTTTCTCTCTCTCCATGCCTTCAGGAAATCATAGAACCCGAATGTTGTATTTTTTAATAGTATCCTGTAGATTCCCAACAATATTTTTCGATTTCTAATTTCTTCTTCTTTTCTTTAGTTTGTACAGTTTCCTGTGCTCTGTCTTCTAAACCCGATATTCTCTCTTCTGCCTCACTGATTCTCTTTAAGGCTCTCAACTGTGTTTTTAATTTGTTCTATTGAATTCATTTAATTAGATTTCTCTTCAATATCTCAATTTCATGTTCTATTGAATTCTTCATTTCATTTTGATTCTTCCTTAAGATTTCATTTTCATGAAAGAGCTTTTCTTTCATGTCCTGCATGGATTTCTGTAGTTCATGTGTTTGTTTTTGATTACTTCAAATATTCTTATCATAAATGTTTTGAGTTCCATTTCTTGCATTTCTTCTATATTGTCATCTTCATAATCTTGTATTGAAGTGTCATGTTCTTTTGGGTGTGCATTGTTGTCTTCCTTGTTCTTATTTCCTTGTTTATTGTGTTTGTTGTCTGGTATTTGTGGAGATACTCCTTGGTTTCTTTTTTTTTTTTTCTGCTATGTTGGCTTTTTTCATTGTACTATGACTCTGTAGATAAGCAGACTGTCTACTTTCAGTTAATCTCTAGAGGCTTGTGGTGGGTGTTGCCAGAGAGCTCTGTTCAGTTCTTCAGGTTTAAGGGTGCGCCTAAGGTGACACACCCAGGATTGGCATGGTAAATCTTCTCTCTCTCATTTTTTTAATCAGAAGGAAAGTAATTCCACTCAGCTGAGCTCTTCTCCTTGATGGTGATCGTGCCTGAGCGCTAGCCCCAGTGGGTGTAATGCTCGTCTGCTCTGTCCCCAGGACCACACAAAGGCTCTGTGCAGTCCTCAGTGTGAGCTCAGATTCCCCTGCAATGTCTCTCGCCAGGTAGCCAGGGCCACCTGAGCTTGTGGCATCTTCCACTGAAATTACTCACGTCTCAGTCACACCCGTGAGTTCTCCCACACACCCTCAGTTTTTTTTTTTTCTTTCTTTCTTTTCACAGTCCTGTTTCATAAGCTCCACACATTCACTAGGTCTTAGTCTCCTGTTATTACTCTCCACCAGAGTCAGGTTTTTCTGCTTGGCTGATTGCCAGGCTCAGCCTGGAGCTGGCACAGCTGGTACATATGTCCAAAATGGTGCCTGCTCTGTCGGCTCATATGCCTTTGTAAGGTGATTGGAGGGAGAGAATCGTGTCCGTACCTTCCCTTTTATTTTTTCTCTCCTGCAGTTAGGCCGGTGCGCTTTCCCCATGGGACTTCTAGCCTCATTCCCTCTGGGCTCTTCCTGCCACTTTTCTACCAGTGTCTCAGGCTACCGCGGTTTCACCTCAGCTCTCCAGCACTGGTGCGGAGACTTGGCAGCTGGGGTCCCAAGCTATGGGCGCCTGTGCCCTCCCTGTAGATCCACCATGTCTCTCTAGTTCTGGAAGAGTTTCCTCTGCCATTTTTTCCCTAACTCTTCCCTGAGACTGTACTATCTCCACTTTTATTAAACTGTCTTCTCCTGGACTATTAATAAGCTCCCTCCCTATTCCGCCATCTTGGAACCCTCCTCAATCAAATCATTTTTCACAAGTAAAATATTCAAACCACTCACAACTCTGATCACTTTTTATGAGAGTAGACGATGGAAAAATGACCCAATACAATTGATAAAAAACATCACAGGAAGAATTTGAGATTCATTAACTCCCAAATCCTCCTTTTAAAAATGTATACTGAATTTTCTTGATTCTAATGAATCATTAATTGCAAAATGCACCTTCAATTGAGAGAGGTGTTTATTTCACAGAAGGAAAGAAAATCACATTACTGCATTAAATATAGCAAATTGATTGTCACGTGTAATTTAATTTTGGAAATGTTGTGAAATAACTATTGAAGAGAAAGACATTTTAAAAAATAAAATAGGCAACCCAGGGATAAAACCATTTCAAAGGACTAACTATGCACAGAATGCTTTTCTTTCATCTCTCTGTTCAGCTGTAGGTAAACCCGCAGTGGCTAAGTTGTGTTTCTCTCCTTGCTGTACAAATAACAGGATGAAGTCTGTTGCAGACAGCAGCTGAGTCAAGGCTAGGGAAGCTCACGTAGGTTAAATTTCCTTTATCAGCTCACACAGCGAGTTAGCAGGAGAAAGAAGAGTCAATGCAAATTCCCTTGCTCACTGCACTACTTGACAACCCAGTTGCTTCCTACAGCAAGCAGTGTCCTCAAGAGTTGAACCTGAAAATAAAGAAAACTGAACTAGCCACCTCCTGCGCCCTAGAAAACCTCAGTTCAAGTCCAAGTTCCAGTGCTCTGTTTTTGGTCTCTCTAGCTGCTTGTCTTTGTGATATGTCCGTCAGGGCTACTCTTAATCTCTTGAAAACCAGTGCCCACAGAGCTTCTATGTGAACTGGTAAGAACTTTCTGATGGGGATTAAGTGAAAATGGTTGATTTCTGCAATATCAGAACCCTGGTAGTTCATTCAGTTTAGGTGGGTGGAAAAATAAAAGCAACTTCTTGTTGGGATAAAATTATGATCGGCTAGACTGTAGGTACAAAGGAAAAGCAAAAAACTGAGATGGAGAAGACATGTTTTGTTTTAGTTTTAAACACAGCCTCCAGTAGAAGCCTTGGGTTAAGAAAATAATGGCTTCCATGTTCATGTAGAATATGCAAAGGGAAAAATTAAAATAACATCGCATTTAAACACATTCAGATCACACAAAATAGCCTGCTTTGCCTTTAGCAAACTTCAAATGAAACATGGTAGGAAAAATAATTTTTTTCAACTGTTAAAGGAACCATCTAGAAGTAGGGGTTATTATCACAGTAGTTATGAATTTCTGGTCGGCTGTCACAACAAGTGTGGCATGCATTTGAATGCAGTGCTATCCTAAGTCTGTTCATTCCCCCAGCACAGAAATAACCAGTGGAGTGACTTCTTGTTCTTGGTCATTCAAGTCTTGTTTCATATGTCTGTTTTCTTGTGAGTGATGTTCTCAGCTCTCTTCTGGGTCTGTAAGTGATGATTCTAGTTGTCAGATGAGAATCTATTGAACATATAGATTACTGGAAAATACTCTTTTGGTGTTTGATTGTCCTCTGCCTTTTTTTATTATTTAATTTAATTTTTTTATTTGGCAGGTAGAGTTATAGACAATGAGAGAGAGAGACAGACAGACAGAAAGGTCTTCCTTCCGTTGGTTCATTCCCCAGATGGCTGCCACGGCCAGTGCTGTGCCGATCCGAAGCCAGGAGCCAGGATCCAGGTGCCTCCTCCTGGTCTCCCATGTGGGTGCAGGGACATAAGCACTTGGGCCATCCTCCACTGCCTTCCCAGGCCACAGCAGAGAGGCAAACTGGAAGAGGGGCAACTGGGACTAGAACCCGGCGCCCATATGGGATGCTGGTGCCGCAGGCAGAGGATTAACAGAGTGAGCCATGGCGTTGGTCCCTCCTCTGTCCTTTTATAATGAACAAAGTCAACACAGGAAATGACCAAGTAACATTCTGTTGCCATGTCATGGAATCTCCACTGGACCAGGATGAGTAACAGCTTTACTTACCGACGTAGCCTGGAACGTGGAGACACTCAGTAAATATTGGTGTGTTGCATCAACAGATACATCTGGCGAAGCTAGCATGAGCCAAACCTTTCATCAAAGGCAACATTGGAAAGGAAGCAGTGTGGGTCTAGGTTAAGGAAATTGTTTAATGGTCTGAAATCCAGCACAGAGAACTAGACAAAAATCCTAGCAATCTTGCTGACCAGTTACATGTCCTGGAAAAAAGTATTTCTTGCTTTCTCTCCCTCCACCCCCAAATGTTTAAAAGCTTTGAATTGGTCATATTACTCAACTGTGGTTGGTCCTTACAGGGCCCTCTTTAGTTTTCATTTATCATTCATTTGTCATTCTCCACCCCTCCCCATAGTTCTCTTCTACTCAACCCAGAAGCAACCGTTCAAATGTATTTAACTTCATCCTTTTTGTTTCCATGTCTCCTTGCAAAACTCGTGCTGTTGAACACACATGTATTTTTACTTGATGTAAATTGTGATGTGTCTGTGTAATCATAATGTAGGTAGATAAATGTGATTCTTTCTGATTTATTCTTTGCTCTTCAAGCACTAGAGATTTAAGCTCCATCTTTGCTTTCTGATTTCTAATATTTTGCCTTTCAACTCTCCCAGTGATAGATACACAGATTAATTCTTAATCTCCTGCAGTGAGAATTATCAGGCCTGCCCTCTGTGGACTTGTGAGAATTTCTTTGGGTTTTCACCCAGCAGCCAAATCGTTGGTACGTGCATGTATACTTTCATTTTACTGAGTGCAGGTGGGCTGCGTTTCAGAATCGCTAACCCATTCTGTTTTTGTCTGTCAAAAGAGGGTAATAGCATCTGTCGTGGGTCAACATTTGACACGGCCCCTCCCTCCTTGGGCTTTCTGGACCCAGGTAACAACCTACAGGTGACCGTGCCTTGTGGCCACTCTCAGCCTGGTGAAGTTTCCTGCAGTCCTTGGTGGTCTCGAATTCTTCTGAGCCTGAAGGCAGGATAGAGGTTGGTGTTTGTTGAAAGACATCATGACACACTATCTCAGTTTCTGGACTAGTGGGTCTAGCATTGAGCCTGACAACGTGCAGTTCCCACACGCACTCAGGAGATGTTGCTGCTTCTGATCTGAGCTCCGCAGTTTGGGAACCTTTGCCCTAGGCTGGCATGAGGAGGAGACATGTCCCTAGACACCAGTGCAGCACTGGCACACCTGGGTGCCCTCTGCTCAGTGCTGGTAGCTCAGTGGCAGGAGCAGCACAAGTTCATGGTATTGGCAAAGTAAGGGCTTTAAACTAAAGAGTGTTTTTAGGACTAGAAGCGTGGAACTTCCAGAAACTGCAGCTAACTAATAATCTTGGCCCACTATATTTCCTCTGCTTACTTTTTTTAAAGATTTATTTATTTATTTGAAAGTCAGTTACAAAGAGGTGAGGCAGAGAGAGAGAGAGAGGCCTTCCATCCACTGGTTCACTCCCAAATTGGCCACAATGGCCAGAGTTGTGCTGATCTGAAGCCAGGAGCCAGGAGCTTCCTCTGGGACTTCTCATGTGGGTGCAGGGGCCCAAGGACGTGGGCCATCTTCCTGGGCTTTCCCAGGCCATAGCAGAGAGCTGGATGGGAAGTGGAGCCGCTGGGGCTCGAGCTGGTGCCCATGTTGGATGCTGGCGCTGCAGGTGGTGGCTTTACCCGCTCTGATGAAGCACCTGCCTCATACTTACTTCTCTACAGTCTGCCTCCCTCCCCTAGCTCTCCCGCCTCTCCATCACCTCTCCATCCATCCATCCTTCTTCCTTTTATTTGGACAGGCAGAGTTAGACAGTGAGAGAGAGAGACAGAAAGATTTTCCTTCTGTTGGTTCACCCCCCAAATGGCCGCTGTGGTCGGCACGCTGCACCTATCCGAAGCCAGGAGCCAGGTGCTTCCTCCTAGTCTCCCACGCTGGTGCAGGGCCCGAGCACTTGGGCCATCCTCCACTCTCCTCCTGGGCCACAGCAGAGAGCTATTTTACAGTACCAAATTCTTTATTTGTGCAGAGCTCTTACGATATTCATTTCATCCTCTCCATGATCTATGACCTATATTGATCCTGGAATGTGATTTTTGGTTGAGCCTTTGTAAATCAAATCTGCTTTGTTTTCATGTCATTAATTATAATTTTATTCCTAAAAATCCACATTATACAACTGGTACCTTATCTCTCAAAAATAATTAAAAGATAAAGCACAGATATATTCAGGTAACTTTAAATCCCTGTACCTCAGATTACTGGTGGATAAAATGAAAACAACAGTACTTGCCCCTTAGGGTTTTTGTGGGAAATAAAGTAATCAATAAATGTTGGTATCATCACCATTCTTATTAATACTATGTGAAAGTCAAATTGTAATTGTTTCAGCATGGGGGTTGGGTGGGGAGGGTCTTGTGGCTTGGAGCAGGTGGATGTATGCATTTCTTGCCTGTCCCACTAGGTGTTTCTTTTTTTAAACAAAAAAAAAAAAATTTATCTGGGATTGGTGTTGTGGCATAGTGGGTTAAGCTGCTGCCTGTGACACCAGCATCCCATAGGAGTACTGGTTGGTGTCCTGAATATTCCACTTCTGATCCAGCTCCCTGCTACTGTGCCTGGGAAAGCTGCAGAAGACTACCCAAGTACTTGGGCCCCTGCATCCACATGGGAGACCTAGATGAAGAGCCTGGTGGTTGCGGCCATTTGGGAAGTGAACCAAAGGACAGAAGACCTATCTCCCCTCCTTCCTCTTCTTCCTCGCTCCCTCTCCCCTTCTCTCCCTCTCCCCTTCTCTCCCTCTCCCCTTCTCTCCCTCTCCCCTTCTCTCCCTCTCCCCTTCTCTCCCTCTCCCCTTTTCTCCCTCTCCCCTTTTCTCCCTCTCCCCTTTTCTCCCTCTCCCCTTTTCTCCCTCTCCCCTTCTCTCCCTCTCCCCTTCTCTCCCTCTGCCCTTCTCTCCCTCTCCCCTTCTCTCCCTCACTCCCCCTTCCCTCCCCTCCTCACCCTCACTCCCCCTTTTCCCTTCCTCCCTCTTTGACTCCTCTCTCTCCTCCCCCCATAATTCTTTCAAATAAATAAATAATTTTTAAAAAGATTTTGAAAGCCAGAGCAAAGAGGGTGGTGGGGGGAGATAGAGATATTGAGTCATCAATTCTGTATGCTGGTTCACTCCCTGAATGGCTGCCACAGCCAGATCTAGACCAGGCCAAAGTGAGGAGCCAGGAACTCCATCTAGGTTTCCCACATTGCTAGCAGGGGTACAGCGTTGGAGCTGTCTTCTGGTGCCTTCTGAGGTGCATGGAAGCACAGCACCTGGACTTGTACAGGTGCACCTGCACTCTGTACAGAATCTGAGCACTGCAAGTGGTGGCTTAACCCTGCTGTGCCCCAACACTGGTCCCTAGATGTTTCCTAGACAAAAACTACAGGGACATTTGGACTGGAGATGATTCCTGTGTAGACATACTTTGGTATTTGCAGGGATTAGTGTCAGGATCCCTATGAATATGAAAATGCAGGTAGATTTCAAGCTCCTTATATAAAATGACACTATTTGCATATAACCTACACATACCCTACTATATCCTCTGAAATATCTTGATCTCTTAAATACTATGTCAACAGCTGTAGATATCATTTAGGGAATGATCACAGGGAAAATGGTTTGTACACAGTACAGGTAAGTCCATTGTAGGCCTGACTACACAACATAGGAGAAGGTGCAAATTCTCTTTCTCTCCAGTACTCCTTTACTGAATATTTTTCACTCTGTACCTTCTCCTATGCTCAATTGCATGGATTCAGCTTACTGCTCAGTGCATGCAAAATTCCAGTTTTGCCTTGCAGAATGTTCTGTAATTTTCTGGAATATTTTCTATGCATGATTGGTTGCATATGCAGAAACACAACCCACAGGTATGGAAAGCCAACTGTGTTAGTTAGGAAGGCGTTCAGCTACAATAGGAAACACAACAGAACAATTGTTTGAATTGCATGGTAGCAACTTAGTTCCTTTTCAAGGGCTTACAGCTCAGGGTGGAAGCCAGGCCCCTTCTTAATATGGCCTCTGGCCTCATGGTCCCATGGTCCCAGGCCATCTCAGAGCTCTGGCCATTCCATCCAAATTCCAGCACCAGTGTGAGATGGCAAAAACAGGGATGAAGGTCTCCTCAGAGAGACAGCCACGAAGTTCTGCACAGTGCTTGCTCACATGTCCTCTGTCCAGAACTTACACACATGGTCACGTCGGGTAAGTTGAAGGCTGGCATTGTGTTCCTCCTTCTAGGAAGATGTGACCCAGTTCAAAACCGAGCTGCAGCTCCTGTAGAAGATGGGAGAATGGACAGTGGAGGCCATCTAGACATTTCCTCCAGATCCCTTGTTTCTGCTAAAATGCACATCAAACAATAAACCTATAGCATTCAGGCCTCATCTGCACCAGCTCTAGTTGCTGCGGGACCAAATTAACACACGTGTGTTGCATGGAAATTCATTAATGGGTAAAGCAGAAAATCTGCGTAGTTTCCAAAGCTCTTTCTTCAGTGACCTACCTCTCTGGGTTTCATTAACTAAAAAATCTTGTTGTGCCCTCTCAGTTTCATTAATCTGAAATTCCTGTTGTGAGAAATAGTTTTTCTTTTAACAATTGCAGGAGAATTAACTGGAACATCCTTTGGACATTCTTTATTCACGTTTGTCAAAGATCTCCCTGGCTTCTCTCGCTGTGGGGTCACCTCTGGCATTACATTTCTGGTGCTGAACATTTGTCCTTCAATATCTGTGCCCTGCCCTAACTCCTGGGATGGAGTGGACTGCTTTGCTTTGATAGCAACTGTTGCTTGGCTTTGAAACATATCAACTCTATGAGCTTTATCATGGCTATGTGCAGTTGGGAGTTCTTACACCAACTGTGACCCAGTAATCACTTTTCTTGCTCTAGTGCATCCTGAGCAGACAGGGCAGGGGTTTTGACATCAATGACAGCTCTTGGTTGTCAGTGTGACCTTGGGAACTTCTGAACATTATTTCCAATGACTTATTTTAATAACAGGCAGTTTACAACATGATTTATTTTAAATGAGGTTATACAGCAATATGTCTCACTTGATTTGGAGTTGCTTGGTTATTATTCCTCATTCAACTACTTATACATCCAGATTTTTCTTTTAGAATCGTTCAGCTGTATCTCAGCCACCCACTGTTGAACTTTACTTTTTACTTCATTTATTAGCTCACTGTTCACAGGAGAGGGCAGGCACATTTTCCTCATCTTCCATGTGCCTCATGGTACCCTGTGTACTGTTTGTTTTTTCCTTTAAGATTTACTTATTTATTTGAAAGAGAGGCAGAGAGAAAGAGAAAGGTCTTTCATCTGCTGGTTCACTCCCCAGATGGCCACAGCAGCTGGAATTCTGCCGATCAGAAGCCAGGAGCTTCTTCCAGGTCTCCCACGTGGGTACAGGGGCCCAAGGACTTGGGCCATCTTCTGCTGTTTTCCCAGGCCATGGCAGAGAGCTGGTTTGGAAGTGGAGCAGCTGGGATGTGAACCTGAGCCCGTATGAGATGCCAGCATTGCAGATGTTGGCTTTACCTGCTGCACCACAGTGCCGGCCCCAACCTTGCTCACTGTTAATGCGATGATTCCTGGAGGTCTTGGGTCATCAAGTTCTCAGTGTCCGGGCACACTGGCCGGCACACAGGGACTCGGTTGATGCTTATTGAAAGAATGTGGGGATGGCTAAACGCTGATTAGTTGTTATTTTTGGACAATTGAAAACTTTTAAGGTCATGACTCCCTTGCCTATAATTTGTTAATTAAAATGAACACTTATCGCCCACCTGGGGACTGGTAGGTACATCATAGGCAAATTATTTGCCTTAAAATTCCTTCCACTTTTGCATTTAAATAAAATGAAGGGATAATGCCTTGAACTAAAGCCCAACTCTAATGAATTCCCAATTAAATAGCTGGAACCTCTTTGGAAAGTATGTGGCATATAAACAAATTCATATAAAAAGAATTCCAATTATGGACAATGGTTAAAAATGAGACATTCTGTTTTAAGCTAGTTTTCTCATTATTGCAATCTTATTATTTAGTTTTCTCATTAATAGAGAGTTATATATTCCATGTAGTGTTTTCCAGTTTTACTCTGATAATTCTTATTTTTGGCCCTGAGTATTAAAGGCAATCAAAGCCCATTGTAGAAAATATTGGAAAAAATGAGAACAGTACATGTATAAAAGAAAAATATCTGTACCACCAAGAAAATACTGCTGTTAACTTCTTGGTAAACTTTTTATAATTATGTAAGAAAATTTAAAATTCTTCATTTGTATAACATTATTGAGAATACATTGTGTTTTGAGCTTTATTTTGTTAGCATGAATTCAGAATTATTTACTCATGCCACCAAATATGCTTTGAAAATGTTTTCCTATGATTATCTAACATGCCCTCACATGAATACATCAACATCATTTAAGCACTTCTCATCTTTGCCATTTGTGTTGAATATCCTTGCACATACACATAGTTTTGTTTTCCTATCTCATAGTTTAAAAAGAATAGATGTCCAGGGCTGGTGCTGTGGTGTAGTGGGTTAAGCTGCTGCCTGTGGCACCAGCATCCCATGTGGGCATCGGTTCGAGTCCCAACTGCTCCACTTTCAGTTCAGCTGATGGGAAAGCAGTGGAAGATGACCCGAGTACTTGGGCCCCTGTGCCCACATAGGAGACCCCGAACAAGCTCCTGGCTTCAAATTGGCCCAGATCTGGCCATTGTAGCCATCTGGGAAGTGAACCAGTGGATGGAAGGTGTCTCTCTCTCTCTGCCCCATAAGTAAAATCAATCAATCAACCAACAAAATAAATCTTTCAACTAAAATAGATAAATCTTTAAAAGACAATGAAAGATGCCCACGTAGGGAAGAAGTTGTTAAAGACTGAGACTACGTTAAGGTGTTTGATATACATTAATGCATGTTTAGAAAACGCTACCAATTTTCACCAGCCCATCCCAGTGTAAGAATCCTTATGGTGTTACACTGTTGCCATGGTTAAATATCGCCATGCTATGCAGAAAGATGACTAATTTGATGTATTAGTATTAGAAGCTTCTGTTTTTTAAAATAGACTGCCCTCTAAAATAATGAAGACCATAAGACACATTCAGTTTTCAGAAGCCTGGAAGCCATTGCTTTATTGCATTGGAGAGTAGTTATGGATGTTATGAGAGTCCAAAAGAAATAGTTACTTTATGAAGCACACAATTATTTATTTTTTTGAAGTAATGATCCTTGCTCCTCTACTGTTAATTCCTCAGAGAAAGCATGGAACAGAAAATGTTTCTACTTATTTGGTCTTCCCATCACCCTCTACTATCACTAGTCATCTCATTTCTGTGTAGGTGTGTATAGAAGTGTGTTAATACCTTTCTTTTCTTCTTAAAATTACATACCAGATCTATGTCTGGTCAAAACATAGAAAGCAGGACTTCTGGATTTTATTATAGCTTTGTGGAGTCTAGTGCAAACTGAACATCAATATGTTACAGCTATTTTTGTCTATCCATAAAAAATAAGGGAAATATTTTCCAAATTATTGTATGTGTGACTCCCTCAAGGCGAGGATACAGAGTGCTTTTGTTGCTCATGATATAACCTTGCTCGTAGAAGGTGCTCCAGGTACACTTAATGTGCAGCCAGATACTCATATTCTTTTGTCATAGATGACAGAACCCCTTAAGAGGTTTAAGTTCACAGGAACATTCTCTGCATTTAAGGATATATTGTACATGAGGGTTCATGAATTAAGTAGATGGGAGAAGTTCAATTTTCAGTTTTGCTGAAAGAAAATACTTTCCAACAAGATAATTCATATGACCTCTTTTTCTCCATTCCCAAACCCACTTCCGTTTCCTTCCAAGTGCAGAACAAGAAAAATAAGTGAAATCCAACTCCCCATTGATGGTCATCTGGCCATTGGTGGTGTTCTTGCTTGTGTTCCCCTCTGAGCCTGATGGAGTCAGTACACACAGTGATGGACTTTTGGAAACTTGTTGGCTGTTTTAGGCCTTCAGCTGCCCTGTGTCAGTACAAAGCCTTTGATTTAATTTCTTTCTTGCTCTGAAATAAGTACGGGGGTCTGGGTCTGGTATGATCGTTCGAATGCAGTATCACTCTTTGTACCATATCAGTCCTACCTGGAGAGTTCTGAAAGGCCCACAGGACACCTCTGTACTCAGCAGTATTTTTTCTCTGCTCCCTCCTCCTTTCCTTATTTGTGTATCGTCTTCAATGCCACGTCACATGTAAATTACTTAGTGGCATTTGGTTGGATGTTCTTGAGGACTTCTATTTATTCTATGCCCTTGGCACTTAAGTACTCTGAGCACTTTTTATGAGCAAGACACAGGAACTAAGCCATGCCACATCTCTACTGGGAATCACACAGGAGTCAAGCCCTCAACCAAATCTGCCTGCAACTGCTACCAGTGTCAGTGTCTCAGTGGTGATGTATGTGGCACTACGAGACTGTGCAATGGGACCTTTGACTCGGTGAGGAAAAGAAGGCAGATTTGTCCAGAGGCCCTGGTGCATTGGAGGAATGAGGGCCATTCACAGAGGAAGCCCAGAGAGAAGGGAAATGGATCCACTGAGGCTGGCGTGGTAAGCGGGAGCAGGCTGTTGGTTGTTTAAAACGAATGGAAAGTGACTGAAATATTTAAACTGGAGGGTGACCTGTCTAGTTTCACCTTTGAAAAGAAAGTGTCTCACAGAAAATTTTAAACTTGCAAAAATACAGGAAACATCTGATGAAGCTCAACTAACTTTCTCCAATTCACGGACAATCATGTCTCACCTGTTTCCTAACACACATTCCCCTGCCTATTGTCACATTGATTTGAAATAAGTCATAGACATACTATCAGTACATCACAGAATACAAGAGGGCTTCAGAGGTTTATGGAAGAAATGTAATTCAATGACAAGTTTACTTTGGTGTAAAAATTTTTAAATCCATGTGCACATTTCTTCATTATGTACATTTCAATGAACTTTTTTGAAGACTCTTTGTATTTCTAAATGCCAAAGTCTAGCTCCAAAACATAAGTAGGAGTATGTTTAAAAAATAAAGCCCAGAACTGTGAAATATAATCAAACATCCAACCAGTGTTTAAATTTTCCCACTTGTTTGTGTGTGTGTGTATCCGTATAGTGTCTTCAGATTGGGGTCCAAATAGGGTTTGCACATTGAGAATATTGGCATCTTTCTTAGATCTCTCTTAATTGATATATTCTTCTACTATCTGTGTTTTTATTCCTTGCAGCTTACTTTTAAAACAGGTCACTGATGGTATTTCATTCCCCACTGTCTGAGTTTTGGTTAGTGCATTTCCACCATGCTTTAACGTGTTCCTGTGCCTTTTCTGTGCTTTCTTCCATGGGCAGTTAGATCCCTAAAGGCTTGTTCTACTGCAGGTTTCTTTTAAGCAAGTTAACTTCATAGACAATGCTCTGACCACTAGGAAACATAATTTTCATCTCCCTCGCTTTCAGTGATATTAGCAGCCACTAATGGTCGGGATCTACTTTCCAATCTGTCAGAGTTTTCAGTAGTGATGCTTGAACTCTGCCATTTCTTCTTCATTTATTTTGGAAGAGAAATTTCCTCAACAGCTGTTTGCTCAGTTACTCTGAGGTCAGGTCACATAAAAGGGTCAGAGGATAAATTGTTCCCTCTTTCCTTTAACATTCTGAAAATACTGAACCAGTTCCCCAAATCCCTCATTTGACAATTTTTACTTGTAGTTTATTTTTAAAAAGACTTATTTATTTGAAAGATAGAGTTACAGAGAGAGAGGTGGAGATCCATCTTTCCTCTGTTGGTTCATTCCCCAAATGGTCACAATGACCAGGTCAAAGCTAGGAGTCTGGAACTCCACCCAGGTCTCCCACATGAGTGGCAGAGACAAATGTAGTTGGTCTTCTGCTCTTTGAGGTTCATTATTAGGGAGTTAAATGGGAGGTAGAACAGCTGGGACTCAAATTAGCACTCATGTGAGTTGATAGTTTCACAGGCAGTGGGTGAAATGATGCTAGCCCCTGATTTGACTTGTAGAATGAGCATAACTTCATAGATTTAAATTGTTTTTGGTTGTTTTCATGGATTGGCTTTATTATGTCCATAGATCAAGAAGCAAAGTCTACACTGGTTCGTAGGACTTTTGAGGATCACCATCTAGAATATAAACCATCTGGAACTCCACAGCAAGATGTTAGAAAGGCGGAACAAAAGGAGGCGAAATCCTGTGGTTTGCCTCTATTGGCTTCCTGAAATATCCATTCATCAAAGGACCCAAGAGTGGTCAGGCACAGGGACTAAAGGAGGCAGGTTCAGACTTGGAGAATTGTATATCCATTTCTGTGATGTTTAAGGTACAATACATTTAGGTGGTGCAAAAGAATCCCTGCTTATGCTCTGCTTCCCTGGGTAAATAGCCAGGGTGCACCTTGTCTGGGTCCTGTGCTCAGGAAATCTCCAGGCTGAACTCAAGGTGGTGGTCATGGCAGCACTCCCATCAGAGACTCAGAATCTATTTCTAAGAACTTACTTTCTTGTCATGTAGGACTGAAGCCCTAAGCTTCCAGGGGCTTCCCGTGTTCCCTGCCATGTAGAAATCTCCAAAACATTATCATTTTCTTCAAAGCCATTAGGGTGTCTCTGGCTTGCATACGCTCTGAAAGGGCTTGCCATATTGGGGTGGAACAACCCAGGACAGTCCCCTGTTGATTAATTATTCTGATTGAGGCTTTTGATTAAGATGTTCTCACCATTCCACCAAATGTAACTTAATAAAGGGAGTATCATCAATAGGACAGATCCCTGCGTAACCTGGACTGATCCAGTTCTCCCAACTCCTCCTTGCAGTTCTCTGAATAACAAGAACACAGCTCCATGAAACAAGGGGAGAAGTGTCCAGAAGAACCCAGGCACTGTCCTCACTCCTCCCAGGAAAGGGTCCTTTGTAACATTTGAGCTCAGTGAGCTGACTGTTACCCAGGGTACAGGAGGTATCTTCAAAAACTTCCTGGAAAATGTGAATTATGAAAACTATGCATAAATTTCAAAATTTTTTGTATCTCCATCATCAATACACACAGCAGAGTGTTGGAGATTGCATACCTGCCCTACTCTTACACATGCCCAGCCTCCTCCACCAGCAGCATCCACAGTGCAATGGTTGCCTCTGATGAGCCTACAAGGATGCCTCATGGTTACCCAAAACCCATGGTTCATACTATGGTTCACTCTTATTTATTTTTCTTTCCCAGTGTTACTAAAGTATAATTGACAAATAATACTTGTGCCTACAAATCTTTGAGGTTGTACTCACAGTTTAATGCATGTTGGCTCCGTTGCTTAACATTGATAGTTTTCCACATAATAAAGAAGTAAAAACAAGTCCTCAAGTCAGCTGCTACAAAGAAACAGACTCATAAATAATTAAATGAGCTCTACCACTTTGATGGGTGGTTTTTACACAGATCATAAGTCAGTCATTGAGCTTAAAAGACTTGTACTTAAATCTAAATTTACAGAAGCCATAAATTTGCCTTTCCAAGATAAATACTTGTTTTAATAGCACATGTTCACAGGTTTTCTTTGTTGAAGAGTTCATTCTAAAAATAAAAACATGTGAACAAACCTTTTCATTGTTTTAGGGAAATTGGAACAGATGCTATAGTGAGTAATTTTAATAAGAGCAATGGCATAATTAGTAGGAGCCCCAGTTGATAAAATATCTGTTTAATTTAAGCAATTGGTATGCTACTTTTAAAATAATCAGATTAAAGTTAAGTACAGTAGTTGGAGTTATTTTTATGTGCATTTTAGAGCCCTATATAATACAATGATATAATATTCAAGCCTTTGCTATAGAATCCTAGGGAGATTGCTTGAGTCTGGTAGCTCCATAACAGGATGTCACACCCACTCCTGACATTTTCCACACTCTGCTTTTATCCATTTGAAGCACAGGCAACATAAAAGAGACCATGGCATAGTCCAGAAAAAGGGTAGCATGATTTGTGTAAATTGACCTAAAACAATTGGTTCAATTAAAAAAAAAATGCTGGAAATCTTCAATTGTTAGAGGTAGAATTATCTATAAGTCATTACCAAAATTGTGCTCCAGGGTAACATTACAATGAACATAATTTTGCACTGAATTATGAGTGGGTACACACACACGCACACAAAGGGACCTACAAGTTATCCTATAATCTCAACCAAGTCCCAATTCTCTCCTCTACACTACGGCGTCTCATTTTTAGCACACCTGAATGGACTGGATAGATCATTGTTGGGAGCTATTCTATGACGTTCAGGGTATTTGATGTCTTCCCTGGCCTTTTTTTTTTTTTTTTTTTTTACTTATTTGACAGAGAGAAAGGTCTTCCTTCCGTTGGTTCACCCCCCGCCCCCGCCCAAATGGCTGCTACGGCCAGTGCTGCACTGATCTGAAACCAGAAGCCAGGTGCTTCCTTCTGGTCTCCCACGCGGGTGCCGGCACCCAATCACCTGGGCCATCCTCCACTGCCTTCCTGGGCCACAGCAGAGACCTGGACTGGAAGAGGAGCAGCCAGGACTAGAACCCAGCTCCCATATGGGATGCGGGCACCGCAGGTGGAGGATTAGCCAAGTGAGCCATGGTGCCGGCCCCTGTCTTCCCTGGCTTCTGACCATTAGATGTCAACCACAGCTGTTCCTGGAAGTTGTGGTAATCAACAACTCCTTCAGATGTTGCCGAATGTCCCCTGGTAAGACAATTGTCCCCTGCTGATGTAGTTGAAGTTCCCAGTCGTTCGATTATCATTTAGCACTGGAGGATCCTGTAGGCTTTAAACTCACACCTGTAGCCATTAAACCACAAATACACATCTTCCTTGCCTCTTGATTTTCCCCACACATGTCTTAAAATGACTGAAGGAAGAGCTGGTGGAGTGCTGGCTGGTTCTTTCTGGTACTCTTGCTATGTACTCTGTCTTGTCTTGCCATGACATAACCCTTACTTTCTTTGTAAATGTTTTGTTTTCCAACCCAGACTCTAAGCGCTCTAAGAGTAGGACATAGTCTGTCTGGCTCCTGGCTATATCCCCAGTATCTGTCCCCAGTGTACTAGCAATGATAGTAATAGCAATAGATATTAGATGTTGGCTTTGTGATGGCCATGAATTTAACAGCTTTATGCATACTCACTCATTGAATCCTATTAATGCTCCATGAGTTAAGAATTATTAATCATTTTATTATATATATTATATATATGTTATAATATATATAAAATAATATAAAGATATAAGTCCATTTTATAGAAATGGAAACAGGTACAGAGAAGGTGGTTGTCCATGGCCACAGAGCTACTTAGTGGTAGAATATTGAATCCATAGAGTGTGACTGCAGAGCCTGTGTGTTTAACTTCTAAGTGGTAAAGTAGATCAATGAATACATAGAAGGAATAAGTGATTGTGCAGAATGGCTGGTGATGGAGGGGAGGCTGTATATGAAATTCAATAATTATCCTAGAGAGTAAATCAACACTGTGAAACAGATGGTGTTGAATGGTGATCAGCCCAGAATTGAGCAACTGTTTTTGGGTTAGAGAAAGGGACACATAGCAACTGTGGGTGTTAAGCATATGCCTGTTCTGAGCCCTTACACTGGGATTCAGAGGCTAAATCTGCTGAGCTAACCCAAGAGCTGTTGAGTCATCAGATCTTCATAGCTTGGCTGTTGCATCCATGCGAAATCAGAACTTCCAGAAGTGTCTAGGTCCTAATCTCACTCGTTAGGGGAATTCCTCTGTTACTGTACCTAGAGAGTTTTTGAGTATTTTAAAAATTTTTCAGATTAGTGTGGGGGAATCTGTACAGTATCTACAATATCTGAAGACAACCAAAATCAGGATGAATTCTGAGAGCACTAAGAACCAGCTGGTCTTCAGTTCTATTCTCCCAAGAGCCTTCACTGTGGGACATGGTGTTGGCTCAGTATTGATAGTGGATCACATGTGCTGATGACCAAACATTAGTGAGCAGCCACTCTGCCCAAGAAACCAGGCAATGGCACAATGGCCCCACTCACCATTGTTTTTAAAGATCTGTCTGTCTGTCTATCTCCATCCATCCATCCATAAGGCAGCAAGAAAGAGAAAGAAGGAGGGAAGGAAAGAGAAGGGGGAGATCGATCCTTCATTTGTTGGTTAGTTCTCTAAATGGCCACAACAGCCAGGTTTGGGTCAGGCCAAAACCAAGGTCCAGGAACTCCATCTGGGTCTCCCATGTGGCTGACCCGAGTGCTTGGGCCCTCTTCCACTGCTTTCCCAGGTTCATCAGCAGTAAGTTGTATGGGAAGAAGAGTGGGACTCTCAAACAAGACTGTCACAAGTCACAGCTGAACCCATTGCACCAAAACACTACTCTCATTATTTTTGACTCTTATTTTTATAATTATTTTAAAATATACAAACAAGGCATTACAGCCTTGTTCATTTTTTTTTCTTATCCCTGAGATAAAGGAGTTACTACTACTTGCCTTGCTTGAAATTCAAGGATTTAACAAATTAAGTAGATTAATAGTCAAGCCAAGAAATTAAAATGAGCTCATGATATTTATGCCAAATGTGAACCCCTAGTGATCTATAATATATTGCAATTGAATTCAGCAATATTTGTATCATGGTACTGCCCAAACTTCTCAGCTGAAGTCACTTGAAATCTGTAGAGAATAAAGTTGGTTCCAGAGAAAGTAATTCTAGGGGCAAGAGAAAGCTAAGAAATGACAGAAATGACTTTGAGCCCTCCTGGTCCATCTTCAGCAGCCTAGGGAGCTCAGGCCATTCCAAAGCAAGGAACAATGTTGTGCACTTACAACAGATAAGATGTGGAAATATATTGATGCTCATATTCCACTGAAATATACTGATGTTTGGAGAATATCTTGCACGTTGATACAGTTTGAGAAGTAGAGATGCATGCTGAGAACAACACAAAGACTAAGAAAGTGTGGTCCTTCCATTGAAAGTACTTAAATGTGATACTGATACATTTCATGATTGAATATTTGGTCCTGAGATGGATTTAAATGCAGCATCTCATTCATTGAATGTTCATCATAACTCTGTGAGGTTTTTATGTTCAAGATTCTTCTTTGGATGAGCTGCTTCAAACTTAGAGCACCTGGACAGCTTTGCCAAACAGTGGTCGAATGAGGATTTGGACCCAGAAATGCTGGTTGTAAAGACCAGCCCTGTGTGCAGGGTTCCTCATCCTCACTCTGATGGAAATAGAATTCATTTAGAGATGGAGAAAACAACACGAAAATTGATGTTAACGTTCCAAATCTCCTTTTAAATATCTATTAAGTCACAATGATCTTATTGTGAAATACATACATTTTAAGTATATTGTTTGAGCTTTGGCAAAGACAAACACATATGTAATTCATACCATGTCAAGATATAAACCAGTGTAGACACCTCAGAAAGTTTCCCCTTCTGATAGAACTCATCCCACGCAACCCTATACACCTGGTGAGGCAACCAGTGTTCTCATTTCTGTCATAATAGATGCATTTTACCTGTTCAAAGACTTCCTATAAATAGATCCGTACACTATGTACTCTGTTGTCTCTGTTCGCTTTCCCTCAGCATACCATTTTTGAGATTTCTCAGTGGAGTTCTGTGTGTCAGTAGTTCACTCCTTTTTTTGCTGTATTGCTGGATCCATTCTCTTCTGTTTCTTCACAAACGGGAGAGCTTTTATCTGGCTGTGGGGTTTAGAAGGAAACTCGATGGCAAGGAGTCTATAGGTCTCCAATGCTTACTATATCATGACTGTCCTTTACCGGACTGACCTGGTCTGTTTTTGCACACATTCCTGTTGGTCTCTTCTCTGCGAGCCTAGAAACTTGGCTGTAGCAACTAATTAGAAGACAGACAGATGTACAATCTAAAGATTTGTGATGGTGTGTACCCAAGAGAAGTTGATTGCTTGCACGGTTCCTTGACACTGATGTGCGTCCAGTAATCATATTCCATATTTTATGTTAAGCAACTGAATCCATTAAATCTTCATGTTTGGAAAATGTATGTACCAGGCAAATGAAATGACAAAAAAAGGCAAAGTGCCTGGAGTTGTGTTTAGGTCTGGTGTTGCCGGCCTATTGCTTGGTTGGCTGGGGCCCAGAAGGACTGTGCCCTGCCCTTGATGGCTTTACCTTCCCTCACGTCCTTGCCATCATTTCTCAAGACTAAAGAGGAACCCTGGTGAGCAAGATTTCAGGACATTGCCAAAGGCATCTCACTGAGATGAGATGGGAAGGTTTGGGCATTTGCAGTGTCTCAGAGATGGGGAGCTGCTGGAGAACGTGGATCAACAATTAAGTTGCCTTCATTAAGCTACAGTTCCTGTAGTGGAGGATTGGGCAGTGCTGCTGGGCAAAGAAGTTCGTTCAAATTAGAGAATTTGTGGAAGCCACAGTGAGGGGTTTATATTTAATTTCGTAAGCACTGGGGAGCCAACCTGAGCCCAGAACTGTGAGCTGAACAGCCCTTGAGGACAAATCATTTGGCAGAAGCAAGTGTTGTTGTTAAAACCTGAGCCATGGCGGCACACAGCCCTGAGAAGGAAGGTGTGATTTCACTTCTTTCTAGAAGAATGGCTTTGGCTCCTTTTCCTGTTTGTGTGCACCTGTGTGTGTATGTAACAAACCTAACGCTAGCTGCTTTGCAGGTCTTAGCCTCTCTGTGTTCAGACCTTCAAGTTTATTCTATTCTATTCTTAAACCCAGGCACAAGCAAACCCAATTATGCTAGTAATAGCTTTGGATTAAATTATATTAACTATTAAGAGAACATCATTTATACATAGTCAGCATATTTAATTCTTGTTATAGGGAAATCACTGAATTGCTAACTTGATATTAAAAACCTGAGAGGAAACAAATCTGCATGAAATAATCAAATCACATTTGCTTTGAGACCCAGATAGGTTGCAGGTAGTGGAATTAGAGAAACAAGCTGCCAATGTCATTTCAAATCAGCAAATGGTAATCAAGGAAAAAAAACAATGTCTCAGTTTGGAGACAACTTGTGTATTTAGTATTCCAGTGTAATTAAAATGAGAAGGTTCACTTTTGTCTCCCCAAAAGATATCAAAAGAGAAGCAAACTGGATTCTTCCTGTTGGGGATAGTCGTGAATGAGGATTAGTGAAGACCTTTAGGAAGTTTAATTAGTGCATGCTGGTAGACTATTTTCCTTACAGAAAACCCAGGAGTTGGGGCTGGTGTTGTGGTGCAGTGGGGTAAAGCCCTGGTCTGCAGCGCTGGCATCTCCTGTGGTCCACTTCTGATCCAGCTCTCTGCTAAGGCCTGGGAAAGCAGTAGAGATGGAGTCCTTGGGCTCCCTGCACCCATGCGGGAGACCTGGAAAAAGCTCCTGGCTCCTGGCTTTGGATCAGCATAGCTCCAGCCATTGCAGCCATCTGGGGAGTGAACCAGCAGATGGAAGGCCTTTCTCTCTCTCTCTGCCCCTCTGTAATTCTGCTCAAATAAAGAAATAATTTTTTTTAAGAAAAAGGCCAGGAGTAGTGAAGAGTGCTGCCTTGGTGCCAAGCTAATTTTGGCATGAGTTCTGGCTGAGTGATCCTCAGCCTGTTGCTTCTTAACATTGTACCCATGAACCAGGTACAACAGTGGCACCATATGTGCTACCTCCTGAGACGTTGGTGATACATAAAGGAGATAGAGAGAAATAACAGTAGGGCTAGTCCATAGTAAACACTCTATAAATATCAATTATTGCCACCATCACAAGAATTTTTAGGGGTTAAACTTGATTGAATGCTGAAAAGTTTGGAAAGAGATTTCATCTACATAGGGTGGTGTCCAGGAGATAGTCTCACAGTAATGGGATGATATTTTGAGCCTCTGATTGGGCTATTATTTAGGAATGCATAATTTATTTTTCAGAGGATGAATTAATTAGAAACTGGCACAAGGAATTTATACTTGAAGGAGAATATACAAACATGGTTTATTCCTTTATAATGGCAAATACAAGTTCCAGGAGAGATCTGTCTAGGTTTATGTACATTGAACTTATATGTAAAATTGGGATAGTAGTGGTATCTTTCCTTTATGTAAGTTTGAGCTAATGCATTGTTCAATCCAGGTAGTATCTAGTAGAGTGAGAGCTCGATAAGAGAGCATATACATTAGATGTAGTTGATTTGGACATTATTCTATATGTGAAATGCAAATGAGAATTTAAATAGTGTTTATACAGAAGACTGTATATTCAGTTTGAAATCTGGTAAAATAAAAAGATTGAATGTTTGTTATTTGCTATTTAGATAACTTATAATACCTATGATACTTCTACACATACACACATACACGCACAGAGAGAAGCTATGTTATATTCTACTTATTTATTGTATTACACCCATTGTTCTCTGAATATTTTAAAAAATATATAAAACAATGCTATAGTATAACTCATTTTTAATAGCTGTAGATAATTTTATAGAATAGACATACTTTGTTTTTTAGCAAGAATTTCAAACAAAGCATTCATCAAAAAAAATTGAAGTACAACAAAACTGAGAGAATTTTTACAGTAACCGCTTCTATAACTACCAGCTTAAGTACAACACTAAATTTTTATTATACTTTTTCATCTGTATAACCTCCCCATAAATTCATCTGTGTGTACTTATGATCATCAACATACACTCCCCCCTCAATATTTTAGCCTGTGTATCATAATCAAAGTTCAGCATTTACTTAGATTTCTTTCTTCTTAAGTTGTGAAATGCATAAATCATAATTGCACATTTGCTAAGCCTTGATGAATGCATATACTTTTTGTACTGGACTGAATTATGGCCTCCAAAGGTACCCAGTCCTAGTCCCTGCAATCCGTGAATGGTATCTCACATAGCCTAGACTTTGCAGATACTATTAAGAATCTTGAGATGGAGATGACCTGGGTGGGTGCTAAATGCTGAGAGAAGGGGGGAGAGAGAGAGAGAGAGAGGGAGGGAGGGAGGGAAAGAGGGAGAGAAAGAAGGAGGGAGGGAAAGAAAGGGGGAGAGTGAATGAATGCATGAATTTAAAGTGCTCCATTTGTGGTGGGACTTAATGACTCAGCAACCAAGGAATAGATGCAGTCACTCCAAGTAGGAAAAGGGAGCCATGCAGCTCTGGATTCTGGACGAGGCATGGAAATGGATTTTCTCCATGCCTAGATCCTCTAGAGGAAGCATTGTTCTGGGACATCAGTGGAATTGGTTTTGGATTTCTGTCCTCCACAACCATTAGAGAATAAATTCCTATTATTTTATGCCATCCAGTTTGCAGTAATTTGTTACAGCAGCCAGAGGAAATCAATAAGCCTGTAGAAGCCAATACCCAAGATCATTGTTTTTCCATCCATCGAGAAAGCCCTCTCATGCCCCTTGGCAGTGTATTCCCAACCTCGAGGTAGATACTCTTTTGATTTCTATTATCATGGATGGATTTTACTTCTAAAATTTCATGTACATGGGATCAGTGTTGCTACTCTTTTGTGTAAGGCTGCTATTAATAAGAACATTGCTTTTGACATGAACTAACATTCCAAAAGCAAATAATTTGTTCCTTGTTAGTGCTGAATAATATTCCATCATATGAATATACTAGTCTTCCATAGGCTCATACCTGTATTTCAGTAAAACCACTATGAACAAACATTCTTTCAAGACCATATGGGCGTATGCTTTAATTTCTCTTGGGTAATTACCTAAGAGTGAAATTTTCTGGGTAATAGGGCAGTTGCATTTTCAGTTTTATTGGAAGCTGTATTAGAATTTTTCTTAGAGGCTTTGTGTTAATGTACATTCCCACAAAGAATGGATGATACCTTCAATTGCTTCTCAGTATTACCAAAATCTGATGTTAACACTCTTTTCTATTTGAGCCATTCTAATGGGGATGTGTTAGTAGCCCATCATAATTTTAAGTTCCATTTGCCTGGTAATCAGTGATGGTGAACAATTTTAACCTGTTTACTGGCCATCTGTATAATTTCAGTTGTCAAATGAATATTCAAGTTTTTGCTCATTTAAAAACATGTATTGTTTAGATGTCAATACTGAGTTATAGACAGTTTAGATATGAGTTAGATACAGATTCTTGGTCAGCTATGTTTTGCCACTGTATTCTCCGAGGTTTGGGTCTGTGTAGTCATTTTCTAATGGCGTTTGATGAGCAGAAGACTTTCATTTTAAGTCTAATTTACCAAATGTTTAAATTTTATGGTGATTGCCTTCTATATCTTAAGAAAACTGCCTCCCTCGAGTCACAGAGATATTTTCCTTTAAAGTGTACAGTTTGCCTTTGATGTGGGCTGTGATTACTTTTCAGTGAATTTTGGGGGTGTATGTGTGTGTATAGTGAGAAGTATAAGTTGAGCATATATTTACCAAACAGATATCTAGTTACTGCATTCATTGAAAAGGCTTTTGCTTTATCATTGAATTCTTTTGGCACTTCAAAGAATCCAATGTGTATAATCATCATGTATAAATGGGTCAGTTTCTGGGCTCTTACTCTATTCCACTGATCTATACGTGGATTGCCAGTACCACAATGTCTTACTTAATATAGCTGTATAGAAAAAAGTAAATCTTATTATCAACTCAAGTAAGTAACCTAGTTTTCTTTATTTCAGAAATGTGTGGATATTATTTATCCTTTCCACTTATCATACACTAACAAATGATTGAAGAATGAGAAAGGAATTATTTTTTATTTTCAGTTAAAACAAAGCTTTTTAGGCTTTTTATTAGGATTGGATTAAATCTCTAGGTGAATGAAAAGAAAATTGACACCATACCAACACTGAAACTTTTAACCATAGCATGGTTATGTGCTTTGCTTATTTAGATCATCTCTAATTCCTCTTGGCCATGCAAAGGCCTTGTCTTTCTATTGTAGCGTCTTGAACACTGCCCTGTGGAAGTTTTGTGAGGCCTGAGCTAGAGCTACGTATCAACTATGCTTTTGTAGATGTTCTCATTGAATTGATGAGGTTTCATGCAATTCCTACTTTGTTTCGAGTATTTAACCCTGAATGGTTATTGAATTTTCTCAAATGACTTTCCTACAACTGCATGTTTTTATTCTCTACAGTTTTATCAGCCCTATGCCAGGCCAATGTTGACCTAATCTCTAGTTAAATACTGTAAAAATAATTGACCCTGTGTAATTCCAAGTTCTAACTTAGAGCCTGCTGGCTTTTGCTCACTGTCTAGTGTTTCCAGACCTCCCTCCCTCTCTTCTACCCTGGCTCTTTTTTTTTTTTTTTCTCCTAAAGGGAAATGAAATCAGTAGGCACGTTCTCTAATATCTTACAAGAAGCTCTGATAAAACTTTTTCATAGGTTTAGGCCAGCTCCAGTTTATAATTGTTTCACATGATATCACAATAAATATTCTTTTTTTATTTTTTATTTTGCCAGGCAGAGTTAGTGAGAAAGAGAGAGACAGAGAGAAAGGTCTTCCTTCCTTTGGTTCACTCCCCTAATGACCGCTACGGCCGGCGCTGCACCGATCTGAAGCTAGGAGCCAGGTACTTCCTTCTGGTCTCCCATGCGGGTGCCGGGCCCAAGCACTTGGGCCATCCTCCACTGCACTCCCGGGCCACAGCAGAGAGCTGGACTAGAAGAGGAGCAACCAGGACTAGTACCCAGTGCCCCAACCAGAACTAGAACCCGGGGTGCTGGCGCCACAGGCAGAGGATTAGCCAAGTGAGCCAGGGTGCCGGCCTGAATATTCTTGAAAATAATTTAATGTGTGTCATATCATATGCATGAATATGAATTATGTAGAATATTTATAAGTACAGTATAATTTAATGACATCAAAACTCAGTGATCAATTCAAGAACCTAAAATGGCTGGATAGAGATGCCCCATACTTGCTTCTGCCACAGAGAAGAATCAGAGCAAGCATGGATGTTGTTTGTGGTGCAGAGGTTAAACCACCTGTTGGGATGTCCACATCCCATATCAGAATGCCAGCTCAAGTCCTGGCCACTGCATTTCTAATCCAGCATCCTGCTAATGAACCTGGGAAGGCAGCAGATCATGGCTCAAGGACTTGAGTCCCTACTGCCACGTTGGAGAGCCTGATAGAATTCCTGGCTTCTGGCTTTGGCCTGGCCCAGCCTTGGCTGTTGGGGTCATTTGGCCACCGGTGGATGGAAGACCTAAATAAATAAATCAGAACAACAGATGAAAGACTCTATTTCTAGGAGACTGAGGGACAGCTTCAGTAAAGAAGTGACAGGAACTCTAAACAGCAAAGAGACTTGGAAAGCCAGCAGAGAGAGAGAGAGAGGGGCAAAGCACAGCGCAGCCACTACTCCTGCTTTCTGGCCAAGGAGACTCCATCATCTTGCCTGGAAAAGGTAAGCAGTGAGCTCTGACCTCTGCCATCACGACAGACTGGTGGCCCTGACTACAGAATTCCACAGTTCTCCCTGGCCATATAGCCAGCCTAGAAAGCTGACTGGGGTCCAAGTCAAGCAACTACTTCACTCCAGAAAAGGAACCCACGTTCCCTCGCCCTGTGTCCAAAGACCCAGCCCTAGGCTTTGGTGGTTCAGCTGCTGCTCGACTCCCTTCTATCTGAGGGGACAGCAAACAGCCCTGCCACCTCCAGAAGCCTCCAGAGCTGAGCCAACGTGCCTCATAGTGCAGTGACCAGGTTCTTCCACATCTTGCAGCTGTGGGGTTGCTGGACACAAGCCCTAGTTCCATCGTTACTTGCTCTGTGTGATCTTGGGAAAGTCCCCTTTATTTCTTGGGGCTCAATGCCAACAGCAGGCAATAAATAAGCCCAGAAGCCCAAATCTGAGATCTCGGCACAGGCTGCTGGGTGGCCAGGGCACGAGTCCCAGTGTGACCCTTGCATACCCTGTGGATATTAATCCTTTTTCAGGTAGCTTGCAAGCATTTCTTCTGTTCTGTCAGATGACTTTTCACTTTGTTTGCTTTGCAGTGTAGAAGCTTCTGAGTTTGATATAATTCCATGTGTTCAGTTTTGCTTTTGTTGCCTGGACTTTTGGGGTCTTCTCCCAAAAAATCAATGTTTACATCAGTGTCTTAAAATGTTTCTCCTATGTTTTCTTCTAGTGCTTTCATGTTTTTTGGGCCTTACATTTCTTAGATCCATCTTGAGTGGATATTTGTATCTGGTGAGAGTTACAGATCCAATTTTATTCTTTAACAAAAATATATTCAGTTTTCCCAGCATTATTTCCTGAAAAGACTCTCTTTTCTCTGATATATGCTTGGTAGTTTTGTCAAAATCAGCTGGCTGATGACTGACAAAGGATTAATATCCAGAATATACCAAGAACTCAAACATTTAAGAAAAAAAATCAGTTAATAAACAGGCCAAGAACCAGAATACACAGTCCTCAACAGAAGAAATACAAATGGCCAACAAGTACATGAAAGACTGCTCAATATCATTAGCCATCAGGAAAATGCAAAAGAAAACTACAATTCCATTTCACCCTTGTTGGAATGGCTACTATCAAAAAGACAGCAAGTAATAAACAACAGTGAAGATGTGGAGAAAGGGGAACTCTACTCGTTGGCAGGTTTGTACATTAGTACAGCCACTGTGGAAAACGGTATGCAAATTTCTTTAAAAGTTAGAAATGGAACTGCCGTATGATCCAGCAATCCCACAATGGGGTATGTAGCTAGAAGACATGAATTCATTTTAGCAAAGAGATCCACGTTTCACCATGTTTAGAGCAGCGCCAAGACATGGAAACAACCAAGGTGTCCATCATGAATTGAATGGATTAAAAAAGTGGTACATGTACACTACAGTGTACTATTCCACCATAAAAACGATGAAATCCTGTCATTTGCAGCAAAATGGGTGGAGCTGGGGGACATCATGTTAAGTGAAGTTAGCCGGACACAGGTAGGCAAATGCCACATGTTCTCCTTCATATGTGGAAGCTAAGAAAATTCAGCCCAACACGGAATGATGATCACCAGCGGCCGGGGAAACAGGGAGTTGGGATACAAATACCAGTTAGGTTGAAGGAATGTTTCTAGTGTTACAGAATATAGCAGCGATACTATTGTCCATGATAACCTCCTATATGTTGTGAACAAATAGAAGAAGCCAAGCATCTCCCGTCATTAAGTCAAAGAGGGTATGTCGATCACCCTGCTTTGATCAGTACCATTGCATAAGGCATTGACATATCACACCATAAGTCATGAATAGCCTTAATTATTGTTAATTAAAAAACTAAAAGTAAAATGTTAGTAATGTAAACAATAGTGAACAAACATTTAGCACCTTAAACTAGGGCACTTCAAAAAGTTCATTGGCAAATGGTATTAAAAGATGTTCCTTTAGATGCAAATTTTTTTTTGAAATCCATACTTTTTTTTTTCAAAATATGTACTTTCCATGAACTTTTTGAAGTCTCTTGTATAAGTATTTTGTTTTGGCTGCAAATGAGAGACTATGATGAATCTAGTAGGATTTGGCTCCCCAAACCCGTACATTTAAACCCCCAAATTTAATGGTTATTGAGTTAATGGTTAATGGATTAGGGTGGGATTTGGTCTAATTGCATTATCTGGAAAGCAGGCCGGTGGGAGCCTTCAGTCTTCAGGGGCTTGCCTGGGAAGGTGGTTCTCTTGAGAGCAGGGGTTAATTAGGCCCAGCGTGGCTGAGCTCCCCTTTCTGCCTCCAGGCTCTGGATGCCTGTGCTGCCCTCATCAGAGGACACACTAGCAGGGCCCTCTGATGTGGGGCTGTGAACCTCTGAGCTGTAAGCTGATAGAAACCTTCCTTCATGAGAAGCTCCTCTCAGTCATAAACACTGCCGCGTAGACTCCCAGAATTAGCTTAAATTAGTGTTTACGTATTCCCCCTCACTGTTTAGCTGCTGTGGCTTTTATAATAAAGCTGTATGCTAACTCTAGTAAGGTAAGTCTTTGCTGTGTCTCCCACAGTTGCTCTTTCAGATGAAGTTTAGAATCAACTTCAAGTTCTAAGAAACATGCCCAGGGAATTTCATGGGAATTCTATTGAATTTTGTTGGTGAAGTTATAATTTTGGAAGAAGGCAAAGATTTGCAATATGTGAGAATTTTTCCATCTTAAGCTTCCTCCAGTGAAGTTTTATAGTTCCTCTGTTTAGTATTGGACTCTTTAAAATTAAGTTTATTCTTGAGTAGTTTGTGTTTGTTATTACTGTAGAAATGGAATTTTCTCCATAATAAAGTGTGTATATGGGAAAGATACAGATTTTTAATATGTTTAACCTTTAAATCAAATAGTATAAAGCAATAGCAATACACAATAGAATGAAATTAAGCAGCATCTAAGTACATTATATTCAATATATCATTTAATCCTCACAAAATTGGAAAGATATAATTATTTCTACTTCCGTATTTTACTATTAAAAAGAGTGAGGCTTAGATTATCATATGCACACAGTCACACTGTGTGGACTGTATTATTAAGTTACTCATCTACAATTTCCTTTTGATTCCATTTTCCTTTTATTTAGGTCACAAAGATCATTTCTAAAAAATCTTTTTTATATCCAGTTGGCTTAGTATCTACTAACTGATGTCTTTTTTGGCAAATTGGTAGTTGACCCTTGTACTTGGTTAATCTCATCAATTATGTAGGATTTAATTTCTTTCACCATTGGGAAAAACATATTGTCTTGGGATATAGGCAGGAGCCAATATCCTTCTGTCATTCTGATCTATTGACTGCAGGGTAAGTGGGGACCATTTTGAAATTCTGTTGGTTACAAATATCTCTTCTCCTAAGCCCATAATCCCTGCAGGAAGTGTTGGTTTTATTCAAAGTAAAAAATGTTTCTGTGCAGTAATGCATCAACAACTTGTTGAAGTTTATGGAGGAGAAAATGTTAAGTCAGTGATGTGTAGGTAATAGTGTGTAGAATTTTAAAGAAGCGAGGCGGAATGCTTGGCAAGTGCTCCTTCTGCAGAGATGCATTTCTACGGTGCTTTGTATGATGCCAAATACGGGATTCCACAGAGCCCCTGGACCTGCGTGGACGACCTGGAATGTTCCTGAATTCGGTTGAGAGTTAGAAAGCCCCTTCGGCTGTAGGGCATTTGCCCCGCGTGGTCTGAGGACCGCCTGAATCATACTGCTCCCCAGCGATGGTCTAAGCCAAGATTCTTAGGCCCCACCCAGACCTGGGACATCAGCTCTCTGGGAAGTGATTCCAAAGTTATTGTTAGCTCATCCTAGTCCAGAAAACCCTGGGAGCACTCACTGCTGCTTTTCTGCATGATGTTATTTTAAAAAAATATTTATTTGAAAGAGTAACAAGAGAGAGAGTTCTTTCATCCACAGGTTCACTCCCCAGATGGCTGCAATGGCTAAGCTGGGTCAAGCTGAATCCAGAAGCCAAGAATTCCATCTAGGTTTCCCCCATTGGTGGCAGGAACTCAAATTCTTGAGTTCGCATTTGCTGATTCCCCGGGTGCCTTAGCAGGGAGTAGGATCAGAAGCAGAGTAGCCAGGTCTTGAACCGTGACTAGGACATGGGATGCAAGCAGTCCAAGCAGCACTTTAATGAGCTGTGCCTCAATGTCTGCCCCTCTGCACGAAGTTTAGTGAATTAAACACCTTTTTTTTTTTTTTTCTGAAAAATCCCCCAGCTTTTAGCCAACTATATAAACATTTATTATGCATGGATTAAGGCACAAGATTCCAGGGCTAGAGTCATTCCTACTACTTGACAAACATGGCTTTAACGCATCTTACGGCAGCTGGGAAAGACCCCTATCTTTCTTTTGCTACTTCAAGGCAAATAAAAACTCTGCCAGTAGAGGATTCTACAGGATAAATCCCCATCTGAGTCTCAGGGAATTGCTAAAAGCAAAAGAACTTTGTTCTGAAATGAATAATCACGGATAAGGAATAGCTTCTCTGGACTTACTCAGAGCAAGACTTGATAATTCGGGAGGAACTATTTGAGAATTAACTGTTAAGTAATTATTTCCTCAAGGTGGGAACACGAATCTCAGCAAATGCCCTCTGTTACCAGTTTCAACCATGGTAGTACGGTTGATCAGCCCTGCATTTTGTTTTCAGGGTCTCTGATCTGCTCTTATAAATATCCGCATTGTTAGTCGTCTGCTCATTTCTGTTCACACCCCGACCACCATCCTATTGCAGCTCCCAGCATCTGTCCCCTAACAAGCTGGGAACTCATCTCCTCACTTCCTCCACCACCTCGGGAGCCCCTTTTCAACTGTAGTCAGATCTTCTCAAAGGGCAGCCTTTTGAAAACCCTCCGTGACTCCCAGGGCTCTTAAGTCCATGCCCAGATCCTGAATCTGGTCTGTGAATCATCATTACTGGGTCTGGAGGTTCCCAGTCCTCCCTCCAGCTTTACTTCTCCCTGTGCTGACCTCCACCCTGTCACTGCCTCCCCAACCCGGTTAACATCCTGGAGATCTGAAAGTCGCTTTCTCCGGGAAACTTGGGATCCAGGTCAGACTGTTTGTTTGTTGTGTGCTATCAGAGTGAAAAAGTATCACTTTTCAGGGCCTTACATCTGCTTGTTTGTAGATGTTTATCCATGTGTTAATTCTCATTAAGAGCTATCTTTCATGTTAACCTGTAAATCAGCATCATTAAAAAAATATTGTATCCTAGAACCTGCTCACATGAATAAATGCATCTTTTTCCCCCCAAAAAAGTCTTTTTTTCATGAAGATTATTTTCCCGGAAAGAAATCATGGGTGCCTCTGGAGCCTCAATTCATCTGATACTCTTAATTTCCACCATGTAAAATATTTTCTATTATGTGTTCTTGCCAAAAATTTCACCTCTAAAGTGCTGACTTCATCGCTCGTTTTCTTCCTTTCGCGATTATGAAAGTAATGGTATCTCTAATTTCTAGGGCTTGGTCCCTATCCTTTGTGATTTCGAATGTCAGAAAACTTAATTGACTCCTGCTGTTTTCATGCTCACACTTGTTTTTCTCTCTCTTTTAAGCCAAAGCCTGTTACTTAGCAGAAGCACTCATTGCAAGCTAATGTTGAATAAATATTTTACAGAGCCACTTGCAATCACTGGCACGTTTCCGATGTGCATTTAGGTTCCATGCGTGGCGGGAATACAGATCCCGAGAAGGGATTCCTGCAAAGCAGATCTGTGTTGTCAGCGACAACCCAGGGCATTTCATCCTCCACCTGCCTCTGGACATACAGACCACAGAGGCAAAGAAAAGCTGTTGTATGGCCCTTGGCATGGCTTTTAGCGAAGGCCACAAACAGCCTGGCCCCGGGGGATTAAGGTGGAGTAAAGCACACTTGAAAACCGAAAATAGTTCTTAGCGGCAGCTGATTCTGCGAGTCTGTCTGCAGAGCTCAGGGCTGTGCTCAAAGCACAGGTCTCCAGAAGACCCCGGATGTGGGTGCAGATCCCCCACTTGCATTCATTGAAATGCACTGTTTTCATTGTCCAAGCCTGGGGTTTGGATGTTGTTGGTGAGGATTTTTCTTTCCTTTTTTCTTTTTCCACCGCCCTTTTCCCCTGCTCCCTCAAAGGAAAATTGCACTGAGTGGAATTAAACAGGCAAAGGAAGATTTTATTTGAGAGTGCTTCAAT